>NC_082341.1:85669520-86354300 GCF_027477595.1 Haemorhous mexicanus | reverse complement strand
GGAAGGGAAGGGAAGGGAAGGGAAGGGAAGGGAAGGGAAGGGAAGGAAGGAAGGGAAGGGAAGGGAAGGGAAGGGAAGGGAAGGGAAGGGAAGGGAAGGGAAGGAAGGGAAGGGAAGGGAAGGGAAGGGAAGGGAAGGGAAGGGAAGGGAAGGGAAGGGAAGGGAAGGGAAGGGAAGGGAAGGGAAGGGAAGGGAAGGGAAGGGAAGGGAAGGGAAGGGAAGGGAAGGGAAGGGAAGGGAAGGGAAGGGAAGGGAAGGGAAGGGAAGGAAGGGAAGGGAAGGGAAGGGAAGGGAAGGGAAGGGAAGGAAGGGAAGGGAAGGAAGGGAAGGGAAGGGAAGGGAAGGAAGGGAAGGGAAGGGAAGGGAAGGGAAGGGAAGGGAAGGGAAGGGAAGGGAAGATTTTGATCATTTTTTGAGCTCTGAATTGAGACATTATAACCTAGAACTGAGTTAAACAGCACTACATAATGTCTTTATGCCGTTTGAAAATATTTTGAAATATTCTTAAAATGTTAACTCTTTAATGTTAAAAGAGCATTTTCTAGCAAAATCTGACTGGCTGAGCTTGGAGACTCAAGACATTATTTTGAACAAATATTTTCTGCACACTGTGGAACTGATAGTAGTCAAGATTTGAAAATGCACAGATGCCTCTTTGAATCCTGCAAAAGTATCATGGCACATAAAAATTATCTCTAGCGTTCAAAGCAACTGTGTTTTTATGTCTGATTGAGCGTTCAGTAACTAAAAAACCAACTACATAAATGTTATAATTTTACTTTCCATTCAGTCCCTTTATAAACTTCTTTTAAAGTTTGGCTATGTGCATTGCTTTGTCAGGAAAAGTACATCCACTTCAGCATTTTAACTATAATTAATGATGACATTCGCCTTGATTGTTGCCAAGTTTATATTCCCTAAGAGATGGAACAAAACACACAACGTGTGAATTATTTATACTTCCATATGGAGGCTTATTGTTAATACTTTCTCAGTAATTCTTAAGCTTTGGATCTTAATGAGGAAATGTAGATCACTGGTGCATTTAGTTCAAAATATAAAGAGCAGCATGCACCAAAGAGATGAAAATACTCTGATAGTTCAAAAATGAACAATAAAGAAGTCTTTCTTCCTGTCAAAATTGCTGTGACAGCTTTCAGAATGCATCTATACCTGAACCTAGATACCCTTCTCTGCCATGTAATCTTCCTTTGAGCAATGACACACTGTCAATATTTTATCAAGTAGCTTCCATAAGTTTTAGAAAAATAAAATCTCTGTTGTCCAGTGGTATCCCTCAAATTTCAGACTCAAAATCAGGGATCATTATCTATAATCTATAATCTATAACAGGTTGAAATGAGGGATAGGATATAACTCTTTAATTTCTAATTTAAAGCCCTACCAAATAGGTCAATTTTTTAGGAATTTTTGATCTGACATTTCTAGAACTTTGTACCCTCAGGCACGTGATGTCACTCTTGGGACTACCTTGTATAGGACCAGGAGTTGGTCTTCAGTGATACCTGTGGGTGCCTTCCAAGTCAGGATATTCTATGATTTTATGATTCTTCCACTGCTCTCTGTAATAGAGATTTTTTTTCCATATCTATGTTTTCTGTTTTTCTTAAGTTTATTTTGTGCCTTTTGTAACATTTTTGCCCCTTGAATAATTCTTCTCAGCACAAAATGAAGATCCTCTTTTGATAATTGCAGATAGTGCTCCAGTTTTTCTTTTTCTTAATAGACTGTCATAAATCAAAGTCTGCAATCTATAAATTTGTGTTGGGCAAACACATGGCTTTGCATGCAGTATTGCCTGTGTGATTTCATCCATCACACTAAGCAGTACAGGGTAGTGATTTATTGGAATAGGGAAACCAAATAAACTCCCTGTCTGGACTAATATAATCATTCCCTGGTTCTGAAGGTTCAGTGATTTCACGGTTAGTCGTTCCATCTCTTTTCCCGACAAATGTGTGCAGTTACCTAAAACCCCAGCAACCTTATGCAGTACATATTTAAGCTTTTATGAAAATATCTTCTTCACTTCATATGACCAAAACTTTGATTCCTGGATTGGTCAGGAAATATTCAAATCCTACATATGTGTATATGCCTTCCTCTCTGCATACCTAGAAGAGTGAATCCATAAATATGAGATAAAACAACTGCAATTCATTGACAAAATAAAATTTATTCAAGTCATGTAAGTCAAAGTAGCTAAACAAAAAGCATATTGTACTGAAAACAGGCTGATAGGCAGTTTTGCCTTTTTTAGGAGAAAATTAGGAGACAAATGTTATGCACATTAAGAACAAACTGTCTAAAGACAGCACCATGTGCTTTACATATCTTGTTTGATGTGTGCAGTTGTACAACTTTCACCTCCAAATAAAGGAAGTGTTGGTAAATCTTATGATGCAAAATCTGGTAAATAAATTTAACAAAGAACAAGACAACATATTAATTTCTGAAATTACTATTTCACTAGATACAGTCTCCAACTTCCTAACAACACAGGAAGGTTCATTAAGAGAGTATTAAGAGAGTATTTCTCTATTCATATTCTAGCCTCAGAAATTATTTTCTCTTTAATCTGGCTTGAAATGGCTTTATATAACCCACACTGGCTTTCATACCAGGTATTTATTCCTCATAAATACTTTTTCTACAACAATAAAAAATGTAAAACAATTAATTGTTTCATAAAATAGTTAAACTACATATAAAACAACATTTGTTATTTCAATTTTGCATCTCATTGAATATTCTCTTAAAAATTAGAAAATATTACACAGTGTGAGAATGTAACTGCTTAGCTTTATGAATTTCAAATATTCTCATCATTAAATGTGTGGTTTTCTGTATATTTTTTCTGTGTATTTTATGTTTTTCTATGTTTTCTGTGAAGTTCGTAATAGTTGCTTCCTAAATAAAGATTCAGGAAAACTAGTGATCAAATGATGCATGACTTGAAAATAATCTCTTCCCAATCTTAGTTTTCTCCTTGCAAGTCCATATCTGTTGGAAAAGCAGAACTGAGACTTAACTAGTCAAATTCTGCTGCACATTGGTCTGCTCTGGGAGTCAGTCACTCCCTGAAGTAAATTCATAAAGTAAACCCTTAGCTGAGTACCATTAAAACATAATTAGATCATTATAATTTGGAACCTTAGTGCTCTCATCAAATGAATGTTCTTTTGAAAACACGTCAGGTATGGTCTAGAATCTCTATTTAGCTTCAGTTTACAAACTCCAAATGCACCTGTTTGAGCTATTGCAGCTTGGATTGAGTAATAATGCTGCCATATAACTTTCCCTATAATTCTATGTTGAAGTTGGGCAACCAATGGAAGCAACAAGGAAGAAATTCTTTAGTTTCCTGGCAGCACATTAACTTTACTACATGAAATGGTTACTAACGTGAATGCATCACACATTTTTGGCAGCAAAAATGCAAATAAGAAGACAACATCCAGCATCTTTTCAATCTTAAAGAATAAAATCAATTTGATTAATAAGAAAACACTAAGGAAGCCAACAAGTTAGACAAGGTTTAGCAATCCCACTGTGACTTTTGTAGTGCAGCATTACAGGACAACAGACACCTTAAATAATAATTAATTCAGTTGAAAAGAAAATGTGCATTTTAGAATGCATTTTATTTTCCTCCCTTTTATGCTTCAGCCTACAAGAAAATTGAAATCTCTATCTCTGGTAGTTCTGTGGCAGACTTCCAGCTTAATCTTAATGAAGAAGAAATTTTTTTTGACAAAGTTCTGTTCTCCAAGTATCCCAAAATCCTCTAATTCATTTACATGATGTAGAGGGGAAAAGAAAGAATGGAAGGAAGAGCAGTGAAACATTCAAATATTACTCTAAAAGGATATAGGAAAGTGTTCTATGGAAGGAAGACATGAGTATTTTATGGCAGAAAAGTATAGCAGAAAAGTAGAAAAGAAGAAAATCACATTTCCTTAAATGTAATGCTTGAAAATTCACCAATTTATTCTTATATAAAACTATCAAATAAATAATAAGTGAATTTCAGCAGTTTTGAAAAACAACTGAGACTGGGAGGAAGCTAAAGATATAAATTATTTCATAGGAGATAAAGTTTTTTTCGAACTGGTAACTGGTATCGCATTCTATCATGAAGCCTTTTTTTATTTCCCAAAAACCTCCAAAATGCAAGTCAATAGCCAGTACAAGGAAAAATTCTCGTGGAAATTTAGAAAGTTTCCTTAAACTGACATGAGGGCTTTTGGTTTCAAGCAGGACATTAAGTAATCTTTCCATTATATTTACCAAAAATCCTCATACTACCATGTGTTCCTCTAATAAGTTATGGTAAAAACTACTGTGACATCCGTGTTCAAAGAACACTGTTACTGACTGAACCAAAGCAAACACAGATGCCTCAAGACCAAGAAAGAAGGACAAGAGTTACATCTCTTTCTTCTTTATGTATAAAGGTTGCTATTCTACAAATTATATATTCAATATTAACTATATATGGGTGTGTATAACTCCAGAATATGAATCTCACTGATACAATAATTAGTGAGATCTCTCAATAAAGTGCTGGTAGAAAACAATAATGCTAAATCGTGGTGGTTTAACTTGAAGAACAGCCAATCTCCCACTCAGCTGCATGCTCACTCTCCTCCCCAGTGTGGTAAGCAAAAATTTTTCTTCTCCACAGACTGCAGAGAACTGTATGCTCCACTATGTCCTCTTCTAAATGCTGCAGATGAATATTTTCTCTGTCATGGAGAAACTTCTCCATGCTTTTGATATACCCTCTGTTGATTTGCTCATTTCCTTCTCCTCTTTCTGTGTGGGTTTTTCTGCCCTTTCTTACATGCACATCGACAGGGATGTCCCAAATGTTGCTGATTAACTCATCCGTCACCTGTGATGGATCTGTTGCAGGGATTGCTGCAGGGATTGCTGGCACTGACTGTCTCCAGTTTGGGGCAGCTCTGGCCATCTTCCCACAGAGGACAGTCCTGAAGACCCACTGCTTCCAAACCTTGCAATCCACACCAATACACTTGGTTAAAGACTAAAATATTTTAAACAAGTTCTTCATCCAGCTCTTTTTAAGTCTTGGAAGTTGTAGATTTTATCCCACAGGAACACAAATTGCTGAGCCACATTTGCATAACACTCATGTATAAAATAAAAAAAAAGTCCCAAATTAAATAATAGTGCAGGGAAATTATATCTGGACTTTGAATTTCTCCTAGTTTTACTAATGTGCAGACTTGGTAAAAATATAACATATTCAGTGAGCTAAGCTTAAACTTTGACTACATCAGTGTTAAAGGAAGAGTGGCAAATACCCAAATACCCTCTTTTGCAGAGTTTTCTCAATTTTCAATGGAAGAGAATGTCTATTTGGAAAAGAAAAGCTGAGTTATTCAGTTATTCAGATTGTTCAGGACCTGTTTATAAAACTTATTTTCAAATTATTCAGAAATTTCAAATTCACAAAAAAGCATTAATACTATCAATGATACAGTTAAATTCTTTTTTCCTCAGAAAAAAGAAGAAATCCATTGCAATGATTCTCCTCTTCTCCTAGGGTGACTGTTTGGTCTGGTTACTATCCAAGTTCAACAAAACCAGACAAAACTAATTAAAATATAGAGTTGAACTACAGACAATTTCTGATTTACTTCTTCAAAGTTTTGCTGCCAGTTTAGTTTCATGATTCCCAAGTTTATTAAAAAAGCATATAAGGTACTCAGAGGCATCATATAGGAAGAGGGAGGTTTGACAAACCTGAATTTTGCCTCTGTGGACTTTGGAATTTTCTGCAATTCCTTCGTTTTTGTTCTGATTAATTACTAGTTTTCTGTGAGGCATTTTAAAGCTGTGATATGGTACAGATCAAAGAATTTTTGGTAATACATGTAAATGTAATTAAGCATCAATAACATAATTCATTTTGTTCTGATGTCAAAACACAAATCTGTGATCTAAGTGATTTCATTAGGAGTAGAAACCTCAAATCTTTTCATCAGGGTTAACTATGCATTTAATGATGTTTCATAGAGCAAATTATAAATTCCAAATCGCGATAAAATCTGATGCCGCATATTTTCATTTCAGATTCATTCCCTTTGTTTAAAAAATTAACCTTAAATAATCCTTTTAAATGCAGCCTTATGAATTCCACTGAGATTTTCACAGAGCCAAACAGAAAGGTATCCTGTCCTGACACATTATAACCCTTAATATCTGGGATATCATAATGACATCAGATTCATTTTTATGATGTTCCATATGGTTTAAGGAAAAAAGATTCTGGCTTAAAATTAGGATTCAAAGATATTTTTATTATTCAGTATTCTTCTATTAAAATAGGAGATTTATGCTCAAAACTTCAAAATGTACAGAATAAAATCTACAAATGTTAAAAAAACCTATGCAAATGACACATTAAAAATTATCTACAAAACTATCAAAACATCTGCAAAGAGGAAATCAAGAAGAAAAAATATTACATAGTTAGTCTTCTATAGGTTTTGCATGAATCAAGCAGGATAGTTCAAGTAATTTTTAGGTATTTGCCATTTCTTAAGGCTGGAAATGATAATATTTTAATTTTCAAAATAATATTTTTATTCAATTTTATTCTATTAAAGTATATACTTTTGATTAAACTAAGACAATGAGAATGTTACTTTGCAAGTACAAAATTTGAATAGTCCCATAATGCAGAGAAGAGTTGGAGCCATAGAGAGGTTATTAACATAAATTGCAATTATGAAACTGATTGTCATCATTTATGACTCTTTTCAAATTACTTGACAGATTGTCATGGGAAAATGAGTTATGCAAATTTATTAATGTTTATGCAAATTGTTTGACTTCAAGACTGAAGTAAGACTATGGATCCAATCCCCTTCAACACGCACCATGAAAAGCAAAGGATACTCATTTCATTTAAACTTACTTGAATTAATCATGGTAAAAACAAAATAATCTTATTTCTAAAATTGCTTTGATTGGAAAATGTTCCTGACTCATACAAATGGGGCAATTAATCTAGCAAAGTATTACATAGCCTATGAGAGATCATTTTGGATGTGATCATGGACACATTTTGACTTACGATCAGGAACTGTTCAGAATGCATAAAAATGAAGTAGTTAATGAGGGGAAATTGGAGAAGGATGTTATGCTGTACTTCTTAACTGCATTTTTTTTTTAAGTCTTCTGATTACTTGTAAATTTTGATTTAAAGTGCTTTACGTAATCATGTAAATACTTTGCAGGCTTCACCCAAGCCAAGTTACTTCTACAGCTGTTTTGCAGATTTAGGCAGGAAAACACATCAGAATGCATTTGAGACTTGACCATCAGCTTTTTAACAAACTGAAACTTTGCTCATTAACAAACTTTTTGTCCAAAATCATAGAAACCACAAGTTAAAAAAGTAAAGAACAGTTGGTTTGTAAGCCTTCTAATTGAAATCATAAGGACAAATATGTCCAGTGGGCCAATGAGTAATATCTACAGATGTTTCTGTCAAGATATGATTATGAACTTTGATTTCACTATTAAATAGAAGCATGCTTTTTCTATGATAGGTTTGATTGCTACATAATTTCAAGACCATTATTCTTTCACCATCCAAAACAATAAAAGGATGAGTAGACTCTGTAAAAGAGGACAAGAGGTTGCCTGTTCATACTGATACAGAATGAGAGATAGTGAGAATATTCCCAAATTTTTTTATCGTTCCAGATAGATAATCCAAAAAGAGAATTTAAGCATGTCTCCATAGAGCAGCTGAAGTGTCTTTTTTCTCTGTCCCTTTGATTGCTCAGCAGGAAGAAAGGAGTTTACCCCACCTTTAGCCATCTGTGTGACCAAAGAAATATGCCAGGTCTCTGTTTGGAGCTACTCGGGTTCTCTTTTTAATCAGTACATCTGACTACATCAGTACATGTCTTTTTAAACAATACATCTCTTTTTAAAAAAATGTACTGTTTAGCTTTATGATTCCTCTCTGTCACTACTTGAGAATTACCTATTGCTGGCCACTACCTCAGTAGAGACATGTGACATTTCAGGGTACTTAACTATATGGAAAACTGTCAAATTTGTAATGAAATATTCAATTTTTCAGAAGTATACACAGACATACCTCAAGGACAGTAATAGACAATCAAGGGCTTTTTTTCTTATACTAACATGTACAATGTGAACCTACTTGGAAATAAAAAACATAAAAAAAATAATCTGTAGAGGAACTGACTTTGCTTTTCATATTAAATTCAATTTCAAACTTTTGCCCATAGTTATTACAGGAAAAGAACATCTGAAGTGTAAAGTCAATTAGCTTTTATTTTGTCTGTCACCACTTATTATTCATTATGTTATACTTAGAAGTCTCAGCTACATTCTGAATCTTAATTTCTCTGTATCAAAAGGCTGAATATCAAAAAGGTAAAGAAGTAATCTGAGGCCAGATATGATAGAGGCCTTCTACTCCTTAAAATCCAAGACACAAAAATTGGCAGCAATCTATGCAGGGAAAATGATAGAAAAAAGAGTTTTAAAAAATCTTCTGGAAAACAAGGTCCTGTAGACAGAAAAAAAACCCAAAACAAACAACATGGTTAGCCAGGAAAATTATGCTTTAGGACTCAGGGCACAGAAAGGTAAGAGGCAGGGGAGTCAGACCTGGGAAGCGTTGTTAAAACAAAGATTCTTCAGTATGCAGAAAAAGTTTTAAAAGTAAAATTACTATGAAGAAATTTCTGAATAAAGATTAAAGATAAACTTGATGGGGCTCTGAAAAAAAAAATTAATATAAAAATTTTCAAAATGATGCAGTTCTTTTTTGGGGGACAAAGAGAAGATGAACTTGAGGACAGTAGGAAAACAGAATACACTACAACAAAGCTGGAGGGAAAACTAAAAGAGTTAATGACACCAAATTGGCTGGGACCAAGGATCTCATCCCACAAGTTGTTCCATATCTGAGACACAAAATAGTATAGAATCACAGAGTCCTTTTGATTGGAAAAGACCCTTAATATCATCAAGTCCAACCACAATCATAGCACATCAAGCATTCATACGAAGATTTTGGGTTTGTTTTTAATATCCAGAGAATAGTCGCTATAGCACAAAATAGAAAGTAAAAAAACCAAAAAACCAAAAACCAAACAAAATAAAAAGAAAAACAGAAAAAAAATTCCAAAAAAACCCACAACCCCACCATCATTCGGGAAAGAATTACTTGATCCAAACATCAGAACTGTTGATATTAATTCAACAATGTGCAAGACATTATAACAAAATTTTATGTCAAGAGCAACTATAGATATGGAAGTTAAAGCAAATGAAGTGAGATATTAAAGGTCTTAGCAAAGATAATCTGGCAACTAAAGTTTCTAAATAAGAGAAATACAAGAAATATAATCTAATTGTACTTCATTGCATAACTGGTTTGTGACACAAAAAACTAGTAGAGTTGGACAAGAAAGAAAGCAATTATGATCGATGAGAAGCTACTGATAAGAATAAATAAGCTTTCTGGAAAATATTGTCATAGAGTGAGATTCTAAGAAAAGCTATTCTAAATAATGGGAGATATCAAATGCATTTTTTTCAATGCCCACTTTAATAAAAAAGATGGGAAAACACAAGTTTTTTTACAAGATACTGGCATATCACAGAGAAAAAAAATTGAAAACCAGGCTTTCTCAATAATTAGGGTAGCAGTAATAATAATGGCAAGTAGTTCAGGTAAAATATTGTAAAAAAATATGTTTACACGGATCATCTGAAGGAAAGAAAGCAATCTTTCAAGATAAGAATAGATGAAACATTTTGGCCCAGTAAAAGGAACACTGAGACATCGTATATCTACTACGTATAAATATGTGATTGTTGAGAATATAAATACCAGTGTTAGGGCAAGCAGAAGTTTACAAACATGATCAAGAAAGATCTCTTTCTGACTGCAATTTCAGATGGAAAAGTGAACCAACTACTCTGAAACTTAGCTCCCCACATCACACTGTGCAAGAGTCTTCTTCTACTGAAATATTTCCTAGTCTATTAACATACCCATAAAGGCAGTAGCCTCAAATCTAAAACTACTTTCATTACCCACGAATATAAGATATGAGAAACTGGAGGGTTGGAAAAGCATTTTTTAACTCTGAATCCATTTACCTAGGTTAGTGTTCTGCTTTTCCTTTAAGCTGTTCTCTAGAGCAACAACGACTCTTCGGTAGTGGCCTCTTTCCTGCTTGGCAAGCTCCAGAACACACAAGTCTCACAGGAATTTTGAAATACCCAGCAAATTTTCAGATTGTTTTATTGTGCAAATCTTTTTTGTTTTGGGTTTTTTTTTCTGTTTAATATTTTCTAAAGATAGTATGATTATTTCTACTAGTTTGTTAAGGTTAACTCTTGCCTTTTCTCACAGACTGTCTCCTGTCCTGCCCTTCCCTGGTGTTGCTGCACTCATGATAGCACAAAGACAAGCTGAGAGCTTCCTAGTGTTGCAGCGAAACAGCTCCCCCAAATGGCATCGTTTAGCACGAAGATCCCTAAGGAAATGCAATTTTAATTCATTAAAATGCTAAATTACTTGGGAAAACATACCTTCAAAGACTGTATGACTTTTTATTAGTAATTTTTTTTAATATTTCTGAAAACCCTGCTGACCCTCGATTGAGATGTTTCGGATATCCAGATGTCTACTGATCATATTTTGGTGCTGCGGGACATCAATCATGGCTGACACTCAGAACTATAAAGATGTTTGGTTGCTTTTTGGACCTTTAAAGACAGCCAGGATGAAAAGCATTTGTGACTGAGAAGTGTTCATTCTTTGTTTCTTTGTTAGAGCAATGAACAGCTGTATAGCAGAAGAAATGATGGGTAGTACAGGGGAGGATCGCAGTACAGAAGGGAGCCTGTGATATCCCAGGGATCTTGGTCTTCCAGTAGTGTGATCATCACAGCAAAATGAAAAAGTATCTTGACCTGCTCATGGAATATGCTTGTTCAACCAAAATTTTGTCAGCAACATGAAAGTTGGTTGCTTTTATTTTTTAAAGGTAGTTCATTTTGCCCTTCAAGCTCCTCAGTAAGTTCACAGTTCATAATGCTGGTTTCTTAAAGACCTGATTA
This sequence comes from Haemorhous mexicanus, assembly GCF_027477595.1. NCBI lineage: Eukaryota > Metazoa > Chordata > Aves > Passeriformes > Fringillidae > Haemorhous > Haemorhous mexicanus. The sequence goes on along the minus strand of NC_082341.1, from coordinate 86,343,125 downwards.
TTTGTTAAAAAGAACGACATACAAGTTCTGGTCAAAATGAAAAAAATATAAACAAAAGATAAGTTTATCACATATGTAATTCAATGTAATTATATTTGCCATGGATTTTCAGCTCATAATACTAAAAATCAGACCCCCAAAAGTGTTTTGATGCAACATACAATTGCAGATTCCTGGATTTATTTGTTTATATATCCCTGTATGCTTTTAATTTGCCATCTGATCATTGAGCCTGTAGTTGCACATTTTCCAGCTTTTGCCTACCAAAAGTAATGCGGGTTTCTTTATTATTATTTTTTATTTTTAATAGTCAAAGTAGTCTTCTTTTTAAGGAGGAACTCCAGGGGCTGATACTTAAGACTACCAAGTGACCTAAGACTTATAATAAAATTCAAGCAACACTATGCCCTGATTCATTCCTTTCTTGCTGTGTTGAAACAATTACTGGCAACTCACAGCAAAAGTAGGAGAAAATATAAAGGTGCAATATAGGATTACTAATTTATTTCTAAAAGGAATTTATTTACAAAAGTGAAAAAAAAGCTGTTATGTTTTGAAGTTTTTATTATTTATTAGTAGTCAATGGGTGTTGATTTCTACTTTTAGCTTAGCAATGAAAAAAAGTCAAACAGAACAATTTGCAGTTTTGGTTGCTTCAATGGCTCCTATTTGCAAATTTTGTCAGCAGGTATATTTTTTTTGAGCATCAAAACAGGCCTTATTCACCATTACCTGTTTGAAGTTATCTCTAGCTATTTTGTGTATCAAGTGGGTAATCATTGGAAAGCAATAAAGAGATACAGAAAGTTCTGTGGATGTGTTAAAATAATAAATAAAGCTAGAGAAACCTATAATACTGAATGATCCCAGCAGAAACACAGCCAGCTTTAGCCCTATTTAATATCAGTGGACTTTGAAATTATTTCATGTAGACACCTTGCAGAATCAGGTCATGGATTCATCAGACTTTTTAATGTCACTGGCTGCATTACACATATTTGATAACATTGCGGTTCACATCCAGCAAATATGCCAGCTATATGAACAGTGCCTGAAAAAATTGTCCTTTCTAAAGGACCCTGGAAATACAAACACAGCAAATATCCTCCGTGTGTAATTTCTCTTCAAAGCTGGCAGCACTTTGCATTTTCAGGGAGGTTATTTTTCCCAGTAGTTCCATCCTGACCAAATGGTGGTGGCAAACAAACAATGAGCCAACATCATCAGAAGGAAAGGCTGGCAATAATTTTAACTGTTTTTTTCTCTGAGGACTAGAGACCAAATGAGGAAATGACCAAAACCACTGAAAACCATATTTATCAGTGTCAGTGCTGAACAAAGCATTGCCTTGTGTTTCATAACAGATATTATTAACTCACTGGTAAAGAACAATATTAAATGGAGTACAGGCTGCTCAGCTTTAACACCTTTGTAAATATGCAATCTGCTCTCTGTGCATCAGTCATGGACATCCAGCAGTCCTTGCTAGCAAGAATATAGTTTCACTATGATGAGAATGATACCTTCAAATAGAAGCACTTGCAAATAAATACTAAAAGCAAAAGGATGAAAATGTAAACTTTTTAGCAGCTAATTAAATTATATTCACAAAAAGCCTATACTTTCAAGAAAAGAATTTCATTACAAAGTATTATGACATGGGCTACTTAAGGTAAGCAAAGTTATAACCAATTACATGTTGTCTAACCAAGACATTCCATGACAGTAACTGCAAGCACATGACTAGATTATACCAAAACATAAAATAATATAGAGAAAAAATAATATAAAGAACATTTTGTTTAGTACCTATGTGGAAACTATGAGGTCTTCCTCGTAGGTTTTGAACTCTTAAACCTAACCTTATATTTTGAAAATCTCCTTATAATCGCAAGGAAAAGAAATAGAATTTGTCCCTCTGTAGTTGGAAATATTCAATCAGTATTCTGCATAAACAAGTCCTACTTTCCCTGTTCTGTTTCTGGTATTTCAGTCTAACTAATTTACACATCTCTGCTTCTTCATTTATACAGTGGTGTATCACTTTTAACATATAGCATTTCCCAGATAGCATACTTTTCCACACCTTGCTTAAAAATCCATCAAAACTGTGTCACTTAGGGAATGATTTTTTTTCAGTGCCAGAGGACTGCAATGTTTAGTGACCTTATCCACTTAAGGAGTCATCTTTAAAATTGCTTTTTCTCCTCTTGGCATGCAGAGACCTGGCTCATACCCTCTGGCTTGCAACTCAAGGTTGTGCAACCATGTAAACTGGTTTTAGCTATCAGAAGCAGCAACTGCAGAGTTACAGAAAAACAGTAATAACTTAAAAGAAGCATAAGCCCTAGGCCAAGATTTTCTAGCCTCACAGCACAAGGCATACAAGAACCAGTGGAGGGCAGGTGCTAGACATACCTGCCAGCACTTTGTAGGTACCAGACTGGCCAGGCAGCTGGACTGGGATTTCCACCTTTTTACTGCTGCCCTCCAAAGTGCAGGTATTTCTAGACCCCAGCCTACACCCCATACCCCACCCTGATCCACCGGTTGCTGAGGCCATGGGGAGTTTGATCACAATAGCTGCTTTAAGTTCTGTTGTGGGAGAGAAACCCAAGGGAAGTGAATGTGAGAACAAAGCCCATCATCTTGTTTACTGAGTAGGAAAAATTCATAGCTCCTGAAAGAGAAAAATTCCATACTGATAAATTGGTAGGAGTTCATAAGGAATCAACGGAAATGATGGAAGAAAATAAGTCTTGGTTTTAAAGCATGTCAATACCAGCTTGGCCAGTTTCATTATATGAATTTTCTTTTCTTGCACATCTAAGATATTTGTATTTATTAATTATGCTACTCTTCTGTTTATTGATTATGATCGACTATCTCATTTTTTTAACAAGTAGAACCCAAGATATTATAGATTGTTCATAGATATTTTGACATTTTAATTTGTTTTTAATTTTTTAAGTAATTGAATTAAATTTATCCACTTTAGGAAAAGTTTCCAGGAACTGCTTCCCATAGAAAAGACCCATCACTAACAACAAATCTCATAATACCTCTTTCTCCTCATAACAGAGAGAGCTAGTCAGGAGCAATGGAGAACAGATATACCCAACACTTAATTAAGAGATTTTTATTTTAAAAATCAGTAAAAAAATACAGTGTCACAGTTGAATTTTTGGATGCTACTTTTTTATTGTGCAAACACAGTAAAATGATATACAGCTCAAACCTGTTACCTATAAGTATAATGTAAGGAGAAGAAATTATTCTGTGTTTGGTGATTTCATTTGAATCACGGGCCTGAAGATAGATCTCTTCTCATTTGAAAATATGAAAAAAGGAACCCAAGATACCTTTAATTTTACTTGAAAGCTAGATGTTTTGAGGATCAGGTGTTTTGTGTGTTCATCCAAATGTTCTTTACTATTTGTTCATTTGGCATAAAAGGAAAATTGAATATTTAGTTAACATTAATAGACACTTGTGTATTTCACTCTTTCCCAAAAAAAAAAAAAAAAAAAAAAAAAGGCTACTGGAGATATGATAACCTGTGAAACTGTTTAGAAAGCACTGATTGTGCTTTGAAATTCTATTCATGAGCTCTCAACTTTTAATTTGCCCTGCAATACATTTGTCCCCGTGAACTCACATAAAATTGACAATTTGACAAATGTCAGCACAACATAACTTGATAACCCTGTTTAAGTTCTGTGGCACACAATGACACAAAAGATAGCATTTCATCATCCTAATTTCTTTATTTTTTCTCTTCTAGGTTGATGCACTTTTTTTTTTTTAGTTTGCTAAGTATGAAAGTCTGTCTTAGATGATGTACCATTCTCAGTCTTGACTTAGCCTATGGCCATTGTTTTGGATGCCAGTTTCAAAGAATATTTAAGGAAGCTAGCATTTTAAATTGTAGCTGATATGAAATTTCATAGTGAAATTTCTTTGAAGACTAAAATCTCCCCTTTTATTCTGGTTTTCTAAGAGATGGTATGAACCCTGCTTTAGGACACAGATTGAAGCTCTTAAGGATGTAGGTTGGTTCTTCTTGCTAGATTTGTAGTAGTTTCTGGTAGAGACAATTAATGCCTCTTATTCCCATGGAAGTCATAGCTGGAAGGGATGTCTGTCCTCATCCGCATTAGGACCTTGCTCAAGTTATCAGATGTTGAGTGTTAGGTGAGATAATATAAAGAAATGAAATAAAGATGAAGTAGTGAACTTACCAATTTTTGTCAGCACCCATAGCAGTTCTGTTAGTAATAAAATCAAATAGAAGTAGCAGGGGAAACTCACACTTTCATAGTTGAAAATCTTTGACGTCTGGTATCTCCTGAGAGACAAAGCATCTACAGCAAAAATCAGGATGGAAAGATTAAAAAAAAAGCATCATAAGCATAAGCATAAGCATAAGCATGAGCATACTGCATACCTTACCACATGGGAATGTCACCACACCCTTTTGCAAAATGTAACTTTTTCCAGTTACTGTGAGTTATAGCTGCTTAGACACCAGATGTGCAGTCAGAGAGGTTAATTAGAAACTTTTTCTGTCTCTAGAACCTCAGTAACTTGTTTTTCAGTAAGAGATGAAAGGCAAAACAAGTACATATTGGGTTATTGCACTGTTAAATTGGTACAGAAAGATAGACTGGGAAGTTCAGTATTTCTATTATAGCACTCAAAGCTAGCCAAACTTCTCTCTTCATTTCCCAACCTCCTGCCTTGACACTGTACAGAAAAGATGTGGAGATCAAATTTTCAATGTTGAATTCTTGATTTCTTGCTGCTGGAACAATTCTTGAAGATTACAAGTTCATGGGGGGTATTTTAAGAAAGAATGATGACAACTATGGGGACAAATTCATACAGTTACTCATAGTCGGGACTGTTATGGCCTAGGAAACAAAAAAGCCATGGTACCAGAAATGTAGGCCACTTGCATGCAGACCTCCATATCTGTTAGTGAATTTCATCTTGCAGATCTAAAACCTTATTAAAACCCTGATAAAATAGGGTCTGAATTGACACTGAAACCCACTATCTAAAATAATCCTATTATGTGAGGAGCTCATTCTTTCACATTACTGCATAAATGAGTCATGCAGGTCTTGGTGGATAATTATTTACTAATATCATCCATTAAACAAAATCATTGGACATTCGTAGCATTCAATACAACACTGCTTATCAACAAATCTGGACTGCATTGAATTCAATGATGTTGACCAAAAGGTCAAACTTTCATTCATGTTTTTACACCCTCTGCTTCTTATCAGACTTAACAAGAACACACCTTTAGTAGGATACTAGGTCTGTTTTAGAAGTTAAATACTTTACTCCATTTCAAACTTAGGTAATACCATACCTCTCTTGAGAGAAAAAAACCCCAGTTTTACCACTCAAGCTGTCCATTTCTTCAATGGTCCATTTAATTAGCCGCAGAAAATTACAACTTTTAATTTCACTTTGTCAGGAAACAAAAAGACAAGCAAAATCAACAGGAGCTGTTGCAATATTAGTCTTTGAAAAAATCAGAAAAGTTGTAAAAATGTATACAAAGACATGCTATTTTTGTTGCCACAGCTTGTGTCTCAGGGTGATCAATCCCTTTGTAAAAATGAAACCAGCCAGACTAGATACACATTTTTCACCTATTTTTCATGAATGTAGAAGAATGCAATTTGTCCTCACTCACAGATTAATTAGATGTGTTACATTCAGCTGGCTTTGGATTAGTTACCTGAATTATGTTAAATATTCTCCTTCTGCAGAATTGAATCATCTAATATTCTACTATATCGTTAATGCTTCCATGATACATCGCCCTGTGTGTAAAATGAAGAAAAGCAAAACTACATAAGATAAAGTTAAAGCTGCTTTTCTTTTAAATTTGATACTTAAATTAATTCATAAATTGCTTTAGGCATTTCATAAGTTTTAATTTAAATTAAATATCAATTTCCAGCACCTGGGGTTTTTTTAAGGAAGATCCAGAGGAAAACCAGTAAATAATCAAATCTTTATAATCTGTTAGTAACTAGATTACCACTCCTTTTTTTTTTTCTTCATACTTAGAAATATTACCATATATTCACAATTTTTGTCATCTCTATTACCAAGTACTGGAAAGTCATCAAAATGGTATACAATATGCTACTTCAGGCAAAGAAGATGTATTATTTATTATTTACTCTAACAGCGCCAGGCTGTGGTTTGACATTTCAAAATATTTAGCCATGGTAATGACATGGGATATTTCTATTCATTCCTCCACTAAGACTGATCTAAAAACAAATTAATCCATTCAACATACAAACTTTCCCTAGTGACCAAAACTTTTAACAGCCATAGACTTGTTCTTTAACAAACCTTTAATAGGTGAGGAAATAAATAAGAAACCACAGTTGCAGGCTGTGCCAGCACACAGGCATGTGCTATTGCAGAATGGGCTGTTTTTCATAGGTGTGCTGTGCATAAACACACAAATGCATTAGAGGAGATAAACACAGCCCACTTGAGACAACAGGTACATTACAGAAAGGTGGAAGAAGAGAAGGAAAGAGAGGGGCAACATCAGACATTTTCATGAGCAGAAATTTTCCTCAGGCTATTGCTGCACTAATATGAAATTTTGTATTTTTTTTAATTTTTTCATCATGAAGAGTGAAATGAGATTTCTGGAGGAAAAAATAATTTTTTTACGGATGTCTAAGGTGAAAATAGCAGGTTGGTGCTGTATTTTTCAGTGGTAGAGGGTGGCATAACAGGAAACAGATCATCAAAGCAATGGAAGTTTAGTTCTTCCATTTGTGAGCAAGATTCCCCTGAGACTTGCAGCAGAGGGAGAGCAGACCACATACAAAGCCATTTAGATATGTCTAAGGGATCAGATAAAACCTGCAACATGGCAGGAACTGCAAAAGTTACTTCATACTAAAAATACAAAAATTAGATTCTTAAGGGCAACCAAGAGAGGATCCCAAAGACTGACCAAATGAGAAAATTTAGCTCTCCAGTCTTCAATGATTGGATTGTATACTGAACCTGGACCCCAGCTAAAAAGACATTATTCATGACCATGGCTAATTTTTTTAAAAAAATACTTCCAATTTGTTACTAAGACAATTTTAATCAGGAACTAAAATTAGATTCCTGTTATTGTTTTTCAGGAGTCAGATATTGCCATTTTACATTCTGTTGTTATTTTCAAGTTTTGAAATTACATAGGTGATCAGCTAATTAACTGCAGAGATAACAGGCAGTTAGCAAATCCAGTGCACTATATTTACACAGTGGATTTAACACCAAATTCATGGTGAGAGCAATTCATGCGTCATTCATGCACCACTAAGTTCCTTTGCATTTATATAGCAGTTGGTTCACTGCTCACTGTGTCCAGGGCTTCCCTGACTATGAGGAGGTCACTGTCTCTCAGATTTGTGCTCCATTTCCCAGGGTTGTCTTTCTATAAATACACCCTTGGGATTTAAAAGATCTCTGTAAACTCTCTTAATGCTGGTGTCTATCTATGACTTTGAAACAATTTCTTAAAATAACATGGTTGGGAATTTACAGAGACAAATTCTTACTTCCTGAACTGCACTGTGCATGTTTTCAGAATAGTCTTCTGTCTTCATATTTTTGGTCATCTTGGGTCTGGCACAGTGTTCAGATACCACAGTTAATGGTATTGTTCTGACATCTATGCCAGGTTAAATCTTGGAAAACTTAGGTGACAAAACAGTTTACTTTTCCATTTCAATCCTAACACTTGCAATACCTGTACAGAAAAAAAAAAGTGTTGAAAAATAGATAAATAGAAAAAAGAAAATCACCAGTGAAACTACTCAAACTGAATTTTTCCTTGGCTTATTTATTTTTAAGTGCAAAAATCAGAATATCGGAATGGTTATGAAATTATTTCAAAAATTTCATGTTGTTATTTTATGACTGAATTTAAAGCAGGTATAGAAGGGATATTTGGGTTTTAATTTTGTTTCCAGAATCTTAGCCACTGTATTTCAAACCAGCATTTAATGCTGCATTAGCAGAGTTTTATGCTGTATTAACACCATTTTATAGCATAATGGAAAACAAATCGGTACAAAAGACAGGTAAAGTGGAAAATAGACTGTAAAATTTTTTTTACTAGTTCCCCTGCTGTACACTGATAACATTACCAACAAAACAACAATGGCTTTTCAACTATCCTCTACTTCAACTTAATTTTGAAATGAGCATTTACTGAATCATATATTTTTATATAATGGTAAAGAGACAGACTGGGATCCCTATTTTGCAGCTGAAAGCTTTCCAGCACGAGCACTTAAGCTCTATAAATTTAATTTGGCTTGATTCTCTGTACAAAGTACAATATGTTATAAAAGGCAACTATCAAAGGTTCAAGAAAGTGAAAGAAAAGAAGAGGCAAGAATTTGCAGCTAGTAAAGGGGTTTACACAAAAAAGGAAAATATAGCTCTTCAGCAATTCAAATTAAAGAGGCTTCCTGTTATGCTTTCTGATTTTATTGACCTTTTCCTCAAAATGAGTATGTTCTCAGCTGGTATCTTGTACAACTTTAAACACTTTTTTCAAGAAATGTTCAGTGGAAAACTGTAAGAGTACTCAAAGACTAGAAAAAAATACAGGCAAAATGGAAGATGTCAACATATTTCGACTCTTTCAACTTGGAAAGAGACAGAGGAAGCAAATACAAGTCTTTAAATGCTAGACACAAGAACAGGGGTGAAATTAAATCATCTGGTATCTAGGTACATAGTAAATAGGGCAAAAATAAAAAGCTAATAATGCAGAAACAAAATTTAAATACAAAATAAAAAAACCCTACTAACTGAAAAATTGGTAAGAAATTTAATAGTTTGAAAACATCATTAACTTCATCCTAGGATCTTTAAGAAGTTCATGAAACATGCTGGGAATAAGTGTAGTTGCAGTTTGCTATGATTAATTTGATTTTGCTTCCCATGGAGAATAAACAGAACTTGGTGTTGAACTTTGAACATTTTTCTCCTGCTTGGTTGCCTTCCAATTAAACCAGTTCCCTGATTTATCTCACTGTGCAACCATTCAAATCCTCTTGCCCTTCAAAAGGCTGGGGTAACAGAGAGGCAGAAACTGACTTCTGGAAGCTGGGAATTAAAATCGATAAGTTTAGAAGGGACACCAGTAGTCATCTGGTCCAACCTCCCTGCTCAAGAAGGGTCATCCTAGAGCACATTGCACGGGACTGCCACATGGAATTGCTTCCTTTGGCAGATCTGCTTGGCATATGCAAATGAAAGATATTTATAGAATCATGCCTTCTTCTCGTATTATACTGTAGTTTATTTGGAAAGACTTTTTTGTTGACAACAGTAATGACACGGTCCTGAACTATGTTTGAAATTCCTAGGTACAGCAACAAGTTGAATAAGAAAATAAAAGGATGCACTAAAGTGATTGAACACCTACACATCCTAGGGACATATTAGAACTCTTTTTAAATTTCACAAACTCAGGAAATTTTACTGGTTTCAAAGAATAAACAATTAATACAAAAGCCATTTGTCAGATTTCCAAACAGGTTATTTGGTACAAAGACCAGAAGGACTTATTTCCACTTATTTATTGTTATGAAAAAGCAGAGATCTTCCATCAAATAAAATCCTGGTTATAGGCAAAGAGAAGAATCAACTTGTATATATACATCTATCAGGAGCTTTCAATGAGAACAATGTTTACTGAGGGCAAAATGCAGGAGTGAGACAGATTTATGGGATTTAATTACATTTTTTTCCTCTTGTGTTCCTAAAAAAGATGATTTCCAACATTTAATTCTGCTATTCCATCTCAACCAGCTCTCAGTGACTAATCTTTTCTCACCAGCAGCTGACAAGACTTCAGAATTCTTGGGGAGGCTGAAGAGCTTGACATCTACACCTACCATTTGCTACAAGTCTTTTTCAAAATTTATTCTCACAAACCAATTAATTCCACATAGTTATCACCCTTCTTTTTGTGGTTTTAATGCCTTCTGCACATTTAAATATTCACATTTACTTTCAATTTTATTTCTCATATTATAGGCAAGAAAAAGTGTTGTACTTTTTCATTTGGCTGCTTTTCAATTAACATAAATCCCATTCTCTGACACTGTCACTTTACTATTATCCATGTAGATGGGAACTGTCCATGGACTTCAAGGATTTCTCAAACATATAAGGTAATTTTTATGTCAGAGGTACTTTATTTCAATAATTAATTTCCAAAGGCAATATATACTAAATAGATTCTCTATTACTAGTAAATAAGGATAATTTAAAACAAACAAACAAAGAAAGAAACAAAACACACCAACAAAATAAGACAAAAACAAATAAACAAAACCAAACAAAACCCCACAAAAACTCAAAACAAAACAACAACAACAACAAAAAACCAAAACAAAACCAAAAAAACCAAAAAAAAACCCCAATTGGTTAGGATCTGAATATATAAGAATATATGTCATTAAGATTAGCTACTGTATTCATATAGGATTCATATTATCATTTGATCAAAAGAAGAAAATAAATGACCAATTGGAACACATTTTAGGATTCTATATTAACCATTCATGTGCACAAAAACAAAAGAGCATTTCAAGTTTTCCAGGGCCTTTGTTTCTTAATTTTCAAATTCATTGTAAGACAAGTAATAGTAAAGAACTCAAAGCAAAAAGGACAGAGAACTGAAAAAGAAAAAGTACAGTGTTCTTATAAGTCTCCAAAGACAGTTTTGAAAATAGCAGTACATGGTAGCTTATAATTTACAGTCTGGTGAGAATTTTGAAAATTCTAAGCATTATTAAAAAACATAATTTATTTCAGCAGAGAAAAAATTTTAAAAAAATTAAGGGATTCCAATGCAAGTTTAAAAATTACTAGGAACATGAAAGAATTTCATATGACAGAAATGAAGATATTGACACTGTAAATTCAAAAGATATAACTTGATTAAGATATGCAACATAAAATACAGTATCGTGAGGAAAAATTAGGTACTTCTGCATTTCTGCAATGCATAATTATGGGAATATTCAACTAAACTTAATTCCAGAAAAGTCAAAATATATAAATAGAAATATTTTTGGGCTGTGTTAAATTGCTCTATGAAATGTGATGAAATAATTGCAAGTCAAGAGTAAAATAGATATTAAAAAGCACAGCAAATATGTCTATAAATAAAGAATGCTTATAATTACCAAAGATCATCAAGACTTAAAAACCTAGTAAAGCATGAAATAATTTGTTATGTAGATTGTCTACCTCTTCTCTGATCCTCCTCTTTATTTTGTGATGAATGTAGGAACACATTCTCTTACATCATATATATTTAATAAATTTCATGGTTCACCGTGGAAGTATTGGATAAATTTCGCTCAAATATATCAAAATACACACTCTGCTGGCTAAACTTGTCCAGTCCTTAACAAAGCTCCAATTAATGGGATTTAAAGAGGTTCAGCATATATTTAGTAGATGTAGACAAATGCCTGTTAACACCTCACTAGCTGGTTGTATAAATAAGAAAGAGTTTTGAAATTGCTGCCCTTGTCTTTTAGAAACATGCACACACACGCACACACACACACACACTCCCCACCACCCCACAACACAAAAAAACAAACCCACAGACATTTTCTTCCACTTTCTCCTTGAGTAGGTCTTAAAAGAGAACCACATGGCATTGTCACTGACATATTTAGTAATCCTGGTTTTGCAAGTTCTTTTACAATGTTTTATTCAATGCCTTTGAGTGCCAAAATCTGACAAGAAGGAAGTCTTATAAATGCTTGTAGTGCAGTAACACTAATTGCCAATACCCAGAACTCAGGAACAAACCATAAGAAAAATATCTGAAAACAATCCCTAAAAACAATTATGAGTCATGAAGAAGAAATTTGTATGTAGTAAAAAAATCACTATAATTTAAACTTAGATTCCATACATGTGCAGTAATTAAATATTTAGATTCTGTTATTAATGCTCAAACGTTGAAACTTATTTTTCATGTTACTTTCAAATCAAATTGATCACTTTGGTGAACATGTCAAGAGATAGGAGAAAGATTGATTTACTGGCTTTATGATGTTTTTGATCAAAAAATTTGATCACATTACTAAAAAAAATAAAATTTCTATAGGGCACAGTTAAGGCAACAAAATGATTGTTCCAAATTAAAAAAGTTTAACAACTTTAGTAATGATCCATACTAAATTAATAACAAATACATTTGAACATATAGAACATATCATTTACTGATCTAATTTAATATTCTGTTTCTAATAATGCAATGTCTGAGAACAATTTATAGGATTATTTAATGTACATTATCATTATCTGGATTCAGTCAATGACATTTAAAGGTATTCTTGAATCTGAAGATTGTCATCAGATTATGATTAGGTACAGATATTTTTGAAAATTATTACTAGTTACTATTGTTCAAGTGGTAATTAGACATCCCTTGTATTTGCATTCATTTTATTTTTCTACAAATCACACTGTGACCCAGCTCCATTCCTTGACAGGACTGTTATTTTTTCCTAGAATCTGTGTTCCAAAATAAGTCTCATAAAACTAGAAAGTTCTATGCACATGGTTTATTAAGTCTTACATTATTTCTATAAAGCAATTTAAAGGTCCCACACACAAAAATTTTAAAAACTCAGGCGGGTCTGAGGACTTGTGCCTTTCCTTTTGTTATTCAGCCTCTTGTCATGTTCAGGGAAGAGCTCTGCCCTCTATGGCTGAACTCCATCTGTTGATGCAGAGACTTCCTCACTTTGCCTGTTGGATCCTTGTTTACTGCACCTTTTTTCCTGCCCTTTATTTCATATGCACACTGCCCTTTGTGTATGATCTGTCTCACTCAGAAGATTTTGACAGCTCATTCTGTGCTACATGGTTTGCTTTAACACATGGATTTTGGCTACCACAGTTCCAGTTCTTAAAGACTATAATTCATAGTGACCTAAAGGCCTGGTGATCTCCAGGAGGAACATTATCTGAGGCTTCACACTGAATGTCAATGCATCCTTCCCAATACTGTAAATATTTTTCCCTGAGCTGCCCAAGGGCACTGCTTACATTAGTGTTTTAGCTCAGCACATACCTCAAAAGAACGTGAAGAAGGGTGTACATGCAGGATGAAAAGTTTGCAGTGTGTCTATACTTTTGATTTTAATTTGGGAAAGGATATAACTTCAGACAACAGACATTGGTTTACGTATGCTTTATTTTAAAAAAACAAAAAAAATACCAAAACCAAACTGTTTCTAAACATGCACCAGCAACTCAAGCATAGGTACCATAAAGGTGGAGCATATGGTCCCATGTCATTGGGAATTCTCATTTTCTCCCAGAGCAATATCCTTGGTAAGGTTGAATGCTTCTAACATTATCCATGTTATCAGTCTGCTGAAATTCAGTCCAAGTTTGATGGAATTACATAAGTCCACTGGGAACTGCTGCTCTACCACAAGGGAACCTTAAACATGGGTATCGGGAGGAGCCCACCGGAAGCCAGGAACCACCCCAAACAACAGTGCATTTGGATAGCATATTTCTCTGAACTACTGTCTCTAATGTAAACTAGAGATACAACAAAACCCATTTGTCTGTTAAATGTTTGGTTCTATATATGTAATTACGTGCTTTATAGTAATATATCTTAATATATCATGTAGATAAATACACAAGTAAAATATTAATCTATAAAACTTCTTGTCAGCACAGAACATGTATTTATGTATTTATAAATAACATATACATATATATATATATACACACACACACACATATATTATATAACACACATATATATCCATACATATAAATCTATATACATATATATAACATATACAGAACATATAGTATATATAAGTGTAAATACAGGTAAATTTAAAAAAGCAAAATCAAGAGTTCTGTTGAACATGCCTGCTAGAAAGATGACAGGAAAACAAATCCCTGAAAGGTGTTAATGATATTATCTAAAGCACAGTTTCATAAGACTGAGGACTCCATAGACAGTGAGTCCGCATCCTTGAATTCTTCTAGTGCTATTTATCTTTGTAGCTGAGACATAGTATAAGATACGGTTACTCGGTGTTCCTGGAGCTGAAGAAAAGCCAAATACAAGAGAAAAATAAAAGATTGGAAAGAGTACTAAGCAAGTTGCAGACAAAACAAAACTGGGAGAAGATGTTGACTCCCTTGAAGGCAAAGAGGACCTGCAGAGAAACCTAAAAAAGTTAGAGGACTGGGCAATCACCAACCCTATAACTTCAGTTCAACAAGGGAAAGTGTCAGATTCTACAACTGTGATGGGCAGACTGAGGAAGGAGATGCTGGGAAGCAGTGCTACAGAAAGGTGCCTTGGGGTCCTGGTTGATGGCAAGTTGACCATGAGCCAGCAGTGCCCTGGCAGCCAGGAGAGCCAACCCTGTCCTGGGGTGCATCAAACACAACATTGCCAGCCAGATTGTCCTGCTCTGCTCTGCACTGGGGGAGCCTCACCTTGAGTGCTGGGGGCAGTTCTGGGTGCCACAATATAAAAAAGGTATTAAGCTATTACAGAGCATCCAAAGGAAGGCAATAAAGATGATGAAGAGCCTGGAGGGGAAATTGTATGAGGAGCAGCTGAGGTCACTTGGTCTGAGGAGACTGAGGGGACACCTCATTGTAGTTACAGCTTCCTCATGAGGGGAAGGAAAAGGTCAGCACTGATCTCTTCTCTGTGGTGACTAGTGACAGGACCCAAAAGAATGGCCAAAGTTGTGTCTGGGGAGATTTAGCTTAGATGTTAAAAAAGGCTTTTCACCCAGAGGGTGGTTGGGCACTGGAACAGGCTCCCCAGGGAGGCGGTCACAGCACCAAGCCCAAGAGAGTTCAAGAAGCATTTGGACAACACTCTTGGAGCCATGGTGTGACTCTTGGGGATTGTCCTGTAAAGGTCCTGGAGTTGGACTTGGTAATCTTTGTAGGCTCATTCTGGCTCTATTTATTCTGTGATTCTGTGAATTCAAATAAAAAATAATTTTTTTTACCCAAATAAGTTATGAAATTGGCTTATATAAAAGTTAACCACTAGTCTTTAAAACTGCCTGATTTTAGCTATCTAACTCTTCCTGAGTTTTAATAAGGTTTAGGTGCATAATTCTATTTAATCCCTGATAAACCTATATGAGTCTTATATAATATATTTTAAACAGTCACTACTTAGAAAGGTAAGACAAAAAAATTATGAGATTATACCATTAAAGAATTTAGCTCACTGCTGAAGCTAACTTAAATAATCCCATGTCAATATAGATATAATCATGAATTTGAAGTTAGGGAATAATAATTTGTTTCTAAAGAAGAATACTTAATTTTTAGGAAAACCTATTAATTCAGGCATTATGTCATATTTAAGTGTTGGTTGTATTCAAGTCATCTGATCAGACCTTTATACAAGTCAAACATAAGCTTTGTTGTCAATAATTTCACCACAGCAAAAATTCACAAGATCAGAGAGCTTGTCTCGTGACAAACTAGGAGAGTGACAGTAACTTCATCAATGGTCCCCACCTACATCAAGCATGCTGTTTCAGAAATGAAATAATAATTATTCAGGTTAGATAACAAGAATGTGGAGGCTAAACCAACCTCAGCTAATATAGTCTAAAATCCAATTGATTTTGAAAGAGCGCCTAGCATGAAAGATTACTTTAAAGGCAAATGATAAAATTAATGATTCTTAAAAACAAAGCATTTAAATTTTTTCTATCACTGCTGTTTTAGTGTAGAGGTAAAAAATGAAATTACATTAATTAGGGAAAAAAAAGAACAAATACTATGCAGATTTTTTTGCTAAAATTACTATTTCACATAGTAGAGATGAGATGATCTTAAAACAACATTATTAGGTTATAAAAGTTAAACTTTGAAAATTAAGATTAAATTATGGTTTCTGATACAGCTCTAATTGTGTCTTGTGTACTTGCATTATGAAGAAGATTTTAATTATCTGATCACACTCATTTTTGCATAGGATCTTTGCCACTGCTAGTGCATAACCTTCTCTAAAGAAATAGTAATTAATTTCTTTGTGGATTTTCATGTGGTGGTCATGACAGCAGGAGGTGAAGTCTTGATGAAAATTGTTTGTCTTCTCAACATTGCTATTTTTTCTATCTCAACATTTGCTACATTTTGCACAGCCTTGTTCCTGGAAAAAGCTGTATTGTTCTGAGTGAAACTAGCTAAGTATAGCCTGAGGCAGACACACAGCATGGAAAAATTCATACCTAACTTTAAAGTTTTACAAAGTTATAAACCACTGAGAAGAGGATCTTTTAGGTGGAATTGTCAGAAAACCTCCACAGTAGGTACCATAAGCAATTTCCCTATAATATGCCATTACTCTCAACTGGCATCAATTAGTGTCCATGTAATTATTTCAATCTTACTTATAAGAGTTGAAATCTGTCAGAAAAGCTTGTATTTGAACAAAGATGGGAAAAGACAGAAGGTTAGGAAACTAGCTTATAACTGAAACTAAACAGGAAAACATATTGATGTGAGGACACTGGAAATCCAGGCTTAGAACTCAGGAAAGAGAGACCCATATCATCCGGGCAAGAACTGGTAACAAGCTTGCAGCAGAGAACTGCAACTCAGAAAAAAAAAAAAAAAAAGAGAATGGTGGAAGAAGCAGGCTTGGCTGGGAAATTTCAATAAACAGAATGGATAATAACCTCATTGGAGACATAAATGGAAAAGTCAGATCAAAAGAGAAGGAAAAGCAAAGCTCAAAGGTCAGGAGAAAATCGCTTAAGATGAAGTGCATGGAAGAACATGCACTAAACTCTCCTGATAGAGTCTATTGGGTCTGAAGCAGAAAGACTATATTCAGGGAAACTGCTTTCTTTCAGGGAGTTGTTGGCACATCTGTTCTCATCTCATGGCTATATCAGCTTTATTGATTCTCTTTTTATCTCCATGTGATTTATGCATTAAACCTGAGTGTCAATGGCAACATACATTTACAATCATTACAATAAAGGGAAATCTGAATAACTGCACAGTCACATTAATGCTGACACTTGCTATTTCAACATTCTTGAATTTACAGTGGTGATGCTATTCTTGTAACTTAGGTTTTCATTTGTTATTTCTTTATTTCATCTTTGGCTCAAAACTAGACTAGATGTTTTCCAGCAACATTTATAAGGCCATTTATAGATATTTATGAAGATTTTCATAATTAAAATTTGCCCTAAAACTCTTTAGCTTACAGCTAGTTTTTTGTTTAACAGAGTTATAATTTTTTTTGTCATTCTTATGTTTTCTAAAAATGCCACAGACATTCTCATTTGCATTATTTATACTTTTGCACATTACTTTCATTTCTGTATTCTAGTTGTATTTTATTTGTTGTATTTATACACATGCAATGGACTTGGCTTCATTTTCATGGTATTTAAAGCATATATATATATTTATGTACTGTATTTATTTTTTTACCCAGTAAGCATTAATTAATGCTAAACATTAGAATGAAAAGAGAATCTGAACAAGTGTCCAGAGTTTTCCTCAAGGGAGACTACTATTTTCATTTAATAAACAAAAAGCTTTTACATACCCTAAGCAGCCCTGACAGTTTTGGTTCTTCAGTATATTTGCATTTGTCTAAAGCAACTGTAAAGCACACATCACACCACTAAGGATATGAAAACTAATATATACTGAAATATATGCTTTATCTGTTTCTACTAGCTGCTTCCATGGGTTTAGTTTTAACTACTACCTTACAATATTTGCATCTCACATACAGTGAGGATTTTCAACCAATAATGTTTTTAAATCTATGCTTTAAATATGTTGGCTTTTGGGGCCCTTTGTAATAATGGACACTTTGAAGCTTGAATTGCACCAGCAGAATTGTTGTATTTAAAGTTTCTTCATCATGTGGATAGGGAAACAGTTCCCCTGTTCTATAATGTCTTTCAAAAGATCTAGATAGGTATGCAAACACGCAGATACAATATTGTGCATTGACCCTGGCTACTGCTCTATATGCCCTTTCTCAGCTGGGCAGGGGAGAGAAAAATATAACAAAGGTTCATGGGTTGAGGTACAGACAAGGAGACATCATTCATCAAATACCATCAGTGGCAAACAGCTTGAATGAGAGATGTTAATTGATTTTATTACCACAAAATCAAAGTAGGATAAAGAGAAGTAAAATAAATTTTAAAATACCCTTTCCTCACCCGTCCTTCATTTCTGGGCTCTACCTCCCCCTTTGTAGCAGCGCAGGAAGATGCAGAATGGGGGCTACAGTTCATTACATGCTATTTCTGCTGTTACCTGGGGAGAAGAGTCTTTCCTCTGCTCCAGTGTGGGGTCCCTACCACAGGAAACAGATGCTCATTAACTTCTCCACTGTGATTCCTTGCTATGGGCTGCAGTTCTTCATGAACTTCTTCAAGATGGGGTCACTTTTCCATGGGATGCAGTCCTTCAGGGACAGGCGGTGCCAATGTAAGTCCCTTATAGGGTAACAAGTCCTACCAGGAAGACTGTCCTAGTGTGGGCTCCTTTCTTTATGGGTCTGTAGATTCCTGCCAGAAGCCTGCTCCATCATAGGCTTTGAACAGGGTCACAGCCCCTGTTGGGCATCCACCTGTTTCAGCATGTACCACCTCCATGGACTGCAGGTGGACCTCTGCTCCACCATGGATCTCCATGGGCTGCAGGGGCAATGCTGCTTCATCATGGTCTGCGCCACAGGCTGCAGGGGAACCTCTACTCCAGGGTCTGAAGCACCTCCTCCCCTCCTTTTCCACTGACTTTGGTATCTGAAGAGTTGTTGCTTTTACATAGACTTGCTCCAGTCTTCTCTGGCCACAGTCACATCTGTGCAATAATAACTTTTTCATTCTTAAATATGTTATCACAGAGGCCCTACTATCACCTCCAACTGGCTCAGCCTTGGCCAGCAGTGGGTCCATCCCAGAGCTGGCTGGCATTGGCTCAGTTAGACATGGGGGAAGCTTCTGGCAGCTTCTCTCAGACACCAGTCCGGTAACCCCAGGACTACCAAAACCTGGCAATGCAAGCCCAATATATACACATATATTGAAAAAAAACCAACATCATGATTCAAGGGTCTAAATTCAAGTTACCGTACTTTAAGCAATTAAACTAAGTTCTCATCAGGAGACTAATCCTGTTTGGTATACTAATAAAAAGGGAAATAAAAGGAAAAAAGGAACAAGTAATGATTTTGTGGCTTGAAAGATTCATAACATACATGATCCATATATGTTGATCATATATCAACATATGTGCCTTTCTTGTTGCATCAGTTACCAAGTGTGATTAAATTAGGGATAGCAAGTGCTTAAAGTTAGGCAAGTAACCAATAAACCATGGACATGGACAGATAGTGGGAGATCCTCTCTTATCCAGGACTCATTTCTTACAGGATTTCTCTGCACACTGAACAAGAAGCTCAGTTTTTTCAAGTGGTTTCCAGAGAATGAGTTTTATTGTTCCTGTTTTTCAGTTGCGACACATTTCTGAAATGGTAGAGGTACAGACAGGTGAGGTGAAGGTTTTTTCTATGAAAATACTTCTGTATTCTCTTCACCGTACTTCTCATTTTTATCAAAGTAATGAGGTGAACAAAACAGTAGAAAGTCATCAGAGTTTGCACAAGCTTAAAAAATGGAGAGAACATCGACTGATTAAAACCAGGGTGTGAGACAAGACAGCTATTAGTTTGTCAATTATTTAGACACCTAGAAATACTATACTCGTTAGTCATTCATTTACTCTCACGGTTCTTTAAAGTGTATTCCCTCTATATGTTCTCTCTTCACTTGCTGTGGTCTCTATTTTTTCCAACAAAAGAAAGCAACCTAAATGATTGCTTTATTCATGAATAAAAAATGTACATCAGTAAGGCTGCAGCTCAGAAGGAATATGCAATTAATTAGCAAATAAAAGAGTAGTTTTCTTGAGGGCTAAGTAATTTAAATGAGGTACCAATAATTTAGACACTGCTCAGCTCTTGCTAGCAGGCTTTATAATGAAGTTATATGTGTATTTAAATATTTCTTACTAATTGTTCCCTGCATACAATGAAAATTGTCTGTCTTATAAGGGATTAGGTGCCAGGATAACTGACCTAATTCAATTAAATTAAGATTTCCCTACCTAGCAATGTATGTATTGTAGCTGCTGCAGGAAAACTAAGCAGCAATTTCCTGAATTTTTGTGTTTAAAGCCTAATCTTTTGGGAATTCATGCTAGCCAAAAAAAGTTAACTATTCTATATTTCAGTGATCAAATCCACAGCCTACAAACATGATTGTTAATTTATGCAATTTACCACTTGAATTTACCTAGAAATCTGTGGCATAGAATATGAATAATGTTTCAGGCAGTATTACTGAAGTACAATGTTTCCCTGAGTCCCAGAATTTGTTTTTGCAGATGCCACAGATCTGATTCTTTGAGAGCCGTGTTTTAATCATGTACACATGAGCACCAAAATTAATGATTGCATGGGCCAAGTAGAATTTTTCAACCAGCTGCTCATATTTTGGCATACCTGCATGTCTGAGTTTAGAATCAAGGTCTAGGTATCTAAAAGTGGGCTTTTGCAGTTCTGCAGACAGGAATAGCAGAAAAAGAATGAGCTCCCATTCAGACACTACTCCATCATTCTAAAACAAGAACTGGTTAGTCATTTGTTTTTCCCAAGACAAAATGCCCTAAGGCTTTCAGAAGGACATATTATGTACCTTTGCTTGTATTCAAAGTCAAACATGACCAGTGGAATTACCACAGAGCGTCCCAAATCCACAGCAGCGAATGAGGGGTTGTAGTTGAATATTTTTGCTTCTTAGGGGCCATTATCACAAAATGAGACAGAACTAGAACTTAAAGAATTTACCTTAGACACTGGTTTTAACCTTCTCTCCCCGGGAAGGAAAGTAAATTCCCTTCTTTTTTTTTTTTTTTCCACCATCTTCTGTCATCTTGCTCCCAGCCTCCATTTTAGATAGTATAACCAGCTCCTCCCTATCCCCACAGAACCACACAATACATATCCTGTTGTTTGAATTCCCCAAAGAAATCTTGCTACCTTATATCATCATTATTTTCCCAATCTTTTTTTTAATGCAAAAAATATCAACAAAGATAAGAAACATATGGTACCAAATCCCCCCACAAAATTATCTCCTTATTGGTGAAGGCTATAGAGAGGAAAATACCAATGCTAGGAGGAAATATCTTTTTGTATTTTTGTTATGCAACTGTTTGCCTTACATTAGACCTAAATTGTCTCTGAAATACCAAATGCCTTATTGATTGGGAGGGTCACAGAGAAGCATGATGTGAATTACTAATATTTTGCTATGATAAAGGTCAAAAACAGTCTTCTTAGAAAGCTTATTTATCAGATTCTTTTTTTTACATTCTTCAGGGCAGATTTCTGCTGGAGTAAACTGCCCTAACTCTAGGAACCCTGATAATTTATCCTAAACTGAGTAGTTGACCCATGGTTTCTAAACACCAAGCTTTCCAAAATGGAAATAGAGAGATAACATTTATATTAAAGAACAGAGGCAGTTGAAAGAGAGGGTTTCTGATGTGACATTTCCACACTGTTACATTAAATTTGCAATGGAAATAAAGCAGAGTAGCAGCTCTTACTACCTTAGGCTCTATATCCATTAAATGTTATGCACCCCCTGCAAGCAGAGATGACACCTTTTTGTTGTCTGTCAAAATTATTCAAAAAGGGAAAAAAATTGTCTGTAGCTGCAGAGACTTGCTTGGGCTACTTCCATAAGCAACTCCCACGGAGTGCCAAAAGGACTGTGGGACTGCATCATTAAACACTCTGCCCTCTTCCCACACACACTCAGTATTTCTAATATCTCTGAGAACACATGTTTTGAATGAGCTCTCCAGTTTAGACTGTGGCCCTTAGCAAATGCAAGTGCAGCAAACAGAAGTAATTCAGGAGAACTGGAAACTGGGGATGGGCAGTTTGAGCATTTTAGATATTTTTAATTAATTGTTTTATTCTATTAATACTGAATATGATACTCTCTTTTAAAAGAAATTTGAAACCTAAAGGGAAGGGGAAATTAAAGGTATTTGTGACTTCTCATGTTCTGGCTCATTTTATATACTATTCAACCAGTTGTAACTGCAAGTACCAATGCTTGAAAAGTTTGATGAGCTATGTCAAATTATTATGATTCCCTTCTCCTGTTACATCACATAAAAGATATGCCATTAGGACAGTATATGCAACACTAACTGAAAACTGCTGTTCTTTTCCTCAGAAGAAAGATAATGTTTATGCTCTAATGATGTAGACATATTCAGCTCAGCAGAAGAGTTTGTAGATTAGAAAAAAACAGTTTATGCTTTTTAATGCAAAATAGTAGAAAATAATACACATGATAACATGTGACTTCACAGGGAATGGCTTTGGAAAGGGAAAATTGCAGATTACCTTATTTTGACTTTTTTCAGATTACCTATTTAGAGGATTACTTGCCCTACCCCCAGAATAATTTTCCTTTAAATGAATGTGAAAGTTTATAGAGTAAATGTTGTAGTAAGAAAAGGATGGTGCAGCTTCATTTTTTAGAATTATTAAAAATTTTAAAGTGAGTAGAGAGAGCACCTTCAGACACAGGACTCAGTCCTTTGCTCTGTTGTCCCTGGTCCTGAAAGGGCTCATTCAGATTTTGTGATGCCTGTTTCTATTCAAAATGAAAATAACAAGGATAATGTATGTGATCATAAACAAAGGATAAGAATTAAAAAAGAAACATGGATTTTCCTGATATTTTCTTTTTATTAGGATGGCCAACAACTTCATCAAATAAAATATTGATTTTTCTGATGACAAATCCAAGCAGAATCCTGTTTGAAATCAGCTTAACCTAATTGCTATTTATCTAGCATTAAGGGAAAAAAAGGCAAAAAAGGTTTACCAGCTTAATGTACCATAGCCCATGAAGCTATTTGTGAGCTTGACTGTACATTGAGGATCCCTTGTGAGAGACAGGCATCTGCCAAAAAAAAGATAACAAATATTCAATTGGCTACTTTTTCTTCTACATATACCACTTTCTCTTTGACTTCTACAAGAAAGAAAAATAAATGGTAACACAAACAGTTTTGGGCAGAGTGCATCACTTAATATTATTCTCTAAGAGTATTTTGCATATTTTATTGATACATCTCTTATTATGCACAGACTTATCTTGAGAAGTGATGCATGAAATGTACTATATACAATGAAGGCTATCAGGGTATCCTACAAGGGGAAAACACCTTTTCCCTTTAGGATTTCTAACATTTTGGAACATTTCAGACATCTTAACTTGGAGACATAGAAATATAATCAAATGCAAAGTCTGAATAATTAAACTGGCTAGGTTGAAATTGAACTTCTATTATCATAAATGGTAGCAGTTAATAAAAGTAATATTTCAAATATATTCATAATTTCATATTTCATGTCCCAAAGCCAAATTCTATTTCTTAATGCCAACGTAAAGACAAAAGATTTGAAATAAACTATTATTCATCCACGTAAAAAATAACTGATGCTTGCAAGCTATCTGATAATTAAACACAAAGCATAAGAGATGCAGGAACATTATGTGTACAAAATGTACTGTGCTAATTAATAAGATGAGTTTAGCTTTAGTTATTCTTGTAAATACCTCAAAACATATTCATTAATGATTTGCAGCATATTTTGCAAAATAAGCAATTTTTATGCAACTGTCATACAATAGTTCATGAGGGCCAAGATGGTTAAAACATATTCTGTGTAATGATGATGGAATCATATTTCTCTCAGTCAGCAATAGATGTGAAAACTACCTAAAATAAATTTAGAATTATAGTTGGGAGCATAATTTTAAGTTATGGCATTTACCAGGTTTATATAAACCCACATTTTTTTCTCTTTTTTCCAAAAAGGAAGGAATAAATTTTGACCATCTGAATCAGGCATGGTTTGGGAGTGGGAAACAAAACAAAAACAAACAAAAATATCCAAGCTTGAAAACTGAGTTCATTAAGCATGAATCCCAGTCCCACAGAATTGTTTATGTTGGAAGTGACTGCTTGAGATGATATAGACCAACTTAATAGTGAAATACTATTGTTATCCTGGAGATATTTTTTTAGTTGAGGTCATCACTGTAGCTGCTTCGCACAGGCTGAATTGTGTACCACTGCTTTAGAATAATATTAGGCTTTTTTATATTTTGTATAAGACTATAAAAAATTGCAGCAAAAAGATATCAGAAAAATACTTTCTTTAGAACACAAAGAGACTAAATATGGATTCCATAATAATCTGTAATTTCCATAATAATCTGTTTTTTTAAATCATTTTAGCAAGAGTTGTAACAGTAGATACAAAAGGAAACCAGGAAAGTAGAAAACAATTTTCTCTTTTGAAGAAGAGCTCCCAAGCTTTCCCATCCAGTGGTCAAATTACAATAGAGGTCACATTCTTAAACTTCAAATTTGGCTGCATTTGTATTTCAGTTGTAAAACTTTCCCATGTTTGTTGTCAAAAATTTCTTGAAACAAACGCCCATGAGATTCCAGTAGTTTATTTTCCATAATATAATGGATAATTCATTTAACAGTGTCTGTGGAAAAGCTTGTTCTTTCAGAAGAAATATGCATACAACTGCATATCATCAGGAGACACTTCAAAGAGGCAGACTTCCTTTATTTCCTGAACTTAAAAAAATTACTTCCGGCATCTGTACTCCAGAAAACTGACCATAAAACAAAACCATGTCTCTTCATAAAAACTTCCTTCTTACCTTAATGTCTCAGAAGACCTACTGACATTGACTTGTGGTTGTAAGGTTTTTTTAGTTCTACTCGGCAGTCCAATTTCTAAAATCATCCATTCAGATTTCTTATTTTGCAGTTTTTTCAGTCTAAAAAGCTGATAAACCTGAAACCAAGTACAGTAAAGGAATAACAGTGTTTTTGTCACTTATGACTGCATCTGCATGAAACTGCTAATTTTTTTACAAAATTACTTATGTTGAATTTCTGTTTGGAGGCATAAACACGAATATCTAGTGAAATGTTCCTTAAAAATCCACTCATACTTCTCAATTCCCAAATTCTTACTAGTTAGCAAAAAAAAAAAAAAAAAAAAAAAAAGAAAATGCCTATAGATATTCTACATTGATCTTAATATAATAATGTCTTTGTTACCTAGCAATACATCTTCTATCTGGGCTTTTAAACAGCTTTTTCTAAATTCTAAAAGAAAAGAATTTTCATGATGGGTAAAAACTTTGTCAGTTGAAAAAGAGTACCTAATTTTATTGTTGGGGGGCAGGTATTTTATGTATTTTCTCCTTAATGCATGGGCTGATTGTTTTCATTTTACAAATGGCAGTTAAGACTATTGCTATTGGTAGAAATGCTTTAAAAATCACCGCTTTTTCCTTTCTACCCTGCAAAACCAAAATGAAAGTAAATGCAAATCTTTCCTTTTCCCCACATTTTTTTTTCATGCTAAGCTTTATAGACTATCTAGAACGTTCTATCCAAAGTCTTCTCATAAGACTTTCTAATCAGTAAAATTTAAAAGGATTTAGGTATTCTTCTGTGTCAATGAGAAGACTAACCTAAAGAGTATCTCAAAGTTTTCTTTAAAAAAAATGCTTGAGTAACAATTGCATATTATGTAGAGAATTGATAGCAAAATACCACATTTTGAATCTTATGAAAAGTCCAGATTAGTAGAAGACAGCATGGCCTCTGAAATTAACAATTTTACTGATAGCACTTTAGACAAGAAGTAAACTTAGAAAATATTGTATCACATTTTTATTCTAAAACCTGAAAATTATCTCAAGTAAATCATGACAGTGACTTATCATACAGTATGTAAATTAAGCTGGAAAAACTTTTAGAAGCGAATAATAAATTTAAATACTTTTTGTTTGCTTGTCTGAATTTCAGAAAGCCCATTGTCATTGAAGATAAAGAGAAAAAGCAAAAAGCATATTTGTATAATTATTTTCTCTTACCAAATGTTTTCTTTCTCTTATCCTGTCTCTCCAGTTAGTAATTTAAAAGCCAACACTTATTCCATTGTTGAGTTGTTACTTTGTGGCCCTTTCTATCACAATAATTAGAGGAAACAACCTTAGTAAACTAGCTGATTGCTCTAAAAACAATCAAAGCCATTTAAAACCATTACCACATTTACTCCTATTTTGACTGTGTTTTCTCACTTTAACTTAATATACTTTACACTTTGAAGGATGTAAAATTGGAAGATTTTTCAAAAAATCCTGAGCAGCTGAAATATTAGGCTGAATTAGAATTCTAAATACTCAAGATGTTTTCAAAATGGAACAAAACCAGAACCATTTTTTCCCCATTGGAATTTTAGAATGAATAACTTCTTAAAGATTATAATTTATAGTGACTGATCAGAATATTTATATACTGCAGCATAATACCATCAATTTTTACATTTGAAACCTTGCATGAATTAAGCAAAATAGAACACATGTCATAATAAAAAAGTAATTGAATTTGAATTTAAAACTTATCAAAGTATTTGCAGCATTATTTATTATGCCCAACAGTAATTTAGTACTTTCATAATGGAATGTTTGGAGTACAAGACAAATTGGAGTCACTGTGATGGAGGCCTATCATAAGCCCTACAACAGAAGAGTATGGCAATTAAATGTACATTACACAGGTACTATGACTACTACTCAACTCCAAATTGCTTTTTGACTTACATTTGCATATATACTGTCCAATACTACAGTATCATTGGACTACTTTGAGGTTTGGGCCTCCAAATTAGACCAAGCTGATTTTCAAAGATATTTAACTTCCATAGATACATCTCCATAATGCAGGATTTATTGTTGGAAGTGAACTTTGCATTTTCCAAGGTAATACTTTCTGAGGTTTGGGAACAATTCTAGTCAATTTACCTAAAACTGATAGGAATATATTTCTAATTATTCACACTTTTCCTTCAAATATTTGTTGATTATAATAATCAGTAGGAATTCATAAAACATACAATATTTCTAGAAACTCTAAAGATATACAGTTGTAACAAAGTATCTTTTAAAGCCATAGTTGTTCTGTCCACACTCATTGATTGATTACCCTTCACCATTCTTATGCTTCACAGGTGATTTGCTGAAGGATCATCCTGGATTTCCAGGTACTTTGCACTGAGGCCATATCAGAGACCACAGCACATGGGGGACTCTCAGTTAAGTAGCCTTTTTTTGATGTTTCCCTTAATCCATGTGATTGTTTAAAGTTTTTTTAAGTAGTGAAATCAAAAGAAGATAGATACCCATTAGAAACTGCACAGACACAAGACGACCTCAGGTCTGCTTATTTAGGTGGTCTGAAAACTGGGAGTGGGGAGGGCAGGTATGACAAGGTAGAAGAAGAGAAACTGTAGGTACCACATGCATGATGGGTTTTTTCTTCCCTATATCAGACAATTTGCTCATTCTTTTTTTCAGCATAAAATGCACTTGGATATTGGACAAAGAATAAAAAATGTATATTTAATATATTTTAATATATTTAATAAAAAATATAAATATTTCTGAAAATTGGAAAATAATATAAAGGATCCTCAAAGGATTCTGTATTTTTATAGACTTTGGAAATAAAGATATGAAGAACTACTAGAAGACTGGCATAAGAAATTTTAAGTGCTTGGGGAGGACTATCTAAATAATGTTCTTTCTTCCTGACCCAATATTCTAGGCTAGGCCAAGAAGGCTTTCACCTCAGAAATGACTGTTGAGTTCATTCAAGCACCTGCTGAGTTAAAGTCAGTCACTTGTTCAAGTACCAAAGGTGAGAGCTGTTACCTCTTAAAATTGGCTTGAGAAAAAGCAAACAACCCAGGAAATTGGAAGTTTTTTCTCTTTTTAATTGTAGATCAGGCCAATCCTCTGAATTTTAATGAGATAATTTTCATGACCTTTAAGTGAAGCTAGCTTCTAAGCTTTGAGACCTTGGAATTTGAATACTATTCTAGATATAATCTGAAGTATAGCCTAGAAAAACCAAACAGAGAAGAAAAAGCTAAATCAGAAGACTCAGCTTTGAGGGTAAGGCTCAGAGTTAGGAGGGTTATACCATTCTAAGTTATGAAAGAAAATGGTTTTTCATAGAAAAGAGACTGCCCCCATTGACACGCACATTATGATTAATACTGCTACCTCTGATGAGGGTGCTCATAAATTAAACATATTTATGTAAGCCTAATGAAACTTAAAGAATACTCCAGAAAGGGCCTTCATTTCATCACCCCAATAACAAAGGTAATCAAAGTCCAACAAAACGCTGAGATGCCAGGTCATTAAAACCTACACACACACGTACACACACTCACAAGAAAAAAAGGCATATTATTTCCCTCCAAAAGCAAGGAAGAATTACTTGGAATTACTTCCATTTTTATTTTATGTATTGCATTTCAATTATTTAGCCAAACTAATCCTGAAGTCATGGGCTTACTACTTCCAACACCTTTTAAAGACCTCCATCAGAAATTTTCTGTCAATTCTCTGCAGCTTTCTTCAGTTTGGACCAGACATTAATCTCTGTTTCAAAGGCAACAGGAAATCTCCAGTTTGGCTGCACTGGTGAGAGTGTGGTCAGCAGTTTGAGGTGATCCTCCCTTTCTACTCGGCCCTAGTGAAGCCACAACTGGAGGACTGTGTCCAGTTCTGGGCTGCTCAGCACAAGAAAGAAAAGGAAGTACTGGAGAGGGTCCAGTGGTAGCCACAAAGAGGATTTGAGGTCTAGAGCATCTCTTTTAGGAGGAGAGACTGAAGGACATGGGTCTATGTAGAGAATAATATCTCAAAAGCAGATGGGGGCAAGAGGATGGTGACAGACTCTTTTCAGTGATTCCCCTTGACAAGAAGCAGTGGCCATGAACTAAAGGACAAGATGTCCCACCTAATTGTGAGGAAGAACTTCTTTGCCACATTAAGAGTGGCAGAGCTCTGGAACAGACTGCCCAGGGAGGTTGTGGAATCTCCCTCTCTGGAGACATTCCAAACCCATCTGGACACATTCTAGCGTAACCTGCTCTGGGTGACCCTGCCTTGGCAGAGGAATTGGACTGGATGGTCTTCAGAGGTCACTTCTAACCTTAATGGTTCTGTGATTCTCTGAAAATGCTTCAGCAGAACATTTTTTTTAAAGATTTTCTGTTCAGGCAGTCCTCAATCTTTCAATCCTCATCACACAAAGAATTTAGACCTTAGAATCTTTCTAAGGCATCCCTTTTATTTTTTCCATAACAAACCACAGACACATAAATATAGTTATACTGAAATCTTGCTGTGATTATAATTTGAGCCTAGACTTAGTGTTTTGCCCACAGTTTTGTTCAAATATAATTTTTTCTAACTTCTTTCTTCTTCTTTGTCTTGCCATTGAGGGAAAGAGATAGGGTTATGTTAAGCCTGTTTGGGCTACCATCTGAGTTGGTTTCCTTCTTTTTTTATCTGCAGGTTATTACAGGTTTTTCAGGGTAGATGTATCTCTGAATTTTTTAGGTTGAATGTTTGAAGTATGAGATAACATCCTTGCAATGTTTGTTTCTTTCTTAGCTTTCAGTCAGTGATATGAGTTCACAGTTTCATTATTAAAGCTAAATGCTTTAGTTAGAAACTCCTCCTGTTTTTAAAATTGTCCAAAATCTCAAAACCAGGAGAAAACAAGCACCCCAGATGAAAACAATAAGCAACTCAAGTGATAAGAAGATTTATAAAATCAACTGTAATTTCTCTATTTTAAATTTCAGAAACAGCTCATCAGACCAGTACTAAGCACTCAGAACAGGTTGCTATTAAGGGGTTTTATCTTTTGCTGAAGTGTCCAATAAAACATAGTGAAATTGAACCTCATGGAAGTAGGCCTTGATCAAACCTGTTGTTCTGGATAAAAGCTGTGTTGTACTTTCAGATGAACACAAAGCAGACAATAAATTCTTATGAACCCAGACCCTAACAGAGACAATTAATCTACCTTTTCTTTTTTTTTTCCCCCAGTTTATTAGAAAAAGGTTTATAAGGCTATGGATGCATTATATTTTTTTGGAAAAATGGGGATATGCATCCTTGATTCTATCTGGATGCATCTACACAATATTCTAAAGGCAGAAAAAGGTCTCTTCTCAGGAATAGACTGAAGGTAAAGGCTTCCTCATTCATATTTTGTAAATTGTGTGCCATCACAGCCACAAAATTAGTGTGACAACCAATGACCTTTGAATGATGCCAGAAAATGCCTTGCAGAAAAACAAAGATGTAATCAGTGGTTAAATCTCTCCTTACATTGCCCTTTTGAAACTTCTATAAGGTACTTTTTAAACCTTAAGATGTACTTTGGCATATAACTCTGAGACCAACGCTGTGAGCCGCAGAATCTAGAATTTTTAGACCAACCCATGGAAACCCTCAGCAAGTTTCCACAATCTCTCACCCATATGTTCACTACAACTGAACATTTACTGTATTATATTGCTAATCATTTTCATTTAAATGCACTTCATAAATGCCTTTGAAGTACCTTCATGCAACAATTTGTTCTTGCCTACTGCTCTATTTGCTCTATTAATTATTGTGTTGACAAGCTGTCTGCTGAGTTCAATGGATCATCTTGGAAGGAGAGACAAATTTAGGAACAAATCAGCAAATATTTCAGACAGCATTTAAGTATTAGTTTTATTGTCTCTAAATATTTCTGAGAAAGTGGATTACTTCCAATTTTTAGAATATACTTTAATGTCTTATACTTTTAAGATATACTTTCTTTAAGATGGCTGAGGAATTTATTTGTTTTGTTTTTGACTCTTCCAAGAGCAAGGTGTGAAGTGACAGATAAATAAAAATTAAATCAAGATCTCTGCATAATTAGGCGTGAGATATGTAAAACTCAAAACAAAGGCAGCTTAAGTGACCTAAGAGTAAAAACACTTCAAATAAGGCAATATTTATTACTCCCCTTCTGACTGTTACATGGGACAGAAAAATTATGCTGTTATACTGACATGTTTCACACCTAGAAAAAATGGATGTCAACAATCAGCTAATGTGATGACCCTTCACAGTAGAAATGCAAATTCGAGTTAAACTAGGCTCAAATCCAGCAACTGCAATTTCATGAGTGTGATAACAGCAGACCCAGTCAAAGTGAGCGGCAGACTAATTTCTTCCTATTACTTACAATGGCTAAATAAAGGCACCACTAATAATTTAAATTACTTTCAATTAAATGCAAACACAAGGAAGTAATCAAGTTATTATTTTGAGGGAAATAAAAGATTATCACAGATGTCAAAGTCTTTTAAAGCTAAGTATTATGGAGATACAAGATACTCCCCTGAAATAATTTCCGAAAGAAGAACAAATCCCAACTCTGAATCCCTGTTTTTTTAATATATAAGCCCCATAGAAAACTAAATATCATATGTTTTAAAAGCGTGTTTCATGCTTGCTATACCTCATGGTACAAAATATATGAAGACCTACTATTATGTTTCAGAAAATTATGGGTATGAGAAAGGTTATCATTATTCAAAACGTCCTTCCGGGACAGGAGGAGTTCAGGTCTCCATCCATTGCTACCCTTGGCTTCCACGAATGGAAACCAAAATAGAAATACTTTGAGAAATTATTACGATTTTGAACAACACAAAAGAAATTACTGCCATCGATGACTTTTCTAACAAACTTTGTTGACTCGATAATTGCATACGTATCTAGCACACTCTAAAGCATACCAGCCCTGGTAAAAATTGTAACGATTAATTAGGTAGACACACATGCTAGCTGGGATGTTTTGTTTTAATTTAAACGTGTTTATGTCATCAATGCGAACATATATTTTCAAGCATGCTGACTTTCATCCTTACGTTTTTGTTAGCAACAGCCTGACAATAAAGTTATCTCATGTATATGAAGCATAACTCTGATACTTTTCAGAGGACAAATATTACTAGTTCATGATTTCTGTAGTTACAAGTAATGACTATGGAAATGCGTAAAAAGACCCTTAGGTTTCTTGTTCCCTAGATTAATTTGTAAATTCCATATGTAAAACTGCAAAGTAGAAGATATAGTACCCAGATTGAAGATGGAAAAATCCCAGTTAGGAAAAAAGTAAAGATTGACACCATTAGTGTGTTCAAAAATGTAATGAGAGCCCAGGAATGCTGTCTGTCCTTCACAGTATCCAAACATAATTGAGGAAGGCACTGAGCTACCTTCCCTGACTGAGGCTGTTTTGAGCAGGAGCTTGGACTGGATACCTCTAAGGGTCATTCCCAACCCCAGTATTCCTGTGGCTTTTTGAATGTCAGCCTCCCTGCCTTGCCAAAATTAGAGCTACGCACAGCATGTGGAAGTTGGCCTTTGTTCCACCACCGTCCAGCTCCTTGCTTAGTAGTGACTGGCTTATCTCTGACCCAAGGCACATCACCACAAGTCTCATGGGTGTGCTTTGTCCTGCTGATCACAGGGCAGTGGCACTCTCACTTTCTATTCTTTACCTGCCCAAGCCTCACCCCTTTGTTAGTTTATCTCTTGGTTAGTATTGGGTAACAAAAAAAATTCTACTTAATGTGAATGCATAGCCTAATAGTTAACCAAACTATTGTTTGGCTTTTGAGAAGAAAATGATCCATGGAATTTGTCAAAACAAGGATGCTTTGGTATAATTATTTGCACACTCAGTACTTATAACTCATGTACTTGTGAAATCTAATCTTTAAGCAAACATTAAAAAAATTAATTTTGCCTACTTTAAATTCTCATAAGGAACTCGAATTCCTAGCAGCTTGAGATAAGGGGTAAACTAGCCTGAAGAAGTCCTAAAACTGGTTTTCTAGGTACAAGAATACCATGCAAAAACTAGAACTCTGATTCAGATGATGTTTTAAAGAGTCTAAAGACTTCTGCTCTGATAAAATTATCTGCACAAAATTGTTCTTTCTGTGGCATTATGTAAAAAATATTTTTTCCTGTAAGCATTCCCAAACCACACACGTTTATGCATTCCATTGTAAGATGAGTTTTGCCTTGCATGGGTGCTTATACCCAAAAAACAAACACACCTGTAATTCTACTAGTGTCTCTAGGCAACAGACAGCTGTAATAGGAAGCAATTTGTCTAAAAAAAAAGAAAGATTTTCAACTATAATAGTCCTTACACCTGAAGGTAATTCTTTTAGACTTCAACAATTATCTTCATTTCACTGAGTATGGTGAAACTTTTTGATTCCACAGACAAAAGCACTTCTTCTGAAAATAACATTTCCTAGTCTTGTACAGTTTGCACTTCATCAGAGTAAAAAAACAGTGTAGTCCAATTCCAGCTGAACCAGTGAACCAATTATGGTAGCACATTATGAACTGACAAGCTCCTATAATAGCATTCCTAGCAGACAAAAAATAGGGATAAAATCTAAATTAGTCACAGCCTTAGGCTTTCCCTTCACAACTAAAAGGCTACTAATGGGGAAACCAACAGAATATTACCTGATCCTCCTGTTTATTTGGTTTTGCTTTTTCTTCTTTTCAAATAGACTGTTTCCATTAAAGGTAAAAAAAAAAAAAAAAAGAGAAAGAAGGAAAAGAAAAACAGAAATACTTGAGGCTGAACCAAATTCACCTGACAAAGAAACACAGAAAAACTTTCTTACATATAGATGGAAAATAATAGTACTGTCTTTTTCAGATAAAATAAAAGGGATAAAACACGTGGATCTTGACGGTTAATAAGTTAATAAGCATGTAGTATACTTATAAACTGTCTCAGACCTGTCAAAACACTTAAGACATATATACTCCTTTTTTATATTTTTAAGGAAGTCCAGACATTAGGTTCTATATCAATAGTAAAAAGAAAAGTAATTTTATTTTGCAAGTTTTTTAAATAGGTATATACAGTGATTCTAGACCTTGATGTAGAGCAGACATTCTTCCACACACAAATCTCCTGTACCAGATAGATCATTCCCACTGAAGTCAATGAGGTTTCAGTAGTGTTGATGCCTTGTGAGGCTACCTGGAGCAGAGGCTGGACACTGTTAAAGGAATAAAGTAGGTATTTATTAAAAGGCTTTCAAAGGATACACCTTGGGCAGTACAAGAGCCTGGCCATGGCTTTACCCAAGACAGACCCAAGATGGACCCAAGATGGACGTAAGGTGGATGACCAGCCATGAGTTTTACACTTTTATAAGTCTAAGTCCATTTACATATTGGGGTTAATTGTCCAATTACAGCTTCAGTTTATGAAGTCCCATACTTCCAATTTGCTCTCCTCAATTCACAATTGTTTACAGTTTTTGAGCCCGAAGCTCTAATGGTGTCCTTGGTTCTCAGGCTGGAAAAGCATTGTTTTATCTAACTAAACTGTGAAGAGAACTTGCTAACACTATGTGAAGTTCAGTCACACACTAAGGCAGTACAGAACCTGGAAAATGTGAAAGCTAAAACTTAAGGCATCAGAATAGCACAGCAATGTCAGTGCTGCAGTGGGTTCCATAAATCTTCCTACAGTCTTCACTTGGGAACTTTGCCATAAAAGAAAACAGAGGGTGAAACTGTCTCCTTACACTGGCACTACCATGATGGAAGCCAATTTTTTCTCTCAGACTGCCTAGTAGACACCAAATGGAGAGAACTATCACTTCATCATCTTGTGGAGGACACCAAAGTTTTATCTCTCTTTTGTTGTGCTTTTGCTTGGCTACATTGCTTTCCAACTGCCCTGGCTGGACTGGACAATATAATTCCCACTGTTCAAAGTCCCCTTGGCCCTGACACCTTTATTTCTGCTGGCACACCCTGTGCTTGACTAGAAGTTTGGAATCTACCCTCACTTGCTGATATAATACATCCCCAGAAAACCTTGTTGCCTTGATTCTTTCATTCATAAAATTGGGATTATTAGGGGATTCCAGATATCCCATTCTTGGAAACACAGTCTGGATAACAACTGCTGTTAGAAGGCTAAACATACATAGGGTGAATGACCAAAAAGACAAAACTATTTGAGAGATATTCATCACGAAACTTAACATGTTTGAGCAGAAGGCATCCAGATTTCATAGCAAGCAGAGAACTTCCAAGAGGCTTTTGACAAAAGAAATCAGCACAAAGAGATGTATAAAAGAGGCATGAAAATCTGTAGCTGTGGGTAGATACACTGGAGTGGCAGTGAGTGCTGACATGGTCTGACTGAGCACTGCCAGCTGTCTCCTCATCACTCTGCAGCCCTACAAAGGGGTACAAAGGAGCCCTCCCAAGGGTGCTGCATCTGGCTTGGTGCAGGCAGCATGTGAGACCCTCATCCTGAGCTGTCTGGTGTTGTGGGGTCTTTCTCACTGTTGTGTACATTGGAAAACTTTAAAGAGCACCATGAGCAGCAGCTGGGCTGGAAAGATTTACAGTCATGTAAATAAAATAATATGGCATCATGAGAATAAAATTATATGGCATCACTATTCCTCCCTGAAAAGGGGAAAGAGGCCTGGAACCCAAGCGTGCTGAATGAGGGAGAGAGGAAGATAAAGTTTTTTGGGGATTTGTTCTATTATAGTGTTAAGAAATTCATTGTCTTAACAGTTTTAAATTTCTAGTATAATGATTTGTTTCATTACTAATGTCGAATGCATAGTTCATTGAATGTCAGTTAATTACCAGTTTTAAATTAACCTGGATCTTGCTTCAATCCTAATTTGAATCACACTAAAGTAAATATTATTCTGATTGTATGGGTGAAGTTATGAGACCAGTAAGAAGAAAAGCATCCTGAGACTGGTACAATACAGAGTATATTACCTGTAATTCAAAACCTTACCCTGTGTTTTCCATACTTCGAGATAAAATCAGTCAGGAGTAAGAGAAGTACTTTAAATTAGCTTGTTCAGTGTCACAACATGGTTGACAAATTCAAGATGTACTGACTCCACAGGTTTGGAAAGATAATCTCCAGACACATGTTTGTACACAGAATATTCCTTCACAAGGACAAAGACAAGAAAAGAAAAAAATCAAAGGTTATTAACAAGGGTCAAGACATTTGTCTCCAGAGACTTCAGCTACTCCTCCACTCCCTATAAAAAGAGGCTGTAAAAGAAAAC
This sequence comes from Haemorhous mexicanus, assembly GCF_027477595.1. Lineage (NCBI taxonomy): Eukaryota > Metazoa > Chordata > Aves > Passeriformes > Fringillidae > Haemorhous > Haemorhous mexicanus. The sequence continues at coordinate 86,306,818 of NC_082341.1, read as the reverse complement.
TGCCCAGGAACATCATCAACAACTTACAATAGACAGGAATTTTTTGAAATCTTCAACTAATCATGCAAATAAGGTGGGGTTTTTTTGTTTGGGCTATTTTGCTTTTTGTTGTTGTTGTTGTTGTTGGGAGCCAGGGCCTTTAACTTCTTCACTGACCTCTCTGAATGAGCAAATGAAGTCTGGATGTCAAATGACAACAGCCAGCTTTAGAAGACTGGAGAATGTCAGGGGACCCCAAAGACACAGCTAAGAGAGTACGTATCAAGAAACTTGATCAACAAACTTCAGCAAGAAAAGAGGGGATCAGAGACCTCTTGATCCAGCAGATCAAATTTCTGGTTCATTAACCACTGTGACCCTGTGGTTAATATATATAAATATATATATCAGCTGTGATCTAGAGAGGATCAGACACCAATATTTACATATCGGCACACAGGCATAAAATTTGCCACATATTTTTAAAACTTTAGGTAGTTATACCTAAACATATTATAATGGATTTTCCCATTCCCCTTATTTAAGCTTCATAATGCTAAACACACTGTTTATCACTAAAATGATAGGCTACTCTGTCAGACTCCCTCATCTGAATCTGTAGTGGTGATACACTTCATGCACATGGTGTAACCACTGGGGATGGTGCTGTGCTGGGCCAGGAGATGGACTCGATGATCATTGAGTACCTCTTCCTACTCAGCTTATTCTGTGGTTCTGTGGTTCTGTGACAGTCAGATTTTTCAGTGTTAGATTAGTCTTGCTAAAAACTGAGTTTGCAAACACTTTGATAGGGCACACATTAACCTACACTCTAATGTCCAGAAGTATTACCAAAATAAAATAGAATAGACTGCAGCTCATAAAAAGGTAGGCTTTGAACTGTAGACTATAAATTATCTACCCTTAACTTGTTTTTTTTAACTCCCTTTCAAACCCCAATTTTCTTGGCAATAAGCCTGACACCTACTCACCACCCCCCTCAATGTACAAAATATTATCAGTTTTTTGTAGAATCACCAAGCAGCTCATTTAATGTTTCTTTCAAATAAATATGTGATTTGGTAACAGCTAACATATAAGAAACAAGACTGAAGTTTGATAACAACATGATGAAAGAGTAAATAGCCTGTGGGCACAGCAATAGAAAAATGATTTATATCTCAGCAATCCATGATGAATTAGGAAAGAAAAATGCATTGGAAGTCAGCATGTAACACTGTCTGGAATTGAAAAGAAACATGATAAAGTCATTTACACTGGAATACATTGACTAAGTCTCTCTGTATCAGGTCAAGCCATCTCATTATGAAATGGAGTACATCAAAATTAGAGCATTAGAAAATTTGATTGACCCAAATATCCTACTAAGCTATTTGCCTCCCACAGTCTTTTCTTTCCACTAAATTTCTGAACATTTCACTTCTATGTTCCTGTCCCTCCACCTGCACAACCTATTTCCTCATTGATCAGTACTGCCTACACTCAGGATTTTGCAGCACCTGGCAGCCTCAAGATCAGACTTCTGAAAGCCACCTAAAAGGTCAGGGGCACAGCACCACTCCTCTGTATCCAGCTTCAGTAGCTCATTTAGGAAAGGTCATTACTCTTATGAAATAGAATCATGCAATCTCAAACTTTAAAGCCATCAGAAGAAGCACTGCAGTTTGAAGTTAAAAAAAAAGCAAAAAAACCCAACAAACAGCAATGGAAGATGCTGAAAGCATTTAAGTGTTACAGAAAAGGGAAAATCCACTTTTCTAGTTAGACAATGGATAGATAATATGCGAAAAGATGGATGCAAATGGACTTTGCAATAGAATCTGTAATTCTGCTAAATGTAACATTCAGAAATGAAAAAAAAAGAACGCAATTACTACAAAGAACATCTGAAGAGATTTTGCAAACTTTTGCCATCAACACAGCAAATTTCTTTATTGAGGTAGAAAAGGTTAGAAGTGGCAGATTTATTTCTGATACAGGGAACTAATAACTTTGGAGAAAGCTATGTGGAATGTTGTTGGGCACAAGCTACAAGGAAGTGGCTGCTGTGAATATGTAAGTATTTCTATATTTAGGTTCATGAACTACCTTAAAGCTACAGTAAGACCAAATAGTTTCTGACTCAGTGGATTTGCTCCACTTTTTCTGACTTGTTGGATAAATATCCTTCTGGCTAAACAACACTGAGATCCATGCCAGCTTCCTTGAAAGCAATAGCTAGTCCAGACAAAAGGAAAAAATCAGAATTCAAGAGTACTTTTGTGACCAAATGTAAAAGGGGGGAATTGATACCAAAAGGGTTAATTCCATTTTCACTGTGCCTATGAAATTTTAGCATGGAAACAAGGCATGCAAAAGCTGCGTTCAGCAAGGACAGTTGGAAAATAAGAGGAAGACATCTGGCTGAAGAATGCGCTGATAGACAAAACAAAGGACTGAATCTCTGTGAGCTTGGGGTAGAATTTTTGGTAATGGGTGACTTGAAAAATGTATGTAGCAACTGTATAAAAGCAACACACTTGTAAAATTACACGTCCACATAAGACTGGGTGTATCCCCCATGGGGCCTCAGACCTGAATAAATGAAAGCTCTTTAACACAGCTTTAACTTTGGATAGTCATATTCTGATATTTTGGACATTTGGTAACACTTCTGACATAAAAGGACTTAGAACTTGGTCTTACTTATAGCAGAACTTGAAACAAACCACAGTTTATAACAAGGCCTAAATTTGTAACAACATTTAGAAATAACTTTCAGATAGTCTTGGTTTAATTTTACTTACTTCCCAAGCAAGAAAGATTAAGAAAACTGCCACTATAATATTTTTGTTTGTTCAGAGATATATAGCACTTTAACACAGTGTATCTTTTTAAATCACTAAGGTTGAAGTTATCTGTCTCCTAACCCTCCCTAAACAGCCAGGTACACTAGCTGTATTAGCTATTGTTCTTATAAGAACCACCTAGCAGAATATATTGGTCTATCTTTAAATGGCAAATGGCTTACTAGCAGTGAAATGGTCACCATATAAAAACATAGCAGAGCTCAGCACCTGAATGCAAGTGATTTTCTACTTCACAGCTTTTTCAATATTCTCTAGCTTGCCCAGATGTGTGAAGTTTCTGATGGAATTGGGGCAATAATTTTGTGGTGAACCTTTTTGTATGATCTAATAGTTCATAGAGCTCTAGTAAGCACAGGTAGGTTACTTAGGTTACAAACGAGAACTCTTCACACAGCTGTCATGCACCAGCACATCAGCAGTAGAAGGAGGACTGCCAATAGATAATGTAATTCTCTTCAGAAATGATACAGAGCATTTGCTTCTACTAAATCCTATCTGTATTCTAATCAATAAATTAGTCAAAAATCATTATAAAATAGATTAATATCTTCAAATATGGTCTAAAAATTGAATATTGATTTCAATATAGAAATATGTCATTTATAAAACATCCTAAAAATTTTAATATATCCAGCTTATCTTTGTAGATTATAGTGCATACAAAAGAGTCTTGTATGGGATAATAATTTTTCAACATACTCTTAAAATTATTCTTAATTTATAAAGCATTTACTAGAATTGGTCGGAATTGGAATGCTGACAAAGAGGAAGATAAGTTATATTTTTCATGCTGATGCAAACTTGGATCCCTTTTGAGAGTACAAGGCTAAAACCAGGCTGATCAATCTTTGTATAAGGTATTTTTCTGAAGATATTTAAATATCTCCTTGATCCTTGAATTCTTCAAAGGGCAGTAACATACAGGTCATTCAATCAAAATAAAGAGGAAAATCATCTCAGATTTTTACTGTGGTAGGAACATCTTGTAAATTGCTGCTTCTGTCTTACTTCTAATAAGCACTTTGACATCCTTCATTCAAGATGAAGACAACAGATACAGACCTAGCCAATTAACCTTAAAACCACAAAAATCCAGAAGGAAACAAGTAACAGTAAAACTTAAATTTCACAGATAACATTACTTGTGTATTCTTGAATGCATCTTTCAAATGCAAAGAGCTTTGGAGCAACCCTTGTTCCATGCTTCCTCAAAGTAAAGTATTTTTAGCTGCCTCTTGTACTCTGACAATGGATTTAACCTACCAAATTACTCGGGTGTTATGTTGTTACCTCAGCATTGCTTGCCTTTGATGAAAAACAACTTGGTGCACAGTTTGTACATTCCTAAAATACATCTTAACCTCCCTATGTGATAAAATCAGGGCCTGAAGGGTAAAACAGCCATTGTTTCCTCACACACAGAGGAAGTCATTTTAGTTCACAGCATTCTTATTTTCAGTGGACAGGATGTAGAAGAATTATTTACTGATACCTGACTTACATCTCTGGTTGAAGTATTTCACTCCCCAGAGCAGGGCATATAGTATTTCATAAAGCACAACTTATTTGATGTTTCAGAACACAGTTCTGCGGCTGCTCAAAACTATTTTGGGTACTTGCAATAAATAATTCTCCTATTTTGTGACAAGAGAATAAATGGTGGCTTAGAATCAGTTTTGCACAGTCTACTGCTCCAGCTCAGCCAGAATACACTGTTAGAATTGAAATTCCTTGTTTGTATAAGGAGTGAAAAGGTAATAATTTGTCAAATTGTTGAGATCAGGATAAGATTTTAAGATTAAGTTCAATTTGGAAAAAAAATAGATAGAGAACTAGTCATATGACAACTTCTGACACATTGGAAATGGAATATAATTTTCCAAATCAAAGTTGCCAAACAGTAAAGAAAGATGGCAGTTTTGATATTGTTCCATGTTGCTTTTACAGTGAATATTTGGGAGATCTTTCTCTCAGGTACATGTGTTATAAGTGTTGCATTTATATTGTTGGGGTTTTTTTTCCAAACCATTTCTTTGTTAAATTTGAAATTTTTTTTTCTGCTGCCTGTCATGGAAAATTCACACACACCAGTGGATGCTTTTCAAGTCCTGTTAAAGTTGAATCAGTCTACCAATTAGATTAGCCAAAATACCTTAATTCAAAACTAAATTCCATAGTTCATAAAAAACAAATTTCCATAAACACAAATCTCATCTGAGATCTTAGTTATGCCAGTATATAGGTTTTAACTGTCATTCTCTTTTACTACTGTTTAAAAAAAGAGTGACAGAAACATTGGTCTTCATTCCATATTTCATCTCTATTTTAGTAATAGTATAGTTATCCAGGCATGACAAATTATTAGTGTTCATTAAGTTTATACATTGTGCATAGTTCTTTTCTTGGAATGACCCTGGTGTGATTCTTTCACAAAATGTAATGTCTGGACTATGTTAGTAATTTCTCCTCAAATAACAATATTATACTAATATTAATTTTTCAGCAAAAGGAAAGCTGGTTTATACTTATCAGAGTTAAGAAAATCTGCTGTAATTATAATTTTGCTGTTGTAGTTAGGCAGATGTAGAAAACCTATAGCTCCTCCCAAAGATTTAATTGACAGCACAGTTCATAGGTTTTTTCACATGTACTCAGAGGATTTCAAAACTGCTTGTGAACTTTTGATTGTGATAGTAAATGGTGGTGGGGTACACATAAAAATATCTGTACTCATATGTGAATAGAAATGCTTGTGACACCTGACTGACAATATTTATTCACTTTATTTTAACAAAATAAAGATTTTGTTCCTGCTCTAGTTCCCATCTTTTAACATCTCTTAATATTTGAAGAATTTTTATTTTCAGTGAACCTGCTGTATAGAATAATGAATCAACCTTGTTTAAGATTGCATTTGAAACCAGAGTGCCTTTTCTGGACACAGGAAATGAAATTATTCTTCTTTTACAAGTATACAAGTACACCAAATTCTTTTAAGGTATTAAATATTATTCTTCCTACTTCCAAGATATCTTTTCACTCTATGTGAAATTAGGATTTCAATAGTATTTTAGTCTTATAAGTATTTATTTGGTTTTGATGCAGTTTCTTATATATATTTCAACCTTCTCTGTAATTTGAAAGATCTTTCTTCTGCTGCTTGGAAAATTAGAAGAATCTGTAAGAAAGACAAAGTGAGATCTGGGATTTTTAAAAAATTGAAGATCTAAGTATTATTGTGTACTGGTTGATATATCACTAGCTCTAATTCCAGAACTGCAATGACAATTACTCTCAGCTTGTGGTAAAATAGAAAATAAGGACATTTGGAGCAGGGGTAGAAAAATGAAATAGGACAATTACAGAAATTAAATGAAACAGAGGAAAAAAAATATATTTTCAATAGAATTTTAGGAAGCTGATTCTTTGTTGATGTTTGAAACCGTGTAGTGCTAAAAAGAACCTTTGACATACATCAGCTAAATTAGTCCGGGATATTTATGGTGCAATAAACCTAACTACAAACAAGCATAATGAAACAGAAAGGTCAAGAGAACAGGTAAGGAAAAAAGCTATAAAATTGAAGATTTTCAAATAAGTATTGCATCCATTTGTTACCACAATTAAAAAAAAAAAAAAAAAAGATGTATTTGTACCAATTTATATTTTACCCCTCCTCTCCCTCTGATTTTTTAACCCACTTTTGGCATGGTACTCTTCGGAAAGATTTTTACCAGATCTTCTTCAAATATTTCCAGTCTAGGCCATTTTGTGTTTTCACCTTTATGTGGGTTTTTTCTCGTTCTCTTTTTCTGTTTTTCACCCAACTCACAGGCCACTATTCTCAATGTTTATAAAATTATACAACATTATTTTATATCAAATATTCAGAGCATATACAAAATATAGAAATATTTGGCTCTTGGTTCAACTACACTATCAAGGGTTTGGGTTTTTGAACATAGTATTAAGAAAAAGCTATGTGCAGAAATAAACTTTTTTAAAGAATACTATTGGATCTATATACAAAAAATCCTGGAAACTAACAAATATGTTTTTCTAACACTCACTTCACTCACTAAACTGTGAGGAATAAATGCACCTTCTATAGATAACTGTTTTCAAATTCACAGTTCTGATCCTTATGCTCTTTTTTCATGTTTCAGTCTTCTCCCCAACCTCCATTAGTGCATTTTATATTTCCTAGAAAACTATTACAAGAAATTATAAAAACAAATGCTCATGGAAGCAATTATTTCTGTTGAAATTATGATATTATTTTTCATAATTGTTCACAGAAGCCAGGATCTCATTTAAAATTGATAGTATAGTTGTCACTCATAAGATTATGTTAATGCAAATATTTCCTCCAGTGTTATGGTTAAGTTTGATTATTTCACCTCTCTGAACTCTTCCAAACAATCAGCCAAAGTTATTCAGTGCATCATGTCTTATTCAACATATTTAGACTAGATGTTATTCTATCTATTGTCTTTATTTTAAACTTTCCTCTCTAATAACAGTCCCTGTTGCTTAATTATGAACAAAAATTTCTATTCATGGTAATTTTATTTAAATTGCTGATGCTGCAAAGTTTTATCCACTAGTTTCAAAACCATTTAATAATTTCAATATTAGAAGGAACATCACTGCAAGAAATGTCTGATGACTGTGGAGATTACAGCACTCAATACAATACATCTTGCATGACTTTCCATCTGAAAAGCAGCTCTGGATATTTGTAGCTGATAGAGTTCACAATTTCAGTAATTCAAGGGACCTTAGCTTCTGTGTCTCCAATACATTCTTAGTTTGCATTAAAATATTTTGTGAAAAATACTGGAACAATATTCAATCATTAGTATTGTTGCTCAAATGTGTTAGAAACGTACAGAAATATTATCTCAAATTCTAAGATCTAAGAAAAATTTAACAGACAACCTAGATCATTTTTTCTTTATTTTTTTTTCCCTTCCCAGAACACCAATATCAGTTTTCGGAATGGTGTTTGGTATGCAATTATTTACCATTTAAAAGGATCTTTTTGTTTCTTTGTTTAATTTGATACCTCCAAGATAGTTTTTCTCCAGAATTCAATGTTTCTTTTCATAGGCAGGGTTGAACAGATGCATCTTAAGACTTCACTGAAGTACTCTTCAGTGTACTGAATTAGTACACAGTACATTTCTGGCATGCATATTCAAGTACATCAAATTATAAAATACTTTCTATAAATACATATATGGGTAATTTTAAAATCTGCTTCCCAGACAGTAAAACAATCATTTAAGTAAGTGCAAAACGCAAATTCAGAAAAGAAATAAACATGGATGCAGTGAATTGGTTTCAGAACTGGAATGCATATTCATCAGCATATTTTATGATATTAAAACATCCTACCATTAATCTTCACGCTGATGAGCTGTCAGTCTGTTTAAGATCTGCAATCATAAACCCACTTGTTTACATAGATGGTATCTTATGCAGTGTAAGTCTAAGATGGCTCCTGTATTTGTGTATTTAATTTAAAAGCAATACATTGAGAAATATAGTAAAATAAACAAGGCTCAAATTTTCTTTAAACCCATTTTTGTAAAATGTTTTTGAATCAGGTCAGCTTAACTCTAACAGGCCACCTCCAAAAAATCCACAGGTTTGCAGGTAGGCAACACTCTTTCTTAGACCTTCATGTCTCTAGTGGCTGCACTGTCTGGTTTGAACAGCTTCAGATGGAAGAAACAACTAAAAAAGCCCTTCACACAAAGTGAAGGATAAGGACAGACATATAGGTTTAATGGGTGCCATGGGTAAATTTTATTAGTGCTCCTTCCCTAACTAATAACTTGTCAGATTATTGGTAAATTCAAGCCCAACAGAACTATTCTGCATGAATACTCTAATGGTAGGGCATCTGTATTCCTGTTATTAGCAATTGCAGTGGCTTATTTATGACTCAACAAACTCAGCAAATGCCAAGCAACAAATAAATAGCTTCACTGCATTTAGTATCACTAAACTTTCAAAATTTATATAATCATTGGAAAATATACCAGGGAAAATCACCAAAACAGCAATGCTCCAACCTTGCAGAAACAAGAATAAGTATTGAATTTTTGCCTGCTGTTGAAAAATGCCTAAAACCTACTTTCCTAAGCTATATTCCTTCCAAGGAACCAACGTGATAAAAAATGAAAATGACTCATAAGTTTAATTACTTAGCAACTTGCCCCAATAATTACGTAGCAAATATTCTTTCAGTGTTGCTCCTAGGCAAGCCATTAGAAGAGAAACACAGTCTGATCATGAGAAGAAACCTGTGATCAAATACATATTGAAGAAACTGTTCAGAAGGCTTCATCAGCTTGAGCCCTGCTGCCTACTTGGAGAGAGCAACATAAATAATCAGAGTAATTTTTTCCTCAGGTCACCAGCCTTTGTGCTCAAGCAAGACAGTTCTGATTTGGGTGGTTTGTTGCATTTCAAACTTGAAACAACAAGCAATCCAAGCCTTGGATAATAATTTGAAAATGTAAGGAGGAGGATATGGGATAAACATACAGAAATGGAATCAATCACGGCATTTCTTAGAGTGCTTAGATTTGTTTGAACAAATCATAGAGTACTAGATGCCTCAGATTCAGGAGAAGCATTGAAAAGAATTTTCGCTCAGTGATAGGGATTTGTCTGCCAGTAGAGAAAGTCCAATAGCTGAAGTTTAATATTTGAAGAGACATATGTTTAAGAACAGTTGTGGTTGGGTTTTTTTCTGTTGTTGACACTTCAGTAATGGTGTTCCAAGTAGTTGCACTGTATTTCTCCTTTCTATGAAATCCTGCCATGTGCTGGATCTTAATGTAGTCTTGTGCCCTTGAGTACCACAGATCAATTCATAACAGTTCAGGAAAAAATTCAGCGCAGTAGACCTTGAGAACCACCAACCCAAGGTCCAGCTAGGACTGAACTTACCTAAAATGGAAAGATATTTTTACAAATAAGAAGCTAAAATTTCCTTGAATTTCAATGACAGCACAGACTACCAGTAAAGGTACTTTTCTCTATGGTCAAAACTCATCAGAGAACATTTAAACAATAGTCAGGGCTTCTCATTATTGGGAAGGTCACATTTTGAGTTGCATTCTTATTACCAAAGGCAGTAAACAATGCAAAAATATTAACAGAAAGTACATTTTCTCTCTGCTTCCAATGATAGAAATAACAATTAATAAAAACTGCTTTCATTAAGTATGTTACCAACGGTTAACATTACATGTGCTTATATTAAAATAGTGTTGATTCAAAAGTATGTGCTTGCCCTTACTAAGAGGATTAGCACTTACTAAGAGGAGTAACTATTCCTTCCTTTGTATCTATGAAGATGATTCTGAACATTTACTCTGCAGCAGAGGAAAGGTGATTACATTTTGAAAACTAATAATGTGCAGCTTCAAGCAAGTAAAACAATTCTGTTAAAATTTATTGTTTGTTTTCTAGAGTTCTGTATATTCCACAGTCCTTTTTCAAAACTGTAGAGTATTTACACCACCTCCTGAAAATGTATACATGTAATTGGAAAGATAAAAGAAAGAATTGAGATTTTTCTTTTCTGAAGGGTTTTCTCCTGCGTACAGTCTTAATTTTTCAACAGCAAATCTTAAGAAGAAATGCATACAAAAATCCCCACAAGCTTTTTTAAATTCTCATGTACACCTGTCTCTCCATATGCGCAACTATTGCAGCTCTAAAAATAAGCCTAGACAGAACATTATTTTAATGTCATCAAGTAAAAAAGACATCAGCCAAATTAACTGTTTGTATCAGTAGATGCTGTTTACTGAGAGCATTTTCTATCTGACAAATCCATGGCTCAAGTGAATGGAAGGCTTACTTTTTATTTCAGAGGTTTGTGCCATAGGAGAGATAGACTTCGCTTACACAAATGTGCAGTATTGTTTATAGCTATTTTCAGAGGAATATCCACACAGGACGGTGGGAAAAAAAATACACTTTTCACCTAAATAATTCTGCTATGGGCTATCTGTTACTATCTGATCTGAAAGTGTCAAGTTCAATATTTCTCGTGGTGTTGGCCTGAAGTACTAAATATATTGACGTAGATATTCTTGTGCAATTTATTTTATGCACATCCTGATCCTAATACCTAAAAGCAATAACACTGTCTCTACTACTTTAGGCATAAAGAACTATGTTCTCAGATCCCAGTGCCTCAAAGTCACTGACATGTGATTTTTCCTTTATTTTAAAAAAGGCATGGATCTTTTGGTTCACATCACTGTTCAGGTCTTGCAAAAAACAACCTCCAACAGGGATAAAATAGGATTATTTGAGCAGGGCAGCATTAGTATCATGGCTAAAAGCACATCCAAACAAAACAACCAAAGTCCAACAATCTCTCAGACTGGGTAAAATATATGTGTACTCTTCATCTTTATAATATACAGTGCTTCCAGTTTTACCAAGGTATAAGTCCTGTAATTGAATATTACAATTAACTATAATTAACTATATATTCAGATTATCAGATGTTTTTCTCACAGCCTAATTAAAAGATTTGAAGATTATACCAAGTTTAATGCACTAAGAGTATTGCAGCCTTCCTTTCCCTACCCAAATTCATGATTCCCCTCGAGGAAAAGGTTTTTTTCAAAGAAATGTGTGATAAATCCTTCTTTCTGTGCTCCTTTAATTGAATCCATATATTTTCCTGATTTTTCCTCATTTCTACTCTCCAAAATTTTATCCCTGTATAACATGTAAACTGAACACCACACTATGCAGAGATCAGACCTTACAGAACTCCCTGCAAAAATGTTTGTACCCAGCAAATACACATGAGTGCCTACTTATATATCCAGCATGCATTTGTGGGAAGCAGCTAAGCTGGACTGATTTCATCCATGTAGGATATCAAATATGCTGACATAAGTACAACTTGGGTGATACCACGGGCTTAATCAGAAAAAATAAATAGAGTAGGATTTTTGTTTATTATTCCACAAACTGGGGGAATTTTAAACTTCCTCGTAAAAATTTAACAAGACTTTCTGTACTCACAGCATAAAGAAACATTACCAGAAAATGCAGAACCTCCTGATGGAAGTAAAGGTCAAGGCTCACTTCCATTCATCTTGAACACTGTGCCAAGTTCTCTACATACCGTAATTCATCAAATAATCTAATTAACTTGTTTAAAATTATAATTAAGTTAGGCATACTTAAGGTCATGCAATTACAGGTCTGTGGAGAGAGTTTTACACCAACAAAGCTGCTGCAATCCAAATGAAAAATCACACATTCTCTAATAACTCTCCATTTCCAGACAGCTATTAATAATGCTTTTTTTATAACCAAGTTAAAAGGAGGTTTAGCTGCTTTGCAAGTGCTGTCTGTTCAGAAATACCAAATACCACAATTATTAACTCAGGACAAGGCTTCTTGATTAGAATTTGGAATCATCACATTCCAAAAACCTAAACAGTGTCAGAAGTTGAGGTTTCTATTTCCTGCTTGACTGCTGAATTCACAATGATTCTGTTTGCTTTATTTGGTTTGTGGTTTCCTTCTGGTTGGTTGTGGGGGATTTAGGGGTTTTGTTTGTGTGTGTGTGTGTGTGTGTGTGTGTGGTTTTTATCTTTGCTTGTTTCTTTGTTTTCTTCCTGGTTAATCTTTTAAATTATCCATTTCTTACAAAATGAGAGGACATATATTTGTTAGACTAGATGTTCTTAGGTTATAGACTCAAAAGAAGTGAAGGAAAAAACTCCCAGCTTATCTAATAAAGAAATATAAAATCTGCCCAGCCCCTGAGCTGGATAATTTCACTAATATATGATCCTTTATCTATGGTGAAGATATGCTGCAGTTCCTAAAAGGGATGGAGATGAGGGGCATGAAGCTGTTTTGTCTCATTGTTTTAAGCAGAATCAGCTGAGCTGAGGCATGGCAAGACCAGAAAAAGCAGACTGACTGATATCAGCAGATATCAGCAAAAGCATTGCTGTGTCAAGAACTCCATGTCCGTACAGGCTGCCTCAGAAACAAACAAACAGAAAGGATGAGTACATGGTAGCAGCTAGAGTGTTGAGCTTAATTTTGCCTGTAAATGATTTCCAAAATAGTTGGGGTTGCTTGCTTACTTCTGTTAATCATCAAAAGATAATTTTTTTCTTCACTAAAGTGTATCTATCTGCTTTACCTGTCCAGTGCTTTGCCCTAATGTCAGATAGAAACATAGACATATAGTCATCCAGAAGGAAAGGGAAAGATTATTCCATGTAGGAAGTTTCTAGGTAAAGCAAGGGCAAGGAGTGGGGGTCTGAGTAGTTTTCTTTGCATGTATCTTTCTGAAAGCTAGTATTAGATTCACCATAAAGAGATTTTGTGAAACACTTAGAGCAATCACTAACATCAACACATACCACATGTAATATAAAATTTTCCTTTTCTTTGTAGAATTTTTTTTTCATATTTGAGATTTTTTTCAAAGTAAGTTGGTCTTGCTTTTTTAAAATTAGGAAATAATATTAATTTTATTTAATTTGATAGTAATGAGACCAAAAAGGTTTAAGATGGTTTTATATTAAACTCAAACATGAGTACTAATGAGAAGACCGCCTGCAGTTAGCAAACATAAAAGATTTCTCTTTTCTTGCTATATTGACCAGCACTATGTTCACATCCCCAAGGCACCTCCCTTTAGATCAACTCATAACTCACACTTTTATTATGGTCTTTGCTGTAACAGCTAAGGTGCAGATTTCCAGTAAATAAAAAAATGCCACATATTAAAACTCTCAAGTACCGCAGCTCATGCCTCAATTTTGTTCAGCCATAATTCTGTCCAGACTGCACCCTACCAATATTTTAGTGACTCTCCTGGGTCTCCAAGAAGTTCATCATACAAACCAGGGTTTTCTGGGTTAGATTTAATTGTCTTCACAGTGGCTGGTATGGGGCTTTGTTTAGGTTTGTGCTGAACAGAGGGTTCATAACATGGAGATGTTTTTGTTATTGCTAGGCAGGGCTGACACAAAGCCAAGGCCTTTTCTGCTTTTTGTATGGCCATGCTGGCAAGGAATTTGCTGGTGCAAGGGAGGTTGGGAGGAGACACAGGCAGGATAGATGACCCCAGCTGACCAAAGGGACATTCCAGACCATATGATAACATGCTTAGTATACAAAGTGGGAGGAAGCAGGAGGGAGAGGGAGACATTTGGTGTGATGGTGTTTGGCTTCCCAGGTAACCATCACATGTGAAAGGGCACTGCTCTCCTGGAGATGGCTGAACACCTTCCACCCATGGGAAGGAGTGATTTAATTCCTTGTTTTGCTTTACTTGTGTGAGTGACTTCTTTTTTTTCCCCAATAAACTGTCTTTATCTCAACCCACGTGTTTCCTTTTATCTTTCCTGTTCTCTCCCTGAACCCGCTAGTGAGGAAGTGAGTGAGGGTCTATGCAGGGCTGGGCTGCTGGTGGGAGTTAAAGTGTGGCAGAGGGTCACTGAAATTCATCTTTTCTAATGCCTTCTGAAATGGCATTTGTCAGCAGAAAGCATTGTAAACTGATTCACAAATGAATGAAATCCAGGAAGCAGCAAACAACTTTGTATTAAAGCAGTAAGTAAATTTTGTCCTTCTTGTCACTGGGACACCACACTACCTGCATGCCTACTTCAGTGAAGAAATACTGTCATCATTGAGGTATTTACTTCAGCAACAGCATATTTCTTTAGATACTATTTAAATGTTTTGTACTTAACCCTGAAATTTTATAGAACTGTTACATGTAGTGTGCAGATTGTTCAAGCGCAGATTATATGAGACACAATAAACATGTGCAGCAGGTTGGGTGGTACTTGCAAAGGTAATGTCAAGCAAAGTGAGATTTCTGCATGAAGAAACTGCAGGAAGAGAGGAATAACGCCAACTAACATCAACAGGTTAAAGGAAAAAAACCAAACAAAACCACTCAGAAACTGAGAGAACACCCAACCAAGCAAGAAAAAAAAAACTCAAAACCCAAACCACTTATTTTTATTTTCTTTCCACTGTTTTCCATTTACACTTCAGTGGTCCTACCTTTGAGGCAAAGACCTTGGCATGGGTCTTTGGTCATATGTGCTGTTAAGGGGCTCCAGAATAGTAAGGGGAGGAGTACCAAAGGAAAACTTGGAATCAGCAAGTGCACCTAGATTAACAGCCATAGCCCATACTGGCAATATAACAGTTCTGGTCTACCTGATGGATCTTTCAAGGCCATATTATCATATAGGAAAGAAAGTTCTGCTTGCTTCCAATAACATCCTAAGATCCTAGTATTTTTCTACTTGGGATGTAGAAATTATTATGAGTAAATTGAAATAATGAATAACATGGTATTTTTTATCCTTTCTGTCAGATTTTAATTTTCTTTCATTTAAATTTCTTGTATTTTATCTTTCTATTTCCTTTTCTTTTTCTCTTTACTTGGCATTTGTCTTTTGTCTTACTTGCTGTTCAATTTCCGCACTTCAGCTTTGGTCAACAATATTACAATAGGTACTCCTAGCTAAACCTCTCCAAATGCATCACATAGCTGAAATACAGCTTCAAATTACTCCAGGAAATCAGGGAAACAGATTGCTCTCTCTCTTTTTTTTAGAAGTGAATGTCAAGGGCATATAAGCTGTGCATCAACAAGATGTCAGACAAGAACATCAGAGAAGTCTTGGGAATGGAACAGATACCCTGCGGTTGATCTGATGAGGCTTTTAAGATTTTATTTTTGGATTAGGCCCTGGGAATTTCAATATTTTGCTCATTGCTAATGAAATGCATTTATTTTTTTCTTATATTATTACAATCTATACTGTATTAGTAGAAGGTATATAGCAAAGTCTAGAAAGGATGCATTTTTCCTTTTTTTCAACAATGGTATTTATATAAAGCTAGTGTAAGTATGTAGGTTTAAAAAAAATGCACATACATATACTTTTACAGAAGCAATTAACCATGAGTTTCCACAGCTTTATGATCACTTGCTCATGGATTTATTCAGAGGTCAGCAAAACAAAAAAGAGGAAAACAACTGTAAAAATCTTTGATTGGTTAAAAGACTATGATCCTATTTTAGGTATGCATCTTGATAACACTGCATATTTCTCTCCAGGATCCCAAAAACATGAAGCATGGCTTCATGAATAGTGAAGCTTACCCAGAAACACACAGTCCCAGAAAACATTTCATAAGCAATCTCAACATGAGTGATGTGGCTACACACACAGCTGTAGGACAGAAAGTTCAAAACTGAGCTCTTCACCAGCTGTTAAGATATCTACCCCTTGCACTCACACTCTACCCCTTCTTTAAAAAAGCTTTAAAGAAACCCAAAAACCCCCAAATTCCTCCTTCCTTTCTCACCCTCCCTCACAAACTAAAAAATTTCTTCCAAGAAAAAGTTTATTCAGTATATTCAGAGAGTGTTAAGAGGCACTCTTTATTTTTTCACTTAAAAAATAAACCTCCACCATCTACCTTAGTTGGATTTCTGGGGTAGATGTGTCATAGAATAAAAAGCAAAGGATCATAATTCATCATTATTTAAAAAGTATCCAACAGCCAGCAGCACAGCAGTTGAAATGGTTATTCTCACTAGTTTTTTTCATGAACACTAATAATTTAGGTACTCTGCACCCCCTCAGGATCTTTTAACACCAATAAAAATACATTATCCAAACACAAGAGCTAAAAGACAGCCAATTACATTTAACAACAGAACTGCTAATGTTCCTAAATAAATTATTAGTCAAAAACCACTAGGTTATTTTATGACACTTTGCAAAAAGAATGGCACTATTTTTTCCATTTCAGATCAATCATTCCTGCTATTTGTGTCAAATTAGTGCAGTTTTAAAGTTATATCTGTTTGCTTATAAAAGCTCTAGATATGATACAAGGTAAATTCCCTTCCTATCTATTTTCATTTACAATCTTAAGGTATGACTGGTTCAAATGAATATTATTTCCTCTCCTTCTCCATCCCCAAACCAGTAATCTCAACTAATAATCAAAACACCTTCAGTCATGAGACAAAAGGATGCCAATGACATATTTTGCTGGTGAGTTCCAGAATGCCAGAAATATTTTTATAACTAGTACCTATCTTCCATAGACAAGGGAGAAAAAGGAACAGTTCTAAGCTAAACTGGACCAGGAAAAACTTGGTTGGCATCAGGACTGGAAATGAAAGAGAGGACATGTCAGGAAAAAACCCACAATGGCATATATTTAATTCCCCACTGACCTACAAATTTTAACTTTTTAATTTTATAGATTCAAGAAACATTAATAAAAACAGATGATCTACTGATAAAGAACACCAAATTTGGAGGAAAGAAACTTAAATATTTCAACTCAATATTTCATTTCCTCTTTATTGTGACATACCCACAACTCATTTAATGTTTTGTTGCTTGGGGCTTTGGGGGGGGGGGGAAGTTTTGTTTTGTTTGGTTGTTTATTTTACTAGTAAGTGGCAATAAGTTGTTTCTGTAAGATTTCAATTTTTACTTTGATCTTTCACAAATATCTTGTATAAAACTAAATATCTATACTATAACTTGCTGAACATCTATTTTCTTCTGGATCCATTTGATCCAAAAGTCACCAATTTCTTGTGAACAGCATAAGGTGCCAAAAAACCATAAACTCGGAGCCCTGATGATCGGAAAGACTGATTATTATCATCATCTGATAATTCAGGTGACTGTTCTAATATTCCTCACTGTTAATAGTGAGAAAGTAAAAAATTCACTCTCATTCAGGTCTGAAGCCCCCAGCTTTTATTGTCAGCTCTGCAAATACCTCCAAGCGGGACAGGTTTCCTACAAAAGAGATCAATTTCAGCTCAGTGTTTCTCAATATTTCAATGTAAATTTTGAGGTCTGTTTAAGGTATCATTTCCTCTCTATGAAACTAATCCAAATTAATCTTTATCAAGAAGCATTTGATTTTTCTCTGCATGTATATACCTCCTATATTTGTTCAATCACTCTTTAGAACTAGCAGGGGGCATGTAATTCATGGAGCCATCACTAATGGGGGCAAGACTGCCTTAAGTTTGATGGCTTATGAACAGGACGTGCAGTAGCAATTAAATTCATACAGAGGGACTGAGAGAAAAGAGACCATGGAGGGGAAACAAAAATCACTGTGGAAATGCAGAGTCATCAAAAAAATACATCCACCATTACCATAAAGTAGCTCATTTTACAGTCTAAATGTTTTTTCTTTCTGCCACAATCACAAAAATATTTAACTTGTAATTGACAGAGAATACTCACTGCCTTCAGCCCTGTGAGTGCTGAAGTCACCAACCTGACGAAATCAAAATGCCCATACTGGAATTTGCTTAGGCAAAAAAGATGCACTCAGGGTTAAATGCTGTGTGCTCTCAGTACCCATGGGGGTATGACAAGAAATTTTCTGAAGAAAGTATTTCACAGCCATGGTTCTTTCAAAACCCATCCCCTTCCAAAAGCAGTGGATTGCAGTCCCAGGTACAATTTACTGCATGTCAGAAAATTAACTCTCGGCTACATTTATCTGATAGTACTCCTCCCAACACACCTGTAAGCACAAACCATATCACTAAATAAGTGAGAAGTAGACTAAGATCAAAAATTAAAACTGTGCAGCAACCACACTGAATTCAGGATGCAAATGAAGTTTAAAAACCATTTAAATTTCAGGAATCTTTGACTCCAATGAGGCACCTACAGTTCCAAATGAATTAGCAATGTTTAGGAATATCTTTTTAACTGATTATAGTCTTGACATGACCTGATACATTGTGGGTCATAAAATCATAGAATGGTTTAGGTTTGGAAGCAGCCTTAAAGATCATCTAGTTGCCCCCCCTTGCCATGGGCAGGAACCCTTTCACTAGATCAGGTTTTTTAGAGTCCCATCTAACACCTTGAACACCTCCAGGGATGGTGTATACACAACCTTCCTGCGCAACCTGTTTCACTGCCTCACCACAATCAGACAAAAAAATATCTTCCTTTCTAAACCTGCTCTTTCAGTTTAAAGCCCTTTTCTCTATCACTATAGGTCCTTGTAAAACACTCCCTCTACCTTTCTTGTAGGCCCCCTTCAGATTCTGTAAGACTAGGGTCTCCCCAGTCACTTGAGTTCTAATTCTTAAATGTGTCCCTAACAATTTCCTTTTATTTTGTTTTGATGATTTCTGAGAAGTACTCAAGGCACCTGAAATGACAGCAGTTAAAATATTATTTCTCTCATCATCATCTAATCCAGTGGGAAAAAGAGTGGAAGGAAGCAGCACATCTGATTTATATACTCTACACTTTTTGCTCCAGCAAAACCTTTTGTGGAAGTTACGGCACAGGAACATGTCTCCCTTGAGCTTTTATACCTGAAAGCAGTACAAAAACAAAAGCACTTTCCACTGGATGTCCAGCACTTTTAATCCAAAGACAGGGCCTCTGGGGTACCTTTCCCAGAACAAGGAAGAGACTCTCAAAAGTAAGTGCTGACTGTATACAGACCAGGATCCAGATGGTGTGATCTCATTTCTGGATGTACTGCTGCCTGTTATCTCCATTTCTCTTCAGAACTTGTACACCACATATTCAGAAATACCTGTTGGCATGTTTAAATGAGGGTGTTTTCTGTCTAGCTATTTGGCAGTGGGTAATCCTATTTTGTTATCATATGTCAGATAAGACCATCTTCATGTTTGGGGATTCCTGAGGGTTTTTTTGATTTCTCAGCATTTACATGTGCAACAAGAATGTGCACAATTTCTTATGTCTGTTTGTCCATTTAGAAAACACACAGCCCTATTGAAAATTCACTTCTTTCTCCTCACCCAGGGAAAGGCTGCCCTCGCTGTGCCATTGCTCAACAAAAAAACCCCACTGAGCATGCAGGAGTCCATCATGTAATGGAAACCCCACAAATGTCCAGATCACCCCGTGCACAGTCCATTAATTTACAACCAGATCTCTAACACTGAGGTAGAGCTGAATGTGTGGGGTGATCCCTATGCTGGGTGAGTGGGGACCAGAACAAGAGGACTTTCTCAGACACGTGCCTCCTTGCCCAAGGTAAAAGTGAGTTTTTGTCATGTAGTTGAAAACTCAGGTTCTTCTTCTAAATCTGTACTTTATTGAGATTTTCATCATGTATGGGGAGGTTAAAATAATTTCCAGCATAAAATATATAAGCGTTTTGGCTGTAAATCATACAGTATTTAGTCCAGTAGCTATAGAAATAAATTGGAAACATGAACTCCAGCTGATCAGAAAACAGGCAAAAAACCTATTACCTGAGAATTCATATTGACCGAGTAAATCTCCTGACTAGGAATCAGCATGGCTTTGCTTTTCTTTCAGGCAGGATATTGAGACTGGAGGACTGACTTTTCTTTGAATATTTTTAAATTGTATAACATATATAATCACAAGCCAGCAGCAAATACAAATCTCTAGTTTCCCATTTACATCTCTGAAAATGCCTTTTTTTTCCTTTCCCTGCTCTGCTATGTAATGTCATTTAATAATCAGACTCTTCTGGCCAAAAACATGTGAGCTACAGTACCAATCAATATCCTTTTGTTTTAAATAGCACAGGTTTAGGGACTATGACATTTCCTAAACATTGTGCCTCTTCTTTTAAAACATACTTTCATTATAATCAAACTACACTGTCCTGAGACCATTCTTTTCTGTCATCTGTATATTAGAAGTTTTCCACTCAACCATCATGTTAAATAGTTTTTGGAAGAGGTTATATGAAAGATAATGCAAGTATCAAAATTATTTTTTTTTCTCAGTGTGGGTTCTAAAGCAATCAGTCTTGCAATAAACAAGAGACTCTCTTGATAGGAACTGTTAGTATTTGTCAGGCATATTTCCCTAAAAAGAGTTGACTTGATATTAATAGCAATCTGTCGTTCTCCCTATCAATCAGGAGTTGCAATCAGCCACAAACACACCCTCTAGTTCTCCTTCAATCAGGGAAACGGTGCAGAAACTCAACTGCAAGTGTTTAATAAATGCATAAAGGGAAAAATCAATCAGAAACTGTTGGGGTCACACCATGATACCTTTGTTTAAACTAGAATTTTTCTTCCTCTGTGGGCAGTTTTATCATTTATCAGGTTTGTCAAGCACTAGCACAGGCTGCCTGGATGAGTCACCATCCCTGAAGGTATTTAAAAGATATGTGGATGTGGCACTGAGGAATATGGTTTAGTGGTGACCTTGGTAGTGCTGGGTTAATGCTTGAACTCCATGATCTTAAAGATTTCTTCCATGCAAAAGATTTTTTGCTTTTCTGCAGGGCTTCATAGAAGGGAATGAAAATCTAATCTAGGGCCATTGTATCCAGGGCTGAGTGTTTTGGGTAGTTTTAAGTCCACAGTCATTATGAAAAAGAGAATCACTGTTGAAACAGTTACCACTTAGCACTAATGAAAATGTATCTCTTTTTTCCAAGTGCTTTCTGGGAATGGAAAAGTAGGTTACCTGTCAGCACTTCCCAAACAAGCTCTGCAGCAAAGCACCAGAGCAGATTCCCTATCTCCCAGCAGTGAGGTATCATTAAAAAAACACCATGAATTTTAAACCAGGAAGCTTGGGGTTTTTTTGAAGAGCTTAAGACATTTGCAAAACAGATTGTTTCTCCCAATGGTATGTTTAAACAAGCAAGGCACTTTCAAAGTGTTATTGTATAGAGCAGAATTTCACTTGTGCATGTGTTTGTAATGCCAAGTACAAGCTTCTGAAATGCCTTGCAATTATCCTTCATTATCAAGGAGAGACTTTATTAGGTACTACTAAGGCTTCAGTCTCAGGACCATATGCTTTGATTCCCCTATGGCAAATTTCATCCAGAGACTGAAAATCCTATGACATATTTGTCAATTTTTTCCATTTTTTCCAATGATAGAATTGTTAAGGTTTAAAAGGACCCCCAAGACAAAAGAGTCCAACGGCTAATCCAGAAATGCCGAGTGCACCACATCAACCTTATGTCTAAGTGTCACATCCACACATCTCAATACCTCCAGGGATGGTGACTCAACCTCACCTCTGGACAGCCTGTTTCAAAGCTTGAAAACCATTTAGCATTAGTAGAAATCAAGTATTTGGGGCTTTAGAAACAACACTAAACATTTTGGGGGTAAGGATTTTTTTTTTCCCACCAGGAAGATTGTCTTAAGCCACTGTAATCATACTTGATTTATCATTCTTGATAAATCACATCCAAGAATCAGGAGAAATATTTATTTAGTTTGTCTGAAATATAAGATGCAGTACCTATAACCTTGACTTAAAGTCCTCAGAGATCCTTGGGAATCTTTCTATTGGCTTTAATTTGGAAAAGTCCATATTAATACTGATTTGGTTGCAAAATTTTTGTAACAACCAGAAATATGTACATATTCCTTAAAAAAAAGAAGAAAAGAAAAAGAAAAAGAAAAAGAAAAAGAAAAAGAAAAAGAAAAAGAAAAAGAAAAAGAAAAAGAAAAAGAAAAAGAAAAAGAAAAAGAAAAAGAAAAAGAAAAAGAAAAAGAAAAAGAAAAAGAAAAAGAAAAAGAAAAAGAAAGAAAAAGAAAAAGAAAAAGAAAAAGAAAAAGAAAAAGAAAAAGAAAAAGAAAAAGAAAAAGAAAAAGAAAAAGAAAAAGAAAAAGAAAAAGAAAAAGAAAAAGAAAAAGAAAAAGAAAAAGAAAAAGAAAAAGAAAAAGAAAAAGAAAAAGAAAAAGAAAAAGAAAAAGAAAAAGAAAAAGAAAAAGAAAAAGAAAAAGAAAAAGAAAAAGAAAAAGAAAAAGAAAAAGAAAAAGAAAAAGAAAAAGAAAAAGAAAAAGAAAAAGAAAAAGAAAAAGAAAAAGAAAAAGAAAAAGAAAAGGAAAAGGAAAAGGAAAAGGAAAAGGAAAGGAAAGGAAAGGAAAGGAAAGGAAAGGAAAGGAAAGGAAAGGAAAGGAAAGGAAAGGAAAGGAAAGGAAAGGAAAGGAAAGGAAAGAAAAGAAAAGAAAAGAAAAGAAAAGAAAAGAAAAGAAAAGAAAAGAAAAGAAAAGAAAAGAAAAGAAAAGAAAAGAAAAGAAAAGAAAAGAAAAGAAAAGAAAAGAAAAGAAAAGAAAAGAAAAGAAAAGAAAAGAAAAGAAAAGAAAAGAAAAGCATTTTAAAGTCAAAGCACTTTAAACCAGACAATTTTTGGATTGAATTCTTGACAAATGCAAGGTAGAAATGTTACTTTTAAAATATGGCTACCTGCAGCACAATTTTGTACTCCAATCGTTGCCTGGTGAATTCACTGTCCTACAAAAAAAACACATAATAAAGGTCTACAGCATCTAAACTGAAGTATTGTACCTCTGGTGCTATCAGAGGATGTTATTCTTGAGCTAATTCATTTTGAGACATCAGAACAGGAAAGCAGTTTAGCATTCAAAGTAAAAAATATGTTCTTCAGTAACCTTGGAAGCAAGAGTAGAAAGAGTTCTAAACTTTGAAATTGTCAAAAATTGAGTTTGTGTAAACCATAGAACATTAATTATCCAGAGGAACTGTGGAAGATGAGCTATAAATTGTATATATATGTATATATATATGTATCTAAATAGAAAAAAAAGTTGAAGCTAAATTTTATTCTACTGTGAATATGGCAATACAAAGCTTCTCTTGTTTAATGTTAGGTGTCTACTAAGTATAAATTCTTCCTATATTTGATACTTCTTAAAAGCTACTAATGGCCTTCCTCTATGTCTCTTTCAACTACTAGTTAAACAAATATTCTAAAAAGGGTTTAGGATTGAAGTTGTTTTACTACTTTTGAGCAAAAGATACAAATGCATGACAGAATTGTCATTATATTATGGAAATATTCCTAAAAGGGAAAGAACTAAAAGCCAGGAAAAGAATTTTCATATGAACCATCAGACTCAAGTAAAGTAGATTGCATTGACCTTTTAACATTAAATACCAAATCTTTAAAATATCAGATTAATACTGCTTTGACACTATGCTAACTTACTGACTCTCTAAATTATAAGTATATTTGGTAAGAAATGTAAGCCTCCCACTTAAGTATCAATACAAAATTATTTCAGTCCATATCTTGGTCAGAACATCATATAGATCCTTCTATTTTTTTATTACCTACAAATCATAGTAATCTGTAACTTAAGTCAGTCATGAAGCTGTTCTGGTAAGTTATGATGAGCATATTATTTTGAAAACACTATATAAAAATGCAATAATTTAAGAGATTATTTTACAGGAGTCATGAAGGATGACTTATTCTACTTCACAGGTGTACTGTTTTAGGAAGACATTAAGCTATTCTGCACTGCTATTTGTCTTTCATGTTTACTTTTCATCAGCTAGGCAGCTAAGAAGAAAACACGCCTTTGTCTCTGCCCTTGCTTTCCCTGGCTCAGTGTATTACAAAAATCATATATATTATCAATCATATGTATTTAAATATTCAAAATGGTTTTACTTAATTCTGAGACACAGCATCTGAAGTTCTGGATGTAGTGGCATCACTTGGAATGTACCCTACTCTTAAATTGGGAAAGTACCTGTAGTCTCCTCCATTGTCACTGAAATGCTCCAACTTGACAACAGTAAGAGGCAGCAATGTCACTTTACAAGCTTGTAATACTCCACTGTGAGAAAGTTTTATTCTTAGAATGATACTCTTTTGTTCTGAGGCAACTAATTCCAGCTGTGCAATCAGATAATAGAGAGAAGTCACAGACATATCAAGGTGATTGTACCACATCCAGCAACACCTGAACACAGAGGAATAATTATATTCCTTTTACTGTGATGTTCTTTTGAAAATAATATCAAAAATTGTCATACCTCAGTAGCTTTAAAAATAGCTCATTTATTAAAAAGTTGTATCAATTTTTTTGTAAATGATTACTATAATAAATGCTGTACACTTGGAAGACAGTGTTATCAAAAGACACAGAATGCAAAATGAAATATGGTGATTGAAGTAGGAATCAAAGCCTATGAAGTCCAGTAAAACAAGATCAACATTTAATTAAATTGGATTTCTCATTCTGGAAGTGAATGCTAAATAGCATTCATGCATTTTACAATGCTTTAAATCATGACACATTCCCATATTTATATTGTTATCAAGCATGTCTAGACATGGCTGCAATGAAGTTCTATGTTTTGCCCTTTTAATTAGGGCTTTCTGCTTTGCTTTTGCTAACAGCTCTGGCAAGAGTAATTTGCTATAATCAAAATCAAACATATGCATAAAAGTTCAATTACAAATTTACCGTCTTTGTGGAAATAGAGTTTTTGCATTTAATAGTACTGGAACTGAATTTAACTTATTGTTCGTAATTTCTATTAGAGGGATCCAAATAGCAGACTGCCAGAAAAGTTACCAAACAGGCAAGCTGAGAACTAATGACTCGTTTTTCATGGAGTCAGTAAAGACTGAGTTATCCTAAAATAGCCTGCATTTTAAGCATGACAAGCATCTAGGTATGCATCAAAAGTAAAAAGAAATTACAAACAATGCAAAAGAAATGTTACGTTTCTATCAAATTCATACCCTTCATGACCAGAAAAGCATACTTTTTGTTCTATATTCAACATTTTCATACTGGAAATTTACAATTGACCACCGCTTTTGTCCTCTCCTTTTTATCTTTTCCATGTGTAGATGATTTCTTTTTAACTTCTTTTGCCTCCAAAACCACAGAAAAGTCTCAGAATGGTATAAACAGGTCTGTTTCACCCTCGTGCTCCATCCTCATTCACTCAGACTGCTGATCCTAATCTGAAACTTTGGACACGCAAAAAGGAATCTCACCTTTCAGATGCAGACTCTCAAACTAAATCAAGTGTCAAGCAACACTTCCCACAGACTGTAAACACCAGGAATATTTGAAGAAAAGGACTCCTGGAAAGGAAACAAGCTTTGATTCCTCCTGGAAAGAAACAAACTTTGATTCTTTGCCTTTGAAACCTGATCCTTTCAGGTGAAGGTACTACAGAGGAACATCCTAAAACAAATCATGTTTTTTAAGAGAACTCAACGAATTCAAACATCTTCGGCAGAAAGAAACCAGATTTTAATTTAACAAAGGGTTTTTTCTTGTGACAAGAAGGAAACTGGTTAAAATGAGCTTGGGTTACCAAAACTGTGCAGAGCAGTTGTGTGTAAGTTGTTGGTCTTTGCTGCACAGTGGATGTGTACCCTTGTGATTGTACTTACCACTGTGTTTACTTCAGTCATTAACAGGAAGGAGATCATTTCAGGACAATTCTTGTAAAAGAAATACAAAATAAGGACTCTTCAATGGAATCAATGGAATATATTCTCCAAGGCCCTCTCAGCCAGCTTGCCAGAAATTTTTTAAAAGAAGAAACTTTAAAAGCAAATATATCAGGTATTTTCTGCAAGATACTTTAAGCTCTGAACAAACAAAACAAACACCCAAATGGTGGCTGACAATTTAAAAATAGACTGAAAATCCACAATGGAAAAGTAAGGACACAGTTTAAGCTTGTGAAAATAGTGTGCACAGAGATACTCTGTACAGAAAGTGATGGGGACAAAAATGAGAAGGCTGATCTTTCCTATGAGAAAGAGTAGCTGACAGTAATGGAGCTATTCAGACCAGAATTATACAGACTTCAATGGAATTTCAGATGTTTCTACTGCATAGAAAAATGTGTATTTTTATGTCAACATGCTAACACCTCATCTAGAATCATGCACAAACCATCTTTTCCTCTCAAGTCTTTTGTCATCAATAAGAAAAAAAAAATGCTTATATGCACAAAATCTTGGAAAATTTACCCTTATTTTAACTTCCATACCTGTGTGTGCACGTGTGTGCATGAACTGTATGCAATCTTTATTCCTCTTGCCTTGTCTTTTCTGATATCAGAAATGTTTCACTTTTAATGATAAGTAGAATATAATAGTTGTGTCACGCTTTAAAAGGCAGGTGTCCTCATTTATCTGTTTCAGGCTGAAAAAAGTTCATTTTTTACTCTAGGGCATCTGTCTGGAAGCATACCAGTATATTTATGCCAAAAAGCTCAGATATCCTAGCCAAGTTTCTTCTGATTGTTACATTCTGTTCTAGCAGCTCAAACCACACACTTTGTAATAGGCAGAGCTTTATGGTGATAACTTTAAGCTCTCTACCAATTAGTTAGGGGTAGGCTTTTAGATGCAGAAAATCATTCCTTTTCCTAGCAGTCATGTGGTTGTGACATATGGCTTTACATCATTTAAATATTTGTGTTGCTTAATGACTTTTTAGACCATCCATGGAACTGATCAAAATATGGAAAATGTTCGTAGAAAATTTTACTTTCTGGGTCTTTCAGTCTGAACACTGGGAAGTTTTTAAGACAAGAAAAAAAAAAGACACTTTGTGGAAAAATATTATGGGATGAAGCCTACCCAAAACTGGTGCTCAGGTAAGTAAAACCTTGACTACATCTGCGCAGGTGTAGCATGTTCAATGATTCTGGTGTGTCCTAATAAAGCAAGCAACGTTCAGGCAATTGCTGCAGGAAAACCTTTCTCAAAAGATGTCTACAGTATATACCCCTGTTTAACTATTCATGACAAAGAAACAAAGATGAGCAATGAAGACTGAAGAATTTTTAGATGCTCATACCATGTTTGATGATGACAACAGCTGCTTGGTTTAGTTATGGCAAAAATCCAATCAAATTTGCTTGGGGTTATCAACAAGGCTGTATGCCAGCCACCTAGATTGAATAGCAATTAGTGGTAGAAATAACAACCCCTTGGGAAGGTTAATGTCCAAGAGTGAGCAGAAGGCTGAGCCAAGTCCACTGTGCGTAAAGGGCTGGCGGACATCTGGGAGCCAGACCCATCAATTACCTGAAGCAAGTGTCCTCTTTCCCCAGTTCCATGGTTCTGGTTACTGCTACCACTGTGCAGAAGTCATTTGATGGTTTATATCGGCTTTATGCCTGTGAGTGAGGAACAGAAGTTTTTAAACACCTGTTAGACTCATCCCCCTTTTTCTGTATTACTATAGAGATTTTAGGTTACTGAGAGGTGTGGTTCTGTTCTTTTAGCTGTCTCAGTCCTAAACTCTCCCATGGCTAAATCAGACCTTCAGGCCTCTCACTCTTTTATTTTATACCTTTGGAAAATTTATACCTTGATTGAATGGCATAAAGTATTAGTAATCATAATGTTGACATGTCTTGGTTTGGATATGACAGGTGCCTGCTAAAGAAGGCAGGAGCTTCCCCTGAAATGGAGAATGCAAACCCTCCCCACCCCTCCAAATTGCTATGAATTTTAAATTAAGGGGCTCTCAGGCAAAAGAAATACGGGAGCAGGAAATAATAGTTCTTTAATAGGGAAGGGGGAAAAAACATAAAATGATAAAATAAAAACAATGCAGTACACTAAATTGACAGAGTCAGAACTCAACCTGACACCCTGTTGGTCAGGGTGCTGGCAGCAGTCCAATTGGAAAAGTGGCTGCAGTCCTCCTGAGGTGTCAGGTGTGGTTCTGTTGGAGCAGGGGGTCCTGTAGAAAAAGGGTGATTCTTCCTCCGCAGATCCGTGGAAGAAGAAGCAGCTGCTGTTCCTCTGGTGAATCCAGTGGAGAAGCTGTGCTGGTGTGTCAGAATGTCCTGATTATATCTGGATAGCAATGCTCGGCTCCTCCCTCTGGGCGGAGCATCTCACAATGGGATGTTACAGTTCTTATCAACCATGCAGTGACATTCAATAGCCTCTTATCACGGGATGCCCCCTGCTGAGGGAGGAGTGATTGTGATCTCTCAGGGAGAGAGATAAGGGGAAATTGCCCACTTAACACCTAGACAACTGCCATACAGATGGTAATAGAATACATCCTGCCTTGCAATCCAGAACAGACAGTAATTAAATATTTCATGTCTTTGCTCTACAAGATATTACTCCAGAACTTTATGTTCAAAACTCGCAGTTCACCTTCATCCTTAGGCCAAATTACAATATTTAGAACATGATATAACACTTTACAGTAAATAAATTTGCTAAGAGAGGATATGCATTGTATAATTTTTAAGGTGAAATGGATCTAAATGTATGTAAAACACAGAGGTAAAAATCAGTTTTAATAACACATATCCCTTTTTTGTAGTTTTTTATTTAAAATTTATCAGGATTAATTATTCTTCTGTTGCCTCTGACAAGGTTACATAAATGGTAAAATGAAAGACTAAAAGGTGAAGACAAACTTTTCTATAAAGCTATTTGACTGTTCCAAACTTTATAGCTTGTATATGTGCAGAATAATTGTATGACAAAAGCTTTTTTTGCTCATTTTTTAGATTTCCTGTTTAAGAAAAAACCCAAACAAACCCAAAGTAAACCAAACCAAACAAAAAAAAAAAAAAAAAAAACAAAAAAAAAAAAAACACCAACAACAACAAAAAAAAAAACCCAAACCCAGTCAAAACTCTTCAAAAACCAAACAAACCAAAACATACAAAAACCAACCAACCGAAAACCATTTTGCTATATTCAATATGGCAAAGCCCCTAGAGGACAAACATTGTGTTCGATGCATGCTACTGAAGGTGTAAAGGTGTAACAGTTGACTGAGGAAATTTCTAAAGAATTTCTTCTTTTTCAGTGTCTCTTTCTTAGCAGAAAAATGGAGGTAGAATAAAATTAATTAAGAAAAACAGGAAGCATAATAAACCATTACTTTCTGCTTCTGGAAACCACTCTGACTGGTCTACAGCTTATAGTCCTTCATGATCCATTTAAGCAGTTTATGATGTGCAAAGTTTTTAACCCAAAGAACAAAAATATAAATTAATAAGTCGGAGCTGGTGAAGTCTAAATATTCCCAAATACATAGAAAAATCCATATTTTATGTGTCATTTTCATGAATATGTGGAATTAAGAGACCAATTATATCCCTAATTTCTTTTGAATAAATAAAGTCTTAGTTTTAGATGATTGTAGTTTCAAGTAGGTCTCAACGTCTTGCATTTTGTTCAGGGTTGCAATGCAAGTATGTAAAGAAATTAATCCATTTCCCAAGCACGCTCTTAAAGTATTGTAAAATTAAACTTTCTTGTGACTGTGCAGACATCCAAAAATTAGATTAAGAAAAAAACAGCTTTTTCTGATATTTTTAAAGTTCACCATTTTTATCCTAGACAGCTGAAAAATTCAGTAATTCAAACCATGATAGGTACATTGTGCCATGCATATCCCATCTATATTATATTTTACAGAAAGTACAATTTTGTTGTTTTGTTATTCTCTCACTCTAAAAAAAAATCCTAAAATATCTTAAATATTGTTTCTTATGTATTCAACAGAGAGGTGAAGATCATACTGAAAATACGCACTCAGATTTGCATATGGATGTTTCAGATCCCTTTCCTCCTGGCACAACACACTGTGCATGCACAATATTGAAATTTAACAGTAATATGCCAAACCATTTCATTCCCTGGTAATTCGTTTGCAACAATGATATTTGTCTACTTACCCCTTTGGCATAAATCTCCAGCATTAACAATTGTTGTAACAGAAGAAGGAGCAAGAAAAGAGCCAGTTTGAGCCTCTAAACATCATGCATTTCCAATTCACAGTGCACATATTTCCTAGTCGTTAGAACTGACATGGTGTGTAGGACCTGAAGGATGTGTTTGCAAATGAGTTTCAGAGAAAGTTGAATATGTAATCACAGTTATTTATGAACTTGCTGCGCCAGAACTCTCTTGTAGTAGCATGAATGGTATTCTCAGTCAAAAAATGTCACTGATACAGTTCTCCACAAGAAGTCTCTCTAATGTAAATGTCTTTGTTAGCATGGGAGATAGGAAAGAAGGAACATGACAAATGGGAGTTTTCGGTTATCACAGCTCTCAAGAAAAACATGAAAGGCAGAAGAGTTTTTACAGACACAGTCAAGAAAAAGACGCTAAGATGAGGTATTCAAATTTCCTGAAGACACTGCATATCTACTACTGCAGTAGAGTAATTCTAAAATAAAATGTAGGTGGAAAGCACAAATTTAGGGTCAGAAAAAACCAAATATAACTGACACTATGCTTCAGTATTCATGTTAAAACCTATAGAAACATAGATAATTCACTGACAATTTGCATTGGATGTGACAAAAATTATTGCATTAGACTTTTATTTTCTCATCACCCATGGATTTGCTTTGATTGCTATGCAGTTCATTTTAGGGGAGCATCCCACTTGCTCCTTTAGAAAACCACTTCCAAAGTCATAGCCATTTTTTACTTCAAATAACTTGTAATTTTCTTTAGTTCGGAAAAAGAGAGGAAGAAAACTTTTAAAAATTGATCCTAATAACTTTTACCTGCAGGAAATTCAGAGGCAACTTTTTACTGATTTTCACCAGAAAAATTTGCACAACCCCTGTGCTATATGCTATAAAACCACATGTAATGACAACAATAACTAGTGAGTACTTGCTTGTGTTTATGGAGTAAACCTATCCAAAACATAATTAATCACAGACACAGGATTTAACCTTAACTTCCATTCTTGACTTTAAAACCTCCTCTTAACTTCCATTCTCGACTTTAATCTCTGCAAGCCAAACGCATTTTATTATTACAGTGACAGCTCTGACTGTTGTATTGGAACAGTTCAAATAATTGTTCAGAGGGAAGAAATTATGGAGATTCTCTCTCCCAAATTTTGTTTTATTAACATTGCTTGATTTGCAAAGGTTTGTGGCTCCCTGGTTCTGACTCTCAGTTTACAAAGCTCAAGGATTAAACAGCAATAGAGTAACCCAAGAAAGAAGGACAGTTGATATATTTGCTTTTAGAGGGGCCCCTGGGGAGCTATTTACTCAGCTTCAGTAAAATCAGGAAAGTATTGAGCTACACTTTCTTTGAATATCTCGCAGATAATCCTAGCATTCAGCAAGGTAGCACTGGCTAAAGTATAAAAAATAAGTCTTTGTGTTGTATTATGACAACTGGGAGTTAATTTGACCTTTTTTTTGACATGGAATATAGCACATAGGCAGACATTATGTTGTATGAGATTGTCAGCTAAAAAAATTGAAGTCATTAAAAAGAGTAGACAATGTGGGAACCAACTGTATCAGTAGGGACAGGCAAGTGCAATGCAGTTGGCTCTTTTTTATTTATGACTTTGCAGGGACAATATACAGCTCAGATAAAACCTTTTTTTCCATTCTGCACTGATGTGTAAAATTCAAATTGGGATTCCTAAAGTTAGTATGACATCATTATGCACAGTGAAGGAAAATCAGTAAGTAGAAATTCTTAGGTTTATGTTTAGGTGTTTCTTCAACTTAAACTGACCTTCTCACAATGTGAATGTCATGGCTACATTCCTTTTTTAATAGTCTCTTGCCAGTAGGTATTCCTATCCACACTTTCTCTCTGTGATATCATATGCATATAAAAAAATTTCTAATTTTTTTTCTTCACAGTGTTTCTTCCTTTTTCTTCTTCCCTCTTTGCTATTATTGTGTTGATTTACTGAGAATTTAATGGAATTTCTGTCTCTGTCTTCTCTTTACTTAACACACTATTAGCTCCTTCATCAGCTTTTTCATTTTCTTCTAGCCCTCAGGTAACATATCTCAGAGAGCTTGCATTTTTATTTTCATTGAATATCTGCTTGAATGCAATCGGACCATTTACAACGAAAATTTTCCAGAATCTGTATGGCCAGAAGTGCATGATTGAAGAAGTAATATTTTCATCATGTTATCTTAATATTCTTTGCACAAAACCAATGAGATAACCAATACAGCCTACCTGCCCATATCAATAACAGTTTCCTAAAGGCCCATTTCGGCATGACAATCTGCAGAATGCCCCACAGTGAGTTCCTGTTATTATCTGATTATTACTTTTATTGAGACATATTTCTACACAAATTAGGGTGCAAACAAGACCATATGTTGAAGTCAATAGTATGGATTTTGTTTAACAGCAAATGTGAGGTAGAGAGACAGAAAGGAATAGAAAAAAGACAGACCGGGTAGAGAATGTCAGACACAGATTAAGAAATAAGATAATCACCCTCCCTGTGGATCCAGTGCCATCCCATTGATCCTCTTCTGGTCTTCTCGGTGGAGACAGTAGGGGTGGGGGGGTTCCTGCAAAATATGTAGATGAATATACCATGGATTAATATATGTTCTGGTATACATGGGAATGTCCAAGCAACTGCCCCATGGGGGAAGTTTTACACTGTCTTTTGTATCACACTCTGGATTTGTTGCAACATTTTGGGTCATGTGCAGTCCTCTGGTGGAAGGCCTCAGAAATGAGCCCATGGGACACTTCAGGTGTCTTTGATAGTTTATGACATCTTCTAAGACATGACAGCTGCCCCTCACGTGAAGTTCCCTCATCAAATGTGAAAGGTGAGGGTGGAAGAGGGGAATGATTTCTAAAACTGAGACAGTTTTTGTGGTGGAAGACTCTCCAGAGGGTCTGTTTCTTATCTGGATTGTAGTGTCTGGTGATGGGGCTTCACCTCTCTGAACCACAGGTTTTGCCAGCACACACCCAAAACCTCTCCCTCTCCCCCTTGGCTGATGGGAGAAAACGTGTAAACCCACTCTCAGCAAACAAACTTCTGGGCTATGGCCTCCTCATCAAACACACACAGAGCAGATTTTCAGCACAGCTGCTGAGTTTGGCTTTCCTTGTGAATACATTCCTCTCCCCCAGGCTTGTTTACTCCGTCCTAGACCTGAGATAATTGGACATTAGTGCTGCCTTTATCTTATCTCAAAATGGTGTCAAGTGGCTTAACTTACTCTCCAAACTTCCTTCAGAAGGCATATTCAGGAGGGTGGGCTTTGATGGTCTCAGATGAGCAATCACTTTTTTGCACACTTTGCTACAATGAGCAAAGTCCTTCAATGATTTTAACCATGTTTGAGCCATTAACTGTTTCGGTCTCTCACAGCTCCCTCACCTGCTAAAGAGTACTCCTTTGCTGACAATATC
The DNA here is from genome assembly GCF_027477595.1 of Haemorhous mexicanus. Classification (NCBI taxonomy): domain Eukaryota; kingdom Metazoa; phylum Chordata; class Aves; order Passeriformes; family Fringillidae; genus Haemorhous; species Haemorhous mexicanus. The sequence goes on along the minus strand of NC_082341.1, from coordinate 86,272,913 downwards.
TTCAAGACTCCTGAAGCAGGGATCAGGCCTGTGAAAGGTGCAGGCTTTACCCTGCTCTCTCAGGGTTATGGATGGGACACCGTGTCTCCAGGACAGGAGACAGATCTTCTATCACTTCACAGCAGTTGCCCTGGCCAGTGTCCCTGGTGGACCTTATGACCCAGTCAATGGCTTCCAATTCCCTCGATTTAGAGACTGAATCTGTGCCTTTCTTGCTCTAAAAATATCTTCACATCAGATTTTTTGTTACCATGATTACTCTGTCCTGGCTTATACTATTCATCAGGAATAAATATAATCTGTGAGTCAAGAGGTCACAAGAAATTCTTTTATTATGAGACACAGACTATTCCATCCAAAGTCAGCTCTGCATACTTGCAGCCTGTTATCTCATAAATATCAAGGAGAAAGAGCATTATGATTTTGTGTCTTTTAGGAGCTTTGATTCTTACAAGTGTTACCACACTGGGACAGGGGTGGGGGAAGCAGTTTTAAACATTACCCTCTGATAAAAACTCTGTAAGAAAGGCCAATGAAAGCAGGACATTTCAGTGGCTTCTCTACAAGATAAGAGATGCACATCTGGAAAGATATATGCATGCAGCACATTCATTACACAGCTATGCTGCACAAAATTCAAATTCATAGGTGTGAGGGGAAGGCATATTACTCCACAAATGCTCAGAATGACCACGCATTGGATGAAAGGTTTGGCCACATAGTGGTACAAAATAATTGCAGCAAATCTCAGTAACTTTTGCCTGCAAAAACCAAGCTTTAATAGCAGATTCAAATCCTATGCAAATACATTAATAATATCTTTAATATCACCATGAAGTGAATAGCGATTGATATAAATGGACAAAAGAATTTCACATAATAAGAATTATGAAAGGTTTTTATGCTTCATTATTTTTTGTCATCATTAAACATTTTTTTACTGTTTATATTACAACACAGGTATGAAAAGTGTGCTTCTATAAAAAGTTGAGTTGAAAAATACTCTTTCTGAAAAATGTGTGCTTTTGAATTTTCCCCTAATAAAACATTAATTGGTCTAAATTGCAAATTTATTGATTCAGCTTTTGTACTGTGGGCCACACAGAATACTACACAACTTTCCTCTATTTTCTTTCTTCTTAAATTTGGTGCATCTTTACCAAAATGCAGCAGCCCACAGTATCAGATGGAATGTGATGTGATCGTTGAGAACTTTAACAGAAATGCAGTATGAATCATGGTCCCTCAGAAACATTATGACAGCTTTCAAAATGAGAAATGTGTGTCTCTATAGACAGAAGTTGAATTATGCATAATTTGTAACATTTTTATTGCTTACATTATGATTCACTGTTTGCCATTTGCTCTTTGAGGTCCCCAGTATTCTTTCAGCTTTTTACCAGTGTTTAAAAGTTGTAGGCATAAGAATATAGGCTGTAATAAATACCAAATATTTAATTTAAAACATCAAACACACAGTAATAGAAGCTTCTTCATTTGTACACTAAAGCAATCAATAAATGTGCTGATGGTGGGAAAGATAATTCCTAATACTAATAAAAGAATAATTAACAGCATGTAGATTGGGGAAACATTTTTTTTAGCATATTTTCCGTCCCCACTATTCTTGCTTGTCACAGAGCATCACTTCCCTCACAGCAAGCCACTCCTCATGAGGCTGCCCATAGGCAACAAGCGCTGATCTGAGCACAGGTCCTACTGAGTTACAGGGACCTGAGAAACTTTTAATCAACTCAAAGTAAGGTTTATATAACACTGAACCTAATATTTTTTCCATGCTTCAGGAAGAAAATCCTCACAGAGAGGGACAAGCAGGCCCATCCCCACCTCACACCCCATGTCACCTGCTGGGCACCAGCTGCAATTTGGCACCCCAAACAAGCACAGGGAACCTTCCCTGAGCTGCTTCTCAAGGGCCCCCTAGTCCTTCTGCAGAGAGATAACCAGAAAACACTCACTCAGTGACAGAAAAGTCATTTACATTCAGTAAGTGGCATTCACCAGCTCCAGTTAAAGTACATGGAGCTTGGGCATCAGCTGGGCAGCTGTTGGCCAGGTGACAAGGGCTGAAGTGACACCTGCACACACCCCAGTTCCCCCTCTGCCATGCACACCTGCCTGCATCCCGTTTTGTCCCTCTCAGCTGCCCAAGGACTGCCAACCAGCTCCTTGGGCATTTTTCCCACCAGTGAGAGGTGGCTGTCCTGGTGGCCTGGCTCAGCTCTTGAGGTCCTCCCAGGCTGAGGTCCTCCAGCTCTGCCATGGCCATGCAGAGATGCCACAGCCCCAGTGAACCACCAGGAGCTGAGGCACACACGGTGTGACCTGGGCAGGGCCATGCATGCCGAAAACCATAACACTCCAACCACATCTTCTTCCACCCCTAATTACCTGATCCTTAAAAGGTGACAGCAGCACATTTTCCCTTCCTCCCTGGACACAGACAGAGTTGAAGGGTTTTTTTCCTCCCACCCCCCCCACTTGCATGACCTAGACTAATCCATTAAATCTCAGGCTACTGTGTTTTCAAGTAGTACCATATTAATATACTAGATTTGTATAATGCCTATAATAAAATCCTTGCAGTCTTCTGATAAGTACATAAAGGAAAAAAAGAATTTCTGTACTACAGTAATAGAGAATGTATATTAATTTCCATTTAAAAGCAAACAGTCAAGATCTCTTTCAGCTGATCTGAGGCAAGTTCTGACTGGCTATGTTCATGTGCACTCATCAGAAAACATTTGAATAGATACTCAGTTTCAAAGCCCCACGATGAAAGATGAACATTCACAGTTGAGTCTCCATGAATAATCCAAGAGAGGCCCATTTTCCAGTCCTCCAAAAGAAGAATTCACTGAATGTAATTGTCTAGACACAGGCTTCACCTATAGTTCTACAAATGAAAATATTCACTAACTTCATGGTATCTCATAAAATGAGAGTTCTCAGCACCCTGAGACTGCAAGATAAATAAGGCACAAGAATGTGTGCCCAGAAATGGCACATGTGTCTGACTGAGACTGCCAGTATGCTTTTAGTTTGTGCATAATCACAGCCAAAGGAGGGGTTTGAAATTTTCCATTTCTTTGTTTTCCAGGAAGCTCTCTTTTAGCCTTAAGACTCTGATTTCAGCTTCACCAACATGTCAGTATTTGAAAATGTTAGCAACATAAATATAAATGTGTTGATAAATTCACCGTTTCTTCCTGGCTTTTCACACAATAGTTATTTTGAGCAGATTAGTAGCATGCACAGACCAGAGGAACAGTCTGTATGTTTTACAGCACTTAACATTTTTTACTGATTTTATGTTCAGTAACGTTATGAAGTTGCTGGATATTGACCACCAAAGACACCACACTGCGCTTTGATTAAAAGAAGTCTAGAGGGAAATTCAGTATATACTATAAAAGACCATAACACAAATAAGTAGCATGTTTATTTCTGATATTTAGTGAATCTGATTTCTTAGTTTATTGTCCTGAATTACTTTTTTTCAATCCCTTCCAAATATATTCTATGAAAAATACAACACTTTCTTTTTAAAACTGTAAGCTTTTTGAGAGTTTATTTAGGATTGGTACTAGATTTTAAGTTTTCGCTTTAAAGTTCTACAGCTATAGAATCAATTTTTGTCTTCCCCTCTCTCCCCAGTCAGGCTTGAGATATTTTTCCCGCATCATCTTCTCTGAAATCACAGAATGATGAACAATCATTAAAAAAGAAAACCTGCTGAGAGACACACTCAGCATTGAAATTTCAGTCTGAACACTTGAGGCTTGGCAGTGTTACAAGCATTTTGAAATCAGAGAAGAAATTAAGCATTTTCTTGATACCGAGAAATTATATCTTTAAAATAAAATCTTTCATATTTTTAGCCCTGGTCACTTTTTCATTGTGATAGCCAACAAAATAAACTTTTCTTCTTGTGACATTTCAGAAAATAGGAGGAACTAGTTGTATTAAGATCAAATATAAGGAAATTCACTGCAAAAAATACCTGGTGCTCCATGTAAAAAATGCATAGTATTGTGGCCACAAATGAAGAGAAATTTTGCAGTTTTCACATATAATGTGTCTTGTAGACAGTGGTCTTGTTCGAGACAAACTGTGTAGCAATAGAGAAGGGAAGTGATTCGAGGTACATGCAGTTTGTTCCTACTCACCTCTTTCCCATCAACTTTGAACTCACTTGCTAATATACATTTAAAAGTATGGCAGAAAACAAAAAGACTATTATTTACAATGGGAATTTTCAGCTGGATAAAGAGCATGCAAACTAGGATAACCTCAGCCTTTATACAATAATTTTGACAGCTGTAAACCAGTTAATTAGGAAGTGTCGAGGCACCAGTCAATAAGTCTTCTTGTATGCAGGGATGCCAAGGTGTGTCTGCTCTTTTGTGCGATAAAAGAGAAGGAGATATTCTTTGGGGAAGTTTTGAACCAGGGAGATAGGATGCCGAGCTCCATTTGTTTTGCTCCTCACAAAAACAACCTAACTGTATATCACATCATACAGAAAGATGAACAACACAGCAGTCGCTTTCAGTACATTTTCATCACTTTGTATTTATACCTCTGTCTCATTCAAATCAACATTGTACCGCACAACTTCAAGTCTCTGAATCAGAGCTATCTCCTCTTCCCCCTCTTACACACTTTATTAAAAGACACTTTAACTGAATGAGTGTCTTAAAAACTTGATATAATTTGATTACTCCCTGCAATCCAAGAGACAGCTTTCCAGAGCTACACTGTATTTGAAATAAGCATGCTTTTATGGTACTTCAAGTCACAAGAAAATCAGTTCTCTGTCCACAGAGTTGTATAAAAAATGCTGAATTCTTTTGCCATTCTATCTTGCAGAATATGGATTGAAAAGTAGGTAACAGCTTTTTAGGGGAGGACATTACTGCAGGATTTATGGAGAGAACAAAAATGTACAGGAAGGAAGCAGCAGGATGGGAGATTCAAGATAGTTCTGTAAGCACAAAATCATTTAGTGTTGTATTCTGCAGAGTCCAGAGCAATTTCAGTGACTGAAAAATGCAAACAGACAGAAGGGCATCTGGACAGCTGTCAAAAGAAGTTCACACAACAATATAGGATCATAGCCTATATGATTTTTAAAGTCAGCACATGATGAGTCTGTAACATTCTTGTGTGTCCAAGCAGCCCTTACTGGCCTGCATTCCCCAGATGTATTTGTGCACTTCTTGGCTGAGAGGTACATTCCGTAGCCTTAGACTGCAACACTCTGATCTTAAGGTTGCTTCATTACAAGTTAGTTCTTTGTTCATTGTCTTTAAAACATTAGATTGTTGTTCAGCTGACAGGACTGCAGGGATATTTGCTGTGTCCAGTAAAGAAAAACACTCAATGTGTTTAGAATACTGACACCCTTTTTTATTGTCTTCATTGCAAAACATACCTTTGCAAATGCACATATTGCGTAAGTACCTGAAAAGATAATAAAGAAGCCTCTTTCTTTCTAAACTGAACAAACAATGTTATTTTGAGAGAGATGTCAAAAACTCACTGCACAGGACAAGAAAGGATCTGGCAAAAAAATTTTGTCTGGATAATCTGCAAGAGCAATATAGTAGTATCCTTATCAGTTCAAGCCTGTGATTTCCAGATGCATGAGTATAAGGGTTACTGGCTACAGAAGTTTAACTACACATGTTGACAGAGTTATGTAAGTCATAAATTTTAAGTAAATTTTTCAAGCTTGCTGCTTGAAAACAGGGATTCACTAAAGATAAGCAGAAGCTTCATCTACAACTTTCCCTTGAAATATTGTTTAAGATCTTAGATCCTACAGTACACAATGTATAGATTTTTCATTAATCAGGATCTAAGATTAGACAAAGAAATAGTTTATGCTACTACAACTGTAATTCCTAAATGATAACTAAGGAAGTAATACTAATATGCTTGCATTTCACATAAACCTATTGTAATTTACTTATAACACACTATAATCTATATAAACACACTTATAAATTTGGTTTCAAACAGAGCATTGATTTAAAAGCATCTTTAGAAGAATGGTGAACACCCTTTTTTCCTTTCCTCTTTGACCACACCTCAAGTTAAAATATATGAAAGTACTAAGAAATACATTATTATTGTTACTTCTTCCAGTTAATAATTTCTTTATCCTGGGCATTCCTATGTCTGCCTTCAGCCACATACAAAATTCAAGCCGAGTATATTCACTGAAGCCCACAAGGAAGAAAGATTTGAGACAGTTGTAAACTGCAGGTGTCCTTGTTTTAGCTGGGATAGCATTAGTTTTCTTCCTCACTGGTGGTAGGAGGCCATGTTTTTTCATTTAGTACGAGAAGAACTTTGATAACACACTGGTGTTTCAGCGGTTGATGACGTTGTATAGCCGCTGATAACACATCACTCTCAGCCTCGCCTCACTTTAAAACTTCAGTGCTAAAAACCTCCCAACCAAACAACAATCCACTACCCCATCTCCATGCACTGCAAAAGCATAGATTTCCAGAACTGACATCTTGTCTTGTGCAAAGAGCTGATACAACACAGCTCAGAAAATATGATCCTCATCTGTGTGACACATTTTCATGTCCAGCCTTCTCAAATCTGAATGGGCCTGAAGGTGTGGTGTTTCCCTTGCTGAGCAGGAGATCTGGAGAGCTTTCATAAACTCTTCCCTTTCTTTTTCTCATATTCACCAGTGGAGCAGTGTAGAAGTTCAGCACACTTATGTCTAACAAGTTAATACTATACAGCAGTACCCACATATCTCAATCCCCTAACACCAACCTTATGTATGTGCAAATATTCTGTAACACTAAATTAGATATATAAAGAATTTTAAGTAAGTACAACATTCTTTATAACAGTATCTTCTGTTATAAAGACTATGAAAACTAGCTTATAGCATAATTGCAGTTTTTCTTTAATGCTTACCTTACAGTTATCATGTGAAAAGCACTTTTCTAGTATATTACAATGGAAGACTAGGTTTTTAAAAAACTGGTAAATGCCCCTTTTTTGAATGTATATGTTCATTTTATTATAGTTTCTCTGTGTACTATCAAGTAAAGAGGACAAACATTAGAAAGATCAATACAGATCTTATTGAAGAAGCAGACTGTAGAGATTTATAGTTTGGGTTGAAAACATCTTGTGCTTGACTGAAAAAGAAAAAACTTCAAAAAATCAGGCATGTTTTTCTGTCAGTTGGTGAAAGTAACTTCATACTTATCATTTGTGCAATTTTTTGTATGTGAGAAAAAAAAAATGCTTGAAACAGCACTTGGACAATCAAATGAATTCTAAAATCTCAGAAATTCAAAATCTTCCTAAAAGAAACAGGCAATATTAGAGAATTTTCAAAGGCTTACCTTATGACACTGTAGAAAAATTTCATTTCTATTCAGTTTTAAGGATATTTAAAATTTTTGTAACAACAGTTCAATGCAAACGGTCTTAGAAATCAATCAGAAAAAAAAATATTTATTTTTATTTCATTTAGATGAAAGCATACATGTCCAAGAAATTGGAAAGCAAAATGTCACAACCTGCCTTTGAACAGATCTTTATTCAAACTGGAGATCTATATTGTTTCCTTCCCCGTTTGTAACCCCTCCTGTCCCCACTTGCACAGAAGAAATGCATTTCCTTCAGGTGTCTAAGATAAATATTTGAACTGTGGTGTTTTCAGAAGAGTGAAGACAAGGATGTTGAAAGAATAACTGTGGAGAATGACAAGGGCTGATAGGGCACAAGACTGAGCTCAGAGCTACATGTAAAATCTGGTGAAAAATAATAATAGGGATAATGATTGTTTTCCTAAATATCCAGGTAATCTGGCAATGTTGTTTTTATTAAGAGAATTTTTTCTTTAAATAGCTAAATCTTTCCAGTTTGAATAAGCTTTTACATGCCATCTGGCAATCTTGATATTTTAGTAACTTTCTCACATATTTTTTGCAATTGAAAAAATGAGACTTTGCAAATTACAAGAGAGACAGAAAACATAAAGTATGCCCTAATCAGGCCTTAGCATTCCACTTGCTATCACTGTCTGTGCCCTAAATTTTCCTGCTCTCTAGCTGATGTGTGCAGCCCCATTCCAAATCACAAATTGTTTTAAAGATCAAATTTCAGTATACTGCCAATTTCCCCATGTAATCCCATATGAAAGGAAGCAGAGTTGCAAATGTTAGAAGAGGGTGAACAACACAGACAGGTACAAAAGACAGGTACAAAATCAGACTTTAAGACAGTATTTGCTTTTTTGCATATTGTCACTTTGGAAGTATTCTTTTTTTTCCCTTCTCAAACAGATGGCAAAAGTTGAAGACAATGTTCATGAATTAAACTCACATAAGTAAGATCTGATACAGCTGCACTAAATCTGAGTGCCTTTGTTCTGATCACATTCTGTGTTCTGCTGATGACTATTGCCAGGCACACAGATTCACAGGAAAAATAGTTATGCATTTGAAGACTGTACTGTATTAGAAGGTTAGAACTGCCAACTAAACCTGCCTGTTATATTTCATACTAACAGGTCAACCCAAGAGTGCTCTACAGTGTTTATGAGTTGTCTCCTAGGGTGTTGGTCTGCTCTCAGCCTGCTGAGCATCTTTGTAGTCTGCTGGAACAATAAAAAAGGAAGAGATGGCAACCTTCTGCACAATAACTTATTTGGAAACATAATTTCACCATTTTTGTTCCTGTTTAAAATACAGCAATAATGTTGTCAGATTTGTCTCTGTGTAGTGTAAATCCTTTAAAAAAATTGCTAAAACATACAACACCTTACCTTATGCTTAATATATCAATCAGGTTTCAAGCAGAACAGATTTTAAAACAAAAAACAAAACAACAACCCCCCAAAACAAACAAACAAACAAAACCCCACAACCAACAAGAACCCCACAAAAACACAATCCAAAGAAACAAGCATGCCAATAGAAAACTAAGATGTACAGATATGCATGAAGGAAAAACCACAGAAGTACAATAATCAGTTATGAGAAATCTACTTAGGATAATATGTCATTTTATTACAAATTGGGTGCAAATCTGTGCTTGACAAAAAAAGCCATAGAGGAACCACCATATGACAATATTCTTCCCACATTTATAATAGTATGTGCAGTCAGCTAAAATTCACATGTTTACATGACTACATAGTATTTAAAAGAGTTGAGCAAAGGAATGGCAAATCACATACTCTGCCCCCAACCATGTCAGAGTGTTACCTACAGTGATTTCTGGAATACTAATACCCCACTTTGCAGTAAGCACATCAAATAAAGAGCTACTGACTCCTTCCTATGTCATTTATTCTCTCAAGATACAAGCGACGTATGATATGTCCTCATACTTTGCCCTACCCTCCCTGGTTGAATGCTTTTGCAATTGGGTCACCAAGAATTAAAAAAAAAACCGAAAACCATTCTTCTGGAAAGGAAAAGGTTCATCAGTTTTTAATCAACTCTGTTCAAAATAATCAAGAGCAAAATGTACCCCAGCTTTGAAAAATGTTGATGTTTTCCTGTAGGAATTTATTGATTTGCCATTCTGAAGTGACTTGCCAAACAAAGAACATTTATTTATTTGAGCTTGATTGCTAATGAAATGATGCCAATGTGATTAAACTTAACTAGTGCTGCCTCTATGCATTTATGAAAATCCTTCAATAACTTTTAGGACAGTTGATGACTGCAAACAGGTTTGACAAAAAACAACAAGGAGACCCAGTGGCTGTAAAGATCCTGCAACTTTTTGGAAAAAAGCCTCTCCTGCATCAGGAAATACAGAGCTCCTGACTGCAGATAGTCATTATTTTCAGCTCCTGCTTTCTTTAACTGCAAAGCCAAAGGAGTTCTTATGCAGTATGAAAATAGACATTATGTTTTGGTTTTATATTTTATTTTAGCATGTAAAATTAATATCCTCTTTTTTTGAGAAGCATTCAAAAGGTGTGTTAATTTTGGTGCATGGTTCTGTTTAGAAACAAAAGAAGAATACCAGGCTTTTCTTTAAATGAGTGGGGAGAAAATTCAGGCCATGTTCTGCTCTTAATTTTGAGCTGTAGAAAAGCTGACAAGTAGAAACAATTTTAAAACATCCCCACAGCTGGTGGGGACCTCATTCTTGCATCCACAGCAGTTCATTTACCCAAGTTGGCTGAAAGAACTGAGGGGGTGCAGAGATAACGCAGAGGCAGATATAACTTGAGGCCTCTTCTGCAAAGAGGTTGCTTCAATGGGTTTATGATGAGACAGACACACCTCTGTTTGAGACCTCCTCTGATGTGTTTAGGAGTAGTAATAGCATTAAGAACAGAGCTTAGAAATATCAGAATCACCACCTGACAAGCTGAATCCCTCAGTCATTCCTGTGGCCCTGCACCAGAGTGGTTCCAATCAGACCAAATGGTTTTGTGCTGAGGCCTCAATTATCAGACCCGGGGCTGAGCAGAGCAAAAGGTTCTGCTCCCTAACTTGTTGACAATTCTCCTCCTCAAGCAGCCCAGGATGCTGTAATCATTCTCTGTAGTTTGTTACAGTTCAGTTCTTTCCTGGTGTCTATTCAAGAATCTATCTAATGGAAAATAAAACCATTCCTTCAATAAAAACAGAATCACATTATATGTTCAGACAGAGGGGACACCTGTGTAGTAAAATACACTTTGTGCATCACATTCTGAAGGGTAGCTGCTAAATAATGCAGCATGGGGGTTGGGTGCTTATGCTCTACTTTGAAATGCAGCAACTTCACTTTGTTCCAGCAACGAACAGGTCATAGCCAGAGAGAAGCAGCCATACAGCTGCCAGACAGCTGCAGTTACCATGGAGATCCTTACAAAGCAAAAAACCTAAAATTACAGACCAACTAATGCATCTATATTATCTAATGACACGCAAGTGTTGGGGTTTTTTGGGGAGTGCAACTATGTCTATACTTCAGGGTTTTTAATTATTATAACTGCTACAACTTTATTACTAGAATGAACAATTTTAGGCCAATCATTATGGAAGCATTCTGTATCTAAATTGGTAGTAGACATATTTTTAGTCCCAAACTCTATCCCATTTCAATGCTAATAAGAGAAATTCTTCTTCCTGGACTTGCCCCACAGTGTGCATACATATATAAATGTTCACGTGAGGGAAAAAGCTCTGTGAGGAATAGGAAAGTCTGGATTGATTGGCCTGCTGGAAATTCTGCTTTGTTGTAAAGCTTCTTACAAAGGTAAATCATGACTGATCCCATAATTCTGAATTGAAAGGTCCAGCACTGCTAACCTTAAAGAAAATTAAAACTACCCTTTTTCTTTTATCTAGACACCAGATACCACTAATAATGTATCTGCTCCAATGCTCTTCTTCCTGTCATCAATGCAGCAGAACAGCAGAAAAATAAGATTTTTATTAGAGGAAGATATTTTTCACTCACCAATAAAGTAAACACGGAATAATTTCTACAAGTTCTTTAAATTATTTCATAAAGATTTGAGCTACCTATGGGAAGGCAGACACCAATAAACTTTTTTTTTTTTAAGGTTTAATCTTATCCATTATTTTTTGAGGCAGTTTTGCTGTTGGTTTCTTTTTAATTTGAAAGACAAGATACTTCTAGAATAATAATACTTTCATGACTGGAGAGAGATTTCAGGTGACAGATCACACAGACAAGAAATATTTCTGGAATTTCTAACTGTAATGGACATTCCTCAAGCGAGTTGTGAGTAATGTAATGCCTGCATCAATATTCCATGTAAAAACCATCAGAATTGCATTATTGATTTGGCTAAATTTATTGCCATTCTGATAATTCCAATCCATTGCTTTCACAAACAATTTTAAATGAATAGCAAAGATATATTCTAGGTAATATGCTTCTGGGAGATTACTATGCTTCTCAGCTGGTTAAATCCACTCAGCCTTCAGTGTGGAACTGCGAACACTTCTAAATTGTGTAGCAGTCTTCAACAGAAATCATCAAGAGTCATGTCTTATTGCTTTCATAAAATGTGGATTACACCTCTCTGAGTAATTGAGTTTTGCTAGGGTTATGGGCAGACTGCATATTTTTGTGTGTGAAAATACTATACAGTCCTTAGGAAAAAACAGTTATTTCTATTGTAAGGAGTCCAATCAGAGATTACTTTGTGAAATTTATGCTGGACATTTTTCACTCCAAAATGTTAATTAACAAGGAGATGGGCTTTTCTAGGAGAGAAAAAAAATCCCATAGACTTATAACTGCTCTTAGAGAAGTTTGGAAATGTTTGCTGCATACTGTATAAATATCAAGTTTCTAACATACTCTAGCACCAGCATAAGTATAAAAAACTCCTTCTGTACTGCCAAAATAATAATTACTACAAATAATACTACTACTTATAATAATTTTAAAATAAGAATTGCTACAGTGATATCAAAATCTAGCACCTGATAAACATCACAAATGAAAAATGAATCATGCCAAGTTCAATAAACGGGCTTTCCCTAATATGAATGAATGCTAAGCACTAAAAAAACATCAAATTTTTCACAGCTCTGCAATAACATACTTGGAAGCAATAAATGATGGATAGATAGGTAGATGGATTAGATAGATAGATAGATAGATAGATAGATAGATAGATAGATAGATAGATAGATGATAGGTATCCACAGTTACAAGTAAGAATGAATTAACCAGAAAACTAATGGGAAAAACTTCATCACAAATGGTAAGGAGAAGAGGTACAGGACTAACATTTCAGTCCAACCTGTGACAGTCAGCAGTCAATACCTGTGAAAGAGCTTTTGCTCACTAATTTTAATGGGTTATGTTGAAAAACCATGACCTACTAAATTTTTTGCTCAGAAAGAACAACACAATTTTTGCTTCATAACTATTGTTTCTGGCACAAGAAGGACAAAAGACCATTCTTCACAGAAATCTGTAACAGCTTGAATAGCCAGCTGTATAAAACAAACCAGCACCATATCTCCCCTTGTAATTACAGTTCGTCTTTAAATTAACAAAGTCATTGACTTAGTCCTCTCCCTCATTTCCATTAGGCCTGGCAGTTTAATAAAGTATTATTCAGCAAATAAATTGTATAAAAAGCTACAATGTATTTCCGTAAGTCTTAAGTGCAAGCAAAGCTGTCATGCTTACAAATGCTTATATTGCTACTTCCTTTCCAGGAAAACCTTAGAATTTCATATATATTATAACTGATTTCAATGTCTCCTTGAACATTGCATTTCCTCAGGCCAGTGTTGCTTGGAAGCTGATGCAAACTGCTAAAGTAATGCACTTGTCATTGACCTTGATAACAATACTCAAATAAAGGCAAAGTTTGCATGTTATGGAAATTTTAAAGAATTCCACTTTGTTCCAGAAATTAAAAGTTTTCTTCCACCTTATTGCCCAGTCATCTTTTCTGAACCAAAAACATGGCAACAACTATCAGAACTTTAAAAAATTATGATAACTTATATATTATACTTCAAAAGAAATTTATAACAATTTAATTCCTCTTTCACCGCTCTGTCTTTCCTAAAAAAGCAAATGAAACCCCACTGGAGCAGGTTAAAAGCAGATAAAAATTTTACAGTTTTCAATTTCTTAGGAAATCACGATTCAGTGATTCACTGATGTTTAAATAAAAATCAACAAGACGGTATCAAGATAGGTGTATTATGTTGCATAAACAGTGTCTGTGTGTGGTTCTGTTTCAAGGCATCTGAGCCTGATTAAGAATTATGTGCATGAAATCTGATAATTTGTAGATAAGAAAGGGAAAAATATTCTTTCATATCTTTTGTCTATGTTTTGTTTTGTAAGAGTAGATGGAGATGCTGCAAGAACAAGCACAGAAATTATGTCCTGGGGACCTGAGGGAGAAAGTCCTCTTTGCCTGGAAGAAAAGCAGAATGCTGGGATTCAAAGCAGTAGTAGCCTAACCAGACATGCTGGGCAATAGTCAAAGAAATTACAGGAAAGGGAAGGGAAAAAATAAATCCAAATGCCACATCTCTGACCAATGACAACAACCTGCCCCATCTTCCAAGATACCACAGAGAGTTCTTTTCAGCGGTATGACTAACTACCCTTCACCTGATCTACTATGGACAGCATCTCTTTAATTGCTGCCAAATTCTATCTGGGTAGAATGAAGACAGGTTTGTTTGGTGTGGGTATCTCTGGGTTTTGTGCAAGTTTTCTACACAAGCAGCACAAGCAGCAAGCAAGGATCATCAGGGCAATTTCTAGGTCACATGCAAAGCTAATGTTTCCAAGAAACATGAAACAAGACCTTTTTTTTTTCTTTTAACCTTTTTAACCTATGTGATCCAACTCATGTAACTTAAGAAAAAATTTAAGAATATTCACGCAAATCATAATAAGGAAACAAAATGCTCACTAAGAGGAATTTTATAGAAGCAGAGCTCATCAAATAGACACTGTCCTGATTCTAGAACAGCAGCGAGGAATTACAGAGCACATTATGCCTGTGCAGGACATAAGTATACAGAGCAAAGACGAATAAAAAGTCTGCAAGCTCATATAACCTCAATATGAATGTTCATTTGAGGGAGCACTTGAAGAAAAACTAGCTACCTGTTTCTACAATTGAATATATTGAGGCATTGGTCTTAAATTCCCTTTTCTTTTTAACAGTTGCATTTATCACGGTGCTCTAAGGAAGCATAAAGCTATCTCTTAGTTGAACTATTCTTATGCAGACAAAGCCTGGAAAGAAGCCTCAGGCAGTGACAAAAAATTTATACTTCACAATAACCTGATCAGTAAGACATATCCAAGGAAAGAGCAAACTAATTCTTAAAAACGACCCTTTTTCATAGCCCTTGCATAAAAGGGCTAGTTTCAAAATATGTCAGGCACAGCAGCAACTGCCCTTCCCCAAATGATTTGAAAAATTTAGGTGTGTCAAAGAGAAATCAAGAAAAGTCATAAAAAAATATTACAAAGGAGCCAAAATTCCATTAGCTGTATGAAAAATACAGTTCTTAAAATGTGGTGGCAGTATTGCATATCTCTGTATATTCTCAAAAAAAAAAAAAAAAAAGAAAATTCTAATTTGCAAGTTAGATTCCCATTCTATTTTCAAGACAAGTAATAGTACAGAGAGGGAAATGCAGCAGTCTTTGGTATTCATGCAGCTGAGCTGTTTAAAAGCTCAGCTTATTTTACCCCCTGCATAGCCTTCAGTCCAGCTGAGTGTGTTTCTAAAAATTTTATTTCAATTTCAGAAGATAAAGACTAAGCTACTGGATCCCTGTTTTCCTCTCTGAAGCCTGTAGTTTAAATTCAAGCTTAAAAAAGTTTACACTCCCTGAAAGTGTGATCACATCTATTAATTCTATTGCTGAGTCTTGCCATGCTTTGGTGACAGGGTTTGTTACAATTCAAAGGTCATGTTCTACTCCTATTTACACTGTGTCCCATCTGGAACAAATTGGAGCTGCAGAATAAATATGATGTGGATAACAAAGGAAGTTCTATATTACAATTACTTTTAGAATATATATGTAGAAATAATAAGGACTAAAGCATGATGGTGAATTTTAAATCAGTTTTAGTGCTTTGGGCTGAAACAAAAGAAGTCTAAACAAATAGAGAGTGCACCCATGTGCTGAGCTGCATTTAGCCCTATTTGTTATTTGATTAGAACTCCAGAGCCAGATTCTGATTTCTGCCTGAACCAGACATCAGAATGTTGGCCTCTGAAGAGACATGTACCTTCCCACCCTTTGGGCCATGGAGAAGGAGAGGACCTGCCCATAACCATGCAAAGGGCTTCCAGTTTGAAACCACTTATCCTCACCAGAGCACTAAGTACATGAATTCCCCTGCTTGCTATCTTTGCTAGTTTACCCAAATTTTCTGTATCCCTGCTCAGCTTTTCCTTCTGGAACTGTCATATTTTTCTCCTAAAACTGTGGTTCATGTTTCTAATTTTACAGAGTTCAACTGTGAATCATTTTAGACTTAGACTGAACAGAACAGGGTTATGTGATTAAGTTGTTTTCAGGCACCCAAGGATGCAGTCTCCTTTTAGAAGGTAAGGCACACACTCAAAAAAATCTCATGTCTCCATCAAGTGAGTGTGTCATTACTAATGTTTCCTCTTTATTGGGCTTGCCAGAGCCCTCTGTCTCAAACCAGGATGCATTAGACTCCTCTCTGGATGCACCTGGGACACTGCTGCCTCAGCATGTTCACTATACACAAATATACTGCACAAAGCAGGCTGCAAGAATGCAGGGGTGTCACAGGCTTGTAGGCTGCCCTTCAAGGATTTCAAAGGGGTCAAGTGCAGCCCTGGCAGGAAGTTTACCCTTACTGCTCATCTTTCTAACACTCAGTCACAGTTTGGTTTTTTGTTAGGTCACTATCTCACACTCAGGACAAATCCCAGTTTCATGACTGGCTAAAAAAGATGGTCTTCTGATAACAAACATCAACTGAGCTCCAAGGTTCACTTCAAGTAAAAAAGTAGCATTTTTTGTATATGTAGCCAGAGAGGTTTTATTTCCAGGACTGCTGTACTTCAAGCAAAATCCATGTTTCTGTGAAGAAGTCTCTCTTCAGTCACATTCAAGGGCTCTACAGCAATATGTTAGGAGAAGAAGTTGAGCACAGAAACCTGCGATAAAATTAGAATATTTTGTGGATTAGTTCCAAAATAGTTGTTTGCAGCTACAGCTATTTACATTTTGTCACTATGAATTGCAAACATGATGAAACTATGGAGCAACATATTCAGGTAGGTAGAGCCTAAAATGTGGGGAAAATAAAGGAATTAAAAATAAAAAATTTATTTCCACAATTTATTTTTCAAAGACCTTTCTTGAAAAAATGAGTATCTCAGTGTGGTAATAATATGCCATAACATGTTCAGAAATTAAATTTACTCTTCAAGAAAAACTAATCTTCCAATAATAAAATTGGCAAATCAAAGATCCTTATAAATATATTTACATTAGAACAGCTTTTCAGTGATTAATTTCTTTTTAGGAGCCATAATTCTTTCCCAAATATATATTGCCTCTGTTATAAAAAAGTGATATGGGTCATGGAGATTCCAAAGCATCTTACATCTTTATCAAAATTGTTTGCATGTATGAACTTGAACTTCCTAGCTGAAGTAGTTCAACCAAATTCTATGCTGTCACTGAAAAAATCTGTAAGTTTTTATGATTTTTACCTGCTATTTAAAATCTTTGCATATTACAGGTTGACTTTCCCCTCATGTCTCTTTTCTCCCAGTGACTAAAGGGAGTCACATTGTGTCTCAGTGCTAGCTCTCTTCTCCGTAGTGCTATTTTCAGTAGATAAAACATTGCTAAGTATAAGAGAGTCCCTAGAAATCAGATGCAATGATATCTTTCCAAAACCTCCACCTCACATCAGTTAATGCAGGTTTGGGTACAAGTCCCAAATCAATCCCAAAAGCAGAGTAATAACAATAGTAGCAACGACATAACAAAATACTACAGAGAACCTGTCGTGGTCTTTCTTAAGACCAACTTCTGCACTGCTTTGACTGATCTCTTGTATTGCCCCACTTCTCTCCTTGCCTATCAGTGGTTTTAGTATCCAGAAATAAAGGAAAAAAAAAAAGGAATAGACTTCTTATTTTGTTTTCTGCATAATAAAAGTCTTTACCTTGAAGAAACTGTCTCTCTTTCCATCGTCTCCTACCACTTAGTTAACTCAGCATCATGATCACTAGATTTTGGAAGGCTGCCACTTAGCATCAAAAGTGATTTCACACAAACAAAATAGAAACTTACAGTCTGCTTATTCATTTTTGATTATCATTTCTCCCTTTTCCTACCCCTTTCTGCCAGAGATATAAATACACATTTGAAGTATTTCCTCTGTATGTTGTTTTATTGTATTAATATTAATAAGAAATATCAAAATAAAAAAGTAATGGAGAGTTCTTTAGGTGATTAGTAAAAACCTGCTGAGAAAGGAGGCAATAATAGACACTCTTTGAATATTTCTGCAGTGAAATCGAGATAATGGGAAGATTTTTTTAATCCTTTTTTTAACAGGATAGGGAAATTTATGAACAAAGCTGAATAAAATTTTTTGAAGGATTATCAGGAACAGCTGAAACGTGCCTAGCTAATATCACACTTCCATCTCTCACAATGGAAATCTGTTTTTTCTTTGGACAACTGCCCTATTCCTAGTGTAAAAGAATCACTGTGGAGCAACAGGGTGAGAAGGAGAAAAGTGGTCCATTGAAATTACCAAAGACTTAAAAATCACATGTAAGTCAATTTAACACAAAATTTTCACCCTTAAAAATATTGTGAGCTTTAACTTCATGAACAAATCCTAATCAAGAAGTCCATAGTCTATGGTGACAGAGCATCCCTGCTACACAACACAGTGACCTGTATTTTTCTATCTTGCAAGATTCATGGATCTCTATCCTTATCCTATCAGGATCACTGCTCCTTCCCACTGATGACTCAGCCAAAAATAATTATTTTGAAAGAGTGAATGTAGCCTTACTGCCATGATAGCTGATAAATGTCTTTAGACATGAATTCTGAAAGAAACATTCCTGCATAAACTCGTGAGCAGCTTCTTGTAGGAAAATAAGCATGAACCCTAAAACATTGTAGTAATCCCACTGCAGTAATCTCCAGAGTTACACTGCTTGAACCCCATTCCAGGAGTTGAGTAGGAAACTCCAGGATCAACTCTGATCTTATGTCCAAAAATGGTTGCTTTCAGAAAAAGACAGACCAGTTTTCATGACATTTGATGTAGGTTGAGGAGATCGATTATGAAAAATGAAAATGTATATTATAGTTCTGGTAGCCTACTCTGGTCAATTTATCTGAGTTTCTTGTTGCTGTTTTGTTTTTTTTATTGGAGATTTAAGACTGAAAATCTTTTCTTTCCTAATATTTTCAGAGAAAGTAGGTCCCCTATTTTTAGACAGTATCACAATATTATGTAATTAATTTAGATGTGAGGGCACATATACACATTTGAATGCCCATGTTGACATTTAACTGTTCACACTAACGTTTTTCTTGCATGCAAAAAAAAAAGTTTTTTTCACTGTTTCGCTTTGCTTGCATCTTCTACAATGTGCTTTAAAACAAAAAAAAACCCAAACAAACTAGGGCCAAGTGAAAATAGGTTCTGCAAAGTCCTTCTCCAAAATAGTTCTGTTATTTCCATAAATGTCAGGATACATCCATTACATAGTATATGAAATACAGAAACCTCAGAAAATTTTAAAAAATACATTTGTCTGCTAAAGAATTAATTATATACTCTCTGTCCCTTCTAACTACTTAAATCAAGGCAACTAGTATCAGAAGTAACCTTTATAGAAAGAACTAGAAAGTAGAAGTGAAGAACTGAGGTTGAAAATGTTCAAAGAGGATTAAGAAAGGACCTTAGTAGACCATGAAAAATAAGCAGGGGCATTTAAGTAATAGGAAAAACAAATAACAAAACCAATTAGAATAAAAATCTCTGCAAAAGAGTAACCTGAAACAATTAAATAGGAGAATAGTGTCAAATTTCAGAAATATGACATTCAGAAAGAATTAAAATCAAATTTATTTTCCTCTGAGATACCAACATTTAAAAAAAACTCAACTTGTTTTTAAAAGTTGGTGCAAATATTTTTATTAAGAGGTAGAAAGGTAAGTAATTGTATAGAAAGGCCAAATAGTGAGAAATCTTTGATAAGCCTTAGATTTCACAGTGAAAAGTATTGGAAACAGGCAGGCAGAATTTTGAGATACTCAGCTTCAAATTTAACACCTGCAAAATCTTTACTCACAAATAGAGAGCAGATTTAGGGAAGGTATATGTCTACAGCTGGACAGCAATTTCAAAATCTTTCTGCACACAGTGGTACTTATTGGATTTGTCTGACTACTTTATGTATGACTAGTGAGAAAAAATACTGCTGAATTCACAGAAAAATTAGTAATCCCCATTAGGAAACTCACTTTCCATGGGATTTGTCTGTATTTAAGGCAATTCATTGTTATGAGGTATCCAAGCTCCACTTTTAAACAAGGAATGAGAAAACAAAAAGTTGTTTTAATCTGAGGAGACAAAGAATATAAAAAGTTGGCATATTCTGTATTAGTTTTCCATTGAACTTGCAGGTGAACAAGCAGCAGGTCTCCATCTGGGAGAGACTTGGTAGAAAGGAGAGTAATTTTGAAAGGCCCTGGAATTCTCTGTTGAATTCTTCTGGTTCATGGGAGGAGATAAATGCTTTGTACAGTTAAAAAGACACAAACTTTCTTTGTTTTATGAGAAAATATGCAGATTATCAAATTAGTTGTTTAAAAGAAACTAGAAGGTCTCTATGTACATCATTATTCCCCACTAACATATAGCTCTGCAAAATGTAGAGCAGCAGCTGAAGTCAAATTAGCACTACCAGTTTGCTGGCCTTGATATTAATCAAAAATCACAAACAAACAAGAAAAAGGAGCATATCAGTTTTGAGTAAGAAATCATTTCAATGAAATCTAGACTTCAAAGTAGGATCCAGATTAAAAACCCCAGTTTTGGTTGACTCAGTTTAGTCAACCAAAGTATTATGTATACAAGTACTTTACAAATTATGATGACAATTATATTTTTCGCTAAATTCTTGTAAGATTTAACAGTTCAGATCATGGACATTATATCAGAAGATATCCTAAAAGCAAATTTCCAGAGATGCAATTTTATTTTAATATAGCATGCAACACAAGTTTCTGGAAGGGAAATATTGATAAAGAAATAGAACTTGTTTTCATAACAAATAACACTTTTGTAATTTTTGTCTTGGCAATAAGAATGGCAGCAGATAAGAAAATCTTGCACTTGTCACTGAAAAGTGCCTTTGTAGAACAGAGGGATAAATCATTTGACCTGCAAGGGATTCTGGAAAGGAACTCTGGAAGACCTCTCATCCAACCCCCCCTTAAGTCACCACTAATTCAGAGCAGCTTGTTCAAGACATTCCAATAAATTTTGGCTTCTTTCTCCAAGGATTGAGTTTCTACCCAAGGTGAAAGATTCCTCAATGTCTTTAGGCAATGTTTTCCAGCTTTTGAATGTACACATTGTGTAAGAAAAAAAAATGTTTGATAAATTTCAGCTTGTGCCTGTTACCTCCTATCCTACCACAATGCACCCTAAAAATATCTATCCTGGCTCCATCCTCTCTACCCTGAGTATGCATTAGAAAGCAATAAGATTTTGGTCTTCTTTCCTCAAGATTAAACAAATTGTGTTCCCTCAGCCTCTATTCTCATGTCATGTGGTAAAATTTCTGATCTTTTGGTGGCTTTCTGTCAGGCTTGCTCCATGTTGTCAGTGTTTTCCTTGTATTGTTTTTCTTATTCATTACTCTCATTAGAAATAAAAGAGCTTCTTGTACCAAAGGGTCTATTAATTAATCACAGAAGTACTTCAACAATAAATTACAAAGAATTCTAGCTTTTTAAATCAAAATTATCCTCACAAGATAAGTTATTCACTAAGGGAACAAGAAGAGAGTAAAAGAAAATCCTCAGTGAGTAGATTTCTAATTTTTTTTAGTTTTAATATTAGGTGAGGCTGTAGTAGAGCTGTGAAATTTATACTGACTGAGGACTTAACCTCAAGACAGATCTAATGTGCATCAGAAGACTACTTTTCAAAGCCAGAAAACAATCTGTGGCCAAGCAACCAATTCATTTTACACCACAGAAGAGATTTGTGGCCTTTGCAGGAGGCTTCCATCATAGCCCTGTTACATATGCTTTGTTCCTACTGAACACAGCTTTTTTTTTTTTTTTTTCCTGAAAACTAAACCAGAACAACAAATTGAAAAATATAGTATCTAGTTACAGAGATTCCAGTCTGAATTGAATCTTAAATACTGCTTGGACAGAAACTGTAAACGAACCAAACAAAATACCACAAGTGATGTTTGCAGTAAAGTTGCTGATCAAATATTTTAGTAAAACAAATATAATTTTATGATCATCTTAGTAAAAAAAAACATGATTTGATGATCTTGTTTAAAAATAGTCAATCACTAACAAAAAAAAAAAACCTAAATGAAATTTTGGGTAAAAAAAATATAAATTATTATATATTTCCTTCAGGAAAAAATTACAGTCATTCATTGTCATAGAACACTTTACTGTCACCTTTAGATGTACAAAATATTCTCAGTTTCTCCCTCTAGGGGAATTAAGGCAGACCTGACAAGTTCTAGATTCGGGGTAAAGAATGAGAGCAGTGTAATGAATACAAACCAACAGTAAAACTGTCTGGGTCAGGACAAAATGAAGTCCAGTAAATTTAGTAATATTGGTCTGAAATTGATATTGGGGCACAGAAATTGATATTGGGGCAGACATAAAAATTAATATATCTACCACTTGCAGCACTAACAAGCATGTAAGGCTTCAGTCCAATGTAGAAGACTGATGTCTTGATATGTGAATTTCAGAGTATCTAAAAAGTGTTCAGTTTATAGGACAGATGTTCAAGTTATTAAAAGAATTTCATTAAGTGTCACAGTAATATTGGCCTCTGGATTTAAATGCATATAAATTAAGAAAAACAAAAACCCATAACCAAAAAACTACTCAACCAAAACCTAAGAACCTAAGTTCTTATATCATAGGGATATAGGTCAAAGAACTAGAACATTTTTGATCATCTAGTCCATATCTATTGCAAAAATTCCTAAGGGTTGTGTAATAGTACAGAGAAGAGACACAAAGTGACAAGGTTCACTTGTTTTCCTTGTATATCACCTTCTATCAGAGACAAAATAGCAGACAGCATGGGTCAGTGCTGTGAAAAATCCCAAAATATGAAATTACGCATTTTATTTTTTTTTTGTTTTAAGCTCTCCTCAAAAGATATCTAAAAAGACCCATCACCATTTTCGGTATTTAAGTACTTATTTACCCTATGTACTATCCACTTTCCATTATTGGAAATTGCATTCTAGTTCCAGCATTTCAGCAACATAAAGCCATGCTTTTCCTTTCATAACAGAGGCTCACTATTCCTCTGGTAATCCCCAAAGCCCTTTCCAGCTTCAATTAAGCAGTGTGTGACAGAAACACATCCAAAAAATTTGATGAAGTCTCAGTAGCTTCTGTATTACAAGAAATTCCTCATCTGATAAATACTAAAATTACACTTACCGTTTTCCCTAACATACCATTTTAGTTTCTCATTTATTCTGTCATTGCCTCACACTTCTTAAGTCTTTCTTCTCCTGTAGTTATTTCTGTCCTTAAAGACTAATAACAGGAACAACACAACCTTGGGCCTTTGCCCTAGTGAATATAATTATATTTCTATTACTGTCTCCTCCAGATGACCCTATTCTGCTATATGTTATTCTGAGCCTCCTCTCTACTGAGGAGCACTCAGAGCTTTGTGTTATAAATAATGCTCTCTTATTTTGTGCTCCAAGGTCCTTAATGAAATTAAATATTAAATTAAAGCTCTCTTCAGATTCATCTCTTCCTTTTCAAATAATTGCCAAGCTGCTTTTGAAGATTTCATCCAAGGATGTAAACAAGTATTGCTTTGGCACACATTAATTTCAAGAACTATAAAAGACTGTGGCATCACCATGAATGATGCAGAAAATAAAATGCATTACTGGAAACACACTTTTAAGGGATGCAATTAAAGTCCTTATCAAGTTAGTATTAAAACAGTCACATTTAAATACAGAAATTAAAGGGGTAGGCATAGGTGGGAGACAAAAATACCTTGGAATTTCGTGACAAGACTTCACACACACAAAAGGACAGAGAAATGCTGAGGTGTCACCCATGAGGAAAGAAAAACAGTTATAATTATTTAAAATTTTTGTACTTCTGCAAGGAAACACTAGGCTTTTCTCTGGCTGAGGTCTCAGAAGAGACAGAAACTCATCCAAGCCCCAGATACATCCCTTTATTTGAGCACTAGTTGAAGGCACTTTGCCTATAACACCAAATTCACTTCCAATGTCACTCCTAGAGGTGCTGAAATCATTCAGAGAGCAATGAGCAATCATTCCCTAGTTGCTTCACTCTACCACAAGATACTGACCCCAGTAATAGAGCTCAAGGGATTTCCAGATTCCCTGATTGGCACACACAGAGTGCTGCTCCCCTTCCAATGGCAGCACCACATCCTCCCATGTCCTTGTGCAACTCACAGCCACATAAGTAAGGAATACCATCACTTGTACGTCTTTGGGATGTAGGCACTGCTTCCCTGCCCTAAGTAAACCTCCTCCCTATGCGCTACAACTAGAAGTTTTGTCAGCTGAAGTCAGAGGTAAGAAAAGAATTATGAAAGAACCCTGAACCACTTTTAGAAACAGAGAATATTCTCTCTTCTGTTGAAGCTAACAAAAGAGCCAGCAGCAGTTTCACAGTCTCTGGGGTGGAAGGAGTTTCCCCCAGCTAGAGATTCTCTCACCCCACCTTTGAAGTTGACACAATTTAGACACTATCTTTAACGAAAAATATCAGTTATTCACTTACCACGATTTAACTTGTTACCTATGAAAGACCAAAAAACCCAATACCACCATTACCTCCTCAAAAAAAAAAAAAAAAAAAAAAAAGGGGGAGGGGACAGGGCAATTAGGTGACTTCTCGGGCACACCAATTAAGGGATGAAATGTTCAAGATTTATAAGAGCCACCTGGACATAATCCTCTGAAATGTGCTTTGGGATGACTCTGCTTGAGCACAGAGGTTGGAGCAGATGACCCCCTGTGGTCTAACCCTACCCATTCTGTGATTCTGTGAAATCCATATTTTTCTATCAAAATGACAGACATGGGTCTTTCTCTACTGAGAGATCACAGTATTTCTGATCAAACTTAATCTTTAGTTATGATTTCATTCCATGTGCTCTGCAGAGCAGCTTGTTAAAAGAAAAGTTAAAAATAACTGAACTCTGCATTATGTCCTTATCATCTATTAATACCAACTCTCTCATGAAAACGTTTCTTCCCATTGCAATCAGACTAAAAGAGAGATTGACGTGTCTTGCATTCCATTTAGTGTGTATAATCAGTATAGTATTAAATTGATAAATCATTCTATTAGGCACAGAAAAATTCTTGTGTAGGTTTTTGAAATATAAATAACTAGCACAGGGAAGAACAATTTTCAAGGAGTTTCAAATTATAGAAATTATGTTTCTATGCTTTAAAAAATTAATAAAAATATGTTTGCAAGTGAAAACCGCTGGATCATCCTATGTCTCCTATATGACAACAGACAGAGAAATGGGCATATGATTCACGAACAGTGTTTTACCATCTCTCCCTCTTTTAATTCCTTGTCATGAGTAAACCATATGAAGGGACTATAATGCCAATGACCACAGAAATACACAATTACAATTATACAAGTAAAATTGATCAAGTAAGTAACCAGTTCTTTAAACAGAAATAAAAGTGAGTATGAAACCCATAGCAAAACCAAAGTGAAGAAAATGGCAGCACTGAAGACAAATAAGCCTGAGACTCAGTGCTCTACCACCAGAAAAAGTAACCCAAAAAGCAAAACATGGATAAGGAAAGCAGGAGGTGGGGAAATTCATACCTAACTACAAGAATTTAATCACAGATGTAGGTCTTGAGAGGAATAAAAAATAGAACATGAATTAATCTAATGGGTTCATTTTAAATGCACAGTAACAGGGGAAAAAAAGGACTTAGGAAAAGGAGGAATTCAGACATAGCTATTGTGCAAACAATATCTACTAGAATTCTGAAAACTCTCTTGCTCCTACTATGATCTCAGAAGTGTCCAATAACTTTATATTTAGGCCACAGGACAGAACAAAAATTATGGAGGAAAACAGGAGGCAGGAAGGAAAATGAAGAGTATTGCCCTGCCCTGAAAGATTAAAGTATTTCCAACAGAAATCATCATTTCAATATCTTATCTCTCACTGCGTAAGGTTTAGAAAACTTCCAGGAAGATATTTTCCAGCTGTCATCACTGACAAAGCAGAGAGAAATAAAACAGAAGAAAACACCACCCTCTTCCACACAAACACATTACAACTGAGTAAATTAAACTGCAACACACACAATAAGATGTATCCATTCTATGTATGCATTTCAAAATAAAAATAAAAATAACAGGTATGCACTATCATTAATCTGAAAAGAGATCAGTCATCACAAAAGATTAGACAGCTGAATTACACTGAAACATAGAACAGATATATGGTGGTGTAAGTCTGTAATTCTTTAAGTGTGGATAAAATCTGTTCATATCTAAAGAAATTACAGGACAAATTTTTAACAACATTTTTTTTATTTCTGGGCATTTTCTTTTTTTAAGAAAATATAAATTATATTTTTCTTTCCAAACTCTGATGCCATAGGAGGACAAGAGAATATGATATTAAAGACTGAAGTGAGAGTGCACTCCATTTTCAGGGTCTTTGATGCCTGAGTGAGACAAGGGGCTGACTCTTGTCTGTACCTTTCTCTCGCTCCTCATGCCCTGCTGTAAATTGGTACAATCAAATAAATCAGGGAAAGCTTTTGAATGCCTAAATAAAGATAGAGCAAATAGAGACAGGTCAAAGAGCCATGTGTCAATCTGAAGCTAAATCTTTCCATGTGCCATTTGTGGTTTGAGGCAGACCTCCTTCAGCTTTACATAACATGCAGCTGCTCAGATCCACCACTGGCTTCTGATTGCTAGAGGGCATCCTTGAAGCACTGATGATGCTACTGGTGGCATTTCTTTTGCAGACAAGAGTGGAACAAAATAAAGCTGCTGCATCAATTGCACTTTGTCAGTGAGTCATACAAATCCCCTTGTGATTCCAACTGGCCATTAAATAAAGGATAAATCAGTGAAACATCTGCAAAACTTACTGACACTAACAGGAGTCCCAGCAACTTCAGTGCACAGGAGTTGTCCCAGAGAAGATAAGGTCAGGTCACTAGATTACAAAACCAGGCATCTAGAGACATATAGCCTCTATTTCTGAGTCTTGCACTGACTCATAGCCTGACAGCAGGTGTGTTACAATTGCCTCATTGTACCCTGAACACAGAGACAACTTATTTCCCCAGCCTCCAAAAATTCCCTGAAAATGAATGAGCACCTCAAATTAAATTTTTGAAATACAGTGGTCCAAATTTTTCTGACAAAGTCATTTAATTCAAAAGAGCAATGTTAGAGTAGGTATTCCTCTAACAATAACAGTTAGAAACATCACTGAAGAGAGAGACTGGAGATGAAATTAAATAGTATTTCTTGATTAAAATAAATGTATAAAGCTCCCTATATTGAATTTACATATCAAGTATAGTAAGCATTCTTTTCTTTTTTTCCTAACAGTATTTGCTTTCCAAACTTCTCTCTCCCATTTTGCATTCCTGCTGTTGCAAAATGGCTTTAGATTTTAGAGGTTTCTTTGCAGTTATTTAAAAATATCTTCTGTGCTGACCAGCCTGAGTGGCTTCTATTAAAAAAAAAAAAGAACGTATATGCTAATACCTATTCCTCACAGGCTTCTGCTCCTACACTCAAACCTCAGCTCTTTTGGGGACAAAATTGTCATTACATTTAGTTCAAATATGCAGACAGTTATAAACAGAGAATATGACTCACCAGTTAAGTAGAGCAGACACTGCACCCTTATAAAACATATGTGAGAAATCATTCGATGATCTTAACTAATTTGTTTGGGTTTGGTGGGTTTTTCTTTGTTTTGTTTCACTTGGTTGTTTTTTTTTTTTTTAAGGAAGGAAACAAGATATAATTGATTTCTTACACTTCACATTAGATTAAAAATAAAACCATT
Source organism: Haemorhous mexicanus (assembly GCF_027477595.1). NCBI lineage: Eukaryota > Metazoa > Chordata > Aves > Passeriformes > Fringillidae > Haemorhous > Haemorhous mexicanus. The sequence goes on along the minus strand of NC_082341.1, from coordinate 86,245,013 downwards.
AAGCAGAAAACATAATTCAGGGAACTGAAAATATAAAGTTTAGTTCCTGCCTGTAAACTCACTGCTTTTTTACACATATAGATTTTATTCTGGTTTTGATTGTGTGTGTGTGTGTGTGTGTGTGTGTATGTGTGTGAATACCATTTTAACGTTATTCAAGTTATAGGATTTGCAGAGAAAAGGCTTTTGTTTGATATGTCTGGAAATGATGACTTATATTGATGTCAGTTAAATATCTGATCTCCTGAAACACTCAGATTTCAAAAGCCTAAGTTCAGATTCAGCTTTTACATTACTGAATTGATGGATCTCTTTGGCAGCATCTCTAATCTGTTTTATGAGCCAATGTAAGAAATGAGATAATTTTGATTACATTCAAGGAGAAAAAAGTTTGACAAAGACACTTAATGGAACTAGAAAGATAGAAATAGTCTGGCATAACTTCCTAAAAATAAACCTAACATTAATAAAAGTGAAAATAATCAGAAGATTCACACACATAATTTTAATATTTATTAAAATCCTCTGGCAACATATTAACACTCTTAATTTTAGTAATGGCCTTTCTTGACTGAAAGATGTAAGAACTTTTCTAATAGACTGAAAGGTTTAACAGTTCTGCTATAATTCAGCAAACATCTGTCTAACCCTTGCTGAACTCTCATCTCTGCCTTACTGACTGGAGATCAAGAGTGTAACCCTGGTGCTCTGTGCTAAATCTTGAAGTTCAAAGATATTCTGTGCTTTGCTGCTGTTTCCATAAAAAGAAGAATGGATGATATTTTCCCTTTTGGTGTCTACTCTGATGGGTGCGATGTCACCAATCATTCAGCAGGAGCAGAAAGTAGTGAAGCAAAAATAAAAGAACTTCTGGGGCTCAGATTTCATCTTTAATTTTTTTTATTCTCAAAGATACAAATTTGTCTTTTTTCCTTAACTGACAGGGACTGAAATAGCCTCTGTGGGCTGTGATATAAGGTTCTTCCCAGAAATAAATGTTACCCCACTAAAAACACATCCACTGCCTTTGACAAGGTCTCCCATGAAGAATGTCTTGGCATGTTCCTTGGATGTAGAGATACAGGATCTTTTTCAACACTAAGGGAATAGCAATGAATTCTTTTCCAGGTAGATTTTAACTAGCTCAGTTAAAAGACTGCAGAAGGAGAGCAATACAGCATTTGTAGTGGAGCACAGTCCTATACTGTTTGCCTTTCCAGTGAGTGAGCCTCCAAAAACCTCTCCATTCCAAGAAATTACCTGCACACTAGCCAATTGCAAAAGACTTCTGTGAAGAGAAGTCACAGACATGCATCACTGAGGATCACAGAACTGAGTCTTTGAGTCTTGTACCTTTGCTATCATTTGCACCCTGGAAAACAGATTTAAACCGACCTCTGATGCTTCAAAATAACCACCCACATTCACAGACAGCTACACATCTTCTTTTCGTATCTTGTCTCTTCTCCTCTTTTTTTTTTTTTGTATGTTTGTTTTGTTTTAAATGTTCTTCTGTAAATGGGAGCATCTTTGATGTCACACTCTTCAACCTACCAAGCCTTTGAATCTTAAAAATCAGTAGAACTTTGTTAAGTGTTAGTTGATGCCATCCTTGAGCAGAGATTCCAGTTCTCTACAAAGAAGTTTCATCCTATATTGTTGGGAACCTGAGACCATTTTTAGCCCACTGCAGGTAAGATGCTATCATGGCTAAACATGCAAGCCCAAGTTGTATCAGCTACTTCAAATTTACTCTCTGCTACAAAGCAGAAGTGCATAAAAGGATGGTCAGTGATTTCTGTTAAGAAATTCAGCATCTGCTGAGTAAAATGTTTGTTTAAACCTTTTATAATTTCTCCTCTTGCCTTTCATTTATTCCCATTCAATACCTTCTATCATCATCTTACTGGAGTTCTGTTTTAAACTTGATTTTAAAAGGAACTTCAGGAAGGGTCTGCAGAAGTGAAATTTCACGAAAAGGCTGGAGATATCTGTCCTTAGAAGGGATGTTTTCAGAGAGGTCCGATCAGTCTCGAAGACTGCTCTGGATGAGTACACCTTCATTTCTATATCAGTACCAACAGAAAAGTCCCATGGGCGCTGAGAGATTTTCTCCCCCAACAACTCATTATCTTCTACAGCGCTGTGATCATTAGTACCTTCTGTGCAACCTACAACAGAAAGCCAAAACCAAAGAGGCGAAATCCCGTATAACAGCAATCCTTTGAATGTATGAAGTATATCCCCAGTATCCTGATCGCAGGGGTCTGCTTTGTCAGGCTGTCAGACAGCCCAGGAATGTGAGAATAAGGTCTGCTCCAGGGGTAAGGAGTACTAAGAGCCAGTGGTCAGAGCTGGCACCAAGACTTCATGCTGATGTGGGATGAAATAGAGTCCAGGTCAGACCTACCCAACATGTTACTGAGCCCAAGGCCTTTCCTTGAAGTAAGTCAGAGTTTCAACACATCCACTTTCTTCCTGAGTGGCACAAACTGTCTTACACTGCTGATTAATGTTCCACTTGAAGACACTGGAAGGTTTCAACTTTATACCATGCCTCATCAAGCACCAGAGAGGTGATTAAGCAGCGCTGGCACACAGTCTGTCTTATTGATTAATTACATTGGCACACCTAGAACTTGATTGTTCCCTTCAATTGTTATTTCTCTCAATACCTTGTTGCTTCTAGGCGTGTGATATATAACAACATGACTTCATAAAGGGGGTGCACTGTTTGTCATGTGAACATCATAAACTACATATATCAGCACTCTCATAGGAGAAAACATAGAAGAGAAATGTTTTTTTAAACTTCATTATTTCTTGCAGGTTCTTCACCTGACAGCTACTATTATTTTATAAGGGAGTCAGATGGCAGATAGAAACTTACATTTATATTATTTGTGATGGCAGTAGGCTTCAGTCCTTTCCACATTACTTTGTCATTCTCAATTCTCATTGCCATTTCTCAAACAGCAGACATTTTATCACACGACAAATCTATCCAATGACATACAACTAGAGCAACCAGAAAAGTCAATGCTGTGCCTGCTTGGTTTTTCAGAGAAAAACTGTGTGTGTGATCTTGAAAATACGTCATGATAACAGTGCCCCAGCTGGTCCCTTTAAGAGTTAAAATAAAAACATCACCAAGCATTGTTGAAATGCATGAAATAGAAGCCCTAAGTCCCTCAGAGAAAGGAATGCAGGGATTGAATTGAAACCTTTAGAGAAGCTGAAATATATTAAGCCATACAGACATAAAATAGAAGTGTAAGTTTTAGTTTTAAGTAGAAATATATCTTAAGTGCCTTAAGAGACTACACAGCTTGTAAGAGACCCTAAAGCCTAGTTTAAAGTTCAGTAGTGTTATTTTTCACAAGTTTAACTTAGTTCCAGACATAACAAAAACATAGCAGAACTTTTCTTGCTTTTCTAGAATAGATAGAACTATAAGAGTAAATAGATAGAACCATTCACATAAATAGACAAAATTATATATGCAAATTTTAAGTAAGAAACCAGATAGTACATTTGTGTAAATACATAATATTATATATGTAGTTTTTTGGGTAAGAACTGACACTATTGTCATACTACTTTTGCTCATCAGAATTAAGCTTAGATTGGTTTAGAAAGGATGTTTTAGAATCGTGTTTTTAGCTGATTGGAGATTTTATGAATAAAAGGCCCCTGAAACAGGGCGCAGGGTGGGTAATGAAGAAGAAGAAAAAACTGCAGGAGCTGCTGCTGCTGCTCTGCTCGAAACATCAGAACCCTACGCCAGAAAGCTTTTAGCCTGGACTTTAATACTTTGAACTCTTTGCCTTCGAAACTGATGTGTTCATGCAATAAACAACTTTACTAAAATCAACAACTGCTCTTGTCTCTTTGAAGACCCAAGAGCCAGGAAAATCTCAACAAAGTACTCACCCCTGGGAAGTCTTACGATGTTCAGGAGTCTGCAATGCCAATCTCCCTCAGCACAAGTACCCTTAGCCTAATTTTGTGACCTCAACAGATTTTTTTTTGCCTTCATATTGACAGGAAGAAAAAGGGAAAAAATGGGAAAATAAAAAAAGAATATATAGGCTGCTGGTACATTAAAAGGCAGCTTCAGTCTGCTTTGTGAAACTTCTGACCTGCTGGCTTTATGACCAGGAATCTCTTTCTGTAAGTGTAAAGTAGATGCCATGTATATGCAGCACTGGACTTTACTGGGCATTTTGTAAATGTAATTTAAAAATCAATATGAGCTTTGGAATGATAACTCAATTAACATTGAATTGCTGAGTTTTCCTGTCTATTTTATACAAGATTGATCGTTGTAATTTTTTTTGCTTAGTTTACTGATGCAGAGCAAATTACTTTTTTATTGTAATGGGCAGTCCATGTGGTTCATTTAACTTGCACCTCCAATAGTTAAATTACACACCTGCTTTTCAGCTAAACCTAAAATCTTGGCAACCCTTTTTAAGTGTGTTTCTCGAGAAAAAAAGCATGATTGTGCAAATACTTCAAAGTGGGGCATGGAATCCATTCAGCTTTTCTGCTTTTTTCAGCAACCAGCACTGACTGCAGATTGAGAGTCTCAGATGCATATACAAGATTTGCTGCCTTGAACACTGTCTCTGTACACAGTTCTCTGATGTGGCAGTATAAGCTCCAGCACACATATTCCTGGTCACCAAGTTGGGAGGTTAGCTGGATGAGGAAGGAGAAGCAGAGTGAGGAATCACCCCGAGCTGCTGCTCAGAACGCCTTGTACAGGAGCAGTCCTCAAAGCTCCTTGGAGGATCCAGGGATCTCCACTGCTAGTGAGCACTGCAGCTTTGGACATTGTAATTTCTCGGGACCGTGTCCCAGGGTAATTCTAAGGATCAGGATGCAAGCAAGAGACTTGCAGAAAAAAAAAGTTGGGGCACATATTTTAACATTTACAAATTATTAGCTGAGTAATGCAACACCATAAAGAACATAATACTGTATTGTTCTGAAATTGTGTTTGTTTTACTGCTGTTGATAAACACAATCTAGGTAAGAACTCTTGTGATTTTCTTCAGTAAAAGAGACCCAGGCCAGTCAAAAAATCTGTTTATTTGGAATGGCAGCCTCAAATTTTAGTGAGACTAAAATACAAACCTGAAAAAGCTTCATCCCTGGTTTTTAGTCCCATGGAGAGCTGAAATATCTTCCATCTGTTACTAGTGAGACATGAAATAGTTTTTGGCCTTAATTCATTCAATTTTCTTTCAATGCATTGATTTCTCTAAGGTCTCCAAACATCAGTTACCACAATTACAATTTCCACTCAGAAATCGTGCTTTTGGTGAATTTAAGAGTTGTGATGGAGACATCAGATGTTGCTGTGCTGTTGCTGCCAAACAATAGTCTTTGTCCAAACAGGCTGCCAAATACCCAGAAAACCCAAGAATGTGGCTACTATAATTGTTTAAAAAAATATTTGCATAGAACACAAAAGAATCCAGCCTTTCTAGTCTTATCTGGTAATGGATATTCTAGATGAATCAATAATTTTTAATGCACCTGTACTGCAGGTAATCTCAGTATATGCACATAGCACAGATACATATGTTTGTGTCTGAGAAACCTTTCCCACAGCTCAGTTTCCCAGCCTACAACTGTTTTTGCCTTGACCAGAAAACAAAAAAGTATAAGAGAAATCAAGACAAAACCCTGTAAAAGAAAAATTAAAACACCAGACATGAAAATACTCACTTCCTAATATGCACCTCTATTGCCTGACACTTTAGTGTTTTAATGTTTTGAATACATATATATTATGGGTTGTTGCTGAGATCAGTATGATCCCAAATTATACCAAGTATCTATTGATATTCTCAAACATACTCTTTTTCATTCTATTTCACTTCAGGCTCCTTCAAGGACATAGGTGCTGAACTTTTATTTCAGATTTCAGGTAGATTTTCCTTCCTCAGGGTATGCAGAGCAGATTTTGAAAGCACTAAATTTTTATCTCTCAGATACAGCCATTTCCAAAACCAGCACTTTTGAAGAAGTTCAACAATGGAACAATGTTTATGCCTCATGAAGTTTGCGCTCACAGTCTCATAACATCTTCAGTAAAAGAAACCCACTCCATGACATTAACTAAAAAGTAAATAGCATGGAGTATTCTATTAGAACTAAAGAGCGTTGCCCAAAATTTCTACAAAACAACTCTTTTCTAAGCAAGTACAATATGACCACTCTTGCAGTAAGTTTTCTACCAGTTTCTAATGAGAAGCAATTTAGATAACTCACTCTTCTCTTTTATTTTTATTAATAAACTGGACATCTGCCATGAAAGTAACCACCCAAACTACATTAAAAGGATTTCACATGCAATCAGGTTTTGAACGTTAAACATCACCAAAAATTCCAGCAGTGACAGCACAGTATCTATGTAAAAAGAGCAGAAATCATTAATAGCTGCTACAAAGTAAGAATTTAAAAACCGACTATCACAATTGGCCAAGCACCTGAATTTAGAGTTTGATAAAATAGCATCTTAATTTAGTATTAAATTCAAGGCATAGATTATTTTGACAATTTTCCTCTTTGTATTTACCCAGTTTTTACAAGTGTGGAAGAGTTTGCAGACATGCAAAGTGTTTTAAAACACCATATTATTAATGCTACCTTTATATTATCAATATTACCTTTACTTGACATTCAATTTCTTTCCTCCCTTAAAATTTCAAGGGACAATGAGATTTAGCTCTAATTTCTATACCAAATAAGCCATTACTATTTTTAGCACAGGTGCCTCTTAGAGGTCAGAGTTAAAGATTTCATTTGGGCTAACATAATTATATTGGGCTGCTCACTTATCACAGTGTTTATGGGAGTCCAGGTTTACCATCAGATCCAAGTCAGAAGAAAATAGATATTAATTTATAAGGTATCTAACAGCAACCAATAAGCAACCAGTCCTTTTAATGCCTCTCAGTAATCAATTTCCATTTTAATCAGATTTACTGTCCTGGAAGATTGACACATCAATTACTAAGTTGTCAAAAAATTTATGTCATCCCCTCCTGAAGAGCTCTCATGAAGTCATGTCACATTCCACCCACTCAGTCACAGCACTGGAAACTGATCCATGACCATCAGTGTCACCTCCTGACTGCAACTTGTGGTGCTGTCACAGCTCATCCCTGATGATAAAACCACAGCCCCTTGTAATACCAGAATCCTACCCATGAGCAAACAAATCCAAGAGCTACTGTTTCAGCATTAGGCATGATCCCCAAACATGGACACTTCTACTTCCTCCAGAGCTTCTTTTGCTGACGGGCTTATAGGACAGCTCATTTTCTCAATGGCCTCCAGGTTGCACCCCATGCATGTGTTATTAAATTCACAGTACTTTACAAATTTTGAGTTTTTACGATGCAGACGTTAAAGTTGTCATCCTACTGCACTGGAAAGAGTGCACACTCAGAAATGCTTTCAAGCAGCATCAATTTCCTTATTGTACCTATCAAGTAACACATTACTCTTACACTCCAGAGATCATATTTTCTCTTAGTTAAAGTTTTAAATAAACACTTAGAAATCCTTGCTGAGTTGTGAAAGAAACTCCTATTACAATTTCTTCTGGAGGCTCAAAACAGATTTCTTCTTTATTCAAATCCAAACAATGATAACAAAACAGATTTACCATTTTTAAAAGAGGTTTGACACCTCAGCAGGCTCACAAAAAGGCCACTTAATTTCATCTTAATAAAATGTACTGTATAAACTTTAAAATATAGGCCTTGATTCAGGATTCAGAATTCCTCCAAGGACCAAAAGAAGGCAGAAACCCATCCTCCTCTTCCAGGCTTCCAGAGCAGCAACTGTAGCACTGAATGATGCACTGTTGTCCCATTTGAGATGGTTTCTCACTCAGAAGAGAAGCAGGTGGCAGGTGAAAGAAAAGGGAAAAAACTGATACATATAATGACCTTGTTGAGTCCTTACATCTAAATATTCGCTCAAGTAACACACCTATTTCCCAAATTAATCAAAAAAGTAGTAAATAACAGTAGCATGAGGAAAATCAGCTTGTGATTATTACATAAAATTTTGCAGGTTTTATGCTGAATTGCTCATAACTTGGGAAAAATATGGTGTTATGACATGAGACACTTGAAGCTAAAACTAAATAAAACTCAAATTATGCTGGCAGGAGGTGGAAAGTTCAAAAGTGAACATAAAAGAATCCTGATGCAAATTTCTTCACCTGCAATAAATGATCTGAATCAAATTTGTAAGCATAGGTCATTCTTGATTTTACTGATGTGAAGGTTGGATACATAGGCAACCTTGAGTACTATATTTTCACTTCCAGCTACTATGAGAATTTTCCCAATTTATAAATAATTGCACAAATATTTGAGTTAAGCACAACCTCAAGTTAGGTTGTTTATGAATAGGTGCAATTATTAAAATGAAAAGAAAAATTAAAAAAGAAATCTGAGTTGTCCATAGCATTTATTCAATTTTTTAAACATTCTTTCTCAGCTATTGCAGAATGGGATGTTTTCCTGGAGTATTAGGACGCAAACATCTCAGTCCCAAACATCACCTGCACCAACATGTGGACCTTAAGGCTTGGAGTCACATCCTGTACATAACAGAGATTCCTTGCTTTAAAATACATATAGAATACTCATTAAAAAATGCTGTATTTTTTTTGGCAACAAAGCCTAGAATTTCTAATAAATACAAATGCAGTTTCCGGAGTTACCAGAAACATGGATTCCCCCTCTTAATTACAGCTATAGTTGCTGAGGAATTTGTACCCTGAGGAATATACAGATGATGTACATATGTTTTACTGAGCCCACATTTTCCTCCATTTTTTCTTATAAACATTCACATGGTGGCTTCTGTATCATTGAATTTAGATTTTTATGATCATGGTATTAATTATGAAAGGTAAGATATCAGTCATCAGTCTTCAGGTCTAGTCTACAGTAAATTGGCTGCATCATTTTAAATTAAAAACTACTGTGGATTGATGAAATAATTCATTTATGTGAGACCTGAAATTAATTGTGCTAGAACCTCCTGATCTCTAGATACAGTAGATCTATAACACCTCAAAACTACTGTTACAATTGGTCTTTGGAAAAGTCATTGTCATAGTACTATTAAAATGGCAATGAGATGAAAGCAAATTAATACTAAACCTAATGTAACAAATAAATTCTGAGATCTCCATGGCAATGTGTGATAAAATAATTATTATTTCATTGTAGCAATTCAATACATTTAGAATTGTGACTGTACTCCTTCCCCAAAATATTTCAATGAAGATTACGTCTAAAAGATAATTTTATATTCTCTAATTTCTGAGTCAAATAGAATTAATAGCAAAAAACAATGCAACTGGATCAGTGTAAAAAGATCTTAGGCTACATGCTAGCAGATTCGTACTGTCTAATTCTGGAAAAAAAAAATGACAAAACCAAACAGACTATTTTCTCCCTATCCTCCCTCAGGTCTGAGGAATATTGTTGCCCTTGAAGTTCTGCCTGGAGTTGTGGAAGTGATGGATGCATCATATCTTCCTAATTTTTCTACATGCCCTTCTGTCTTTATTATAAATGCTTCATGTGTTGCTCACACAACAAGCACAACAAAGAATTTTAGAGATTAAGACAATACCAGAGATTGTTGCTCCCTGCTCTGCCTGAAGCTCTTCAGTGAACTTGCTTAGTCCCTTTCATTCCTGTGAACCACTGGAAACTACTGAGAATTAGGTCCCTTCTAGAGTAAACCTTCCTCTGAGCACAGGGTAGGAGCTTCTACCCGTGGACAATCTCTAACACTGGACATCCAGCCTCATATCCAGCTGCAGTAGGACATATTCTGTTTTCCCAAATCCCCGTATTAGCTAGTTGATATTTTCTTTTCCACTATTTTCATTCCCCCAATGCCAAAATTTCTCCATCTGTGTAGCCTCCTTCATAGAAGGCAAGACACTCAGCTTGCTCTTCATCCATTCAGTCCTCAAGTATTTTAATATTCTAAGCTTAAGAGAAATGGTTTATGCATATGAATTTACAACTTCTACAGAAATTCTAATCCTATTGAACAATTTGTAACTGGTATTTCCTTTATTTAATTGCATAAAACAGAGTAGCTCCAAGTCTTCCTTTATTTTTCCAAAGTCTACTTTAGACTTACAGTCCTGTCATCTAGTTTTGACCTATTTACATTCAAGCCTAATATTTGCTTAGTATTTCAAACACTCTTGAAAATGACTATTAATGAACTAGACCTTTGCTTTTTTTCAATCCTTCTGCAACTTCTGAAATGAATTTAGGAAGGGGGCTGCCTATTAAAGCAAGTGCAACTTATCGGGGTTTCCATTAATTTTTTCTGCAGTTTTAAAGTCTTAGATTTATGTCATTTAACACAAGAAGCATCTTGATTTTGCCTAATATAAAGCTTTTGCACACATCTGGCCTCATTTGTCTTCTAACATGTTTGTGCTCTTGCTAGGTTACCAACAGTTTACAGTTAAAAAAAATAATTACAGCTACTTTGCCCACTTTGGCAAGAAAAGACATTTTGATACCTGAAAAGCATTCTTAAACAATTTTTCAGCATTATTCATAGTTTGTCCTCTTTAAATAATGCCCAGAATAATCGGCCTTTATTGTTTCCAGCTTTAGATCAGTAGCTCCTTGATATCCCAAATATATTTACTATTTGCTTGCATTGTATTCTGTTTGCTTAAAAAGCCATCTAAGGTCAAGCCTTAATGTTTCCAATTTACTCATCTGTGATACTCTGTTCTAAAAATCAGTTTCTCCTCATTTGCTAAGATCAGGTCTCTGTAGCTTTATAACATGTCAGATGCAGAGTGAAAACAAGTGTGGTTTAGAGCATATTTTTGTATTAGCTGCATGAAGTTTCTGCCATTACCATCTGAAGAGAAGCCCTGTTCTTAAACAGCCTTTTTTCCTCTTACCCCATTCTAATTTGTGATTTTAAGGCAGACAGGAAGCCTGAAGCAGTTTCTAAATTATAATCCATCATGCATATTATCTGTTATGACATCTTCCCATAAGCAATTAAAGATTGTTTATGCTTATGACTTGTCAGCTCCTTGAACATGGTAATCTCTTTTGTTGTTGTTGTTTTGGAAGAAAATATATCCTTCTTAAAAAACAGTACAATGCTAACATGCTTGGGATTTTTGAGCTCTTCAGTCCTCTTAGCCACCCCACCAAACTGTGGTTACACCAAAGTTAACAAGTACCAAGCTGGACTCAGGGAACTGACTGGATGCCTCCATCATCTCTTTAAAATCTCTTTCTGACCTCTGATGATAGCAAAAATTTTGGAAAAGCCACATGGCATTTAGCACTGCAAAGACCATGACACTTGTCTAGACTTCCTACTAATTTTGGGAAGTTCTCTTGCTTACATTATCTAGACTTTCAAATTCTCTCTGTAGCAGCAGGGCACACCATGTCTGCAGGAGCTCTTGCTAAGGCAACACGTCTCAGTGCCACACTGCAGACACCCTTCAGCCCAGTACCTGTTTTCAAGGGGTGTTACAGACTTTGCTGGATATCACACGGATACTGTGTAATGATAAAACATTCTAAAAGAAAAAACTACAGAAAATACTTCTTTTCCCCCATTTTTACAATGATTTTTATTGAGCAAATGACTATCTATTCTAGAAATACTAAATGTGAGACATAAATAGTTTATGTAAAAAATTTTTATAAAGTTATCTGCAGAACTCCAACCAAATTAGATACCTGCCAAGAAGGGACTGGAAAAATTAATTCCAAATACTATTAACAGCAAATTTTTTTCACTGCAACAACAATCAGGGCAATACCAGGCTTAATCAGAGCCCAAATATATAGAAGATCATGAGAAACATCTCTTATATCTAATTTTTCCTTTCTGCAAAAGCTTAATGGCTTTTTTTCCCTTTGGAAATACTTATTTGGATACTAGAAGTTAATTTATGGTACTAACATGAGAAAAGTAAAGGTTAGTATTTTTTCTAATCTACATTGTAAATTAATCTATCCTGGAACAATCACCACATTTTTTTAGAGCAAGAGATTATTAAAGCTTTAAAAATTTTTGAAGTTTATGAAGCTCACAACATAAGACATACAAAACATCCAGCACACAGCTGGATAAACATATCATGTTTATTATGATGGGAGATCAACTGGCCTACAAGTTGGACACAAAGGGGGTGACAGTGAGTGGGATGACATCAGATTGGTGACCTGTCACTGCTGGGGCTCCACAGGGCTCCATCCTCCACTCTGTGCTCTTCAACATCTTCATTACCAACCTGGATGCAGAACTGGAAGGGATACTGACCAAGTTCGGAGACAACACAAAACTGGGAAGAGCTGTTGACTCTCTCCAGGGCAGGGAGGCCCTGCAGAGAGACCTCCGCAAATTTGAGGGCTGAGCAATCACCAACCATGTGAAGTTCAACAAGGGAAAATGCCAAATTCTACACCTGGGATGAGACAACCCTGGATGCATGAACCAACTGGGGAATGAGATTTTGGAAAGCAGTGCCGTGGAAGGTGACCTTGGGGTCCTGGTTGATGGCAAGTTGAACATGAGTAAGCAGTGCCCTGGCAGCCAGGAGGGCCAGGAGTGTCCTGGGGTGCATCAGGCACAGCACAGCATCACTAGCCAGGCAAGGGAGGGGATTGTCCTGCTCTGCTCTGAGCTGGGGAGACCTCACTCAAGAGCCGGGGGCAGTTTTGGGTGTCACAATATAAAAAGACATCAAACTGTTAGAGAGTGTCCAAAGGAGGGTGATGAGAATTGTGGAAGGCCTTGATGGGAAGTTGTATAAAGAGCTGCTGTGGTCACTTGGTCTGTTCAGCCTGGATGAGACTGAGGGAAGACCTCATTGCGGTGTGTAACCTCCTCGTGAAGGAAAGCAGAGGGACAGACACCGATCTTGTCTCTGGTGACCAGTGACAGGACCTGAGGGAACAGGCTGAAGCTGTATCAGGGGTGGTTTAGCCTGGATAATAGGAAAAGGCTTTTCACCCAGGGGGTGTTTTAGCACTGGAACAGGCTAGTAACTGGAACAGGGAAGTGATTGCAGGGCCAGCTGGACAGAGTTCAAGGAGGTGTGGTACAATGCTCTCAGGCACATGGTGTGACTCCTGGGGATGGTGCAGTCCAGAGCCAGACACTGGATTTTGATGATCCTTGTGGGTCCCTTGAACTCAGTTTATTCTGTGATTCTGTGAAAATAACCTCGCATTTGAAAAAAAAAAAAAAAAATCTACATAGTGTTCAGCTACTCCTGCAAATCTTGCACCCTTTTAAATATGTCTCTGACTGAGTCCAATATGGTGTATAAAAGCAGAACTTACAATTTACACAGACACTGTGCAAGTCAAAAATTAATACTAGAACTTCATAAAAGAATTGTAGATGTATGAAGTCAGCAGAGAGACACATTTGACCCAGCCATTCTGTACTGGATAGCACTGCCCCCTGCCTTCCTGCTTACAGGAATTTCTGTTCAGTTGGTATTGATGAATTTTTAATAGTCGGTTTTAAATCCTCTTAAAACTGATTGTTCCACTGAGTAGATTTTTCAGGCACACTGGACAGCTGTATTAAATGTTTTTCTTTGGGATTTGATTACTTACAGTACATTGAGTTTTAATGCATCAGCGTCTGTTAACACTGGATTGATACTATCTCGACTGGTTACAATCCAGAGTTATTACAACATGATTTGCAGGCTGCTGAGAGTAAGCTCTGGATTCTGCCATGTAAGTTATCAGAAATTCAATGTTCCTACATATCACAGAAGAACAGAAAAATTCCATATACAATACAGCTTTATCATACAGCTCAATTTTCAATAGGATACAATATCTAAAAATAACAAATAAACACGACACATGCTAAAGTACGGATGCATGAAAAAAAACAAAAAACATTCCAAGTCTAAAAGTCCTAATCTATATACAAACCTTTACAGTGCAGAGAACCACAATGAATTTTAATGGATTGGCTGTCCTAGTGAAAGACTTAGTTCTAACACCATTAACAATATCAAATATATCTACTGCAGCACAAGGTCACTCTAGAAGTATGGTACCATCACAGTTCACCACTTTCTGAGTAAGAATGCTACTCTTTACCATAGGCATTTTTATCTACCAACAACCTTTTTATTTTTCCAGTCCAGTATTAATGTCATATCAAGCATCACTTTATTTACAAGTTCTAAGTAGCTGCCTATAGTCTCAATAACACCACTGTCTTATCAAGGGGAAGAAAAAAACTGATCTCTAGTTCTGAAATGTCTGAATTGCTAATAAAAAATACAGAAAACTTTTATATATTAGCATAACAAGAGCTGCTTATGGTATCATAGAATCATTAAGGTTAGGAAAGACTTTTAAGAATATCGAATTCAATCACTAACCCAGCACTGCCAAATTCATGGCTAAACCATGTCTCTCACTACCACATCTACACATTTTTTAAATACACCCAGGGATGGTGTCTCAAGCACTACCCTGGGCAGCCTGTTCCAAAGTTTCAGAGCCCTTTCAGTGGAGACATTTTCCTCAATATACAATCTAAACCTCTCCCCTCAAGTCATAACTTCAGGTGATTTCCTCTCCTCCTGTAACTTGTTATCTGAGAGAAGGGGCTGACCCCCACCTTGCAAAAAACCTCCTTTCAGGTAATTGTAGATGTGCTTCCATGGTTTCTAGGACATCAGTAACCCTTGACTCTTTGCTGTCACATGCATCTCCATCCCCTATTTCCACTGAGATGGCAGGCCAGGGGACCTTGCTAGCACATTCTCCTTCAAATATTGGTATGCTGCTCCCAGGCTTGTCTCTATCAAAGCAGGTTTTATTCTCTTTTCTCTTCAAAAATAGTTTAAAACTCTTTCAGTGATCCCTCTTAACTCCTTTTCAATGATCCTTTTCCCTCTTTGAGACAAGTGTACCCCCTCTCTTGCCAGCAGGCTTGGTGTCATGCAAACTGATCTGTCATCAAAAAGTTGTACCAAGCCAGTGACACCAGGGTCAGAGACAGGACTTGGTGTACTGGCTCTTTCTGCTTCTTCCCACATCACTCCCTGCAAGTTGAAGGACAGAGGAGGACACTGCTTGTGCTCCTGATGCCTTGACCAGTCTTCTCAAGGCCCTGAAGTTGCTCATTTCCCCTCAGACTTCCTGCTGGGCCTTCAGAGCTGCCTGCCTGGAAAATCAATAATGATAATAATCTGAGGATTGTAGCAGGGTGAGGAACTTTCTTTTCACGACTTTAATCTGAGCCCCAGGTAGGGAGCAGATTTCTCAAATCTGGTGAGCATACGAGTCTTCCTGTTCCCTCCAGAAAGGAGGCTCCTATGAAAATGACATCTTCTTTTTCTTATCAGAAGGAGCTTTGATGCAGGGCATAGGCCCACTTAGCTTGGTAACCAACCAGTTCATCTGTGCTCTAGATGAACTGTCATGCTTATCATTGTTTGGTTCCACTTGCATATGGAATCACTGTCTTCTTGCAAAGGCACTTTGGAAGGCGTGGCAGTCCCAGAGGAGACATCAGACGCCTGCTACAGCAGGCAGTAACTTGTAGCCATTGTTCCCTATCCTCTAAGTCTCTGTGTTTAGCCAGACAACAGAATAATAGAGAACTCTGCATATTGTGTACCCTTTCTGCATGTTGGGCCTGTTTCAGGGAATGTCTCCGGTTATGAATGGTTATGCAACCTCATTTTATATTGGGCAGCTGGTAGCATCTAAAAGTAATGTAGACATAATTTTCAAGAATTCTTGTAAGGATACTTTAATCTTGGGAAACAACAGAGAGGGAAGCACCTATTTCATTGATAAACCATCATAAATTTAACCAATTATGTTCTGCAGGATTTTACTTAAAACGAAATGATTCTTTACCTCCTGATTTCCAAGAGATCATACTCTCCTGTGGGACAGGAAGAATGAGATGTCAGCATTTAAGCAGCACTCCACTAATACAGTCCAAATCTCACCACTGATTTACAGAACAAAACTCCAGATTTTTTTTTTTTGCTATTTTAAATCAGAATTGATTAAAAATACTTAGCTGACTTACTATGATGAGCAAAGATGTAATAAGAAACTATTTCAGGCACAAATCAATACTATGTGGTCAGCAGAAGAGAACACCAACATTTAAGTCCATTTCCATGACAGGTTTTTTGCCTCTCAAATGATAAAAATAAATTGTAGTATTCAGTGGCCATTCATCCACTTTCATTTCCAAATGCATTTTACTTCTTCAAATTTAAGGACATAGATATCTTCTGTTTCTTAGCTTTGAAAATTTGGGCTGCAAAGCAAAACAAAATGACATTTCACTGAAGTGATATTCCTTGTCTTACACCCTGAGCCATTAGGCTATTATACAGACAAAGAGATGTCATTGATTTACTCCAGTTTAAGTTTTAAAGTACTGAATGAACACTAATTATTTCTCCTAAATAAAAAAGCCCTGGCCTTTGACAAGTTAGAAGTGTAGCCTTTGATCTGTCAGAAAAGCATTTCAGAATTCCAGACTGAGGTATGAGGGACTACAGAAACTCTTTTGAGGAATTACAAGGCTCTTCTATCTCATTATTTTCTATTTTGACTAGTTCTGTACAATCTCACACTGAAGTGCAGCAGTGTAACACATCTCAGGATTCACCAGTCTGATACTTTAAATACTACACTGCAATGCCAGTACTCTCCAAGGGCTACATAAGGAGTAGAAGAGTTTGAAATAAATATTCTGCCCCACTGTAATGTCAGTCCAGATCCTTCAAATTTAGTTTTCCGCCCCAGAGCAGATAAATGTATGAAATTGCTGCCTACCTGTTCAGACTTTGCAGTTCTGTAGCTGCATCACTCAACAGATCTGCACTACCTACCAACTAAAATGCTCAGTGACTCCAAACAGAACACAAAACCTTTCTGGGAAGCAAAGCAACACAGCTTTCATTACTAAAGTTGTTACAGTTCACTCAAAAATATGAAGTACTAGGAAACTGGTAGATGATTTTACACATTCTTTGTCTTACTTCATCATACATGCCTGTCCTGGATAAATGAAGTCGGGATGGTTCCCCTATAAAACACCTAGCCTTGTTGTCCAAAAAACCGCAACAAAGAACTAAAAATTACCCCAGTGTTTCTCAGCAAAGCTGTAAGATCTAGAGGTGATTAAAAGCCACAGCCAAGCAACAAAGCAAATGTTTCTGAAGTGTTCTCAATTAAGACACATTTTAAGTAGAACCTTATGTGAAAATCAGATTTTCCTAAAAAAAACAGGAAAGAAAAACTTTTCAGCCTTCATATATTTGGCATTTATCACCTTTGCAGACTGCCCCATTCAAATGGAATCAATACAATGTTTATAAAACCCCAGGCTTCTAGGTGGTAAACAAAAAACATTATAATCTTAAAAAATTTAGGTTCTTCTCTTTATGCAAATTTCCTTTGTGGCAATAAAAGCTGTCAAGAAACAACAGAGTATTGTCAAAAATGAAAAATAACCAATCACCCAAGTTTCAGTGTCGATTTCACAGGCATCAAAGGAATGAGCACGTTTCAAAAAATCAGGGAACTTGGGAACTTAGTATTGACAAAACCCTTTCTCTACGCAAACAGGAAATTTTGCAGAATAACTAATTAAAAATCCATTACCAGGAAATAACACCAAAGTAGTAGTCCTACAATCTCTCTTAAGTGGATGTCAACTTTTCATTTTTTCCCCTAAACAAAACTGACACTTACAAAAATAATAGCTTTGTTTTAACAATTTTTTTTCAGAGCAAAATAATTTTTATGTAGTCACTGCATCTAAGCCTTAGAGATTACCAATATTAAGCTGCCTCCTCCCTTGTGAAACCTGTATTGGCATCAATGAGGTGCAGAGAAATTTATATTAACGTTTCTCCCATCCAAAAGAGCACATCAAGCTGCTCTATTGCCCTTGAAGGAGGAATAAGACATATTTTATAAATTCTCAAAAGGATATACACAGGTTTTCTATGTATCAGAAATATCAGAATACTTTATGACGAGTGGTATATTAATACCTAGCAGAACGAAAGAATGATTGCAAGAGAAAGGTATCTTGGGCCAAAAAATCATAAGCATCATTGAAAAAGCCTTTTCCTCTTCATAGAGCCCTTTCTCTTCACCTTTGCTTAATTCATATATTCATATTGAGACAAATATGCTCAAGGCAGTAAAATCCATCTTGGAAAAAATTTAACTTCTAAGTTTCTAGATTTCTTCAAAACTGATTTACAGCAAACAGTCCAACAATCTGAATGCCTAAAAAACAGCTGGCTTGGAGGCAAAACCAAACAATAAAAGCCTGTCATTGAACAGTTTCTCTTTAGGCATATGCCAGATCTCAGAATGTGCTGAAATTATTAAACAAATATGGTCTATTCAATTGAAAATAAGTCCCTTCTCAGTTACTCAGTTTTGTTCAGAAGGAATGAGATAAGGGAACACTTCTATTTCACCTTCTGCATTCCTTCCACCAGATTTCCTATCAAAGGAGGACAGTTGTCTCCTCCTTGCAATTACTGGCATGGAAGTACCTTTAAGTGGGATTTAACTCTGGAGCAGGCCCTGCTCTGAACAAGCAATTTCAGAATTGCCTTCCAGTCTATATCTTTCTATGCTTCCACTGAGCTTTATGGGTAGCAGACACATCAGACAGTAAATCAGTGTTGGATCTTTTCCAGAATCTGCTCTCACCTATATAACCTGATCTATACATATTTTCTATCTATGGCATTCTTATAGTGTTTGTACTATGTGACCTCATACAATAGAACAGATTTCAAATATTTTGAACATCAATTTCAACTACAAAATGGATTTGACCATTTTTGGGACTTTTCTTATCTTCAGGTGACAGTAAAATAACCAGATTTTTCAGGGAGACAATATTCAAGACCAAGAAAGCACACTCCTGTGGTAGATGACAATCCAAACTCATTTGTTTACTACCAGCTTACATTTCCCTCCCATACTTCATCTATCATAAATTCATACTAGCTGGCTACAAAAATCAAACCAAACCAACCAATCATTTCTGGGGTCGGCTGTCTGTCTCTGCCCCTAGACACGCTTAGGATGGTTCTTGCACGCTGGGCTTCAAAGGATGAGACTGGACGCTAGGTTTTTTCGGTCTTCAGTATTGTTTATTATCTCTTATCTAAAAGGTCCTTTCTCTGCCTGAAGGATTTGACCAGCACGGCAGCCAAAGGCACTCTGCCCACCCCCAAGGCGGCCGCATCTTTTATAACAAAAACTACGTATATCATATTTACATTTTGTTCCCAATACTTATCATCTTCGTCACTAAGTACACCCTCATCTCAGACCAATCCACAAATGCCAACACCACCCCAGAAGATGGAAGACAGGAAGAAGAAGGAAAAGCTTGGTGGCACACTCTGATTCCTCCATCTTGTCTCTACAACCTCCCTGTACCGAAACTCCAAAATTTGTGATTCACTCTATAATATCTTCCTTTCACCATTTACACCCGAGTGATTCTCGCAGGTTCTATTTCTTCATACATCGGTGGCACATCTCTAGATGGATCAAAATCAAGCCACCAAGTGCTTTTGGAAACATTCCAGGACTCCCGAGCCCCCCAAGGGTTCTCTCAGTAGCTCTGGACGTCAGGAGTGATGTGCTGAGCTCCCACAATCATTAACCATACCAACCAAAAAAACGAGCAAACAAAACAAAAAAACAAAACAAACAAAAGCAAACAAGCCAACCAAACATGAAAAACTCTTCCATCCACTCTATCAGCATTCTAATAGTACTGTTTTTATAATCAACTTAAACAAAAATTTCCTGGTAAATAGCAACCACCTAAACATTTCATTCTTGACTGTAAAGACTTCAAATGTTGTTAGCTTGACTCTGAAAGTGAGACTTACAGACCAGAATGGTCAGCCCCTTTGTTAAAACTTAGCAATTTCCACCAAATTTGAAAGAGTGGAAATTTAAGGTTTCCACTTTTAGGAAAAGCAATTATGTGATTCTCTCTAACTAGCCTTTCTGTTGAAGATAGCAACTATACTGCTTTCAAAAGCCACAGCGCTTACTGCCTCTTGCAGATTCAGGAGCTCACATGATGGCAAGTAAGGAAAAAAGCTGAAAATACTGTAGCAAGGAAATAGAGAACATGGAAGATAATTGGGGAATCAGATGGTATAAATTAAGACTACAGAGATTCATTGAAAAGATGAACACATAGGTGGTGCAAGGGGAGAGAAAAAATTGTAAATGGGATTAGATTACTGTAGCTGGAATGTGTAAAATAAACTGTAAAATAAAGCTTTTATTTGGTGCTGAAAACATAATCCGGATAACAGAAGCATAAATATCAGGTGTCTTAGATAACTTCTATCAGGATCATTGTTCCAAGTTAACACAATTTTTAACATGTCTTTTGAAAGTCTTAAGAATTCTTCAAAACAAAAGAATATTTCCTGAACAACGGAAACACTAAACTTATGCTATAAGACAAGGATAATTCTAAAGGAATAATCTCTCAACATTCTTGCAATTATACCAAGGAAGAAAGGAAAGACAAAATATTAGCCTCTTCAAATTATATTAAACAATTAAAGCAGCAGCAACATGCTCAGGTCCACAGAAACAAGCATTATAAATAGAGACAGCTTTACAAATGTGAAGCTCAAGTCACAATTCTTAGCAGGGATATCACTGCATATATATTATTGCAGTTGGAATAATTTCATTTCTCCTCCTTTCTGCACAAGGTACCAGCAGGATTTAAATTCTTGCTCTAAGCTTCTTGTTACCATGGTGGTAGATTCAATCACCTGGAAATCTATCTTTGTATAAACCCTTTGAAAAATCAATTACTGTTTTCTCTTCATTCCAGGACACATGACAGAGTGAGTGAGTGAGCACTTTCAAGTCATGCAAGAGTTGTTTCACAGAGAAGAGATAAATACAAAACTTCCAGATCCAGAGTTTCACCTTTAACCGCTCTGCTTTTTCTCCTGCAAATGTTTGAGTATCCCTGCTACTTATCAGGATACGAGCTCAGAGAGGTGATCAATCCTCAATCAAATGTTTTATAAACACTCTCCATTGGTCAAACAGTTATAACCTACAGGTACTTTCTCCTCCTACAGCAGTAGGACACCCTGCATTTAATCCTCTGTATCTAGCCAGAACTGTTGTTCCAACAAAATAAATCAGAATGAGAAGACACTTAACTATTTAAAAACATCAGCTCTGTTTGTTCCTGAAGACTGATGCGAGGTCTCTGGGCATTGCCAGCCCCAATCCATAAGGCTGTGTGTGTAGTACTCTGCTACATCAGCATGACTTTGCAGGCTCTCCCTTTGAGTCACTCTGACTCTGATTTAAACACATTGTTTCAGTTTTTGCTTCCCTATCATCAGTATAAACAGCATGTAGAAAAAAAAAAAAAAGACGATTATGTCAGAACTCAGGACATCCCTTTGAGAGTCCAGAGTTGTCGGGACCCTTTCCAGGGGGCTTAGAGACCCTGGCACACAGCCCAGAAAACCAGCGGGTTTGATTATCAGCAGTGGAGCAAATTGCCACCTTTACATGAAGATCTAAAAGCCACAGCAGTTTAAATAGTGTAATAATAAAGTTATCACAGGGTGCAAATGTAGGTTTTAGGATTTTTAGTATAGGGGTTTTTGGGGACAAGATGGAGTGATTTGGGCGTGTCTAGCCCTTCTTCTTCTTCTTCTCTACCTCCATCTTCACTGGTGATGTTGGCACTTTTAGATTGGTTTAGAGTAGAAACCCACTGTCTAACATAGGTAATAGGTATTGGAAAGTAATTGTAAATATTGTACACGTCGTTTTTAGTATATAAAGATAACACTGCCCTGGGGGCAGGCAGAGTGCCTCTGACTGTTCTGCTGAGCAGACCTCGGCTGGACAGGAGAAAAAATTTTATAGATAAGATACAATAAACAACCTTGAGACCGAGAAATGAAGAGCCCTGACTCCTCCTTCAAGCACCGAGCTGGGAAAATAGATTTTCAAACTTTTCTCGGGGTCACTCTGACCAGCTAGAGACCCCGACACGATTTCATGTAATTGACCAGAGCAAATAATAGCACTGAACATTTTTATTGTATAAAGAGATTGCAACCACATAATCCAAATGCTTACAAGACAGGATGAGTGAAAGGTAATTTATCATGGATACCTCTGTAAAAGCAAAGTTTACAGGAAAGGTGTGAATACTGAAAAAGTTTCTGGCTTGACAATTGGGCTTCGAAAAGACTGATGGAGAAACATTTGGAATTGAAGAGAGAGGTACTCACAACATAACACAGTTAAAGTCACAAAGGTGTACAGCAATTAAAAGTCACAGTGGTATTTGAGAGAACAAAAGAGATTAGA
Organism: Haemorhous mexicanus; assembly: GCF_027477595.1. Classification (NCBI taxonomy): domain Eukaryota; kingdom Metazoa; phylum Chordata; class Aves; order Passeriformes; family Fringillidae; genus Haemorhous; species Haemorhous mexicanus. Next base: position 86,222,514 of record NC_082341.1, on the reverse strand, counting down.
CACCTAGAAATATATCTATCACATAGAGATTCCAGGGAGAAGGCTTTGACCTATTTTTCTAGCAAAACTAACCACCTTCCCTCCCCTTGTGATTCATCAAAACTGGAACAATTTCCAACTGAGCTTCACATGAATTTTATCAGAATAACTTTGAATTACTACAATCAATGTTCTTGCACACACATTTTGCAATTGATTTAACATCCTTATTGCTTCCTCTGAAGGCTATAATTAGAACCTCAGCATTCAGGGTTACTTGCAGTAAAATTTGCCAGCAGTAGGTCTTTATCTTTGTTGACATATGGAAAGGTGTCCTTCCAGTAATTGGTGAAGGACAAAGCCATGGCGGTTGCCATACCAAGAAAGGAAAACAAGCAAGAGGTAAAAAAGAGGATTTAAAAGAGGGTGAAAGTGTTTTGTGGGAGAACAGGAACTTTTTTTACTTCTTGCCTTAAGAAAAAAAAAAGAAAAGCTACACAAGGTACTGACTTAAGATTTGGGGTTCTCCTAGAACCCACTACTTGCTTTAAAGCAGTTGAAACAGATCCATGAGAAATTTTTTAATTTCATGGTTAACAGCAGAACGACAATGAGGTGGCACAGGGTGCACCTCTAAGCCAATTTTAAAACATAACTTATTACAATTATTTCAAAACAAATGCCACTCACAGAAGATCAGAAGGCCAAATTTACAGTTGTGGTATCATGAAAGCAGTGCTGGAAGTCACAGGTCTGAGTTTTCAGTCAGGCATAGAGAGTACTCTCTCACCTTACTTGTGAAGTAATCCACAATAAAAAATATGTCCCTGCCACATATGACAGATCTAAACATGCCCAATTTAGAGCTTCAACGGGGAAAAAAGTGCATAGGTAATTACAGAAATGGCATAAGAATTCATAAAAATAGCCCTGTGTTCAAGGTTAAGTTCATGAGCATTTTCTTCTGCAGGATATTTCTGATGTCAATGTTTCCAATACATGATTTAAAAGCCATACAACTTTGCTGTCCATTAAACTGTTGACCTTCAGGCACCAGATGCTTTTATAATTTATTTTATTTTTAATTAACCACAATAATGTAATTGACACTCATTATACATCCAGTTTTAGTAACCTCATGTTGTTTCTTGAGAAATATTGCATGATAATAATGCCATAACTCTGTATCACAAGTTTAGTGATATAGTAAGTTTTAAAACAGAGTATATAAAACAAAAATACTAAAAATCAGTTCATTCACGTCTCTACAACATGAAAATAGATATCAGCTTAAGAGATATGCTGTTTAGTTTTCATGTTCAGTATAAAGCAGTATTTCTTCATTCAAAACATGATTTTTAATAATTTATAATGATAAAATTTAGTCATCCCCCTTGTATTTAGCACAGAACAAACAAATGGTTAAAATGAACGCAATAAAATCAATCTATTTTTAATTATTTCTCCAGTGAAGATCACCGGGAAAACTAGGTATTGGAAGGACACAACAGTCTTCCCAAGCAGTGGCTTGTGTGGGTTTTAGCACAGTATTTCAGTTACCCATTCTCCTAAAAAAAAGAAGAAAAGAAAAGCCATCAGTGGTTCTCAAGCTCTCCATTAGATATTTTAATTGGAAGTCCTAGTTAATTTGTGCTGAGAACAAACCATCACTCATCAAATGCTTTCTTGGTTACTGACAGATGACATCACACACAGCTTCCAAGTGCACAGGGCAGTGGCATAAAACATCTCTGCTCATGGCTAAAATTAACTTACATTCACTTTGTTTACTGTTTCAGACAGAATTTTTCCCAGCAGAAGATACTATTAAAATTGGAAAAAATATCTAGACTAATGGTAGCGTGTGTCTGTGCAAATGAATCCTGAATGGCCTTGCACCTGTCTTTCATATATCATTTATTCTGCAAAATATTTATTAAATACATCCCTAGAAGTTACTTTTCCTTTTCAACCATTCACTTGTGGCTTTATACATCATGGCTAGGAGATTTTTTTGCCTCTGCTTCCCTTCACTGCACTAATAGAACATATGCACACTCAGCATTTCATTTTTATTTTGGGGATTTAATTTTTATTTTGGGGATTATGTTTTTAAACTTCTTTTTTAAGTTCATAAAGCTACAGATAAAAAAGTTTGAGTAGAAATTTCCATAAGTCTTTCAAAGATTTCTCAAGGTTGTCTCACACTAAATTAGCTTTCTTTGCCCAAACTATTTAAGCTGTCAATTCAGTATCATTTCAAGGAACTAAATCAGGGATACCTGAAGTCTGAACTGCAAACAGCAGATATTAAGGAAACAATCTGCTAAAGAATAAAATTAATAGGCAGAGCTTTTCTGTCCCATGTTCATTTTCCCTTTTTTGTTTAAAAAAGGAAGATCCATTTTAAACTCTGTTCTAGTCAGACGTCATGACAACCACTTAGACATTCTGTAAATGTATCATGAGGTTGAACTTTAGAGAGAGAGAAATTTTGGATGTACACTTATTCTCCAAAAAGGCACTAGAAAAGCAGGCAAACTCAACTTAATTACAGCCACAGCAAGAAAAAAGCAATGCAGTTATTCACAAAGAACTTCTCTCTTTTCTAAATTATGTTCTGTAAGTAACTCTGTTAAAATTATGAACCCGGAGGAAAAAAACTAATCAACAACCTACAACAGAACTTAATGACCAACATTTTTCTTTTTAAATAGTGAAGAAATTGGTTTATCTCAAATTTAGTAATATAGAAGTTATTAATATTTAGAAAGAAAGAGGTTATTCAAGAAGTTGTGTGTGAGATGAACTTGGAAAATCCAACATTGCAAATAAATTTACTAGATTAGCTGTTTCAATATATTGTTGTTTATACTGAAAAAAATGCTTTTTATCTGTTACTACTATTGGCTATACCTCTAAAGAGCAGCAGTAATGACAAAATCAGTTTCTACAAAATTAGTGAGGGTGCTCTATTAAATTAGCATCAGACTAAGAATCATATTTAAAACACATCTTGATAAATATATTTTACTCTGACTTTGTCCAGGCTAAGAGCCATACCTGCTTGAAAAACACAACGAGAAACCGATGCAAATAAAATTGTCAATTTTAAGCTGTCTGTTTAAATTTCATCATCTTCTCTCCATTGCACTGACAGATGACAGTGGTCTTGCCACCAAGGAAAAAGCTGAAAGGGAGCAAATTACTCTCGTGGTACTTCACGATATATATTGCAAGGTTAAAGCAGGGAGGGAAGACAATAGCAGAGGGTCAATACCTGCAGGAAAGCAGGCTCAGCCCTACAAATTAAAACCAGAACCATCATTTACTTGGACTCTGCTAGGGAAAATATCATGCGCTCCATATTAGCCCCCAGTGAGTTTTACAACACCAGAACAGATTGTAAATATCAAATTATTACTTGTTGAACCAACTGGCATTATATTTGATTAGTTCCAGTTTTAATTGCTTTCTCTCACATAGTCTCTCTGTTGGGGCACATCCCACTTGCTATAGGATTGTTCCAAAAGTAGCTCCTGCATATCAAGGCTTTCCCCAGGAGTTTTCTTTTGTTTGCAAGCATTGTCTAGGCTGTCAAGTCTGAAGACATTGATTATAATTTTGGGTGCAGCAGATCCTTTTCATTGGCTGCATATCTCACTAGGAACCACGACACATGCCAGGCTGATTCCTTAGCAGTTTTGGTGTGTTACAGGTGAACTACACTGCCCATGTGGGGACAGGCATTCCCAGTGCTTTTGCTGCACACCCATGCTGAGCACCAGCCACTTCTGCTGTGCAGAAGAAGTGTGCACACATGAACATATCCTACTTTGTGTTTCCTGGAACAAACTGCTTCTATCTTTGCTAAATATTGCTCACTTAGCTAATATAGGTATAAAATGCACAAAATGAAAAAACCCCTACCTTTATACCAATTGTTTCTACCTTCCCCGCCGACATGCCAAAATAATTAGAGTCTTACAAATTGCCCCTTGTTTTAGGAAAAGAATAAAAAAAAATCAAAAAAGTACATATAATAGCTTAGAAAGTGCATCAGAAAACCAAAAACAATGCTCCCAACTCAGTATAAGATCTGCACTATTTAGCCAAAAAGCCACATTTCTGGTTCCAGCACCAGGTAATTATATACTTGTGATAATTCTTCTTGAAAATTAGGTATTTTTTCATTTCGGCTTTCACTGACTGAAAGATTTTTCTGTAACTTCCCAACCTGTACCACCCTTATTAGGTTAAAGAAATTATTCTTAACTTGTTTTTTGAGGGAAGCAATGCTAATTCGAATTTAAAATGAGTCAGTCACAAGGCTGCATACATGATTTAGTCTCATAAAACAGTCATGAGATAGGACCCAAGATCCAAGACTCATTCTCTGCATTAATCATAATTTTTAAACTGCAAGCCTTGCAGGATTAAAAACTGAATAATCTGCTCCTTACTGTGAGCACCCATTGCATCCCATAACTAGGCAAATCCCTTGTGCTCATTCCCTTCTGCAAGTTGTCCACATAAGGAGACAACCACACACTTCTCTTCCATGTAATATTCCAACTCTAGACAGGCAGCATTATGAGGGTGAATTGTTCAGAATGAGAGCACCCTATTGCAATGCACCTGTTGCAGCATATGCCACAGCACACATCACAGCTGAGACAGCCACGACACACAAAATGTCAGCACACAACTTCAGCAAGCCTCAACCCATAAGGAACAGCACCGCATCACTTCAGAAGGTTTTGATCATCAAAACCTTCTGAAGGCTTGATGATTGGTCAGTGCACCTGGGCACTCCATGTCCCATTACCTTCAATGCTGCTCACCTGTTCCACACAGCTGTAGCCAATTAGGGATGAGTCTTGGTAGCAGCCCCACTCCCAATTACCACAAACTCTGTGCTTACATGCCTACATGTTTTAAGTGTGAAGGAAACTATTCAGCAAAGCCCACAGTAATTCCTAATCTTTGAAGACTAATTTCTATCTTGAATTCCTTTAACAGCCTTTCCTATATATTCAGATGTCTGCTAAATATTTCAGAAATTTGCTATTATTTCCAAGAGGAAAGTTGATAATTTTGAATATCAGCCAATCCAAACTAATTCATTTGGGAACAAAATTTCCCAGGTTTCCTGTTGCCTGGAGGAAATGTGCCTGTCTATAAATAAAATGTGTGCAGACTGGATGATTTCTCACACCCATGATATACAGTCTGGCATGCACTGTGAAACTCAGCCTCAGGTACTATGTTACTCTATACCCCTATATCTGATTTTAAAAAAATAGCAATAATCACCCACATTAGGATTGCCAGGCTTTGTTTGGAATAATAACTGGGTTCTGATGCACAGCCAGCTGTCCCGATAGGAGCTGTGTGGATTTTTTTGTGAGATTTTTATGAGACAGAGAGGAAAACTTTGGCATCCACTAGGTCCCTTCTAAGACTCAAGGTGTTCACTTGACCTCTGTTCTTCAAAGGGAGTGCAAGTCAACACAGAACACTTTCATTCATAAGCTATGATCTAAATGTATAGGAAATCCTTTTCCACCAGGATTTACATATTTAAAATTACCTGGCATTTACTTTCCTAGTAATGCAGTTTTTAGAAGTGTTTGTTTTAATGAGTTAAGTGTCTTAAACAGAGAGAATATTATTAAACGGAGAACAATAATCATATCAGAAGAAAAGAAAATTTTAATTTGAGTAATGATTGAATCAAAAAAGTTACCTCCACTTTCAATACTAATATCTTTAAAAATATTTTGAAGTGGCGTGAGTCATGTCAACTACTTGGTTTTTTAGGAAGGTCAGGACTGTTTTTTAATATTTTTTGGATTCTTTAAAGTGGTTGGGCTTTTTTGTTTTGTTTGATATGTTTGATATTTTTGTGGGGCTTTTTTTTTTGAGAAATTACAAAAAAAATTTTTACTTCGGCAGATTTTTGACAGAAATACAGTTACTAATGTTATTTAAGTTCAAAGCAGAGTAATTGAATAATCACAAATATGCATTTAGATTTCTGATATTAGTAGTATATGAACTTTCCAGGAGATACTTCTTGTAAAACTCATTACACTGAAGGCCATTTTAGATTGCTATAATTTATAAACAGTAAAAATCCCCTAGGAAAATGTCTTCGCTGTACTTCCCAAGGACAATATATTATATATGATTCCTTTCAAGCTTCAGTTTTGTCTTACTGTTTGACTGAAGCTAAAAACAGGCAATAAAGTAATTGTTAAAGTACTAAGATGGAGAAATCTCTGCTACATAAATTTGAGAAAGCTGTGACTGTCAAAACAGACTGTTAGTTTGAAATCGGGGGGGGGTCTTTTTTTACAAAAGAAAGCAGCCAAAATGTAAAATGCTTATACATGCAGGCAAGTTATACCCATTTCTGACACGTTTGGGGGAGGTGAATCTGCATTTGTCAAAGGCACCAGCCATGTACCTACATTGGAAGCAATGGATAATTATGAGTCTCAGTTGTTTGTAGGAATATTTCAAAAAGCGATAAGATACACAGAGTACTGTGACTAATGAGTCAGTCTTCCAGTTTAGGTAATTCCTCTATCAATCATTTTCTGATACACATGAATGGTCAGAAGGCTTTCAGGATGTACATTAAAAAGAAGAAAAAAAATCTTACTGCTTCTCCAATGTAACTTAAATTCCACAACCACAAAATATACACAGATTTCCTTATTAAATCCCTTAAGAATTAGTTTATGAACTAGACTCCAGTTGAATTGGAGCAAATTCTACAGATATGCATCAACCACCCAGATAAATTGACTGAAACATGTCACTAAGCAGTCTATCCTCAAAATGGCAATTAAAACACATGATGGTTTTGTGTATTTCTTAGGTTAAAGGACAAGAAAGGTAAGAACATAAGCAACAATAGACTGAGACAACTTTAAAATAATACAGATTACTGAATACTACTAAAATTTGAAAGTTTTTCATAAGCTGCAAGTGAAAAGACTGCAAATCAATTCAACTTGTGCATTTTGAGCATCAGTTAAAGTAATTCCGTGTATTTATTTTTGCATTTGGTATCACTGGTGTAACTCAGATGAGTTAAATTGCATTGATGGGTTAGGAGACACTACCCATTAACTGAGAACATTGCTCCTCTCTCCACCTGTGACCCAGCTAAGATCCAGCTAACATGCATGACAGATTCTCTCCCAGCACACTGAAATACAGTGCAGAAGAGTCCTATGACATCTCAGGCTCCACAAAACTATCTGGAGCTCATGCCTATCAGGGGACAAAACAAAAATAAATGTAATATGCTGAGTATCCTGACTTCTTTCTTTAATGTTCAAAAGAAACTTTAACCTGCTGATTCAAACAGATCTACAGGACAAGTATGTTCTACATGAAAACAACTCCAATAAAATTCAATCTACCCACTGTACACAGGATTCTGGCCTGTGAAGCTAATGTTAATTAAAGTAAGCATTTACTTTTAATCACACCAGAATCCATTTGCCCATTTTATTAGTCAAGAGACAGGCACATATCATGAGAGGAAATAATTTCCAGTTTTTCCAGTGAAAGCTCTGAGACATGTCAGTTGGCACTAATATTGCGAACAAGAAACTTTTCAGACCTGAAAACTTTTCCCTTTTTTCAGTCTCCTGAAATTCTCCTCTTTCCGCAAGCACACTCAGATCATTCTCAGATGCATTTATCACACCTAATGATCTTCTTCCTGGCATTCAACTTTCTTTCAACTTGAATTGATTTTCTTTGAGGAATACAGATGTGTTTGGAAAACAATATATCTGTTCTCCACAAGCGATAAATTAATGTGAAATCAAATACTGCTGTTGTTGAGCTGTCACATTTACCAGGATCCTCATTAAATGTTTTCAGGATCTGGCTTGTCTAATAATCCAAATATAATGTGGCATCTCACATCCCATTCTTATAGAATACTAACATACTCGGTTCACATATGTAGGTGCTTGCTTTGTGGATCATGCAATTTCCGAAGTCCACCAGTGAAAAGAGACATTCCACTGGGAAATGTCTTTGTGCGAATAATATTCTATAAATTTCTGTAGGAGCAGTCAGGGAGCAACCCTTTTTTATTGCTTTTTAAAGGCTTTGTTCACTGCAGTCAGAAGTCTCCAAGTGAAGCGATGGAAACAGAGATTAATTGCCTCATCCGCTCGGGATGTAATTCCCTTTAGGGGAGCACCATAAAGCTTAGAAACCTTATTGATGGAGCTGTGTTTTTCCATGGAAACACTGTTAGCTTCTTTGCAATAGAGTTAGTCAGTTCAACTGGGTAATTTCAGACTGGCATTTTATTAGTTGGAAGAATCACATGCTGTAACAATCTTTCTGTATCAGGACTGAAATTTCCTTATTAATCTGTATATGAATGCACAGTCAAAGTCTTTCAGGAAAAAGTTAGATGAACTTGGAAGTTTCAAGGCTTTGGTGAAAGGATGTTTCTCTTTTCATTCCAGACAGGGTTTGAAATTTTGGGTTTTTGTTATTGTTTGATTAGGTGTTTGGGTTTCTTGTTTGGGGTTTGGGATCTTTTGGGGAGTAACGGGTGCAAGGGGATCAAGGGGGTGCCTTGGCCTTATCAGTCCATAGCTATGGCTATGCTGACTTTTAAAAGAGAAAATGGTATTTTGGGTAGTGCATCCAGCTCTGGGATCCCAAACACGAAAAAAGATATCAACCTGTCAACAGCAAGTCCAGAGTGCCCCAAGCTGATCAGAGGGATTAAGCGTTTCTCCTATGAGGAAAGGCAGAGTGAACTGATTTGGTCCAGTTTAGAAAAGAGTAGACTTTGGCCTGTGCCCTAAAGTACACTTACAGGAAAGATAGAGAGGGACTTTTTATAAGGGCATGTAGTGACAGGACAACGGGCTATGGTTTCAAACAGAAGCCAAGTGGGTTTAAATTAGATATAAGAAAGAGACTCTTTACTATGAGGCCATGAAGCACTGGAACGGGATGCCTAGAGAAGTTGTGGATGCCCAAACCCTGGAAGCGTTGAAGGCCAGGTTGGATGGAACTCTAAGCAACCTGGTCTAGCAGAAAGCATTTCTGCCCATCACATAGGGGTTGGAGTTAGATGATCTTTAAGGTCCCTATACGCCCAAGATGTTCTCTGATTCGGTTTTTCTATACAGTATCTGTAGCACAATCAAACCAAATTATAAAAACCTCTTTTTTGAGGAGAATATTGAAAGTCTGAAAATTAGTGCAAGTTTAGCCACTCTCTTAACCAAAATAGCCCACTACTCTCTGATTCCATGATTCTTATAATCTTACAAGAATCTTATAAGATTCCATGAATCTTATAAACAGAGCACAGCAGCTTTGCACACATCATCACAATCAAGTCAAAACCTGCAGTCACTGTACTGACTAAAAGCTGAATAAAAAATAAAAACAACGAACCTAAGTATTTCTCTGTAAGTCTTCTCTCTTCAGAATATTTTAATTATTTTCATTGATTTGATTGTGCAATATAAAAAAAATACTGCAAGTTAACATTATAAAAACTAGAGTTAAACACCATTTTCAATAATAGAGAGCAACTGATCTGTTCAGGAGAGGATAAAAAATCTGCATTTTACATGACATCAACTAGCCATCTTCATTTCTATTATTTTCAAACTATTGAACAGTGAATCTTGGATAGGCTTTTCTGACCATCTGTACTGAAAACAGTTTTCTGAAGAGATGAGTACCTGCAGGTAGGTAAATTAAATGTATTCACAATTCACAAATATCTTCATGTCTTAAGCCCAAGAGCAGTATCATGTCCAAACAGCCTCCACTTATATTGCTCCAAAAGGGCCCAGTTGGACTAGACCAGCTCCACTAGACCAGGAAATATTCTGATTGTTAGGTAAAAGGAAAATTTAGCAATATCAGCATATTGCAGAAACAAGAAGGACATGTTCCCGCTTAAGCACCAGGAAACAGATTAGGAGCGAAAATACGAGTCTGTTATTCAGAATTATTTTGGAAACTATGTAAAGCACAGTCGTTTTGCAACCTCATTCTGAAGATCAGCATTCACCTTTGTAATGGGCTGTAAGTATTAAGACTTCATTACCAGGGTGAGATTGACTTCTGCTTTCTAAGTTGTTACTGTTCAACTGATGAAACATATCAACAAAATCAGCATACATCAGGAGCTGTTATACTCTAACTAAGTTCCCCTTGACATATTCTCCTTCATTCACCATTGAACATGTTATAATGCCAGACCAGTGAATAGTTAATGGAGTTATATAAAGGACAATGACAAGGGAAAGTCTTGGACTTTCACCCTTTACTAAACTCATTACACTGCTCTGAAGTGGATTAAAATAGCACAGAAAGCACCTCTGATCCTCTTTCAGTCACAGAAATGACCTTTGAATTTTATTGTGTTTACAATAATCTTCTATGCAGATAGGTGTGAACTTTAGCTAAATTAGTTTGACCTATTGCAAATAAAGAAAAATGATTTGCATTAAGTGTTTCTTCCTGGAAACTAAGGGCAAAATGAAACCCTAGAGCGGCATATCTAGAAAATGCTTAAACATTGTCTCCCATTCTACAACAGGAATATGTAAAAGTCGCCAGAGAATCGTAGACTCTTATGGGTTGGAAGGGACCTTAAAGATCCTTTAGTTCCAGCCTTCCTTCCAATGGCAGGAATGCCACTCACTAAATCAGACTGTCCAAGTCTCCATCCAACCTGGCATTGAATATTTCCAGGGATGGGGCAGACACAACTTGCCTGGACAACCTATTCCAGTGCCTCACCACCCTCACAGTAAAGAATTTCTTCCTAATATCTAATCTGGACCTACCCTTTTTCAATCTAAAATCATTGACTCTTGTCCTGTTGCAATTTGCTCCTATAAAAAATTACCAGGACCAGGTACTCCTTTTAATAAGCCCTGTTATGGTACTGGGAGGCTGCAAACAAATTTCTCCAAAACCTTCCATTTTCCAGACTGAAAAATCCCAAATCTCAGCCTATCTTTAAAGAGAGTTGTTCTAGTTCTCTAATCACCTTCATGGCCCTCCTCTGTACCCACTCAAATGTGTCCACATAATTTTTCTGTTGAGGACCCTGACCTGAATGCAGAATTCCAGGTGGGGGTCTCACCAGACTGAAGAGCAGAATAACCTCATTCAACCTGCTGAGAAAAACAGAATTTCCTTCCACAGATTTTTTCATATGTCAAATTTCAAATCAATGACCTGTCCTATTTGCATTTTGAATTAATATATTCAAGACAGACACAGTAGCCTTTTCTCAGTCAATATAACAGGGATGATGCACAGCTGCAGCCATACAGAGAAAATCTCAACTGAAGTGCACTCAGAACCCCTAGAACAGCAATTTCGGAAGTGGGATGGTCTGCATCCCAAGCACTTTACTTGTTATGCTTTTAGTCCCCTGACACAGTTTCACTATCTGAGTGCAAACTAGAATGCAAAATTGAGTTTTGCTTACTTCTCTAAAATACCATTCATTGCACCCATATGCTCCTATACAGACAAAGTATACATATGTACATATACATATCCAAAGACAGAGGTTGGCAGAAGCTGGATATATTTATTAGGAGAAGGATTCACCTCTACCTGTCCTGCCTTCACATTCTTCCCTGAGGGATCTTCTTTTCTCAGAGATCTGCTATTAGGTTTAAGATAGAGCTTTGTCCCAGACACAATTCCATCCCTTACATCCCTTTACCTGTCACCACACATCCCGAGGTATGGAGACAATCCTGCTACTCCTACTGCAAAGCTGTCACCTTCATCTCATCATACCATCTTAATGAGGCCAAAGGCTTCTCTAAGTCTAAAGGCTTTACAAGCTTTATAAAAGAAATTATATAGTCTAATCTAATGCTTATAGATGCAAATGAATAAAAACTTTATTGACACTCAAACTGTCCTCTATAAACTATCCAGAAGTCTTTATCACTGAACACTTTTAAACACATCCATGCAGGAGCTGAGACATTTTACAGTCACCATTTTAAACTCTGCATTAACAGACCCAAGAGATCATAAATATTTGGATGAGAATTTAGTTCTCTATAAACAGGCCTACAAATTTCTATCACAGTCGTATACTTACACATAACTAAGATTCTGAGCAGCTAGCTGTGGCCACATATTATCACCTTTCCTAAGAGACTTATTTACTTACTATTAAAAGAGAATACCAACAACAACCTGTAAACTTCCTCACATTCCGTACAAGAGTACAAAACTTACAGATGTGCACTAGGTGATCACAAATGTAGCTGCTGAAAAAAAAAAAAACAAAAAAAAAAAAAAAAAAAAAAACAAAAAAAAAAAAAACCCTAGTGGACTCATATCACCAAAATATAAAGCTCAACTGCTAAAAGTATACCTGCTTTTGGAACTCATAGGATCATATAAATGACTCAGAGACTCTCAGGTTGGGTTGGACTTTTAAGATCATTGAGTCAAACTATTAAGTCAGCACTCCCAAATCCAGCACTAAACCATGTCCTTAAGTGCCTCCTCAAGCACTAGCACAGGCAGCCTGTTCTAATGTCTGACAAATCTCTCGGTGAAGAAATTTTTCCTAATATCCAAACTAATTCTCCCCTGGTGCAGCCTGAGACCACTTCCTCTGGTCCTATCACTTCTTACTTGGGAGAAGAGACCAAACCCCATCTGGCTACAATGCCTTTTTAGGGACTCGTCACCTCCTTTTCTCTAGGCTAAGCAACCCCAGCTCCTTCAGCCTCTCCTCATCAGATTAGTGCTTCAGAACCTTTTCCAGCTCCATTGCCCTTCTCGGGACACACTCCAGCACCTCAGTGTCTTTCCTGTATTGAGGGGCCCAGAACTGGACAGAGGATTGGAGATGCAGCCTCCCCAGTATTGAGCACAGGGGACAATTCCTGCCCTGGTCCTGCTGGCCACACTATTGCTGACTCAAGCCAGGATGCCAGTGGCCTTCTTTGCTACCTAGGCACATGCTGGCTCATGTTCAGCTGCTGCCAGCCAGCACTCCCAGCTCCTTTTCCGCCCAGTTGCTTTCCAGCTCCTCATCCCCCAGCTGGTGGGGCTGCACGGGGTTGGTGTGACCCAAGTGCAGGACCGGGAACCTCACCTCGTAGACCTGGAACTTCACATCACACAACTGGCCTCACCCCATTGATCCAGCCTGTCCAGATCCCTCTACCCAGCACTCCCACCCAGCTTGATGTAATCTGCAAACTCACTGATTTGCCTTGATCCCCTCACCTAGGTCATGGATAGAGATATTAAACAGGAATATCCCTAATACTGAGCCCCAGGGAACAGCATTTGTGATGCAACCCACACATGCTAGCTGCTACTGGCCCATGCTGGCATAAGAGCAGGGCACACCCTGCAGCCTGACACTTTGTCAAGGACTGAAATGCTTCACGCCTTAAACATTGTTATGAAGTTTTCCCCATCATAGAAAAACTGTATAAAGAAGCTACAACCACAGAAACCTCCCTGAAGAACTTTGGACTGCAATTTAAGCCATCCAGGTAAGATAAAGAGCAAATCCATTGTTTAATCACCTCAGGTCTAGGGAGAAACAAGCAAGGCTGAAGGAGAGGAATGCATCCACAAGAAATGTGAGTTTGGGGTGGGGGAGACCACAGCTCACACAGAAGCCAGGTTTACTGACCCCAAAAGGAGGCAGGGGTGGGGGGGAGGTTTTGGGTGCAGCCTCTGATCAGAGGCAGAAAACCCATCCTCCCTTCCACATACCACCTCAGCTGTGAGCCCCCAACCCCACAGGCCATGTCCACAGGACATTCACATGAGAGGCAGCTGAGGGGGTGTCATAATCCATCCAAGACCTCCCAAAGTGCTCCCCAGAGTCATTCCTGAAGCCTTGCACCACAGTACTGCATGTGAGGTGACAAATCCAGAGTCTGTTGCAAACTTCCCCCGCTCCCCAGGGAGATTCCTGGGTTTTCCTACACAGCCTGAGCATATTAACCCATCAGACTCTACGCTTTTTATGGGGACCTTCACTACCAAGAAGAGCACCTGCAGAGGATCAAAGGAGCATTGTTGGGATCCACAGAGTGGTGATACTTTCCTTATTCTGTCCCTGTTACTCTCCTTCTGTCCCTCCCACCTATTTCCTATTTCTTTCTTTCTCTTTCTCTCTCTCTCATATTTACTATCAAATAAAACCCATACTATTACCACTGACATATGGTCTCATTTGCACCTTAATTTGGGCAGAAACATTTCTAACAACTCTTGGTAACTGGATCATGACACTCATGGGTGGCAGCATAGTCTCATAGGAGTCTTTTCTTGGTGGTAAAAACTGTCAAATCAACCCCTCTGGAACACATGCAAAGCACAAGCAGCAGTTTAGTAATTTTCTTCTACAGTCTAAAGTATTCTGAAAATTAAGAGGGGGAAAAAGAGTATATTATTGGTACTATATTACTACGATTACTTATGCAATTGGTAGAAGCACCACTTTGTCCTACAATGGACTCATACCTTCCTCAGCACCAGGTGTTTTAAATCTATTCTGAAAAGTCTGAACTATTGCTCAATCTGCAGGTTATTCATCCATTATTTACAGAATTCACAAACATTCTCAAAGTGAAAAGAGAGAAACTGAACACTCAGGTCTTTGCATGTCCAGCAATCCTAAGAGATAAAAGAAAATCTTTTTACAAGGCTGGACATTTAGTTCTCTGCACAATGGAGTATTGTGCTCTTACATGTGTGCAGAAGGTTTTGTTAGCTTAGGTAGAGTTTGATTCACAGATATTATTTGAAGTCCAGTGCTGTAAAGGACTAAATTTTTTAATGTAACTTCATTTTCTTTACAGGATTGGAAATTAAAAATAAATAAAAATCAGACACAGAAGAAGGTAAAGCAAACCCTGGTAGAATTACATTAATTGCACAGGATTAAGATAAAATTTTCCTATATTTCCCCCTTATTTCCTCTGACAATCGAATAGTGCACATTCATAGAACAGTTTCCTAAATTTAAGATTCCTTCCCTTTAAACCATAGGGTTGACTTAGCACTGACAGATGCCTAGTTGGAAAATTAGACTATTATCATGAACCTCCTGATTCCATCAAAAAAGCATGAAGAGCTGTTACATAGGATTAGGACAGGGACCAAGAGATGGTCATGTAGCTACAAGAAAAATAATCAGAAAATGTGAAACTATCTATCCACTGCTGTGGAAAAGAAGCTTGTACTGCAATCCTTCTCCTCTCACTGGAGCCGAAGTGATGGTGGAAACCTTAACGAGGCATTCCAAGTAGCTCATCAAAGCAGAACGAACAAGATGAACAAAGATGTATTTAAATTTTAAAACGAACCTGCTCTTAGGCATATTATTATATTGGGCCTGGCTGGGGTGGAATTAAGCTTCTTTGTAGTTCCTTGTAGAATGCCATATTTCAGACATGACTAGGATGGTGTCAGTGACACACCCCTGTTTTGGCTAGTGCTGAACAGTCTTTTCATAGTGTCACAGCTTTTTCTTTTTCTCACTTTGCTACTCTTCCCATCCCCAGCCAGTGGACACCTCAACTCAAATGGCCAAAGGAATATTCCACACCATGTAACACTGAGTAGCAATAACAAAACTTTTGTCTTCCAGAATAGCCATTACTTGCAGACTTGGCTTGCATATGGGAGGTGATGAATAATGTCCATTGCATCACTTCTTTTTTCCTCTCTCCACTTATCTTCACTTATTAAACTGACTGTAATCAACTATCAAACATGTGTCAAGTACTGGTAACTCTCATGAGGCCCATAAATTTTATTTGTTTTTACTGACCACAGTGTATCATACGAAGATAGAAAAAATTATAGCATTGTCTAAGTCTAAAGCAAGACTGAAGAGACTAGTAAAACTTCTCAGTAAGTGTACAAATGAAGTCCCTATTTCTTTGGAAAATGAATGGAGGAAAATTATTTTTTCTGTATAAAGGTTTACTTTTATTCTGAATAAATGATTAGCTATAATGAGAACGGGGATATCTTTTTTATCATGTCAAAATTGCACTGACTGAATAAACATTGTCTACAGAAAAATTAACTGTCTTAAGTCTGATTAAATATACAAACTAGCTAAATTCTATGAAGATCTGTGGACTAATATGATAAATAAGGTCATATTTATGTTACTATTTGTAAAACAAAGCTACTTGTTAAAACTTCTTCCAATATATGACACTTATAAGAAAAAAATGGCTAATGATAACAGTTTTCAGAGACAAATATAAAAACCTTTATTATTTTGTGCTGGATAGAGATACCTATAAATACATCTTGATTAATAATTATAAAAATAAAGCATTATTTTTGTTAAAGCTTAAAGATGGATATTTGAACTAGATCAACTTGTGCTTGTTTCAAAGCAAAAAACTACTTTGATTGCAATGGCAGGACTTGCAGAAAACACAGTCAATAGTGTGTTGCTACCCAAGTAAGGCTTACTCAATGGTTTCCTTTTCAATGCCTCATTTTCAGTCACCTATAGCTCAGCCAAATGCAGCCTTTTAGACATTTCAGTCAAACTCCCAAATATGTGATTTGTAAACTGAATTGCAAAGAAAAAATAGTCCAAGTGTTGTCATCAGGAGTGTAACATAACAGGGGTTTGACTCCATAGGAGAAATCTCCATGTTTCTTCAACTTGTGGAAAACATTTCTCTGGTTTGGGTAAGTTGTATATCTCAGACTTCAATCTTCAAAGATTTTAGCAAGTATTTACAGCTGTATTATTCAAAAACTTCTCCGTGTTTTACTACATGTCTTTGGGAGAGATGCAGCATCCCATGTCCACTGCATTCAAACCATATTTGCTGTGATATCGAACAAAGAGCTTTAGAATCGCAGAATCATAAAGCCATTTAAGTTGAAAAAGATACCTAAGACCATTGATTCCATCCATCAACCCAGTACTAAACTACCTCTATAGGTGCCATATATACATGGCTTTCAAATACATTCAGGGATGTTGACCCAACCATTTCCCTGAGTAGTCTGTTCCAATACTTGAATACTCCTTAATTGAAGAAATTCTTCTTAATATCCAAACTAAACTTCTCCTGGCAAAATTTGAAGGTTGTTTTCTCTTGTCATAGCTCTTGTTACTTGGGAGAAGAGACTAACACACTTGAAATAAATGAAAGAATTGATCTCACTACTGTCTGATCACACTTTGCTCCTAATACCTTTTCTCCATCCTACACCCCCAGTACAAAAGAGGAAAGTAAAGATATATCCTCCACTGAACAATCAATGCTCTCTGCTGCAGGAGCTCAGGGAGTGTGGAAGCAGCAACTTGGTGATATAGTTCAAAGACAGAGGGAAAACAGAAATTCAGGCACATAAGAATCCATATTAAAATGGGGGTCAGGGGAAGGCAGGACAAATGAAAAGAGGAAAGAACAGAAAGAAAAGGAAATCAAGTAGTGCTTTCCTCATGGCTAGCTGGATCATTTATTTTATGGCTAATTCTCACTCCAGAAGTTAAAAGGCTCTAGAAAGAAGCTACTGGCAATGCTCCCACTGCACAAATCTGTGCACATGACTTCTCTGCAGGTGTGAGCACAGTTTTGCCCAGCACCAGAGCAGGAGGAAACATCATTGCTGCTGTGTCACCCCTTCTGATCCTGTCACCTACCTGTGTGCCCAGCTGCATCAGTCACACATCTTTAGTGCACACCAGGCTGACAGAGGTCTAGTGAGCCATACAGATGATGTAATGGCAGATAAATCTAAAGCTAATCCTCAGAAACCTTCCAAAATTTTACATCTACTTTATAGTCACAGCTGCACAGTACTTCCAGAAAATGAGTTGGAAGCAGGAGAAGGAAAGGATTACTAAAACTTAATTGGCAGGTTAGTACAACTGAGATACAAAAGATTCTAGTTTTTCCTTTCTTTAAAAGGATGGTTGCCTTAATAGTTCTATTGATTTCCCTCCCACTCTGCTCCCACTCGCGTGGGAATGGTCATATAGCAAAAAGATTAAAAAAAGAGAAAAACAACACATTTTTCATAGGTTTATTTGAAGCAGTAAGAGTTAGATCACCCTGGCATCCTCACATTTTTTCTGCAGTAGAAAGGTTGGGATGAGAAAGGATGGATTCATTGGGGTATCTAGAACGTGTTAGTCTATGACAGACTCAAATTTACAGAGATTTATGCTGAGTGATGGCTCTTACTTTAATAAGGTTCTATATTTTTAGAAAATATTAATGACATGTTTTTATCAGTTAAACTCTTCTCCCTCTGCCAGAAAATATGTCAATTCATCACAAAATTTGATGCCAAAACATGTCTTTAAAGAAAAATATTTCTTAACATCTCTCTGCAATGTATATAACCTTCCTTCCTCTGTAATACTTATAACCATCCAGGTTTAAAAAGAAACGAAATTTTGAATGATAAAAAACCCAAAGAAGTAGCTGTCTACATTTTAGCAGTTATATCAGGACTCTAAAAAGTGGTATTTACACTTGTATTGTTCTATGTGTTAATCAGTCATCTTGAGGGACCACCCTTTTTTCCTATGCTTTCCAAGATCCACTCAAATAGAACACAGTCCTCCTAATTTTTTCTAACTCCATTAAAAACATTATCTGTTGAAACTGGGGAAGGGTAAAATTCAGGATTATAAATCATGTTGGTCAATAACCAAGCCCTGAAAAGTCAGCACATTAAGAAAACACCAAACTAGTAGCCCTTTTTTTTGGCCTAAATTTCTGTGGACACTTCTCTAAAACTTGTCATGCTGGACTGGGGAACAGTGATAATCTGCCTGTATTTTTTTCCACTGTTGAATTATTTGTCACTCTCTGCTTCCTGTGATGTCTGGAATCAGTTTCCAATTTACACATATGCATGTACAAACAGTCCTCATCCCAAACACAGTGAGTCAGTTCGGTTTAGGAATTTAGGGACCAAAAATGAATTTCTGAAATCATCACCTCTTCTTAATGGCTTATTGGATCATTTTGGGATTAATGCACCCAAAATCAGCTTAAGGTCGTTTAAAATTCTTTACTTTATCATTATAAGGCCAAAATAACCACAAAAAAAATCAACAACAGCAGCCAACAATCACCACAAAACACAACTCTCTGGAAACCCAAAGGAAAAAAAATTAACAAACCACCCCCCCCCCCCCCCCAAAACTGCCTACACAAAAAAACCTCCATCCAACTAACTCTGGCCCCCTCCAACCTAATCCTGATACAACTGCAAAATTGTGTCTTACTAATAAACTGACAAACCAGTGACTCAGAAAGCGGACAGGTGGGGCAACTTTCAGTCTTACCTTTTAGAAATAAAAGAATTGCTGCAACCCCTACAAACACTACAATTCAACAGTATTCACTTCCTTTCTGGGCATTTGATGTGTTGAAACTTGGTTTCAGCCATCACTTACAATTTTCTGCAATGAGTTTAAGAGTGCTTTACCACGTCTTTCCAAAGATATCAGGGAAGAAGAAAGACCCTTGTCCAAGAGCCCACAGTCCTATACCACACAACCTAGAACTGTGTACACAAGGTGGGACTGGGGCATGACTGCTGAAACAGTCAGACTGCTCAGACATTTTAAACTTTCATGGGTAATTGGTAATTTTGTTCTCCCAGTCACAGGGCCAGCACCAGAGTTTTCTGTCATTTTATGGGGTCTCCCTTATCTCAGACCTCTTCTGCTGTATCTTTTATTCATGCAATGGTTCTGACACCTGAGAGCCCCTATGCTACCCCAAGGAATCATTTTAGGTTAATGAGATCCAGATTGAACACTCAATAAGGTATTTGCAAATAAATAAAGTGATCCAATTGCCAGTTTCCACTGATGCTGCTTGCACTTTAAAGTAACAGCTGTCTGCAGGCCCACTGGGAGTGTCAAACTTGCAAACAGAGAAGTTATGAAGGCATGAGAGAAGGAAGACCTGAGCAATACTGCACTCACCAAAATTACATTTCTAGGAAAACATGAGGGGGAAAAATAAATCTCAAAAATAATGTTTCATTTTGACATTTTATTTCAGAACTGCTCTCATTAGTCTTCAGCAGCTCTCAAACATTTCCCATTTCAGAGAGAAAAATTATTTTTTTACTACTTTTAAAAATTGTTCCTTATTCAAGAATGCTGAGGTAGCATATTCAAGTAACTACCCCCCTACATACACTATTTATTTGTTTATTTATTTATCTTTATTCTGTTAGCAGTAGTTGCAAGGTCAGCCTTTCCTTATCCAATCCAAATAGCCCTTCTGCTACAAGATCCTCTAATTCCACAAAAATTTCCACTGCCTGAGGTTGCTTGAGATATTTGGTTGATTCCCAGTGACTCTGAAAGCTCTTACCATAAAATTGGCCTCACCAATTATTTACTTTTAATATATTATTTTATCATGTCTTATAGTTACCCTGGTTGTACAGTAAGCTTACAGTTCAGCAGATTTATAACCTACAGATCTACAGCTGCATTCTTTTGGCTTGTCCTCTTCCAAATAATTTCATTAGCTGCTCACTCAAAACAAAAACAATTCCCCAGCATTTTTAGGATTCTCTCCATGACATCCAGGACACCTTTGGTACCACCCCCCAAGGTGAGATTCTCACCAGTTTTCCCTATTTTTAGGTAGAAAGGGATGAAAAAAAAATATTCAAGATTCCATGCAAAATTGAAAGACTGAAATTAAATTTGAAGTTTCAAAACACCACCAGAGCTGGAAACTTAAAGCTCATGAGAGGAACTTTAAGAAAACCACCTGCCCAATACACTCATCCTTGATTGTGCAGCATGCTGAAAATGAGTTACCTGCAGGTAGAAGTGCAGTCCCTGTCTCAGAAGAAAATGAATCACAGGGTACTGATGAATACTGAAATATTATAATGGGAGAAATTTTGTTGCACTTTTAGCTGTCTACTGGACCTTATATTTCATCCAAATAACTTTTATGCTATGACACCCAAGAGCATATACAGGTACAGATTTGAACCAAAATAACTCAAGCTCACAAAATAATGGGCTCCAAAATTACTAAAGCACACAACTACTAACAAGGAACTCGGTAACAGAAGAAATTAAAGCCTGTATGCAGGCTAACCCAATAGTAACATACACCAGACCAGGTCAATTTGACCACAGAAAATCACCCATTTGTTTGTCCTCCTGTATCAGTCAAAATGCTGAAGAAGATTGGCAGCATGGACTGGCAGGACTGGCAGCTTGCTAGATTTGTCGAAGTGTCTAACAAGGCAAAGAACTGTGTGCACACTGACTGAGTGATTGGAAACCTACTAAAAGCAAGTGATGAGGACAGGAGAAGAAAAACAAGAAGAAAGATGGTTCTAACAAGGTCCAAATAATATTGCAAGGACCTTGACGGGCACCAAAGAATCAGCTTTTCCACATTATGACTTACTTTCATCAGACTTTGCTTGTTTTTAACTCAGTGTTAAACATATGAAGTGTATCCTGCTGGCTTTGAGAATGACACTGGAGTGGGAGACTCAGGAGGGAATATGTAACTCTGTTCAATTCTTTACAGCTTTTTGCAGTGAGCAAGGCAGATTTCTCCCTCACCATAGGGATTGCTTTGCCATTTCCCTGCTGGCAGTGGCTGGGCAACACCTGAAGGGCACTTCCCCAGGGGCTGCAGGGATCCAGGCTGGGGAGTGTTCCCACAGACAGCAACCAGGACTAACAATTCTTATTTTGCTCCCATCCTTGTAACTTAGATGTCGGTCCTGCCACTTTGTTAGCAATCAAAAAAATACTTCCCCCAATGCCCTCTGCAGCTATAAGCTGGAACCAGACATTTTCTCTAAGCACGGACATAAAAATAACAAAATATCTACTTCCAGCAGGAGCATGAGCAAAACTGCAGTTATTTAATAATTTAAAAATTATCTTTATTAGCTTTTGCAAATACATTCAGCATTTCCTTTAGTTATGATCATAAATACACCTAGATGTGTCTACAAGTACATAAGACATAATAGCTTGAAATATAATTGAACATCAGAGCAGCATGTCTTTTTCTGAAGAATAATAGCTCTGAATTTCATAAATATGAAATTTAAAGAAAAACATTTTCCAGCAAAATATTCTTGTTATAATAAAAAATAAGTTATTTTACTGCACAAAATATACTGTTGTTTCCCTTTGTGGTTTTTTTGGGTAGTAGAAAGACTATTTTAACTAAGTTTTTTAGGTTTCAGGAGTTGAATTTTGTGTTGTTAGTTTCTTGTTTTGGGGTGGACTTTTTTAGAGGCAAATCCAGATTTCTCTAAACTTGATGTAGTCATGATGTTGGAGTTAGAAAGATCAATTACAAGCTGTCAGATCCAAAACTGTTCCTGATTAGATTGGACAGGCATTTAAATTTTGCTTTCATCAACTTCTATAAGCAGCATACAAACAAAATTTCTTTTTTTATTAAGACAAAGACTTATAAGACTTCATCATGAACAAGATATTTAACTCTCATATTTGTGGGTTTGATTTTAATAATAATACAGCCAAGGGCTGCATATTACATTATTCAAGTGCTACACTACTGAACATATGGGGAAAAAACATGGAGAATTAGATGGAGCTTTATCTAAAAAATCAAGTTTATGTTAGCATGAAAAATCATTAAACTCAGAATTTGCCTTCTCCCTTAAAGACCCATTTCCTTGCAGCAGCTGCTCGTTCTCCCCCATCATGGTTTCACAGCTTCTTCTAAAAATGTTCTTCATCTTCTTATCAATGCTGCCTGAACTGGGACCACTACAAGTCCCAACAGATCATCTCAGGATGCAAAATCATCATCTCCATGCCCCGATCTGAAGGATAAAATAAACATTTATACCAGAGTTTTAACCAAAAAGAAATTAAATAATTTTGAATCTGGACACAGGAAGTTAGATTTCTATCTAGTAACAGTGCCCATTTCCAGACTAACACATATATGGGCTGAACTTATAATATCTAATTCATATGAAAAGGAAGTTTCCGGGAAGGACATGTTTAAATCTGGACTACTCAAATACAAACAAATCCATTTCAAATTTTTAGGTGCTGTATAACGTGTAAATAACAAGAGATGAGTTCTTAATTTATTTTGTTTAATTCCAGTTGAAACTTCTCAGCTCCCATATTCAATTTATATTTCAAAATTCACTTTTTTCTTTGGTCAGCCTAGCTCAGGAGTGCCTGGCACCTCAGTAAAAGTAGATACTAGAGGAAAAAACAAAGCAACAAGCTATGATCTTATGTTTGATATTTAATTATAGTGAAGCTAACTAGACAGGAAGTTGCTACAGAAACCTGGGCCACTACTATGGAAAAAGAAAGAAAAATGTATCAAAACATGTACATGAAAGAAAAATCTATCAATAGACCAGACTGAGAAACTACTACTTACTCTAACAGCAGGTGGTTTAAAATTACAGGTTTTAAAGCTGTCATTTGGAAATAAAGAAAAGACTACTATCATTGTTTAACATCAAAGAGTTTTATAGGATTGACATGCCTTCAGCAAGTGAAGCATGCTTGCTGCAAAGCATATCAAATATAAGGCAAAGCAGTCTACAATTTGGGGGAGGTGGGGAGTGGGCCGGGGTTCAGAAACAAAAAAGTACATGAAACCACATTAGGAAGCTCACTATGTTATTCCAGAAACAAATGCAGGTGTCGAGAACTGTATTTCTTAAAGGAATCAAAATTTCACTGCAGAACCTAGGTTTCTTATAGAAACATAAAATTAAAATGTGCCCAACCAAAGAGTCAGATCATCTTTTGAGGTAAAAATCTAGACTATATATAACAGAAAAAGATTTTTCACTTGGACAGTACATACTATGAGATATTCAAAAGCATTACTGAAATGGAAAGAGCTAGAAGATGCCAGGAATTATCTGTTACCCCATATCTGATTAACTGTTACCCCATTTTGCTCTGTGTACACTGAATATTTTCTATCTGGGAAGAATGCTTACAAACCGAAATGCAATCCTTGCTACATTTTCAACCACCAATAGGAACTTTGTGTGGGTTTGTGTTGACACTTTAAAACCAAAACACAAATTCATTTACTAGTTCTTGTAAGTAAGGGACTGTACCTTTCAGAAAGAACCTGTGAAAAATAAACATTAGACTATGAGTGCACAATGCTTTATAAAAATATATTGCTCTCTTCATTTCCATATTGACAGTGAAAGTAATACAGAAGATATGCTCTTAGTAATAAATTAATCCTTTAATTATATGCATATTTCTAGGTTATGGCATTTACAAGACTTTCCATGACATTTGCATTCGAGTTTGAAAGGACAGACCTGGGAAAACAGTTAAGCATTGGCAGACAACCATGACTACACAACACAATTAATTACAAAACTCAGTAATTAATTCAGATTTTATCCCTGCTGAATTTGAAATTGTCTGAAGTGAGATACTGCTTTTCTCAACAAAAACAACCACCAGTGAAAAAGTATTAAGGTCTTAAATTGTGTTCACTTTCTATAGTAAGGATTAGGGTTATGTGGTTTCCTGTTTGCATCCTGTGCTGTGCTTTGGCTAATAGGTAGTTTTTTGTTTTGGTTTCTTGGTTTTTTGGGGTTTTTTTGGTTTTTTTTTAAATTTTAAATCCAGGTTAATAGTTTTCCCTCTCAAATCGCATGGTTTCTAAGTAGCACCATCAAGAGTATTTGAAATCCAACTTGAGCACTTCTCTAACTATTAAAATTACCATGAAAGTACCTTGAGGAAGGAAAGAATCAGTCAGAATTCCAGTTTAACCTCCACTATCAAGGAGGGAGAAAAAAAAGTAAATTGGCTGCAAATTGAGAAGTTAGTTGCGTATTAGCAGAGGACACATTTTCTGTTCTTCTGGGACTTAGAGAAGGGGATCAGTATTAACTTTTTTTTAATCTGAAAAGTTGATTTTTCTCAAAATATAAAGGTCTATATACACTTCTGATATCTACATATCCCATTACTTTCCTACTACATCTAAAGACCCAGACTAACAGAGGTGTTAGACATTAACAGTACTCAACACAAATATCTGCTCTACATAGCAAGGCAGAAATGAAATGAAATCTCCCATTGTGGTGCCCTTCTGCAGCAAACCATTCCCCTCTTGCAGGAAAGCAAGCCTTGGAAGGAAACAGGGCTGCACTTTTAGTCACAGGATTGTACTGTGACAGGTAATGCTGTTCTGTTTGTCAGGCATTCAGTGTTTGCAGCTCTATCAGGTACTGCCCCATTAACTTGTTGGTGAGAAAAGGAGGAAGCAAAAACTCAAGTATAACCTCAGGACATATCTGCAATTTTAACCAAAAATTGTAAAAAACCTACTACTAACTTATTTTGAACCCAAACTCATTTTATGTAACCTCTACATCAATTTGAGGCACATTTTAGCTGAGTATAAACTACTGCAGGACAAGAAGCCCCTGAGAAGGGCAAAAGTTAGCATTCTTCTGCTTGCTTTAATTAAAAATATAACTTGCAATGAGATGACCAAGTAAATACCAGAGGCAGCAGGATAAAATCCCTGTAGTAGAAGGACATCTTGGAGAACTCTTTCAAATACTTTCAAAGCTGCTTGGATTTATTATTCCAATATTTTTTCCAAGAATTCTCAAAGTTATTCACACTAAAAATTAGTGAGCATGGTGGGAGGTTGTTCTCAGGATCTCTAGCTGGTCAGAGTGACTCTGAGATATGTCAGAAAGTCTCTTTTCCCAGCCCGGTGGATGGTCGAAGAAGGAGTCAGAACTCTTCATTTCTCTGTCTCAAGGTTGTTTATTGTATCTTATCTATAAAATTCTTTCTCCTGATTTGCTGAGGTCTGCTCAGCAAGACAGTCAGAGGTACACTGCCTGCCCCCTGGGCAGTGTTATCTTTTTATACTAAAAACTACATGTACAATATTTACAATTACTTTCCAATACCTATCACCTATGTTAGACAGTGAGCTTCTGCTCTAAACCAATTTAAAAGTATCAACATCACAGCAGAAGATGGAGGTAGAGAAGAAGAAGGAGAAAGGCTGGACACGCCCAGATTACTCCATCTTGCCCCCTGAACCCCTATGCTAAAAACCCCAAAAAATCTATTTTTCACCCTGTGACAAATTCACTATAATTCAACTTAAAGTTTTGTGGCTTGTAATTCTTCATATAAAGATTTTCCAAGGGCTAAATCAAAGACACAGGGGTCTTGGGCTCTGTGCCAAGGTCTCTGAGCCCCCTGGGCAGGGGCTCAAGTCCTCCAGGGCAGTCAGAGGAATTTCCTGGGTTTCGACAGGTTGTAAGTATCCAGATGAATGAAAAAGAATAAATATTTCCTCCCTTAAAAACAGGTTTAAGGCAATGAAGATACTGTAGAACAGCCATATGAACTTAACTTCATAAAAAATACAGAAGCAAACCTTTAAACAAGATAAAGCCTTTGGAGAAGAAAATAAAAATCAGGTGAAAGTAATTTTATCATGACAGATAAGTCTAGTTTACTCCTATGAAACAAGTAATGTATCTTTAAAATGTGGACAAACAACCAAAGTCTCATCTCCATCTTAGCAAGCTCTAGATGTGGTCATGTCTGAGACCTAACTAAAAGTCAGACACGTCCTTCATGAGGCCATTATAAGGAACATGCATAACAGATTGGAAATATACACTATCTTCCTTTAGCACACTTAAATGTAATGACTCATGACAGACATATCTGAAAAGGTCCGTTCTACATCCAACCTCAGTTCTTTTCACAAGACAAAAATGGTAAAGGACTTGAAGCTGAAATGTCTTCAGAAAAGTAAAAAACCGACAAATTACTAAATCTCTTTTAAATTGCAAATGTGAGGAACTTTTAGTCTTGTAACAATAATTCAGCACAATTGGCTAGGTGAAAGCCCTTAAGGGTCATAAGTTACAATAGATCCCAAGATAACACTAAGTAAAGTATCATAACTGAAAAGTCAATCGGCCTGAGAATGCACAAAAGGTGAAATACAACCTAGAGGACACCTAAGTTAGTCTTTCCTTTTTATCAGCCATTAACAAAGCTATCAGAACAATAACATCCAGTTTGAGATGTCACATCTCAAATCAAAGGAGTAGTTGGAGAGATCTTAACCCACTGGAGCAAGAATGTTGAAAGGATTTCAAGGACACAATCTGTGAGAAAAGAGAATATACATCTCCGTCTGAATAGAAAAGGAAATCTTCAATACATCTCTGCTAGAGAATGCAAATTATATATTCTTCCAGTCTGGAATATAAATAAAGAGAAACCTGAGTTTAAACTGGAACAAAGGACATTAGAGTGAGCTAAAAAAAACCCCACAAGTTGAATAATTTAACAGCTTTTCCAAGAGTGTTGTTGTAATATCATATTTGGGGCTAACTAAAGCAATTAGATAAACATTAGCTCAGGAAAAGTTTGCTTTCTATTTTGGTAAAAACTGAATGCAGACTTTCAATAGAGACAGCAATACACATCTTAAGAGCTCATTTTACTGAAGACTACAACCTTGGCAAAACATTTCATTACTGCTTTGTAACCACGAGGCCATTGAGCATAGCATTAAACTCTCTCAGACCTAAATCCCAAGGCTTTGCTTTTTTTAGATGAGCTCTATTTTCTGGACAACCCAGAGTTAAATAATCACTGTCACTAATCTACCTCTGGACATAGATGTCTTCCTGGTTTGACTCACAGATCTGCGTGTTCATAGTCAGCATACTCAAATTGATGAATTTTAAAAGCAAATTAAAGAATAAAATAATTTGATGAAAAAGAACTACAAGCATTAAAATTCAAACCCAGAAGTCTAGAACATACTCAGAACTGTAAAAGTAGCTGCTACAAAAGTGGTATGCAAAAGGCATACCATGGGGACAAATTTCAAAATAGTTACAAAAGGTAAAGCATTGAACAACTGTAAAACTTGAACACTATTTTATAAAATTAAATAACAGAATTTAAGCAAAAAAAAAAGTCTGTGTTCTTTCTGGCTTTTTCAGATTGTATACTTTGGGTGTTTACCTCCTTTGGCACGTCTTCCCAACATACTCCTATACCCAACATCCATTCAGCATATTCCAGCAATCCATTAGAAACAAATAGGACAAACATACAAACTTGCAGCTTTGTCTGTTTTTGAGAGACAAATGAATGCTTTCTGATAGTACTTTCCTACCAGGATGTCTGTGAGAAAGACTAGGTTTGACTTTATTTTAAGCAAGGGCTTCACTTCTCTCCATTTTATGTTCTGCATTAAACTTTGGTGTTTTAACATTGCCAGAAAATTTTCTCAGAAATTTTGTCCTCAGCAATTCCAGTGATAACTTAAATGGCAATAAAATTATCTTGAGCATTGCAAAAGGAAGAGGAAACTCATGACCAATTTAAGAAGAAATAGTGATAGCAAATGGATATTTTTGCCGCTCTACCAAAGTGCTTAAGTGCCAAAGCGTTCTGTATGCCAAGCAAGAAGATGAGATTTAGCATAAAAGCCTTATGTTTCATTCATACCATGAAGAATCCTATAAGAACAGAAATACCCACCAGCCAAAAGCTCATTGTGCCCTCTACTAATAGAACACTGTAATTTCTAAAGCAGAGCAATTTAAATCAAAACTTTTAGGAATGAGATAAAATACTAAGTAAATTCCCAATAGGCGTGTGTGCTTTTTAACAAGCAAGTGGCTACAAAACCATGGATTTTTAATAAAGAAATGAAGCAAGTAGACAGCTGCTCAAAGAGGAACTATATACTTTGGAGGTAGAAGATTGAATGCATACTTTGGATTTCAAACTACATATCTTTTTCAAACTTTACTGCAACTTAAGTTCCAGCAAAACATTTTAATGCATATCAGTGTAATATTTAGAACTGTGTAAACCAACTTACACATCTTTTTGCCTTTATAAAATTTTCAAAGCACAAGCTGTTTTATGAAGGTCACAAGCTATCTGACACACACAATCCTGTACTACATCTATATTAAAATAATGACTGCTGCCCAATAATTAGCATAAAACAGCTGGTCTGGATGAACATGCCAAAAGAGTGGTGAATAGAATTAAATCCAGTTGCCTACCAGTCAAAAGTGGTATTACACATGGCTCAATATTGGGGCCAGTCCATAATCTGGATGAAAGGATTGAGGGCACCGTCAGTGTGTTTGTGATAACACAAAGTTGAGTGTTATCCTCAAGTTGCACCAGGGGAGGTTTGGATTGGATTATAAAAAAAAAAAAATTCACCAAAAGGATTATGAAACACTGAAAATTGTTGCTGAGGGAAGAGGTGAAGCCACCATCCCTGGAGCTATTTAAAAGATGTTTAGATGTGGCACTTAGGATCATGGTTTTGTCATGGACTTGGCAGTGTTGGGAAAACGTTTGGCCTCCATGATCCTAGAGGTCTTTTCCAACCTAAGGTATTCTATGATCCTGCATCTCATAGCTGCAAAAACTTCCCTCACAGCACCAACTGAGAAATGTCATCTGTCATCCAGAGTGACAAATCATTCTCAAAACATATTTATTATTAATAAATAACATTGTACACATTTTTCAAACCATGGCCACTCTATATATCTTATTCAGTTGAGTTCACACTTCTTTATCAATTACCCTTGTACTAGACATTGCCTGACAAGTGGAAGATGAATGGAAGCAGCAAAGCCAAATTCTATAAGCTAGACACAGCACAATGCCTTGATGAATACACGAGATAAAGACATTATTTACTTTGGAAGTTAACAGTCAGAGTAAAATAGCAGAATAGCCATGTGCCCTGAACCAGATATAGCATGCTTCTGGAGCTCAGTGGTTTGGTTTCAGGAATAATTCATATTCATTGCTAGTTCCAATGCTGTTAAAAGGCTGTATTGCTACAGGATATACTTGAAGGGAACCCTTTATAATCTCAGAATGAAGTTTTTTAAAAAGCACTTGTTTTGTCAGCATTAAATTATGACATGGACTGAAAGTTCATTGCTAGGAGATGTCCGTACTCTACCTACAACATTGGAAGGACATTAAATGACACTTCAGGAACACAGGTCTGCTACAAGAAGGCTCCATTACTTCTTTTTTTAATCTTATTGAACTCTTATACATTTTGTGATCTAAGATTTCAATTTTTTGCTATGCTGTTACATAGTACTCACAGAAACCATGTATAAGCATGTTAATCAAGGCATTTTTCACTAAGTCTAAGTCATGCACTGTGAGTTCCTGCTACTACATGATGCTCAATATTCCAAAACATGGGTTTATTCATCTTGGAAGACAAGACTGAGCCAAAATATTGCTTCCTGCCATTAAGCACACACTTATCTACCTGATTTCTCTTTTGCAATCCTAAATTCTTTGTCTCAGTGGACTACAACAAAAGAAACAAATGTGTTTAGAATAAGGAAATCCACCAAAATTCAACATTATTTGCTCTTTTCTTTCATCACTTTAGTCACAAGTAACATTGCCTAGATAATAAGTAATGTCCCTATGCACTCTACAGTCTTAAAACAAATTATTTCTGTACCTATTATACAAAATATTATGGTGGGAATGAGATTACCAATGAAGAAACAGCATCTTAAAACAAAAGTCTTGAAAATCTTCTGTAAGGTTTTCCCAGATGGAATATAATGAACATGCCAATGTTCATAAGGTAGAATAATGGAAATAAAGAGAACTATTGATCTGTTCACAAAATAAGCCCACATCTATATACACACGCTCATCTGCAACCCACACGCCTCAGTGGAAACACTGTCCGACGCAAATGATAACATGAATTTGGGGGTTGATAGAACAAAGTATATCTATTCTTTTGAGGATGCATACAGTGTAGAAATAATGGGGGTGGGGAAGTGGAGGAGAAGGTAGAAGGTGGCAGAGAAGAAGTCCAGGTACGACTGACTGTAGAGAAAGTATCAAAAAAAAAAAAAGTTATCTGACAAGTTATATGTTGTTATTACACAATTACCATACTTAGAAATTAGCTAAAAATGTTTCCCACCTATTTTAATCAGGCTCTTAAAGCCTCTTCAATTATTTAGAGGCTTTTTACCCAGGCTGACAAAATCTTGAGGTAAGTGCAAAATTAGAGAGAAGGCATATTTCCTCTGTACAGTAACATCCAGCTGATCGTTGATTGGCTGGCTTCCACACAACCGCTCTCCATTTCCAAGCCAGAACATGACACTGGGATAACCATGGATCTCCAGCCTAGCTCTATTTACTATACAGCTGCTTTCAGTTGCATCAGCATCTTCTAGCACTCTTCCATCACTGTGTGCTGTTACTCAGAAACTTCAGATTTAAGACTCTGAATTCATGATTTTTGCTAAGGCGGCACAGTGGGGAGTTTTTCTAACTATTCCATAGATAAGCATGATAAAGCTATGTTTTCTTTCAGTAGAAAACTCTTCCTTCATACATTTCTAGTTTTCGTCTTTACAGTAGCATTCCAAAAACTAATCAAAGTACTGAAAAAGCACTATTAATCTGTTAGGCTGGAGATTAAAAAAAAAAAAAAGATATATCAAGATAGCAAGAAAATGAAACTGTTTTTAAACTAAGTCCCAGCACACTGTTTCTCTCCAGTGTTTCAGCACAGCTCACTCTTCTATGGTTTAAGTGGATCATCACAGTTGCAAGATATCAAGTTGTATGAGAAAAATTTCAAAACAGTGATTGTCTAGCATTAGTATTTCCCTGGGAAACTGTATTAGAATACTCAACCAAATAAGCACTTTGATATTCATGTGAAAAACAAGGACAAATGTTATTAACGTGCTTCAGACCCACTATTTCCTTGCTATTAAAAGCTCTCCGAAACTTGTAAGACTGAATAGTTAGAACTTTAGGGAAGTTTGAAATATAAAGTGCCATATTTCTCACTTGTAATTTCAGATTACAGTCCAATACTTGGTGATACAAAGACAGACATATTATGTTTTCTGAAACGTTTAACTTCTACATCCAAATATTCACAAATAGCCTCCAAAATGGTTGTTAAAGCCTTGTTTAACAGGAGACAGAAAAAACATAGTGACTTTGTTCTGAATTATTGTTAAATACACATGTTCGTCATGCTTCTATCTTCTCACAAATTGTAGTACATAAGAAATGAAAATACAAGGTTTTATAGCAATATTTTTAAATTAAGATTAAGCAACAGTTGAGCAAAAAAGATTGGCAGTGTTGGTTTAACAGACAAAGAGAAATGACTGAAAATTCAGTTCATTTTAACATTATGCAAGTCTTCTTTTTAGATTCCACATTATTTCCACTTAGAAGAGACACTTAGAAGCATTGATTTCTTGAGGTTGAGATACACTGTGTCCATATGCACAGCATTTACCATAGTATTCTTATTCTCTGGCAGAAAAGCTGAAGTACTTTTATTTTCTGTAAATTCAAATGCCAGTGTAGTAAATACCACTCTTGTCTCTGTAATGCATGCAGTTCTTGATTCTCAAAATAATCACTATATTTTGAGCAATCCTAGAAAAACCTTGTGGAATGGGCTCCATGTCACTAAGGTGCCGTGGCCAATGTTACAAAACTTTGCATATCATGCATATTTTGCGCAATTCTTGGCTAACCTGAGCATCCACTGCCATGCTTAATCTAACCTCTTCAATACTTTTGACAGAACAACTCTGCCAGATGGAAAGGGAAGCTGGATCAAGGTAGAGGCACAGACAGAGAGAGAGTCCTAGACCTAAGTATCATCATCCAGCACAAATCTTACTACAGTGACAAAGCCAACAGATTTCAGAGTACAGGCTGCACATTTAGGTGGAAATTTGAATCAGCTTATACAAATATTTCACTATTATGACTACTCATTTTGTCTTATTCTTTTCAGACAAAGTACAAGCTGTCTTTTCACTTATGTTCTAGTGCATTCAGTATCTCATGCCTCTTTACAATTCCAAAGTGATACACACAGAGTAATAATTTACACATAATTCTGCCTTCATAAGTTCACTGTACAAAAAGTGTAAGAACAACATGAACTTTTTTTATGTGAGTTTCCATCCTAAACAAACAAACCCTTTACTGTATTCATTTTACTGAAAAATTAATACAGTTGCACACTACAAGAGAGACAGTCTAAAATTAAAGCATTACAGTTCCTACACTGTCATGTGTGATAAGAAAATTTCCATGGTGACAGGAAAATCCCCTTCACAGTATTAGAGCTAGACAGTAAATTTAGCACTTATAATTTGATAGTCATCTAAGCAACAATAAACCATACAAATATATGTACCTATTACATATGGGGGAAGGAGGCACAGTCACACACATGCTACAGAGCTTCACCTATGTACTTACAAATCCTCTCATTTTGCTTTATTATGCTCAGTTGGCTTTATTTTCTATTTGGTGTCCCAGTAAGCATGACAAACACTAAGTTCATAAATATAACCAAACTCAATTTTGATCAGGATAAAACCCTCCTGTAATGCAAAGGGAGAACTTAAGTCACTGGTGTTTGCTCAAAATGCTAAAATAGCTCAGGTCTCATAGCTGGAGTTTCTGAAGGACATAGCCAAATTATTTCTGCCCTGCTTCACATTTCATGAGAACTCTATTTTATAGCCCCAATTTAAACATGATTATATTTGGTGTTTGGCTGAATGTACCACACTGAAAATTGAGTTTTGATTTAGCGCAATCATTTTAACTAAACACAACCTGTGGTTCAGCACAGATGGATTAAGCATGATACCTCATCAGCTAGTAATGTAATGCTAAGACTAAATTTAACATTCAAAGATGATACTTTAAATACATTCATTTCTCCTTGCTCAGAAAATCATATACACAGCTACTTTTGAATTTTTCTTGCCATCACAATCTATCCTGATCTTCAGCAGAAAAGCAAGCGACTTGTTCAGGAAAGATTACCATCTGTAATCAGCACGTACAGTACATGTTCTTCAACTGTCAGCTAGAAAGAAAAATATAAATTCTGTAATTTGTATTAAAAAGTGGAAGACTATCTTCTAAGCTGCCAATTGTCAATCATTTTTTTAACCATCTCACTTTATGTTTTGGTTTAGCTTGTTCATTTTTTGGGGGTTTTTTTAATGCTTATTAGTCCTTAGAGGAACAACATTCCTTTTGTCATATTTTCATAAATAGTGCATAAATATTTAAAATTATACTAATTTTCCCAGCAAAAGGGAAATGCCAAGAGTTATAAGTATGTTTACTGAGGCTGCAAACTACAATAAGCCTCCTACTACCTTAAGCAAATATAAGCACAGAAATGATTCAGCATCAGGAGAAGCCCAGGCACTAGCTTTAAGATTAATGTTTCCTAGACTTTGCATTGAAGAGCCCCAGTAATGAGCTAGTGTTGTAAGGCTTATTTTGACCTTGCACTGAACCAAACAAGCAGCATCCTTGTCCTAAGGATCTCACAATCTGCAATTTATACTCATTCACACTAAGTTAAAAATGCAGCTGCCAGAAATTCACAATTAGCATTTATTATTTTAAAATTCGTCGTTTCCTTCCCCCCACCTTCAAATTCAACCAGAATCACAAAAAAGAGAAGTAGAGTTTCTCTACACTGAAGTGCAATTACCATGACTAAACCGCAACTTCGAAAGGTAAAGGGATTGAGGTTCCCGGTTCTCTGTTTCACAAAGAACTGTATCTTTCATGAGACAGTTAAAAGTAGGGTATGGAATCTGAAATACGCAAATGCATTCATACATCTTCAACCCTCAATGTGACCATAGCTATAATTAATCTCGCTATATTCAGAACTAATTCCCTATGCTCTGCATGTCTATTAAAACTTGTCTTTAGTTTTATATATTATACTTGCCTCAGTCTCTAAGTGGGTAGATTTATTACACTTACTTGTTGAAAGACTTTCATTGTTCATGCTGTAGTTTGATTCATCCTCAAGTTTTTAAAGGTCAGCTGCAAACCCACAAACAGCTTGACAAACAACCAACCTTTGTAGATGAATATCAGATTTATGTGATATTATATCATTGTCATACTCTGGTAATTTGCAACAATCTAGTTCATGACGTGTCATTTAAAGATATGTAGGTCCTGCATTATTCATAGCTTCAACACCAATAAATTGTTCAGAACTATCCTCATTTCTTGGATACCTGCTCTCATTTAAATAATTCCAATTTTAAGTAATCAATGGAGAATTCCAACTGATAACCAAGATCACATGTGAATTTGAGTGTTTATTTCTCAATTACATGGTCTCCATTAAAATAGTTCAATAAAAGGTACTCAAATTAAGTTATACAATGAAAATATAGCATAAGTTAGTTATATATTGATCATGTTTTATTCATATCTGGAAGAAATAAGAGTGCAGCATTATTGTGGCCTTATAGTGGATATAATTTTCTTTTCCATGTCACACACACACACCAGACAATAGCTATTTAGCATAAGTGTTGGGCTCTTCATACAACAGGAGATTAGCAGGTCACATGAAGAAAACCTGGCAACAACAATCCATGAGAATTTTCAGCTTACATTTCATAAAGATTGAAGGTTACTAAGGAAGAATGATATGTGACAATGGTGAAAATCTGGGTCTGGTCTAAATCTCTGCCAGGTCTATATCTCTGATATGCCAGGTCTATATCTCTGACCCCAACCTTTGTCATTTCCTCCATCACAAGTACTTTTTAGTAAATCATGCTATGTTTTCAAGCCTTTTAAACAGAAAAGTGATATTCTTTTTATTTATACATGTTGACTGAGAAAAAGAGACAGAGAGCAAGATTTTATTACTTTGATGCATGAAGCAAGAGAGTGAGAATCAGAGGCTACATACTTATGTGCTCGCTGGAAAAGCCCCAGGTAAGAGTACAAAGAAATTACTCATCCAAAGATATCTTTACCCCTTAAATGATCATGAAATCATTTGACTGATGTTCAGGATATTTAGAATTAATACTTTATTCATCATTCTACTTGTTTTTTTTCCTAATGTAAGGCCTTGCATCTGTACAGTGATTAGTATTTCTAATAGAACTTTTTTGTTTTCAGAAGTCACTTGAACATTTTCTCAGCGTTGCTGAATGGATTATTGATCTCACTGAACACTTCTGGTTAACACTGATCACTGCAAAATCCTTTGAAAGAGCTGTATTTCTTCAGTATAAAATTGGTATATTTAAACATTGCAATGTCAAAACAAATAACAATTAAAAAAATCTGGATATCCACAAAGTTTCTACCAGCAACATCAGAATGGCTTTTGAAAATCACTTAACAGAAATAAATGCTCTTAACAGCCCTGAACTGTGGCCAGCAAAGGTTTCAAACACTAGAATAAGCCACAGTGGCAAGCCCATGGAAATAAATGACAACTTTTCAAACATCCTTTACATTACCTTTACATGAAGAAATTAATTATTTCAAAAATAAACATGACTGTGGAATTTCCTTGAAAGTTCATAAAAGCATTGTACATGCCACTGACTCCAGGTCTATAAGCACTTGCAAGCCTCTAGCCTGCACCCAAAAGTCTGGCTGTTACAAAGGGAGAGGGGATGGAGAAAGGAGTACAATACATTGATACTACAGTAGCACACATGCTATCATTTATGGCAAAGCTTGTTTTGTGCAGAGAAATTGATTTCCAATCCACCCTTGGTTTACTCAGGAGCATAGAGATTACCTGAATTTATAAATTTACTAATGCATATTATCTCATGTCTCCCGTTTACATTGTATGTAATAATCCTATTCATTGTGAAGTAATCATGGGACATATTTTCTATGCATGATAACTGCATAACAGCTTTTATGGAAATCAGAAACTTGTTCTTATTTGCACTAGAAATATTTCATAGCATAAAAGGTAATCTCAAAGTTCTTTACTTTCATCTGCAGCAAGCTAACATTCCAAAATCAATTGTTTTTTTAGTAAATACTTGTCATTCTACTATTTTTTATCCCAGTGTTTCAAATTGCTTCAGTTCATATGACTTCTTAACAATAAATAAAGAACAGCTCCATGGGGCTTTGATTTTTTCTGTTTCTTAAATGTCAGAAAGATGCCAACTTACTCAACATGGCCAAGCTAGCATCAGTCACAACTATAGACAAAGATCAGAGGCGTGCTGAACCCCTGGTTTAGACGTTGGGTGATGCCTTTGATACATAGTAGCAAGCTACTAAATCTCAGCTGGAACTTCCAAGAGGTGTGGCTCTTCTTCAACATTCTTTCACAGTAAATTTCCAGCACAGAAGAGCTGACTGTCAAAAAGTACAAGGGTATATAAAATTTTGTCATTAAAGACAAAGGTGGCTGTCATCCTACTTTCATTATCTTGCTAGGCTTCCCACCTGAAATAACTGACTGCTGCTTCAGAGGAAATCAACATCTCATTGGAGGGACAGCATGGCCAAGGAGCCAAATGGGTCAGAACCACCTGAATTAACTTTCAAGACAGCACATATCATTTTCTGGAATTGAAAGCTTTGGTTTGCAATATTGCTTGTTTTATTGGTTTGTGATATTATTGGTTTTATTGTTTTGCAGTACAGACTCAAGAACAGATAAAAGTGGACAAAAGGACAAATTGTCTAGTAATCTCTTCAGATAAGTCAGCTGGTTAAGGATATTCTTATTGTTCCTTTATTAGAGAAAAAACACCTTGAGTTGGCCTTTCAAACTAGCACATGCTGGCGGAGTACTGTGGGCCAGGAACTGAGGTTATTACTGATAAAATGTACCCTGATGGTCAGGCAAGCATATGCATATATGTCAAGCTTACTGCTGTTACAGAAATTGGCAGCCCTGAGATCCAGCTGAATAAGGACTATCATTCTGCTTCAGGTTTTTTTTATTACTAGACTCTAGTTCCATTCCTTCAGTGCTTTTAAGCTGTTTGCTCTCCTCACAGCATTTTAATATGCTTCGATAGGGTACCCTAGAAAGGCACCATTAGTGTTTATTAATAAATTGATAAATAATACTTTTAAATTAATACTTTTCACATTAATACTTTTAATGGATTTGTTCTGCACTTAGACCTTCTTTAAGAAAATGGGAACATATATTCAGCAACTTGCGTAACCCAAAAGTAATCCTGAGAGAATTTGGAAAGTAGCCTTCCATGGGGTCTTTGGAAGTGATCTCACATAGGCATCTGGTCTAACATCCTGCTGAGAGTTAATAGCAAATTCAGCATTTAGACCAGGTTGCTTAGGGCTTCGTTGGTCAGGTGTTTTAAGCCTCCATGGCAGAAACTCCACAACTTCCTGGGCAGCCTGCCCCAGTTTTTTGCTGTCCTCACAGAGATCCTTGGACAATTTGTTCCAGTTGGAACTTCTCCTCTTTTAGTCTGGGACTGTTGTTTCTCATTCGTCTACGATGCCCCAACATAAGAGGAATTTGCATTCTGGCTAACTTCCCTGTGTATATGGACAGACTGCTGTAAGGTGTTACCAAAGTCATCTTGTCTGTAGGTTGAACAACCTCTCTCTTGCAGCTTCTGCTCACAGGGCAGGAGTGCCAGCCCTGACCATTCTGTTGGCATTCACTCAACTCACCCCAGTTTACCAATGTCTTGCACTGGGAACCAAAACTGGGAGTACTCAAAATGTGATCTAATAAATATCAGATAAAGGTCAGTAATCATTTTCCTTTGTCAGTTGGCTGCAATTTTCTTAACAAAATCTGGTGTGCCAAGACACTGCTGACACATACTTAGACACAAACATACAATTGATGTAGTTGGCTATTCTGTTCAAAGGTCTGCAGGCAAACACTGGTTTTGAGCCAAAATTAGAATCTTTCTCTAGTCAATCCTCGATTTTTTGTGACAAAATATGTCAAACTTACCTTGCTGTCTGACTTCAACCCCAATAAATCAGATGGTCTCATAGTGAGCAAATCTATTGTATAGAAAATGTGCCAAGTTTATGTTTACTCTGCAGGTATAAAATGACTTTGATGCTTCCCCTTTTTCTTTGGCTAAAGGGTAAGATATAAGATACTTCAGAAAATTTTTCCAAAATAAAAAAAAGTTTTTCCATAGAGTTTCCCCTTATTGAAGGAAACTGGCTAGCAAGCTATTTAACAGAAAAAACCCAGAAAATACTGGATGAGCTTAAATGAACTTAAAAGGCAACCTGGCCCCTGATAATTCACAGGTGTGCTAATTACCAAAGAAGGGCAATAGCCTTTAATGGGTTGCACCTGTGAGTGATAAAGACAAGTGTGATAAAAGGGGAGGGCTGATAGGTCCAGCAAAATCTTGATGAAAAGTGCTAGGAGAAAGAGGACCTTGAAGAGGAGCAGCAACTGCCTCTCTGATCTTTTCCCTTCTCTCTTCCTTGTATCTTTTCTCCCCCATTCTCTTTTCTCCCCCTTAAGTGCAAAGAGCTATTTGGAAATGGAAGGTATGATGCTGGCTTCTCTCCTCAATTATAAAGAACCATTTGGAGATGGAAGGTAAGAATCCTTCTCCTCAAATACCAAGAGCCATTTGGAGATGGAAGGTAGGAAGTTTTCTCCCCTCTGCACCTCCCCCCTTAGATATTGAATTTTCTTCCTCTTAACTCTTAGTATTTATCACAATGAAATGAGGGAAAAGTCATTAGCATTTAGATAACATGGAGAGGAAATATTTACCAGTTTTTATATCCCAAAAATTTGCAGAAAAAATATGTCCTCGTTATAGTTATACATCTGTTATGAGTGCAGTTCTTAACTGTTCCTTAGTTGAGGCAAATCTAAACACAAAATCATAGGTATGTAAAACAACCCCTAATTTTCTATAGAAAGAGTAACCAACAGTTTAAAATTTTCCCTTATTGAAAGGAATTCTTAGAAAGGAGCAGAAGATATATAAATCAAAACAAATTCCTAGGGTATGAATTTGAATTTTCCCTCTCTAACCTGCTACTTGATTTCTATATAATCATTTTTGAAGAAAATAAGACCTCTTATCTCCTAGCTAGGATCTACAAAATCCTAAAATGGAACTTGTCCACTCTCTTCTTTGTAATTTTTTTGCATTTCTCTATTGCCACTTTACCATCTTGTAGAATTTAGTGTGAAAAACTATGCCTCAAGGCATGCATCTAAAATAAGGATAAGGAAACTTCAAGGGACATAAACAGTGGCCATCTTGACAATTTTTTCCCAAGTAATTATTCAATTTTTTGAGGAAAAATGAAAGAGGTAGTAGTACTCTTCAACTAATCTTTAGAAGTGTCAGAATCTTGTAGCCTTCAGGTCCTGAATCTGCTATACATGTGATTTATCTCAAATCTGAAACAAAACTGCATTATATCTCAATTTGGTAGGGAAAGCACCCACCCAACTAATAGATAGCAAAAGTTAGGTGAAGAGAGGAAACTCGTTAAGCCGTTGAAACTCAATCACGTTAATGAAAGGTTTGTTTTAATGTGCTTTATAGCATATATGCAGCCATAAGTGAAGTTAAGGATGCATTCATGAGCAGGTACTCCAGCTCAGATGAGGCACAATAATTCACAAAGCTGTGTAGTTCATTCATGAGCCCTGACAGGTCATATAACACTCATATGTACTCTAGGATGAAACATGGCTAGTTTGTAAGTTGAAGAAACCTGAACAAACATGTATAATGTTCAACCCCAGATGACTCTCCTTTTTTGAGGAAGCTTCTAATCTATTGCTAGTAGACTTATATGTGGATTATAGAAGATTTATTAAGACTTTGAACTTGAGGATCCTGTTTATACAGCAAATAAAAACTACATCAAATTTAACTGAACATAGTGAACACAGGATGTGACTCTGGAATGATGTACTAAGGTTGTGGTGAATCTTCACTGCATTCTGAGACCATAAAATAATTGCATTCTTCTCAAAGACATGGATGTCTACTCAATTTTCAAAAATAAGTGGTACCTGTAAGAAATTACAATTTTATTTTACACATTCCTATACTTAAACAACTCAGCGCACACAAGGCATAATGCACTGTGAAAAATCATCTTTAACACTTTTTAATATGAATTTTAAAATATAACAAAGAAAGGTAGCTCCTCTAGTATTAAGCTGTTGTGCCTAGAAACAATACCTCTTTCAAATAATTATTTTTCTCCGATCCCTTCTTTGAACTTACATACTTTGGCTTATTAGGAGACTTATTCAGAGTTCCTTGGGAAGCAGCACTTAAAAACAAAGGAGTTTAGGAAAGGTGGGCATGCTTCAAAACAGAGATCCTGAGGGCACGGGAACAGACTTTCCCTGTGTGCTGAAAGATGACTTGACAAGGCAAATGTCCAGCCTGGATGGGCAATGAGCTTCTAAAGGAACTCAGGAGTAAAAAGAGGCTATATCATCTTTGGAAGGAGGGTCAGGTCTCTCAGGAAGTACTTAAGGGGGTTACTAGGGCATGCAGAAAAGAAAGGAAGGCCAAAGCTCTTTTTGGATTTAGTTTGGCAGCTTTTGCAAAGGATAATTAAAGATGTTTTTACAAATATATTAATGGTTAAAGGAAGGGTAAGACCAACCTTTGTTCTCTACTGGATGTGGGAGGGAACTAAGTAACTGCAGATGGCGAGAAGGTAGAAGTTCTTAATGCCTTCTTTGCCTCAGTTTTTAGTGGTAAGATGGCTTGTCCTCAGGACAGCTGTCCTCTTGGGCTGGTATATGGTGTCAGGGGGAAGAATGTTATCCAGTCAGACTGGTTAATAGTCCTCCCTGTTATTCAGGAAGAGGCAGTCAGAGAACTGCTGAGCAGCTTGGATGCTCATAAATCTGTGGGACCAGATGGTATCCATCCCAGGGTGATGAGGGAGATGGCAGATGAGCATTTGAAGACACTCTCCATCATTTACCAATAGCCCTGGCTCACTGGTGTGGTTCCAGATGACTTCCTCCTGGAAAGGCTGGCATCCCATGGCTTGGACAGAAGCACTCTTTGCTGGGTTAAGAACTGGCCCAGAGAGTGCTGTATCCAGCTGGTGGTCAGTCACCAGTGGTGTCCCTCAGGGGTCTGTGCTGGGACCTGTTCTGCTCAATATTTTCATTGAGGACATGGATGAGGGTATTGAGTCTTTCATCAGCAAATTTGCAGATGACACTAAGCTGGGAGCATGTGTCGATCTGCTGGAGAGTAGGAGGGCTCTGCAGAAAGACCTGGAATGGTTGGATGGATGGGTAAAGTCCAATAAGATGAAGTTTAATAAGTCCAGGTGCCATGTCCTGCATGTTGGCAACAATGATCCCCTGCAATGTTATAGGCTGTGGAAGGTGTGGCTGGACAGTGCCCAGGCATAAAGGGACTTCAGGGTACTGGTTGACAGCTGTCGGAACATGAGCCAGCAGTGTGCCCTGGAAGCCAAGAAGGCCAATGGCATTCTGGCCTGTATCAGGAACTGTGTGGCCAGCAGGAACAGGGAGATCATCTTTCCCCTGTATTCAGCACAGGTCAGGTCGGTCACACCTTGAGTGCTGTGTCCAGTTCTGGGCCCCTCAGTTTGAGAAGGATGTTGGGACACTTGAGCACCTCCAGAGGAGGCAATGAGGCTGGTGAGGGGCTTGGAACTTGAGCCCTGAGAGGAATGACTGAGGGAGCTGGGGGTGTTTAGCTTGAAGAAAAGCAGACTCAGAGGTGACCTTATCACTCTCTACAACTTCCTGAAAGGTGGTTGTTGACAGGTGGGGGTTGGTCTCTTTCTCCAGGCAGCAACTGACAGAACGAGAGGACACAGTCTTAAGCTGGGCCAAGAGAAATATAGGCTGGGTATTAGGAAAATGTTTTTGTACAGAAAGAGTGATAAAGTACTGCAATTGTCTGCCTGGAGAGGTGGTGGAGTCACCATCCCTGGGTGTGTTTAAAAAGACTAGATATGGCACTCAGTGCCATGGTTTAGTTGAGATGTTAGGGCTAGGTTGTAC
Organism: Haemorhous mexicanus; assembly: GCF_027477595.1. NCBI lineage: Eukaryota > Metazoa > Chordata > Aves > Passeriformes > Fringillidae > Haemorhous > Haemorhous mexicanus. The sequence continues at coordinate 86,179,534 of NC_082341.1, read as the reverse complement.
TCAATCTTGGAAGTCTCTTCCAGCCTAGTGATTCTGCTTATGATACCTGAAACTTTCCAACAGCACTACATTTATCTCGCAATGAAAAACACCACAGCTTATTCTAGCATTCTGGTTGACTAATAATATGGGAATACTTACTTTATTTTTAAATAAACCATGGCATTCTTGACCAAGTTTGCTCTTAGCTTACTTCACAAATTTCTGCTACAACACAAATGATGCCGTCCCTTTATGCCAGTTATTTGGAGTCAAATTATTATTGATTATCTGTCAATGAGAGCTAAAAAAACAAAGTGAGTCAAAGCTTCTGTTCAGAATGAGTACTAATAAAGCCAGAAACCAGCAATGCAAATTACCACACTTGCAGAAAACTCCTCTGATTGAGGAATGCATGTAAAATAATGCATCTATATCTCAATATCTTTCCATAAGAATACATAGCTACCCCTTAAAATAGTGGCATTGTCATAATTATCCCCCATGTAAAATAAAATCATTAAAAAAACCCTCCAAACAAACCAACCCCAAACTTAAAATATCTATTATCAACCAAAAGCATTCCTTCTTCCACTACAGTAACTTCATTTTCTTCCTCCAGCAGTCATTTGCTATCCTTCTCATTTTGGAGCAAAGATACATGCAACTGTATCAATCGTATTCTAGTCTGCCGAGTTTTGTTGGACCAAAACATATTTCCTGAGCATAAAATAATCAGATTCCTACACTTATTTTTTCTTTTCAGGATGCTGCAACACAAGCTTTTCTGCCCTTCCTCTTCCCTCTGCCAGCTATAATAGTCTTGCAACTTGATTTCATTGTTTTCTCTTTTGCATTTCAATTGCAGCTGAAATGGTACAGTGCAAGTATTTTAACTAAAGCACTGTTTTTTTCCATCCTAAAAGTTACAAATGCTGAAGTCAGCTCACTAAGCATTCCTAACAATTAAAGCATAACAAATGAAAACTGTTCAAAGAAAGACATCATTAAAGAGCATTTATTCAGTATTACTAGTGTGTGTGAAATTATAAAACATGCTTTTGTGTTATTTATTCTTTTATTTACAGAACATAGCAGGGAACTTGTATGCTGCTTTGTTCCATATCATAAAATTTGAAGTTATAATCTCCATTTCTCATATTAATTGCTTAGTTAAGAACTCAGTGACTTAGTATTGCCTGATCTACAGTGAAGAGCAAATTATTTCACATGGGGTTCAGCACCTGAAACACCACTTGAGCAACTGTGTGGGCAAGGCTGGCTGCTTTGTTTTTGAAAATAGAGGCTCCCAAAGCAATCAGAAGTACATAATTGAATTTTAGGCTATTTTTTCAGCTCAGGGAACATACCCTTTTTCTCCCCAGTGGATGTGAAAACACCTGATGCCCAACATTATTCTAAACTATTATAAGCCTTACAGTATGTAGTACAGCTAGACTTTTCCAGTTGATTAAAACTCTGTATTTTGTCTATATGGCTACTTCCCTTTTTCCTAATAACATGAAACACTTTACCATGTTGTAGTCTTTAAAAAGCTGAAAGTTTAATATAAGTAATAACAGCATTCATCACAGGCCATCAGGCATAGTCAAGTTTCAAACAGTGGAACAAATTAAAGTTTTTTTAATGAGGATTTCTGGTGAACACAAGTAATGATTTTCTTGCATACAAGATCACTACATATAACCATCCACTAGATATGCAAGAGGTCTTTTGCCACCAGAATTCCTCAATTAAGATAAGTTAAAAAAAAAAGCAGACTCCAAATATAGTTGTTGCATGCCAAATCCATTTGCATAAATTAAAATTTTTATATCCAACAATTGGCCCAATTAAGTTCCATCTTGTCAAAAATTATTTTGGTTTATGAAAGCATGACTGACCCTGAGATAACTTGAGCAGCTGCATTTGATGTTGAAATGCTCCAGCCAGAATGGATGTCCTGGAAGGAGCAGTACTAGCATGGGAATCAGTAAAGTCATATGAGATAGAACACATCTCGCACAGTTCACACACATCCAACACCAATCTCAAAGATGACATTTTTTTAATGGTGATCTGCTTTTCTCCTCTTTTTATGGATTTTTACCAGTAAATTTGTTTTGGTTTTTTTTGCTTCTGTTTCTGCACACTGCAACATGCATATTCCCAAAGAGGTTTAGTATAGTACTTGCAGAACTGGAGCTTAAACACACATATGAACATAGTGAGGAGAGGAGGGGGAATCCTCCCTCTTGAACACATCCTAGGGGGAAAAAAAAAAGCATTTTTATACCTTAAATGCCTAACACTGGTTATTCTAGAGCACATTACAGTAGCTTTTTTAAAAGTTCTTTCTATCCCAAAACAATATTTTTTGTTCGTTGCTAGGTATATGTACCTTTGCAGGAATAATGAAGGTTTTCAAAAATCCACCTCTAAAATCCATGCTCACAGGCTGCAGAACATGCAGATGGATCTTTCTGAATATTTGACTACCCAAATGTATCTGTAAAAGCCTTTGAATACTCAATAATTTGGTAAGTCAGCCATCTACAATACCTAAATACAAATTAATGTCAGGCTTTGAAGGTAGTTGTGATGGTCTCCTAAATCCTGGAGGGTTGATTGACCATTATAAAAGAAACTGTCTCATACTCAGTTAAAGGTAATAAAACTAAGTGGAGATTTTAAAGGATACAATATATATTCCAAAGGGTAGAATACAGAATAAGATACAACACTTGTTTTTGTAGCATTAAAATCCAGTGAAATAAAATTGGCATTATTCAATTGTAAAACTTAAACATTTTCCTACCTTTAAGAAAATTTATTAAAAAATGCAATCAATATATGTTCTATAGAGCACAAACCATCACAGTTAAGAGCCAATGTACTTTCATATGATGCAAAAGTTAGGTGCAAAGTACTAACATTGATTGACCAATAGCTGTTGTCATTTTATTTCAAAAGTTCCATGCCTTCTCAGTGATTTCTCATGGGCAGCTCCTCACAGCACTCACTCCTTCACAGCCAACAAACCCCAACTCTCTCCTCAACCAGCTAATCCACTGTTTTGTAACACTCTTCTTATTGGACACAGCTGTGGCCTATTAAGGGCAGGCCTGTTCCTAATCTTTGGTGATTAGTACAGCTGTAACTCCTCAGGTGTGAGACTACCTTCTGCACTGTCTTTATTTTCTTACATTCTATCCCTCCACAAATAGCATCCATGAAAAGGAACTTTGCAATAAATCTAGAAACTAATCCTCCTGCTCTTAAAAATAGAACGTCTGTCTGTTTGCAAACATTTTTAAAAGGATTAAAAATATGTGAACACATCAAAGACCACTTCTACCTCATTTGTTACAAAATTTAGAGCTCAGGCCACAGTGGTTGTGTTACAACAATGCTAAGCATTAATTTTTCTATTTAATGCAATACAACAGTATTACATCTTAAAAATCTCCAAGTCACTTTTAACTGATGCTTGTGACTAAAGATAGAAGGCTTCTTAAAGCGTTAACACATTTATCGATTTCATCTGTAAGATGCACAATGTTATTCTTTTAGAACGTCTTTTTAATTAAATCTCTCATGACAAATAACTCACAATAGTAAAATGGTTCCACAAAAAGATCGACAACATACTTAATGATGACATTTAAAGTTGATTTCACTTGAAAACAGTTGTCACATTTTATATATTCTTTCTACAGACAATTTCCTCATCAGGTGTCCTCAGCTTTCAAGTGTAATTACTTTTCTCTTATGGCTAATAACAATAAACTCCCAAATTGAAACTCATTATAAAGGACATCTTCTGCTGGATTAGAAGATAAAAACACAACATGTAAGGTCCTAGAATATATAAAACAGGTTTTTTTTTCTAAATGTGTAGCTGTTTTGTTTGTAGGATAACTAATGTTTCAAGTAGGAAAATCTGTCCTCCACTGCTAGAGGTGTTTCACATAAAAGCCAAAGTTAACTACCCAGAGATAAGGAAATTGCTCAGTATTCAGAGGGAAAGTTTTTACTTCCCTCCCCAGCATTAGCAGTGGAGATAAATACTTGCAGCATGTCTATTGAAATGAAAAAGCCTTCATTTCCTTTACTTTGAATTACAGAATAATTTACTCAGAGTAGTAAGTCTTTCCTTTAGCAGTCTAATATCTGACTCTAGATACTGAAGTATTGGTATTTTGACCAGATACTAAAATAAAAATTCCTCAAAACATATAGGTAGGTATTAAAATATTTCATTTTACATGAATTTTACAACTACCCACAACCTAGGTAGTAAATTAAACCTGTGGTCAGCCTGAACAAGCTCTGCTTTAAAACCTATGTCTCCCTCTATTTCATTGTCTCATAGTTCAGTGAATTAATACCTGAAGTGGATACAAAGCTATCCATTTTTGCAGGTGCACAAGTATGACCATAGAACCTACAGCGCATGTCATGCCCAGGCAAGTACAAGGACAGGAGCTGAAATGGGCTCTCATAGGTCAAATGGGGATCCTTGGTGAGCTTGTTCACGATTACTAACACTCATTAGTGCTCTCGAGGCACTCATCTTCTGGTGTGTACCTATCAATCAAGTAGAGGGGATTTTCCACCAGAAAGTTTTAAGAAACATACTTTTGTGTTTCCTTCTCACAGAATTATTTTTGTTTAATTCATAACTTCCTATCTTTGTTCAAGGGAAAAGGGAGTTTCTGCTAAAGTAAAAAACCCCAAAAGTGCAACATAGCTCAACATACTACATCCTGTAATTCACAGAATGATATAAACCTTTTTGCTTTCCAGAAAAATGTTGTAACTAACACAGAAATTAAATTCACCACAGCAGTTATAATGTAATGACACAGTGTAATAAATTTCAGATGTTACAAAAAGCAGCTCTGGTCATTAGAACAATTTTTCGCAGTTTTAATTGCATTTTTTCATTCACTCCTCAGGATACCTCAGGTCATCAGGATATCTATTCACCTTTTTTTTCAAATGATCTGCTTCTGCTGAAAATAGATGGCTCAGGGTTGAGATTGGACCTTTTATCACCTTCTGGATGAATCAGTTGCTTCTTCATGCATTGAGCCACTGTCTGCTTGTCCCTCAGCTGGCATTTCCAAATGAAATGAAAGAAACAGACACCAAGGAATCAAAGGTTGATAAGCCTTCTGGTTAGCCTGAGAACCATTACTGAGTTCCTCTTCTGTTGGTTGCTGATCAGTCTGCCTTAGTGCTGTTACAGCTGGTGAATAATGACTCATTTATGAATAATAGCCTCACTAATCTTCACAACAACTGTTAGTAAAAGGTCACTTCAGCTCTGAAAATGTTTGTGTTTCCCTTTTCTTGTTGTAATAAAATCTTCAACTGATGCAACAAGCAATTTAAAAGCTTTATTTTTTTGTTACACAGTTGGAGTCAAAATGGGACGTTGTTTACAATGTAATGTTTCTCCCACTAGAAGAGAGAAATTAATTCTACCTATTTTACTAAAAGAGTAACATGCTCCTAGCTTGTGTTGTACATCTTAATTATGTGTTTTCAAAGAAAGAACAAAAGAACAAGCAGCAGGTAAGAGGTGAACTTTCATAGTAAAACTGTGAATAGGTACGTATAAATGTATACAGTGTGTGGAAAATACTGCGCAAGGATGGTGTGCTGTTGTAAATGTCCTAGGTTCTGTATTTGGTTTCTGCATGGTTTTATTATGGCTTCTACATCTTTAATTTTTCCACCTTTGAATGCCCTGGCTGTGTCAGGTTTTTTATCTCATTTGATGCTTTTTTTTTTTCTTTCCCCAAGAGTAATTCAGAGTTGCTTACTTTTTTGCATGAACTACAGATGCTAAAAAGTGTTGTTCGTATAAAAAGTGAACTGTAGAAACATCACATTCTGGCACAAATGAGTTCTACATTTCAACAAATGAGTTCTACATTTTTAAAGAATGAACACTTGAAAAATAGGTATTCTCGAAAATGGGGAACATTAAAAAAACACAAGAAATAAAGTAAACTTAATACTGAAATACTTTAGGTTACTTACTTCTGAAGTGAATGTAATTACAGCCAAAAAAAAAATTAGGTACAAATGTTTTTACACAGATTTCAGAAAAAAAGTAATTTTGGCAATATTTTAACAGAAAAAATACCATGTGCCATAAAACTGTGCTTCAAGGCATCCTTATGCTTTGGCAAAGTTATTCATAGTGGTATGTAGGTCACCACAATATCTGACATAATAAAGGTTAACAGCATAGAAGCTCAGCATTGCCGTGCACAATATGTAAAGTGAGGATATTTCCACGCAATCTGAATAATTTTCATGCTTTGCATTAGTCTTCATCTACACAACTGCCTTCCCATCTCATGTCTATGTTTGATATGGGGGCCTTCTATAAAATGTCATTAAAAAGTTATTACTCCATAAAACATCACTTTTCATGTTCTTCAGGATGAGGTTTTTCTTGCAGAGACAGAGAGGTAAAGAGAAAACAATATGTTAGAACTGAAAGGAAAGCCACAGATATGGCATGAAGTAAATTAAAGAAAAAATGAAAAAAAAAGAAAATAAAAAAGCAAATGTTATTTTTTTGTTTATTAGCCTGTATAAAATTGGGCATGCATACTTGAAATTACTCCCTGTAAGAGTACAAGTGGCTGTGGTCATAAGCACAGAGGGTGCCAAAGTCTCATCAGGCCTGGTTGTTGTTTCTTCTGACTTGAAAAGGTCTCTAAATCTGTTTTCAAAACGTTCATGAAGTCTCTCTTTGATGCCAGCTTTCTCTTCCTCTACAGCAATGTCTACCCCAGTCTCACAAGATAGAAGAGCTCTCTTTTTATTCATTAGTGTGTTATAACACCAAAGAAATTCTTTGGGAAAGATTTTGTAGTGCTTGTGCAAACTGTGCCAGCCTGGATAATCCCCACCTTCTGGAAGAACCTGAAGGAAAAAAGTGCCCAGAGCTCTTGTGTTTTTCCCTTTGTAGAAGCAAACTCAACAAGACCTCATGCTTCCAGCCTGCACTGAGCCTATGAATCAGGCAAGCCTATTTGGGACACTTAATTAGTTCAGAACTTCAGAGCTGCAGTGCGGAGGGAATGACCTGACCTTGAGAAGAGCATCCCAAGCACACAGCACATCTCCCGGCCAGCAGCTCTTACACCTTTACTGCACCAACCTTAATTCTCAGTAATAAGTCAGATTCCTTTTTTTATGGGATACAGCACTGCAGTTAAACATAATCTTGTGTTCACACAGCCTGTCTTCCTTAATATAAATCTCGTTTCCCCTCTTCGATGTGGCCGTGTTTTCTGCAACATCAAAACTCTACAATTTCCCTGAGACTGCATGAAAGCTGAAGTAGGTTGTCTCATGACAAAGCTGTCATTATCTGGCTTTGATAATAAAATTGCTATCCTTCTTTCATCCGACCTGAAAAAAAACCCCAAAAACTTTATATTATCAGCCATTTGTTACAGTTTTAAAACATATTAGAATGATAATTCTTTATCATTCCAAAAGTTTTATTTGGTGTCACACACCAAGTTAATAAATTCCTTCCACCAGAGTATTGAGAAACATATTTCTTCCTTTTGAAACAATGGAGTGAACTCATTCCTACTGCAAAAGACAAACATAAGTCTTACTTTTCCCACTGGAATTTTGAACACATTAGTTCACTATTCACCCAGGAATCACCTCTGGTTATGCACCCTCCATTCTTTTTTTTCAAGTAGAAATGATGAAACATTTGCAGTGAATACATGCCAAAAAGTCAGTTTACAGTTTTTAAAGTAATTTGAAATCTACACTTTGTCACTCATTGACATTTCTTACTATCTGTCATAGAATTCAGAAAGTTACATATTTATGATCAAACGGACCATTCTCTACCAGATTTATATACTAATTACAATCTCTTCCAATTTCAGCTTCAGTGAACACATTTAATACAGTGCACGCAATTCCAATTATTCTTCCACTGTAGCAAGGCAAATACAAGATAAGATGCAAATTAGCTGCTAAACATACAGCCCAAACCTGTACCCAGAGCTTCCATTAGATCACTCCAGAGAGAAATTTATAGATCAAGTTAGCTGACTAGTAATTTACTCATTTTAATTTTTTACAGGTTAATTTTGCCAAGACCAGGAACACATCTGTTTCAGCTAATTCAAGGTAATTCACTTAAATTATTATCCACTCTAAAGTGAGTCGGCAATTTCAATGAGTGCTCCTTGTGTGTGCTGTCTGTGGGAATAATCCCACAGTCAACATCAGAAAACTCAACAATTTAACAAACAAACTGTTAAGGTGCTGATAATTTTTGAAGGTTTGGTCTTAGCCTTAAACGAAATCTATTGGGAGCTGGGGGAAGCATTCTTTCCAATCTTCACTGAATAAAACCATTAATATGAGCATGTTTTCTGTAAAACATATATGACAATATATCTATCAATATACCAACTAATATGAGCACCTAGGAGAACTTTGATCTTAAATATTTAAATGTACATTACCCAGATACTGGAATTGATTCACAGTTCTCTCTGGCTTTCCCAGAGAAATATTTTATCACTTATGTATATCGCACTCTAAAGGTGTGGTTTCCTGAAGGCTATCTGAAATCCTCTTCACTTCAGTACCAGTTCACAGAGTTCACAGCATGACTAGAAATATGATGACAAGAATAGAAGCGGCCTTTAAGTAACCTGGGGATTTCATTTTATTATATCCTAATTCCTTTTCCTTAATTTTATATGATTTTTGTAAATAATACATAATTAAAAATTAGTGAGGGGAAGGGACTATGAGACCTTGCATGGCAACTAACTAGGAATGATTGCCATTCTCAAGGTAAACTTGAATTTTTTCATGTTTCTGAAAACCTGTTTTTAACAAACAAGAGGTATTAATTAACATCATTAAAACCTGAACGCTGTTTTTATTTGCCAGATATTTCAAGATATATATAGAATGATAGATTGCAATTATTCTCATGTAAGAATCAAAGCACATCAAACTTATACAAGTATCTTTAAGCTTATTCCAATTCAGACAATTTCCTTCAAAGAATTCAGCTACATTAGACAGCAAATCCTTCGTAAATCTAGTTAAACCTTTTTTGGCATTTGTATGATAATCTGCCTTTTCTTACTTAAGGATGTTTATTCTTGACTGTTTCACTGACAAAGAAAATGACATTTTGAGGTACTTCAAAAACTGAATTCCAGTTATAAGAGAAGCAACCCATGAGTCAAAACAGTTGTCTTTTATTCCCAGTTCTTTCAGGCATTTTCCCTGCAAACTAGGGCAAGTCACATCAAATCTCTCTTTTATTTTGTTTGCTCTCTTAATTTATCCTTCTGGAAGCTCCTCAGAGAGCAGACCTTCCATGTACCTACCTGTGTCCCAAGGAGGCCTCACTCTCAGTGAGGTCTTCTGGGTCTTTCATGTTAGATTCTACATATTAAATTATGAATAGAAGATACTATTTTTTTTTTTTTTTGTGTGTGTGGTTTACAAATACACGTGGGCAAAGCGTTAGCCTTTTTCTCTAAAACAAACAGGATTTTCAGAATCTGATATTGTGGGACTGCCATAGACAAAAAAAGTGGAACAATGATACTCAAACCTAAGCAGTTAATTTTACTGCTTTAAAGAAGCAGTCCTTGCAAGAAAATTTCAGATACAAGATAGGGGAAAAAAGTAAACTTGTTTACATCTTCTCTTTCTGTTCTTGATGGTGTAAGTAAATATTACAGAGAAAAGACCAGATCTGAGAGTCTGACTATTCTCTGTCACTGGAAAAGAAATCTAGATTTAATTTTTTGTGACAATGCAGTGTAGCTTACTTGTTACCAAAAAAATAGGAATGCAACCATTCCATTTAAAAATATGTGTATTGCTGTATATTTTGATCTCAATTGATTGTTCACTCATATTGAAAAAACTTCAATTTTTGCTCTACTCCACAAGCAGATTACAATTTCCAAGGAAATTCTCAGCTCATCTGCATTAAGGCAAACTATGTTGCTACTTTTTTCACAACTTATTTGTTTTAAAAACACTATAAGTAATTTAAGGCATCTCTTGAGATTAGTGGTGAGGGAGAAAAAACATGAGCAGAGAACTAAGAGAAGATATGAGAGAAAAAAATTATCTCTGACCACAGAAAAGGTCTGAAAACAGTTTTATTCTCACCTAGACTGGGAAGGGAATATTGCTTTTTGTATGCAACACAATAAAGCAGTAAAATTTTTAAATGCACTTGGCAGCTCGCTGGTGTATTTTCTGTTACCAGGTACTATTCCAAGAGCTGAACTCTTTGCCTAAGGGATATACCAGGGGTTTTTGCAACAAAAATGTTTGAGGTATTTTTTTCCACTCTTCATGGGAGATCTGCTTCAGAAATAGTCTCAGAAACTTCTTTAATTCTTAGGCTCAAAATAAGCAACCTCTTACAGACATGTTTAATTAATGGGTTCAAGAACATTGAGTTTAGATTAATATATTAAAAAGAAACTACCAAAAGCGAGCTGCAAAGACAACAGATTTAAGATAATTCAACCACAACAAAAAGCTGGAAACCTTGTGTAGTTTCTAAAAAGAAAATAAAGATGTTTTCTGTGAACAGCTCAAATGTCAAACCTAGGCAATAATTTAAAATAACATAATCTCCTCCTCCGCTGTAATTTCAATGCTCAAACTTCACAAAAACAACCTCTGCCAGACAAGAAATGGTCTTCATCTGATGTGTGATGTAGAAATAGATTTTAAAATGGTACACATTGGCTGGTCTAAACCATTTCAAAATGCTATGTCAACAGAAGCATTTTTGTTAATAAATATATTCTGATATGAAACAGAGGATATTTCTTCACAATTGTGAAGATTTTTTATAAGCCTGAGTTGACCAGAAGTGAAGAGGTGTGGCTCAAGCAACTGCTCAAAGTAAAAGAATAGGAACCTAAGAAAAAGGACTGGGAAAGACTGCTTTGGGAGTACCTTGTTAGCAAGGAACTACCCAGAGGTTTCTACTCAGCAGAAATACACATTGAAGAGGCAAGAGCAAGTTTCTCCTGGGCAGCTAAAAGCTGGGACAGTGAGATGAAGCGGCACAAGCATGCCAAGTGCAGGATGAAGCAGAGTGAGATTGCCTGGGGGAGCAGTAGCCAGGAGACCTGAAACGCACACAGTGGCTGCCAGCATCTGGCAGGAGATGGGCAGGCAGGGACCTGAAAATCACAAACTGAAAGAAGATTGTGGCCAAAGCAGTGGGAAGCAAAGAGCAGCCCCACTTATAGCCTTGCCAAGGAAAGGACTGTACATAGTTTTAGATTTCAGGAAAGCAATTTTAGGGATGGCAGATCATCTCATTGCACTGTAAATTATCCTGTTGCTTTTACCCCTTGATAAATTACTTTTCATCAAATCAATCGATTCACATCTTAAAGCGAAGAAAAAGCAGCAACCTTACGGCACTCCAGAGAGACCAGTTTCATTTCCCCAAGGTTCTAGGGAAGGCTGAAGCTGGCATTTATCAGTGATCCACTGCATTTCAATTGGGAATTTTTGCTGTCAGTCAAATCCTGGACTAACTGTATTTATTGCCAAATCCAGCCAGTGAAACAGAATATCTGATTCCCTCTTCAAACTAAAAGTAAGGCAATTTCATTGAAAAATAAATATTAAGACCATTTAGCAGAATTTGAATATTTTTATTCTCAATTTTGTTGTTCCTGGCTACTTAAATTTTCTCTACTTACAGCCATGCACCTTGGGGTAGAATTGTCTACGTTGCTTTCTTGCATCCAAGCTTGCCTGAGTTATAAAAAAATACATTGAAAGTTTTGGATTTGCTTTTAACCAAAATGTTAATGTGAATAGAAGCCCTGGTAAGGATTTTTAGACTAAGACTAAAATATCAGTTCAGTATTAGATGCAGGACATGAGAACCTGCTGTTGTTTCTCAAAACAAAAGAATACATGTCCTTCTTTTAGCACTTGCTCTGAAAGGCTGGGGGGAAAAGGTTCCCTGAAGAGCACCTAGTGCCCTTTCCTTTCCTGACCGAGGCAGACACTTTCCACTATCTTTTTTAGTATTTCCCAATGCAGATAAAATATTGGTGACCAGCTGGGTGCAGGTCTCTTTCTCTAGCCCTTATGATAAAGAACAGATAAGTTTTTTCTCAGTATCTCTGTATTAAATTATGTGATTAAATGAAACTAAAGCAAATTGCAGTAACTTCCACAGGTGAAATTGAAATTACGTCCAAAGTATTCTATATTTCTGTATGAAATACAGATGAGGAGTAAGATCCTGTGACAAAATAAATTGATTTTGGATCAGTTTCTCTTGCTTGACAAATTTTTAATCAGACTATGGAGAAAGAAGAGAAATGGCCATCTGGCATTTCCTCCTCTACTCACATTTTAGATGATACACCCTTTTTTTTTAGATAATGGTGATAGTTTCTGACTTCATGGAGATATTCACAGGCCGTGAGTTCTTGTTCTTGCAGTGTAACTAAGATCTTAAACCCCAAAGGAATGAGCTTCCAAATTAATGCAAGGAAAAGCACATGCATTGTTCTCTGGACAATGGTACCCAGTGGCACTGGAAAATATGGATTTTGTTTCTCAGATACCTGTCAGCTAAAGACTGCAGTTCCCACTTTTCTTAAGACTATACATTTATTTTTTTAGGTGTTGGAATCTGAAATGCAGGGAATTCTCAGAACTTTGGGCCTGTAAGCCAAAGCTTAGAATTAAACATGGGAGTTTATCTGAGACCTTGGAAAAGGGTTCCAAACTTAGGTGTTAGAAGCAAGAGCGTGGATTTTTAGTTTAAAGCAGAGACACATTAAGCTAAGTAGCGGAAAGGTTAGAGTTTAAGATATAAAAAAAATAAAAGTGGTTACAGAGGTAAACAAAGAGTTTAGAATGCAGTACTGTAGGTTTGTACATCATAACATGATTGGCTAACAAATCTTACACTGTAGCATGGGTCCATAAGATGAAATATTTAAGGATTGGGTCAAAAACATAAATATCTTTTTTGGCAGTGTTTTATTGGTCAATAAATCCATAAAAGGTCTTGTAACCAAGGGTCTTGTGACCTTCTGAACCATGCTGCAATGATGTAAGCCGAATTCACCCTTCCTGCCCATCTAGAAAATGAGAAAAATAAACAAAACCTCATCATCCAAACCAATTCAGAAGTCCCATCTCAAATTCCTTCTAAAATTCCCCACAAGGGAATCATCACATTTAGGTTTGGCTTAAGTGTGCCAGGAAGCAGAATGAGCAGGCTCCTTCACAGTGGGGACTGAGCTGGGAGCTGAGAGTGACTCAAGAGCACGTCATGCCCTCCCTGGTGGGACAGAGTCTTATAACCATCATTTAGGAAGGAAAGAGAGAAGAATGTAGGGTAAGTCTTTGTTCCCCAACCCAGCTCAGATGAAGTAGTAACTGAGCGATGCACGTGAATGTGTACAAAGCCTGTGCAGGACCTTCCCTCTGATTGGATCTGTATCACTGAGGAGTAGTAGAGGTGGTGTTTTCTGTCCTGGTTAGATATAAGGAAATTCCAACCATTTGTCCAACACACAAAGGCTTGAGTAGAAAATTAGGGCAGAATAGGTAATAAAAATTGAAAATGGGGTTTGGAATAGTCATTACTAAGTGAGTTGCTCACCTAAGCACCAAAATAACATTTTCTCACAGTAGTTATAATCATCTGTTGAGTCATTAAGAGCATTTCAACCCCTTTCACATTATTTACACATTTTTTTCATGTAGAAGTTGAGTATAAGAATAAAATAGATAAAATGTAAACCTATGGAACATTTTTCAGGCTCACGTTTCTTCTAAGTTTTCCATAGAGCACTGATAAACTACTATAGTGAGGAAAGCAGGTCCTTTTCAGTCATTTACAACTGTCCTTTCTCTAGAGAATAATATTGTTCCTAAAAAGTGGGAGGCAAAATAAGAAAATATAAATTAGAGAGAAAACACAGACTAAAGAGAGTGGTATATGAAGAAAAAACAAAAGTAGTCATAATTGCATTCATTTGCAATCATGAGATGTACGAGTACCCTCTACTGAAAAACAAAAAGAAAAGCCAGTGAAAGTCATAATTGCAGTGGTTCTCTTGCTGGGGTTAAGAAAAAAATCTTTCAACATTACAGAGCCTAACCTTGACAAATTACATAGTTCAAATGACAATCTGGAAACAATAACTCCAATATAAATCATCCTGGGCTGATGTACCACAGTCTTTTTAATACATACTAGATAAACAGATACAAACACCAAAAATAAAAGACTACACTGTCATGACAGCATTTCATCACCCTTTTGCAGATATCTAAATAGGAGAACTGTGAAAGTGGTCTCAAAATTTCTTTGTATTGATCACACAATAAGGATCATACATAAAAAATGGATTTTAAAATATTTGGAGGGCAAATACTGAATATACAAAATTTCAAACAAATTCCAAACACTGAAAAAATGAGGGGATTTTATATGCAAAAACAATGACTTGAAAATGGAGGTAAAGGAATGCAAGGCTTGTGCATTTTTCAGTTGGAATAAAAAATAGTTCATAATATTTTGTCTTATTCAGTTGAAGCTTTAAAAACTGTATATTTTGGCTATAGTATAAACTCTTTCTATATTTTTTGTTTTGAGAATAACTAACACAGTAAAATTTGTGTGTAATCTGTTACTGGTTTTTGAGAGAATGACCATGGCTAAGAGTATTTTGCAATTTATATATTGACCAAAGCATAAGGGTCAAAGATCACGTACCACAAAAACCACAAATATCTTTTAAAAGTTCTAATGTTTCAGCATAGAGAGACTGGTAAAGAAATTCACAGGTTAAAAATACATCCTTATACAAAAATTGTGAATTGCATTGTTTATGTAAGTGTTAGAAACAAGCATGCTTTGCATAGCTGACAGTACATTGGAGGTTATCTACATGCAAACAGTATCAGTATATTTTGTGTCTGGTTGTACAGACTGGGAGAAGGTTTTCTGGCACATCTTTCTCTAGGTAAGTGACACACC
This sequence comes from Haemorhous mexicanus, assembly GCF_027477595.1. NCBI lineage: Eukaryota > Metazoa > Chordata > Aves > Passeriformes > Fringillidae > Haemorhous > Haemorhous mexicanus. The sequence goes on along the minus strand of NC_082341.1, from coordinate 86,164,461 downwards.
ATGGCACATGAGGACAACCTGGTGGTTGCAATGCTGTTAGTCATTTAGTCATTTAGTCAATGCTGTTAGTCATCCGAACACAATAGTTCGGATTTGAAATATTTTCTATAACAATAACAGATTACACACATGAAAAGCAACAAGAATAAAATGAAAACATGCTTCACATCTCCAGTCTTTACTAAATGCATACACATATAAGTCCAAGTGCTCATTATTTTACCTTGTATATTTTTCTTTTTTTACTGTTTTATTACAGTTGTTCTTTCTAGAATCATATTATTAGTTGACATCATAACTTTTTCCAAGTCTCGTATCTGTATAAACTACAAAGCTAACATAAAAAAAGACTTAAGGACTGCCTACTTACTACTTGTCAAATTATAATTTAATAAAAAACTAGCAAAATGAGGGATAGATTTTATAAAGTGCAGAATTTGTTGAAAGGGACTCATAGCCACTTCTGAAGATTCAATTTTTTTTTTAAATTGTAGAATAGGCAGCTTATTCCTAATAGATTTTTTAAAAATGAAAAAAAAAAACAAAAATGAGAACTTGGGATTTTTTTCACTAAAAATGTAGTAATGATGCAAATATGATAAGTTGACTTCTACTAGTTTAAAAATCTCGAATTGCAGTCTAGGCACAGCTTATCACTATCTTTTCAATGATAAACACTTTTTAATAACTGCTGCATATTCATACTTCATTAAGTTTTATTCAAATATACTGAAATTTTTAATTTTATTTAGTTTTCATTTTCACCTTAATTCAACACAGAGTAAGAACTAAAGAAAACTTCTGAAAATTAAAAGCATTGGAATACTCTGATAATATAAAATCAAGAATCAGTAAAAAAAAGATTACTGGTTTAGCTTGTTTAAGTATTTCTGTACATATTTGGGAAAAATCTTTCCATGCAGCCCTTCATCAATTTAGTAGTGAATGCTAAAGTTTCTTTGGTGGAAGAAAAGGGACTAAAAAGTAAAAACTGAATTGCTGTTATGTGAATCACAACTTGTGCATGTTCACTAACCTTTGGGTAAAGTAAATGTTTTAAGCTACTTAGACTAAGTCAGTCCTCAATAGTAATCTATTTGTTCTTGAGTTTAGGCAATGCTACTGGCACATATTTCAGCCTCTGTGAGGTAAATCCCAGTTACATCTCTTGGCATATATCAAGTAATGTGCTATGTTTCTCACTTCTTACTACTTCATTTCATTCTGTTTAGTCTTAGTTTTTCAACAAATATAGAAAATTTGAATTCCATGGAGTGGTGCAACATGCTGCTACATGTCACATTCAAAGAATTCAATTTTTTTAGCAGTCAGTCAAATATTCCTTTGATATAAGGGACTTTTTAATGTTTGGTTGCAACATCCTCAGTGGAGACAGTGTTGCTTAGAGGAGGATACATGTGAATAGTAGGATAGCTCTCTTTGACTGTGATTTAAAGCAGTTCCTGAGAATGAATCCCTCCTTTGGCTTAAGACATCTGAAATGAAAGTTGTTATGCATGCTGCCTGTTTCCTTGCATAGTATTTTCATTGCCTGGTTACTGTAATGGAAAGGAACCAGTTTCATCCTCTGGGCCTCTCTGAAAATCTATGTTTGGATTATACCTTGCAAACCCTTGTTTCACACCCGTCACACCCAATACCAAAGATACAAATGCTATTTTTACCTTCACCAGGTAAGTCTCAGTCACTTTATAAAGCACTATTTTTCTTTGCCACCACCATCTGTGAAATGTACAGCACTAACTGTTACTAAGTTTTACAAAGGAAAAGACAGAGATTGCCCAGACGATTACTCAGTAAAGGACAAAAAATACCTTAATCTTGAAAGATTTATTATACTTTCAGACTGGAGTATAGAGGTACTAGACTTCTAATGAAATTTTGTTAATAAAAAATTAATCTCCTTGGCAGGCCCACCCAACTGTATGCTGTCTACTTGTATTCTGTGACTATAAGGGAAAATATGTGCAAGTGAGATGGTCCCTGAAGTTTATACAGTGCTTTTTCTTTTGTGTATCTTCAACTAATGGCATCTAAATGTGCACCTGAGTGCATAACCTGACATCTTTTGACAGTCTTCTAAAAGCCTTGACAGAAAGCATTTTTCATTGTGTCATTTATATGCACTTTTCTTAAATAAAGGAAGTTTAATGGCCTTTTCACCATTTTACTTCTGTACGCATCAAAAGAGATGTTTTATAGTAATTAAATTGTAATTGTCAGGCCCATATCCTAACTACGTTTCTAAGTTGATCTAAAGATATGTGAATACCATGAAATAAATTATAAATACTAAGTTATTGGTTTATTCTAATTAATATAATTACGGATTGGTTTTACCTCAACTATGTCTCTGGTCTTCACACGAGTCTCAGTTAGAAAAGGAAATCACCCACGATCTTTCCATCCATTTTGAGGATAATCCATCTTATCCTATTGTCATGTGCCAAAGTGCCATAAAATTGACTAACACACCCAGGAAAGGGCTGAACTATGAATCATTAACTGAATCATTAACTATGTAATGATTCTTTTCTGAAATTTGTGAGCTTCTGTTTCAATTGCCCTTAAAAAAAAAAAAAAAAAGGAAGAAAAAGGGGAAATAAGGGGATAGGAAGAATAGAAAGGAAAAAGGAAAAAAGAAGAGGGGGGAAAAGGAAATTTGCTTTCTAACAGATACCAGAACACAAGGAAGTCACTATTTCTTTGGCCAGCTTTTGAAACTCCTAGCTTTATCAAATGCTGTAAAATTGGGCAACCTAATCAAGACCTAAATATCTACCAGGGGAGAACATCTAGCTAGCTGCATCTGCAGCCATCAATAAAACATTTGTTTAGAAGCCATCAGGAGGCATAGGAGAGCGGCTGGCCCTTAGTCAGGTCAGCAGAAGCCACAGGGGATGCAAGGCCAGTGGGCAGGCACTGACCCCTGCACTGCTGCCCTGTGTCACACAGCTGGGAGTGTCATATGGGCTGAGATCGAGGGCTGAGCCTGCAGCAGCACCAAAGCAAGAGGAGAGGTCCCCTCAGCCTCCTGCTCTCAGATCTCTCCTGCCCAGGGGACCCAGGACCTATGGCTGACCTGCTGGTCAGGGATCAGTGTCCTGCAGGAAATTTCTTAAAGGAGAATCCTCCTTTTTATAAGAATAGAGAAATTAATGACTAACAGAAAGGCCTCATGGTGTCACCCACAACTGTTTTCCTCCTCTTTACAGAATTATATTGAATATAAAAATTTTGCTATAAATGTTCTTTATAAAATCTGGAATTGCCAAACTCTGCATAAGAGGTACAAAAGAGAGAAAGATTAACTGGTAACAGAGTGGGCTGCTGACTCAGAGCAGCATTTAAAGGGCCTTGTATCTGTGTGTTGCCTTTTAATTTTATTCCTTCTGACCACATGCAACGGTGTGGCACCTCTCTGGTGTGGTACCTACACTAGATATGTGTCACCTGCTTTCAGATGGTGCCTGCCTTTCCTTCCTCTGCAGCAAAAATACTGCATTTGAATTATATATATAAAAACATACGTATATAACTTATTTTTTAATAACCTCATATCCTCGTTGATACATAGAGTTCTCTAGAGAGTGGCACCACATATAACTCGGTGAAACTGTATCAACCTTACTTTAGAGTGATGTCAGGACAATCATGGGTAAAGCATGCATTTTGCTTTACATTAAATTAGTTGTGTGACAGAAAAAGCAAATTTGGAGCTGTATTTATATTCTCTCCCTTCAAAAATAATGAGTAAATGATCAATAAACTCAAAAATTACATGCACAGAGGAAATATTTTTTACATTTTGCTCATGAACTTCTTGAACTACTATAACACATAAATCCTATAAGGATGCTTAAAGTATTAGCTATGTATATCAGTAATGAATACATCCAGAAGTGTAATTAAAATAAACATGAAGGCAGCAATATATAATCATAAAATCCAGCAATTTTCACCCAGGTCACCTCACCTTTCAAACTCCAACTCCTCTGCAAAACCAGTTTCAGAATTATTCTAAACAAACACAGAGATAATAATGTTTTTATGTACTCTAATAGACTTGAAAAATTGTTTCCAGACCACAGTATTATAGTAATAAACTAGTTTATTAAGTGAGTATTCTTTCTTCAGGCATTTCATCTCATCTGCATTTTAATCTTCCAACCAAAGCTGCTTTATTAGGACACTAAATATATTAGCTAGAATTGTACACTAGAAAGTAATTTCAGAATATTTAATTCACTAAATAAAGTAGTATATTAGCCGTATAATAGAATATAAAAGATAAAATAATAAAACTAGAAGATGCCCAAACTGCTTTGGTTAACTAAAAAAAATACAGTTTTGAAGAACAGTGGTAATTACTATACCTCAGTCTTCCACTGTCCTTTCAGCAAGTGAGTCCCAAAGCACTGTGCAAAGTCATTACTTTTGCTTTTCAGATAAACAAAGAGGCTCAGAGATGGAAAAGTAACTTTTTTAAGTTGCTCCTCTGATAGAACTGGATACATGAAGGAATACTACATGAAGGAATACTGAGTGCAGTAACAAATTAAAGAGGCCACACTGTTTATCCGAAGGTACGTATGAGGGAAAGCAAACAGAAGGTGCTATAATTTTCAGAGTCAGCTTGTCACACTGAGTTTTAACTCACTGTACTCAACAAAACTAACAATTTATGTCTTTTTATTACTGAAGACATTATGAGATTACTTCCTACTTCCATGAAAACTCGTTTCACACACAACTACATGGAGGGACACATAAAGACAGACTGAAGTCAAAGATACCATTAAGTTACTCATTTAATTCTATATAGATTGTGCTGTGGAACATAAGGCACTGTAATCAAAGATATCACTGAGGCTTAGACTTATAGTAGTAAAATCTGGCACGTTTTCACCAAGGAAAAGTTAATAATTATTCTCAGAGCTACATGGAAACTATGAAAAATCCTGAAGGCATTACCTACAGCTCCTAATTGCAGCAAATCCCTTATTATTATGACTGCATTTAGTCAAGAAAATGGAAAATGTTCATAGAGGATATTGAATTCAAATTGGGTGTCAACATGAAGCAAGGGGTTTGCTTGTGTCATGCTTTGGCTTCCATTTGAGGAAGGTTAGTCCTTATTTCCTCTAGCAATTTACACTTAGGGTTGTGATCAAGTCTTCGTTCAAGTTCTCCTTGTCAGCTCTATCCTATTTCTTTACACATACAATATCAAATCAATTGACATAAAATGTGTTCTATAAAATATGTACCAGGACCTTTAGTTCTGCTTTACAATTTCTGTACTTTAGAATTATATAGCATTTTAGAGTAGCAAAGACTTTTAAGATCATCAAGTCCAACTGCAAACCTAGCACTGGTATTTTGAAGAAGCTTTTAACAAAGTGTTGTCTGGGAATATATTTTAATGACTTTGGAAATGACAACTTGATGTCATCAGCTTTGGAAATGACAACACAGATGAAATGTTCCAGAAAGTGGTAGACACACTTGTTAAAAACAAAATTAAAAAAAAGGAAAATAAAAGAAAAAGAAAATTTAAAAAAGAAAAAAAAAAAGGAAAAAAGCCAAACCAAAATGAACAACAACAAACACAAAAGAAAAAACAGCCACCTTTCCCCCCACAAAAACCACCACATAAAAACCCCACCACATGCCTTTCAGAAAGAAAGAGTATCATAGCATCGTCTTTCATTCCAGACTTCCCATAGTTCCATATTAGTGAAACGATTGGATGGAAGACAAAGCAGATAATATGTCATGGTCATTTCAGAAAACATACAATGCAAAAAACAAGATTGAGCCCTTCAGACGAGGAAAATCTCTGTGAGCAGAGGGGAAAGTATGCTGGGATCCTTCCGACACATGCATTAAATCACACTGCCCATGGAGAGTAGATGCTGAAATCTGGTGATGAAGCCATGGCTTGTCTCACACATTTTGTAGTACAGAATGAGAACTGTTTCCATCAGCTTTCAGAAGTCTTTCCACACCACCAGGTTTTGGATAGGGATTATAACTGACAAAGTCAAATGTACAAATTGCCCACTTGCCTGAGATGCAAGTATCTCCTGCATGGCCTGCATTTCTCTTTTCTTAACAACTACCAACAGGTTTCTTCCAGAAAACTCCATATTGAAGTACCAGTAGCTGACCACAAACAGGGAATATTATTTTCATGTGGTCACTCTAATCACAGATGAGTAACAACACATGGTTCATGTTTTTCTGCCACCCAATGAATTTTTATCTTATAGGAGAGCTACAGGACCCTTTTAGTCATCACAGTAACAAACACCAAGTTGCTAGAAAGCAGTGGTCCAGAGTGATCTTCCCTGGTTATCCCATCATAAATAAGAACTGTAGCAGTTTTTACTTTCTTGCCATTAATAGGGAAATGATAAGAGTTTAAGGAACTTTCAACATTTCCAGAGACTTAACAAGTTAATCATGAAGCAATAAAGAGATACACTATGGCAAATTCATGTGCCATAGGAAAGGCATAAAATTTGTTTCATTTATCTCTGCATGGATACAGAAAGAAAATTAAAACAAATTTAATAGAGAAAGAGTAGATAGATAAAATGAAAAATAATTATTATTTTGGGGAAATACTAATAAAGACATTGTCTATAATTGTAGAAATCTTACCCACTTACTAGCTTCTATTCTCATATTTTATCACTGATACTTCCCATATACAATTTTACATGTTATTTTATGATAGACTACAATAATTAAACCAGTAAACACATATTTAACACATTCCATTTAGGAGAACTGTCCATCATATTAATTGGAATGTTATTGAATGTAAGGGCCATTACTTCATTTAATGCTAGACTCCAAGAATGTGTGATCCAAACCTTTAGCAGGAAAACCCCATCATTTCACTCACAGTACTGTGCAGGTTCTCAACTCACCTCAGCCTTGTAACCCTCACCCCAAAGATACTCAGCTCCTCCTACAGCAGAAGACCCAGCTCTCTAAACCAAGGGTCCTAAGCAGAATTCAGGCCACATCTTCACACTGGCATGGCTCAATCACAGCATGTATCTTGATCAGATCTGGTAATGCTGCCAGACCACCTTGCTGATAAGTAGGCAGCCTAATAATGAGTTTCATAATAAAGAGCTATCCTAATTAATTAGATATAAAAAAATAATGCATTAATTCATTTAAATACTGAAAACATTTTTCTTCAGAAAAGTAATTTTCCCTCTTTTTTTTGACCTCTCTAAATTTTTCATTAATTCTTCATAGCAAAAGTGTTTCAGTAATGGTGACAGGACTTTTTCTCACTAGAATTTTCAGAAATACCTCTGGCTGTTAGGTACCCAGTGTCCTTCAGTCAATTTTGAAGCACACTGTGACAATCTTAGCCAAGCAAAATCCAGAATCTCATGTAAAATAAAAAGGTACTTAAAGTCATTATCCAGTAGTTATTGTAGCAGAGTATTTGTATTTGATGATGCCATTTCCTCTTCATTTGGTGTAAAAATGTATTTTTATTTACATTACTTTAGCCCATTAGATTATGACAGATCTCTGGCTCTTGCAAAAAAGTCACTTCATGACAAAACAAAATCTTTTGCTGAAGAAATAGTGAGGGATTCCTCTTGGAATCCCATTTAAAACAAATATAACAAACTGGAGAGTTATTGCTTTTCGTTATTCATGACTTTCCTCAAGGCCTTAGGGAATACATTCATTCATAATCATCTACTGTTAATGGGATATTAGGGCCTCATTTTCTCAAATGTAAAATCTCTATCTCTGCTCTCAAGTGCTTTCCTGTACAGTACTGTGCAGTTACAGCATCTCACCAGCTACCGCAACAGAGAAATAAATAATCTTGTGCAGCAGTGTCATGAAAAGTCAAATTCAACTAAGTCTTAGAGCAGCCTTTGATTTCCTGGCACAATTTTTCATTAGCAAATTGTTGTGTATGTCTTTTTGGTGCTCAATAAGTCTGAAAATTCCTTTGAGCTATAACTTTATTGGTTAAGTTTAAATATATCCCACTTCCAAAATGGATGTAACCCTGGTCAGGGAAAAAAGCAGCACAAGTCATTCCTATTGCTTGTGCTAGACAAAGAGCATGGGGTACATACTAACGAACAATAATTAGCATGATAGGTATAGGTACAGGTTTTAAAAGAATATCAGGGCATTCATGCTGCTGCTGTCGTGGAGATCACTGTGTTGTCCTCTTTGCCTAGACCATTGCTACTTGCTGTGCACTAGATGGTTTCTACTCTCCTCCCTGATTCCTGCCTGGAAACGGGAATGATTCTACTGCTGCTTATTCAGTAATCCGTTGGCAAAAGGTTCGATTTTTGCACCCCTTTTTTTTCCCACCTTTTTTTCCCTTTACTGGCAGTGCTTTTCTTTTTCTGCCAGTAACAAATGTGAAGTTGGTGAAGGGGCTCTCTAAGAGAAAGAGCTGTGCTGAGATAGAGCCACAAGTCGTTATCTTTGATCTTCTAAACTTTTACCTTGAAAGAGTTCAATAGAATACTTCACAGTCTTCACACCAACAAATACCAAGATGTTAAAAAATAGGAATACAGGGTGTATTATTCCCAGATAATTCCCAGTGGATGATATTCCTAGATAAAGCCTTAATAATGACTATTTCCTGTTAAATCTCATGGAAGCTGAAGTAAGAAGAAAACTCACTAGTCAGAGCTTTCTTTTCTCTTTATATGTGTGTGTATAGATATATATATATATGTATATAATCTCTTTAGTAAATGTGATTATCTTCTTAAAGATAAAAGACAGGCTGTATATTCAATATCCAAACTTAGTTATTCCTGACTTTCAGTGTGAGATTAGACTTTGCTGAATGCTGAAGAAAGTAAAGTGATAATAAAAAGTATTAAACCAAATAAATGGTTGAAGGGGATGAAAAACCTAAGCTAACTGTGGAAGATACATATTTCATATTTTTTAACTGTCTGACCAAAAACTCCACAATTCTTGTATTCCTACATCCAAGGGTTTAGAAACCATGGAGAAAATACTTGTAATATCTGAAAATAGCTGCAAAATAAAATTAGAGCTGAGGCTACTTGGCCTGTTCAGCCCAGAGAAGAGGAGACTGAGGGGAGTCTCAGTAACTGTGGTCTACAAATTCTTTTTGAGGGAAGTGGAGGCTTAGGCTCTGGTCTCTCCTGTCTCGTGATCAATGACAGGATCCGAGCAAATGGACTGAATCTCTGTCAGGGGAGATTTATGCTGGATGTTAGAGAAAGGTTCTTTACCCAGAGGGTGTTTGGGCACTGGAACAGGCTCCCCAAGGAAGTGGTCACAGCACCAGCCCGACAGAGTTCAAGAAGAATTTGGACAATGCTCACAGGCATACATCATGACTCTGGGGATGGTGCTGTGCAGGGCAAGGAGTTGAACTTCAGTGATCAATTTTGGGTGTCTTCCAAATCAGGATATTCTATGATTCTTTGATAAACAGTTGCAAGTATCCTCTAAAAGGTTATATGAAGTGCTTGGGATCTCCAGGCCCATCTGCAGTTTGAATGCTCAGCACCATCAAGTCTTTTGAAATAATTTGTCTGGATCTCATACTAAACAGCCCATCCACACTTCATTCCTCAATTCTTTCTCCACATGCAGTTGAAATAAGAATTCTCAAGACACTTGCTATACATATCGATGTCTTTAACCACTAAGACCATACTGGGGTCCGGAGCTTTATACAGGCTTCTACAAGGCACGGCTAACTTTAATATTTCAGAATTTCTGCTGAGGATCAAACAGTGTGACAAATTGCCATCATTATCACTTTGTTGTGACATATTCACGTGAATCTAGTGGATTGGAAAAATCACATAAAAAATTACTGCATCAGGTATAAATCTAGCCTTGACTTTTGTAAGGGGTCCAAATTATTCTTGACTCTTCTAGAAAGTCACTCAGAAGCTCTAGGCACCTAAGACCTGTAGAATGACATGGAAACCAAAGATGTCTTTTCCTATCCATCTTATTAAAACCATTTCATAAAAAGTTTGGGGGTTTTTGGGAGGAGAGGTTGTAGCTGCCACTGATACACACACTGTTTTTTCCCCTTCAAGGCCGATTTCGCTATCAATGTATCTAAAGTTATCTAGGTGATTACATAACAAAAAACAAAGATTGTTCTAAGGCTTGGAGGCCTGCCACAAGGGAGGAAAGAAATGCATTTTCCATGGATATATCAAGGCTAGTAATCTGAAATAGTACAATGTGCACAAAAGGCACAAGGTTAGACTGCCAGCATTTTTCTTTTCTTCCCCCTCCCTTTTTTCCCCTCTTTATTTAAAGTGAAAAAGGTCAGTTTGAAATGGTTGGTAAGCCAAACCAGATGCTAAATTTCCCTGACTAGACCAGCTGGCAAACTTGAGCTACTGGCAGTCCTCACCACTTCTGGAGAGATAATGCCCTAAATTCAAGGGTAAAACTCTACCTGTGATGTGTCAGCCTTTGTTTCTTGTGGATTGTTCTTTGTTCTCAGAGAAAAAAAGGAGAAAAAATTAAAAAGATGTTCTGCCATCCTTCCTTGTCCTATCCTGCTTAAATTTCACATTTCTAATTTATTATATTATGTTAATAAGTTCTTCTAACATGGAGGAATATTTATATATATATATATATGTGTGTGTGTGCGTGTGTGTATATGTATATATCTATATATATATATATCTGTGTGTGTATGTGTGTATCCTATGAAACTGTGAGCATTATCACAACTTTAGTGGTGAACGGTGCCCCATTTAGTTGCAGACAGTAACTACTGGGTTTCTCCAAGGCTCACTATGAGATGCAGTCCTTATTGATGATCTGGATAAGATGATTGTGAGCACCCCCAATAAGTTCACAGACAACACCAAGTTGGGTGGCAGTGTTGTTGTGCTGTAGGGTAGGAAGGTTCTGCAGAGGGATCTGGACAGGCTGGATCTATGGGCTGAGGCCAACTCATTTGGTCTCTACCTGAAAGAAGGCTGTAACCAGGTGAGTGTTGGCCTCCTCTCCCAAGCATTTAGCATACTCCATCCCTGGAGATGTTCAAGAAATGACTGGATGTGACATTTAGTTCCATGGTCTAGTTGACAAGGTGGTGATAATTTAGAGGTTGGATTCAGTGATCTTGGAGGTCTTTTCCAACCAAACTGATTTTTTGATTCTGTGATTCTGAGTAGAAAATATTTTTATTGCATCACCTTTGCAATAATTAAAGCATGGCTCTTTCCTTTTTCTTCACACTACTGGCATTCTCCATATATTCCTATAGAGGAATAATGGCCACTAGAATGGCCACTAGAATGACCAAAGACAGTGCTTTCAAAACACCATATTCAAATCTTGCAAGTAGCTGAATCCCAAGTGTGAAGGAGAAGACCATGCAGTGCCAGGGATGAGATTCATTTGTCCTCAGTTCAATCTCTCAATATTTATGAAGTCTGAGCTTGTCTCTTCTCCTTTGAGACTAAGTGGAAAGACCTTTAGATATAACTACCTTCAGAGTAGTCAAATACATTGCAATGCTGCCGCTGATCTGGATCTGGAGCAACCAGCTCAGCTTTAAGCATCTCCTCTTAGACAGACAGTCATGTCAGAGCCAGAACAGTCATCCACAGAATCTGTTCATCCTTTGTCAGATGCTTCCTCTTCTGTCAGCACCCACTGAACCTGCAGTTGTGCTCCTGACCTGAAACAACTGGTTTCCTATGCCGAGAATTAATCCATGCTCCTATTATCTAGAGGGCTTTTAAGACATTTGGGTCTGTGATACCTGTAGGTCTCTATAAACACTAACTCAGGATCCTATAGAAGCTGGAGAGGTCATAGAGAAAGGTCAAATGTGGCCTGGATCTGTCATCTGTAACTTGACAAAGAACAGTGAGGTTTTTCTTCTTACCAAGAGCAGTGCCCAATTAATTTCTTCCACAACCGTACTTTAACCCCTCTCTTGCAGCTGAAGATTTGCAAGGTATTCCCCTTTAAACAGCTATTTCCCTTTTTACAGAGCTTGTTCTGACAGTATGGTAATGGGAAGCTGTATGAAACTAGACAGGGAAAAGAAAAGTGTTGATTTAATGGATAGTGGTACTATTACTATTATCTTCATTGACAGAACAGACACATGATAGTGTTAGAAAGAAATAATTGCTTTTATTCTCTTCAGGCAAAAGTTTTGCCCTTTATTTATAAAGCACTCACCCAATATCCTGAATGCCACATAAAATAATAAAGAAATACTGCTTGTTAAATAATCTGTTCAGAGTAAGAAGATTAAAAAATATACATCTTTTAAAAATGAGAGAATGAAGCTGCTGAAGAAATTTTATCCTAACTAAAGGACACACAGCATAACAATCATCATTCATGCCAGAAGAAATAGGTGACATGACAGAATTAATTCATTTGCTTTATGATTAGTATCCCCTGCTATATGTCTTCTGTAAATTCTTTGTGTTGTGCAAATGCTTATCTATTTTGCTTTCATTGCAAGAAAAAGAAATCATTTTTAGCAGAAAAAAAAAAAAAAACTGAGGTGTGATTTTCTCGGTGGTAGAATATTTAATAGCTTTTGTGTATGGAACTGCAGGCCAGAATTCAATGTCTGGCCTTTTAATAAATCATACCAGAACATTGTGAATGACTCTTAGTACTTTCAGAGGTGCCAAGTAAATATAAGACTATATTGGTTTTTGCCAAAGAAAAAATAGCTTATTGAAAGCTGATTGAAAGTCTGTGTTTTAATATCATACTCAATTATGCAATATCCAAAGCACTAAAAGAGTAAATCTTACATAAGCATTGCGAAGACAGATTTTTTCAGCAGAAAATTAACTATCACAATATTAAAACATGGGTAAAATATTAGAATAAAAATAATGAACATTAACCTAACTCAGTCTATACTGAAAAAATATTCACAAAGGAAAAGATCAATTAAGTAATTTGGAAGTCTAGAATAATCTCAGTTTTTTATATATTTTGATTTTTTCTAAGTACATCTGGAGAAGTGGTTTGCTTCAGTAGTAGTTTTGAAAGAATCCCTAATTCCTGAGAAGCCTGAAAAAATATGTTAATTCTTTTCTTGATCCTAACAAGACACACATGTTTATAGCTCAGTGAGAGAGGGAAAGGTGCTTCCTTGCACATCTACCCTATGAACATTTGTCACAGAGGACTGAAAAGAAGCTGGTCCAGAAATGGTCCATCCAATGTTATTCAGTTTGCCCCATCTCTCTTAGAACTGCTGATTGTTAATGGAAGTATTTTTCATTAGCTATGCTTCCCACAAGGAGCATTCCTTAATATTAGGCATCCGGTTCATTTCACTTCCTCAGCCTGCAGCAAGGTTGCACAGGTAGTTACAGCACTGCTCAACCCCAGCAAAAACTCAACCCAGCAGATGACTCCTGCTGGTTCTGGACCACGTTTGCTTTGATTGCATAGCAAGAAGCCATAATCACATGCCAAAGAGCATCAAGCCCTGGGGACACTAGGACAGACACTAGGTTGTGCTATTTAGACTTAGACCTGCTAAACAGATCAAACTTGCTGAAAGCAGGGGATCTGATGCACGGAAGGTATTCAGCAGAAAGGGACAGCAATCTCTTTTCAGATTAAGATCATGCAGAGGCAGCTAACCCCAAAAACTAAGCAATATTTCCTTTGGAATTAAGACAAAACAGAACAATCTCTGTGCTGAGTTAGAGTACATCTCTTCCAGATTATCATGTGTATTTTTCCCATAGGTGTCATAGGAAATGAATAGGTGTCTTCTAGAAAGTTCTGTGTGTCTGCCATGGTATAACAAAATCAAGACGTCTAAATCCAAAGGGCTTACTATGAACCATCAGAAGAACATGTAAACAGGCAGCATCCCTTTTAAAAGGGGATGTGATTATCTACTCCACTATATTCACTTACATCTTGAAAACCTGCCAATTTGATTTCTTACTACATACAAATGAAGAAATCCATTTCCCTATAAAAGGCCCTTGGTTTCTTTTTCTGGTATTTTTAGGCTGATTCTCTAATGAAGGAGGAATTTTATATAATAGTACTATTTATCCGTGTGTCAGCTTTCTCCAAATAGTTTTTACTCCCTTGGCCAATTGTAATAAATGTGACTGAGGCAGAAACCTCAGGGGATGAGAAACAGAGAGAAGGGAGAGAACTGAATTAATGTCTTAAGGAAAAGAGAAGGGCAAGGGAAGATGTGAGCTCTGTGACTCCCTATCTCAGTGCAGGCAGGGCAGGCAGAAGCATCACACAGCAACACTCCCTGTAGTACAGATTCAGGCACAGGACCTTCAGCCAGTGGTACAGTTGGACAGGGAAGGCAACTTGGTGGGAAGGAGGAGAAATAATAACAGTAAGGGCAGGATGTGTGGCAAGGGCACTGGTAAGTATGCCAAGACAGACTGAAGGAGGACAAAACAGGTGGCTGGAGTTATAAAGGGGAAGGCAATAGACAGGAAACAAATCAAATGAAAGTCATTAATTCTGCTTCTCTTGAAATGTTTGGGCTTTTTGGAAGCTGAGGAGGGGAATTGATTTCACTCTCAATTTGACTTCCTGATAGAAACAATGTTTGTCTATTAAGGAATTAACAGATGAAGGTTATGAGCACAAGAAATTTACCACAGAATTGAAAGGAATTTGGGAGAAGTTTCACTGGATAAACTGTTCCTTCTCTGTTCCTTCTCACTATTCCACTGGTGTCCTCTGTAGAAACAAACCAATTGCATCCCCAGCTCAAGCACATAAAAATATAATTAATCTTTTCTTTTCCCAATTGCCTTCTTCTCTGATGAACAGAACTATCACCTCTGGATAAAGAACAGGGATTTCCTGAAATATGTCCTTGAGGTAATAAATGTCATCGTCTCTGAAAAGTAATCTTACCTCAAGATAACTAAATCTTTTTTCCATTTATCAAATATCAGAAAGATAACTATCCTTGCTCACTATTTAAATTCCTCTGCAGAAATTGAATTCTCACCTCACAAATAAAGATTGTTGCAATAATTTTCTCAAACAGTAAGCAATATTACAGTTTGTAAAAAAAAAAAAAGGCAGTGGAGGTTTTGTGGAACGATATAATCTGCAGACTGGGGGAACTAAACCATTTGTGTCCACATTTTAAACCCTGGAAGAATTCAGGTCTAATTTCTTTCATTTTTCCTTTTTAGTTTTTAGTAGGGCTTCTGGGTGGAGGGGGGGATAGGAGGATGGTTCATAGTGTATTTTGTTGTTTTGGTTTTTTTTTCCTTTTGGGAAGGAAAGAACTTTTCCATTAACTAAATATATTAATAAATAGCAAAATTTTAATAAGGTTCTTCAGTCTACCAAAATTCAGATCAAACCAAAACAAGCTTATTTATAGCTCTGGTCTGCATCTGCATGTAATATTTGAGTATATGTGGTGAATTTTCATCATATATACATAATTCTAAAGCAAAACACTGATTTGATTCCAGTCAAAAACTGGAAAAAAACACACCAAAAACCCCCAAAGTGACTGGACTTATAAAAGTATTGTGGTGGTCTGAGCACCATGAATCGAACCCTATGACAATTTTCTCTCAATGGAAACAAAGTAAGAAAACTCGTTTCTTTTTCTACAGTCAGTGGTTTTAGAGAAAACAGTGATAAATCATCTCTAATTCAACTGGCATAAATCATTGAAAGCAATCTACATTCATTGTCTGAAGTCTCAGCAGATATGCTTCACAATATGCTGCCTCAGAAAAATGTGAATAGAAAGGATGTGTATTTCTGCACTTATATATATTTGTCAAACCATTTTTCTTAAGTTCTATGAAAGAGTTCCTTGTTTTGTTAAGACCAAAGCTTGATATAACTTCATACTTATAGCCTTGTACAGGAAAGAAACAATGGCCACACAGTTTGTCATCTTTTTCATGTTTATTCACCTTTACTAGTATTGATGATACCTTTTTCAATGAATTGTTTTTAAAATAAGGTAATAATTGATGAAGGCACCATATGAATTGACAAAAAACTCTTTTTTATTCTCTATAACTTTCCCTTTTCTCCCTTCTATTTTAGTAATCTCAGAGTCTGAAAGGAATTATAAGTTCTCCCCCATAAGCCACAATTGACTCATAGAAGCCTGCTTCAGAGCTGTGGCTAGCCAAGGCTGAGGCTATTTAGGCCATGCAGCATCTTCCAGCAGGCAAGACTTTCCCAGAGATAGACAGAAATCCTGGCTTTTCTGAAGATATGTCTAAACCTCAAGTCTCTTGTTTGCTTTAAAATGATACTGTCACATTCTCTACTTCGTTCCATAACTGCATTTGAGAAAAAAAAATTCTGTGTAGCCATAGAACATTTCTATAATGATGACAACATCTAGACAGGCTACATTAATGACACTGGGATTATATGGCAACAAAATAGATGTGAAAAGGCATTCCAAGAAGGATGCTTCTTTCCTCATACACAGGGATGTTCCTAAGTGGATAGGTCTGACAGTAGGTCTGTATTCTCTAGCAGTTTTAGGTTGTGGCTAGTATTTAATTACATTTGATCTAAAGAAGAGGATAATCACAAATATCTCATCAATAATGTCTGTGTCATAATTCAGGTGTGCTAAAATGGTGAACTTTTTCAGGTTTTTAGGACAGTTTTGTTGTTGTTGTGGTTATTTTCTGTTTTGCATACATTACCATTATCTCAAAGAGCATATTGGCTTTATCTCTGAAGTTTCAGTCAGCTCCTGGGGCGATATCAGCAGCACACAAGTGCTTATAATAAGCTTTTGGAAAATGTAATGAGGAGGATGATTTTTCTTGGCTCAGTGCTAGAACACAACAATGGGATGTCGTCAGAATAAAAGTTTGAATCACAACGTCTCATTTTCTTCCTTTCATTAATGTTTGGGGAGGAGAAAGTTGTTGTGACAGCTGGTCAGTAGTGATTCAATTATATGCTCCATTCTCTGGACTTCAGTTCAAGACGTCCTTTGGCAAGCTGAGCAACTGCTTGATGACAGATTTAATAGCTAGGATTTGATAGAGTATGAAAAAGGACATGACTGATTTTGATAAACTTCTCATGCAGTATGTCTTTGAAGTTGTACTACTAGCTATGGATTGTCCATTTTAACAAAGCTTCCCATTAAGTTTAGCTCTCCTCTCTCCTGTGTAGTGAAAGTGATCTGTAACACATGTACACAGCATCTTGGTATGTGAAATTGTATAGGAAAATGAGAGGAAAACCAGGCTCACAAGTCTAAGTACTCAGAGTTGAAGCTTCCCTGATGTAATGTTACTTTGGTAATGGCCGCATCTCAAGAAAGAGGAAACATTTCACTGAGGATGTCACATCAGGCCTGTGACTGTACAGGAAGTGACACAAGGGGCCGCTCAAGAGCCTCAGTGACATCACGAAGCTCAGCTGTCTTTGGGTGCCTAGGACAGGGGAGCTTTCCTGTTTTTGTATTGAGCATGCTTAACTGTGCAGGAAAATAACTTTTTTCAGCCTTCAGAGTTCAAAGAACCTTGGCTGAGAGCTTTCCCACCCATCACAAATAGAGAGAAACTGAAGTGAGTACTCTGAAAGATAAAAGCAATGAACAAATCATAAGTCCAAGTCCACAGAATCACTGAATATGCCTACTGATAAAGGACCCACAAGGATCGAGTCCAGCTCCAGGCCCTGCACAGCACCATCCCAAGAGTCACACCATGGGCCCAAGAGCATTGTCCAAATGCTTTTATGAACTCTGTCAGGCTTCGTGCTGTGACCACTTCCCTGGGGAGCATGTTCCAGAGCCTGAACACTCTCTGGGTGAAGAAGAAGTTGTAACTGCAATGAAGGTTCCTCTCCTTCAGGCTGAACAGACCAAGTGATCTCAGCTGCTCCTCATACAGCTTCCCCACAAGGCCCCTCACCATCCTCATTGCCCCCCTTTGTACACTCTTTAATCGTTTAATGTATTTCTTATGTTGCGCCCAAAACTGCCCCCAGCACTCGAGATGAGGCCACCCCAGTGCAGAGCAGGACAATCCCCTCCCTTGCCTGGCTGCCTGATGCCCCCCAGGACAGGGTTGGTCCTCCCGGTCCTGCCTGGCTGCCTGATGCCCCCCAGGACAGGGTTGGTCCTCCCGGTCCTGCCTGGCTGCTGACTCAGAGACTCCAGTCGTACAGGATCCCCAGGTCTCTTTCCATGGCACCACCTTCCAGAATCCCATTTTTGCAATCTGTCCCTACATCCAGGATTCATCCATCCCAGGTGCAGAATCCGGCACTTTCCCTTGTTGAACTTTGTATGGTTTGATACTGCCCAGGATATATTCTGAGTGGTGTGAAGACAGTTGTCTTGGTCACAAAGTTTGGTACATTGGAAAGCATTCCTTCAGCCTTCTAAACCCTAAATCAGAGTTCAAATAAATTAATGAGATTTTTAAAAGTTTTTTTTTTCCTAAAGAAGGTGCGTGCCCTGCATTACTGAAAGAATTATTATACATAATTACTCCAGCGGAGGATTTCTGCTTTCTACTTGACCATTTCATAACTCTTCAGTGTCAAAGTAGTTCAAAACTAGGTATGATAAAATAAAAACTTTTGATGAAGCCTTCTGCTTATAAAGCAGAAAACAGAGATGAAACACTATTGTGTCACATTAAAAATTAATGTCTGCAATACTACACAAGCACATTTTGCAAAAGTGAGCACCTAACAGGTGTTGGCTTCCCTGAGGAGTCATCAGAGTGATATGAAAATAATGAACTAAACTGCAATGATTAAAGACACATTTTGATAAGACTCTAACCAATCCAGAGAAATAATGTCATGTAAGCTAAATATAAGAAAGATGGTAATAATGTAACTCTGAGGTACACTGAGTGAACTGAGTTTAAAAGGCTCTTTTTATGTAAGAAAGTAAGAGCAATAAAACTGAATATTTTTAACTGACAGAATTTTAATTAAAAAAAGACTCTGAGTGTCTGTTTAAAAGGAAAACTAGCATTTTCACAACTGTGGAATTAGATTTTCCTGTGATATAATTTTCAATCCTGACTTTTAGAAATACTTTGGGACAAGCATTTAAATTTAGTGCATAAAAATTTTTTGAAACACCAGCATTTTCTAGCAGATTTCATCCAAAAAATGCTCCTAAGAGACGGCTGCCATAAGACACAATCATAACAAAGTATATATAAATAGAAATCAACAAACGACTGAGATGAGGTATGCTTGATATCACAATTTACTGTCCTTATTGAATTGCATCTAGTGATTTAGCATTTTTTAAATTTATCTCTTAGTACACAACCAAGGAGTGTGATTTAATGAAAATACACAATAATTTTCTCTCAGTAAGTCAAGCTCCCCAAGAAATCTCACTTAAATGTGTATATAACCTCAGGCCATCAATTAGATAAGAATGATATGTTCCAAATATCTTCGGGATGTTTTGCAAAATTATGAGCTCATGGTAGCAAAATTCTTTTGTAGACTTCTAGCACTGTGATTCCTAATTCTCTTACACTTTTTGTAATAGCTTCTATATTAAGTTAAGATTTCACTAAACTGGTTACATTCATTAATCTTGTCAGAAAAAGATCTGTCAGATGGTTATGGTTATACACAAGTATGAGTGTATTTTCTTGGTAGTTGCTGCACTAGCTAGCAACTACAGTACAGTTAGTACACTTATTACTATAATATTGCTTTACTATAATTTCTAAATTACACCTCTCCTGTGAACTGTTGTGCCTAGGATGTAGCCAAAGAAAGTTAAGTGGCTGGAACTCATAGAGATGAAGTCACCAACAGAGTCCTTGAGCCATCTGTTGAGGCTGCTTACTGGCATACTCTCCTGAACAGCAAAAAACAACTGCAAAAATTTCCTCAGAAAACGTTGATCAAATGTCCTCAGGAAAACATTTAGATTCCAAAGAGCTGATCTCCTAACAGGAAATCAGTCTCCTTGCACCAGAAGCAGGGACTAAGAGGTTTTCTTCACTGTGTCTGTACTTGTGGCTGGTCCAAACATGGAAATACTGCAATATTGAGTACTAAAGCCATGGTTGGAAAACAGCATGACCCCAAAATAGCTTAGCACATTGTTTGCACTTAGCAAGACGTTTGTACAATGAAAACCTGATATGCAGTTCATCTGCTGATTCACACAACTCCTCAACAATCATCAGACTTCCTTCTTCCCCCTACCTGGACCAGTGTGTTCTAGATCACAAATGATGTTATAAAAGATACCCAAAACCTGAAGGCAATATCACTCCTTCATAGACATACTCAACAGATGGCAACAGGATAAAACCTGTGAGATATTTTCACCTGTAGAATAACCTGTAGAAAATTTTCAAATAAAATTAATCAATATGCTGGGTTTTATTAGGGTGTCTTTGATGGAGGAAATGTGTGTGAAGAGAAGTTGATAACACATGATAATTTATAAAGAATAAGACTCCTTGCTCTGGATCTGCAAAAAGTCATCAAAGATTCATGGGAAAACATTCCTTCTGTAATGTATGTTTTTTCACACAAATCTATTCACGAGCCCTTCCAAGTATAACCTCACAAGCTGCCACACAAGGAAAAAAAAATCCTATAACTAAATGATTCTTTTATTCTGCCAGAAATTTAACTTAATTTATTAATATATCTATTTTTAAATGGCAGCTAATAACTTTGTGGTGATCTCAGCTTCTCTGCCCACAATCTGTACTGGCTGATGCTCGGAAACTGCTGTCTCTTTTACCCATTATACAGATATAAACATGCACAACAAAAGTTTATTAAAACTTTCACTTAAACAAATCAGGGACTCAGCTAAGCATTCAACACAACAAATTATTCTTATTACAGTCATTGCTTCAGTCAAATCAGACAATGGAGGATTTACCCTGTTGTAGAGACAGGAAAATATTCTATACCTGATTTTAAGTCTTTTTCTTCAACACTCAAGTAAGGAGCATACTCC
Organism: Haemorhous mexicanus; assembly: GCF_027477595.1. NCBI lineage: Eukaryota > Metazoa > Chordata > Aves > Passeriformes > Fringillidae > Haemorhous > Haemorhous mexicanus. The sequence goes on along the minus strand of NC_082341.1, from coordinate 86,143,430 downwards.
TTTCCAAAAAAACACTCCATCAGGACTACTGAAGAGGAAGATAACCTTTGCTGTGAAGCATGTTTTCTTTACAAGCCTTTGCTTTCAAAATTCTTCGTAACTGCTCATTTTTTCTAAAATCTTCTGAAAAAAGTAGGTAAAATATTCACTGTAATTGCTTGAACCAGTTTGTAAGGTCTAAAAATAGAAGTAATTGGAAGCCTATAAAGCTAAATGCAGAAAATATTAAAATTTCTAAACTCAGTCTTCATCGCAGGGTGAAGGGCTCTAGAAATCAGAATTAGTAGTTTAGAATGGCAGGAAGTACTACTTTTCTGTAATAATTCATGCTTCAATAAAAGTGTACAAGGATGGTAAGGAAAGAATTCTCCCACCCTAATCAATCTCTTATCCCAGTTATTTCTCTTCATGGGCAGGAGCCAAATGCCCTTCATCTTTGTTATGGCAACATTCAGTTTTGCCTGTACTTCTGAGAAGACAGAAGCCAAGTCCGAAAAGCAATAAGAGCTTGACAGATCTAGTTTGGGTGCACCTATAAAGCACTGAGAGATCGAGGAACAGCCCCTTTGACAATAGTCCTTAGGACTTGCAGGAACCAGAGCAGGACTCCCCTAATTTCATGCTCAGAAAATCCTTTGCCCAAGATCCTTTGTTGAACTGATTTTGGTCTGCCAGGAACACACAAAACTCTCCCCATCTAGAAGTGCAAGCAATTCCCATTTGAAATAGCAGCTCTGCTTTTTGTTACATACAGCTTTCACAATTTCAGATATTTCCATAGGAGAAAGATTGAAGGTGAGAAACAGCTGGACAGCGTCACAAAGCACAGGGAAAAATCTTTTTAGATACAATCTGGCTTTACACAGACAGCATGCTTTTATAGAGATGGGCAAATAACCTTTCAACCTCTAATGCATGCCTGTAACTTCAATCCAAAATTGCAGTCAAAGGCTGGAAATTATTTCCCTAATTCATGTAACAGATAAAATTCCAGACTAAATCAGAGTACAGGAAACATAACAGTTACATCAGCATTTTCCAGTGAAAAGAAACTAGAGTTTTCTCTTTTTTTGTTTTCTTTTACATAATTTGATCAGGCAAAGTCTCAGCAGGAGTATTCAATATTCTTCTACTACGTGGATTACCCATACCAGGTGGGACATTCATTCTATCATGACTGAGGTGAAATTATTATATTAACAGGAAGACAATCCAAACAAACACAAAAGCCCTCTTAAAGTTTCTGAAAAAAACCCCAAACCCCTTTAATTTTTTAACAATGGCACTGCTACAAAATGTCATTAGATTTTAAAAAGGTTTAAACACTTAAATGCCTTACCACTTTCGAAAAAAAGGACCTGGACATCTAATTGACTCAAATACATTAGGAAATTGTACACAGAGCTAAGCTAGATATCTTTTTTTTTTTTTTTTTTTTTTATAATGGACTTGCTCCTCAGAACCATTTTAAAAGATACACCTCTTGGGTTTTGACTGAATGTTTTTTGTATAGCATTGTTGTGAGCCCATGGATCATCATTTTTGCTCTATTGCTCCCACCTGAAAAGAATGAGCCTGTAATTGAAAAGGCAAATTTAGCATTTATATTGGTAATAACACAGTTTCATTGTCATTCTTCACAAAAAGAATTTGAACATTATGGTGAACCATATCTCACTGATAAGTGAATGGAAGGGAAGTGAAGCTTTCTCAGTACCAGGTCCCCATGAGCCAAGTCATTTGTTTTTTGAGCAGAGCCTTGCATTGTGTTTTAACAATTACTTTTTCTCCCAGATATGATAGCTCTTTGAAGCAATACCTGGGAGACACATGTGATCTACATTAACAGAGGAGTAAAAGTGTTGGGTGATAAACTAATCTCATTTGCTGTGCACCTGATAATTCATTGTTGTGGGGATTTTTTTCCTTCTAATGGTGAAAGCCATCAACTCTGATTTGAATAATTTAACTAGAAGAATAAATTACTTAAATACAAATCACAGTTTGAGATTATACATTTCTTTTAGAAGCTTCTGTTAAAATCTTAGTGGTTTGGCACTTTTTAGCTAGCTAGAGATTACAACAGGCTTTGAATAGTCTTTTTATGCCAGCAGGTTTGTATATATGCTATTCCAGGAATCCTATTCAGACTAATAACTTTCATTAAGTTCTTGAAGTAAGCACACTCTGATTAGAAGAATGCAATGGATAAATGCCCACAGAAAGGCAGTGATACTGTCTTAATTTATCATACCTTACAGCTAGCGTTTGAAGAGAAGACACATGAAATACAAGACAAGAGAATAATTTCCAAGAAATTATTTTTATAAGAAAATAAATAAAATTACAGACCGTCACAAAGTGGTTTGGCTACTTTTCAATATTCTATGTGCAGAGCTGAGTAATACATGTTGCAGGAGAATGGGAAAAAAAATTAAAAAGTAATTTTAAAGCTTCTATGTGTTCATATTCAAAAAAAAAAAAAAAAAAAAAAACATACAGATTCCAGTACAAATCTGTTTTGCTGAGCCATCCTCTTCTTTTCTTCATTGAATAAGTAAAAGTGGGCCCACTGACATTAATCAATATGCCAATATACTTGATGAAAAAACTCATGCCCTGAATATTAAATAAAATTATCCTGACAAAGACAGGAACAGGTTACACTGTTATACAGCCCCATGGTAATAAAGAACATAAAAGCTTTTTTTTCTTTCCTTTTCCCTGGAGAAAATTAATTTAAAAAAGCAATATGTTATGCTCAACTTTGATACACCTATCTGTTCAGAGAAGCAAGTGGACACAGCCTTTCACTAGCCATGATTATTTAGCCTGCAGAACAGCACTCTTTTCTAGGGTCAAGAGACAAAAAAAAATCAGATAAGTAAATGGATCCCAGCTTCCTCCATATCCTCTGAGCTGCTTTAGGCACAGAGCTTTTCTATCTACTCACTGCCACTAAATGACCTCTCTTGGATGCATCTGGCAGGTACCCATTTATCGACATGAAACTTTCTTAATGCTATCCAGTTCATTCCTACCTCACTTTCCTCAGTACTGAAAATCCAAAGAACAAATACTGAAAGGCAATTCATATGCCAGTATTCAAGCTGTGCCATTTGTTGTTCTTCTCCATCAGATGCCATTCAGAATTTTATTTGCCAGGGTAATGCATCTGCACACTGGACAGCAGAGATGAGACTTTTAAGAGCTTCCCATGAGTCTACTTCCTTTCTGAATGCTTTGTGCTACCTTTCTGAATGTTCTGTGCTGGCACATCCTTAAAACAGACACTTACACATCCCAAGGAGAAGCCAATAAATCCTGCATGTGGCACCTTTTCTTAGCTTTTCCTCAGAGGGCACTGCATGATTCCATGCTTCAGTTGTGTTTGCTGATTTTATGGCCCTGCTGGGCATGCTCACCACTCTGCTCACAGGCACCTTTATGCATTTCACAGTACTGAGGCTCAGCAACAGCCCTGACAGTGAGGGTATCTACAGCCTATTTCATCTTTCTTTGCCACTGTTAGGTCCAGTAGCTCTTGCACTCATAGTTTTCTAAAATTCTCCATCCATTTCATACTTTTCTTCTCTGATCACTAGTAGAAGAGGAAGGAGCTTTACCCATCCCCCACTGCTAAAGGTCTGAACATCATACAGCACTTTTAATTGCATACAGTGTGATTGTCACCAGTAGGAAAGAATAAATCAATGGTTCCATGAAAGAAAATACATGCTAATCCTGATGCTATCTTGTGTCATCCTAGGCTGCATGCTTCACACTCCACTCTGAGTTGGTATCTGCCCTAAATTTGGTACCAATATTATATGACAAACAAGAATAGGCAGCCGGACAGTTGCAGCAGCTCAAAATGTGGTCTGAATATGGTTTGAAAGTACTACTCCTATTTCCAGACCCCTTTAATGAAGTTTTAGGTCTTAATGGTTGTTTTCTTTGCCCACTACTGAGTCTAGCCTTCTAAATTGCAATACCAACATTCATACTTCTGATAGGAACAATAAAATAAGTAGTTATCCTGTGAGCACTGCTAAATCAGGCACTGTCATCATATTCCATGTGCTACTCCCATCAAACTGTGTGTACTAGAGGTTGATACAAGCCATTATAGATGGGCTTATTCAGAAAAAACCCTTCCATTTAGAAGAAATTCCTCTGTGAGTTTCTCTCCATGTTTCCTGGACAAAACCAGGATTTCTTAATCACATTTATGAATAGCTGAGGATTGCCAGGAGACAGCAGGTGTGACAGCCCCTCTGCAAGTAAGCAGAGATCTTCAGTATGCAGGTAAATGGATTAAAACATAACTTGTCCTTCCTGAAGTACCAGAGTAAATTCTCTCAGAGAAAGACATATTAGCAATCTGTTTGCAGGTGATGATTGCAATCAAACTTTTTTCCACTTGCTCCAGGTAAGAACAATCATCTTCAAAAAAATTTAGACAGAAGCACATTACCACCCAAGAGGTGTCTTTTAAGCATGGAAGTAGAATCCTGTTAGAGAATTTTGCTCTACGAGAGCAGTTACAATATTAAATTATTCACAGGGAGCTAAAAGCCATCACCTCTACAGGTGGAGACAAAGATACTGAAATCCATGTGATTTCCAAAGTATTCCTCATTAGCTTGGAAGGCATACCAGACTGACAAGATGAGTGTAAAAGAATAATTTTTCTGCCAGAACCATATGGTCTTTGGAAGAACTGTCCAATCAATGATTTTCATTTGCCTTTAATAACTTTGGTGATCTGTTCAAAACTAAGTCTGTGAACCAAGTTTATTTCATAACTTTAAAGTAAGATTGAAATATGATTTGATGAAACAAAGCTTCTCTGTCCATCTAATGTTTGCAGTGAAATTCTGTCTTCTTACACAGATCAGAAGATTATGAACCCAGAAACTACAATAACCCCTGAAGAGCAGTATTCCTTGATAAATCAAACTCGTGTTGTAGGCAGGTATGCTGCAAAATAATTACAAATCAGGCCCACAAAGTGTTGTGAGGAAATTTTAGGGTTCCTTCCCAAACAACAGCACTAAAGGGAGAGTGACTGCACATTGTCATAGTAGCTATGCTACTTTCATTTCAAGGAATGTATTTCACTGCTGCTATATGGCAAGAAACTGGTGTTGTTTCGTTGGGTTTTTTTGGGGGTTTTTTTTGTTGGGTTTTTTTTTTTTTTTTTTTTTTGGTCTTTGAAGAGATCCTAAAATATCTATTTTTGGAAATATTTGCTAACAAAAAAAATTATTGTGATAATCCCAAGCAATAACTAGCACCCAAAGTTCCCTTGCCTATGTAAGGCACTGACTGCAAAAATTTCTATGAGTAGGAAGTGTCTTTCTGGGCTACTGGGTCATTTTTGACACCTAAAAAGATAATCCAGACAGATCCTCAAGGGGATTGGGAAGGAAGCCAACAAGTTGATCCTCCTATGGAAGGGAAGTAACTGCAATTCTTTCCAATAGAAAAAAACTCTTCTTGGAAGATTTTCAAATAGGATAATCCTCAGCTAACCTAAGATCTTAGTATTTAAAGCCCATCAAGAGAAAAGAGCTACTCTGAAAGAGTGCTCTGGAAGAGTATACCAATCCAGAAAGCTGAAGCATACAAACATTATATAATTACAAGAGGAAAACTGCTAAATGTTGGTACTAAAGGCTACCTGTAAATAATTGTTGTAAAATGTAGTCTGGGGGAATTCAACATTCCAAGCAGCTATAAAACAGAGTTCTAATATTCTGGCAGCAATTAAAACCATGTGCACTGCCTACATAAAATGCTGGAAAATAATTTTTTTTTTTTCCTGTCAGCAGTGTGCAGCCTGCATTTGATTACAGCTAAGTCAATTCCTTTAAATAAGTACTGAAGCAATGTCACTGTTGCTGATCCTTTCTGGGGGACTCCATTAGAAACCACATTAGTGAGTGAAGGAATAGAAGTACTGACCTGTATCAGTCAACTCAATGGGAACTGATACCTCATCCCAGAAAAGATGATATCTTCACTTTTTTCACCTTGAAGTCTGCAAGTGATCCAGGTCATGCGTAGCTTCTGACTACTGAAAATAGTCTTTGCTTTACTTTCTTCAATAACCTGTTCCAAAATAGGATAAGCAGGAAAAAAAAAAATTGCATGTTAATGATATTCCAAGTGGTTCTTTAAAGTAATTTTTTAAAAAAGTACGCATTTCATAGAAAACATTGATTCAGGAAACTAATTTTCACAAATCATTTTCCCTTTGCTCTTCTAGCATTAATCAATACTTAATAATGAAAACATGGAGTTCAAAATTATTTCTGATTCATGGCACAATTTAATTCCTTGTTGTAGAAGACCTGAAGAATTATTTTGAAATAAATAATCCAGCATCCATATTCTTCATTTCTATGTCAGTATTCACTAATGCTATGGATACAAGCCCATCTTTTTTTCTCTTGCAAAGTTTCTTATATAGTACCCTGAAGAGCTGACTCACTTGCAGAGAAGTTACCAGAATCTTTTCTACTTGCTTCATACTACAGCTTGTCAGTACTTCTGGGAGAAGTTAGTCACTGCTTTTCTTTCACTCCAACTTCCCTGAATCCAATTGAAATAGCAAGCTGCTAGATGCAGAAACCATGCAATTCAGTTGCCTTGCCTAATAGCAACATTGCTAATTATTGCTTTCATTTCTAGTACCTGTTTAGAATCACCAACCTGTTTGGAAAAACTTCAGTTTTAAAAAGTCTAACTGTAATTTTCCTCAAAAGAACAATTTCCCTCTGTTTATATCAGATGAGTAGTAAAATATTTTGCACCTGACCTAGGTGCCTATACATTTTACATCTTAAACTTACTGATGTAGTAAAAAAGGAGCATTCAAATATTTTTTAAGGAATAACCTTTACTTGTGACAGAAGCTGAATTTTTCATTCATGTATGTGCAATAGCTTCAACCAGCTGCATACCTGGAACATTTGTTTTGTTGTGATTTGGCACCAAACAACACAATAATGTTCATTGTTCTAAGCTAAAGTATTATGTGCCTGCAGATTACAACACCTTCACAGATACAAGCATGAGGCCCTCCTGCGGTTTTTCTTGTCCTCCTTTTCTAGGTTGGAAAGGAAAATACAGCAATGTTCCATCATGGATGTACACAGAATGTGCAGTTGGCTCAAAAAAGTGCAAGTTTCAAGTAATATCTGAGCATATTGAGGCACTCGAGTCATATTATCTCATCAGGTTATTTTTCAAGCAGATAAAACCGCTTGGAGACAAACTCTAGGCAGAATGGCACAGAAGCTGACTCAAAAATCTCAGGGACATGGCAGAGAGGACAGGACAATGGGATTAGAACTGGTGGGCACACAAAAGACGGGATGAGGCTTCACTGCAGGCCATCCTTCCCCATGCAAACTTGAATTTCCCTCCTGGGGGTAGCCGGTTGAAGAATGTCAAAGCAGAATCCATCTCTTCCTAATTTGGCAGTGTGCATGAACTTACAAAACAGGGAAAGCATTACTGCCCATGTAGATCCATGGCCACTCCAGATCATGCTGCACTATAACTTCCTAAAATTGCAGCCTTAGAAATGTTTGGGAATAAAAAAAAAAGTAAGATCTAGGATAGGAAGTGGTCTGTTTCCCTTCCCTCTCCTTACTTTGATCAAAATCTGAAATTTTAAATAGGATTTGGGAAATGAATGTTTGACTAAATTATAAAGGCTCACGGTTTCAGTTCAACATCTGTTGCTTCCTTTGAGAGGTTTGGGGAGTTGCCAAGGGTTTTATTTTTTTAATTGAGCAGTTTAAATTTTTTTTAATTGCTATTGCTTTATGATATTGGTATAATTTAACACATTAGGATGGTATAATGACCAGACACTGCACTTATGCTTCACAGAAGAATAGCACACAGCTGCCTGTGCTTTGTGCAAGTAAAGTATTCAAAATAATAGCCTTGTGATGAAAGCACATTGAGCCGTTAATCACTTTCTAATATTCTGTGCACAGAAATATTCTTGAGATATCTGAAATTAGACACAAGATGCAAGAGAAGGCATCATTTTTGAGCGGCCATGTGACAACTAGGGCCATCTAACTAAATGTATGTGCGTAGAAATTACTGTACTTGAATCCACAGTAGAAAGAATACCTAGTCTTTCCTTCTTGGACATATCTCTCAAACCCATAATTTCACTCTCAGAAAAGTCCCAAATTGTACAGAAAATGATGATTTAGATGTGCCAGCATCGAAATTATATAAGTTATTTGAATGACGTCAGATATGGTGGAAAGCAAAAAAATGTAATATATGTACCTCACAAGAGACTACTAAAGACAAAAAGAAAGCAAAAAAACCAAAAGGTTCTGAACAGATTCAGAGACACAAAAGTGCATTTTATGGCTCTGTCATGAAATATTTCAATCACAAAGTCATTTCCAGACAGTTTAATCTTCTTTAAGAATGTTAAGCCAGCATTCATGTTGCACTGATCAGTCTCTTGTGTGCATTAAAAAGAATGATTTGGACAAAGAGTAAAAATAAAGTTTTCTATAAAGGACAAGCATTAATTAAAATACATTTGTTTATTGGAAAAATCTCAAGACTTAAGATAGAGAACATTAGAAATGTCCTACTGGATCAGTCCTATGGTCCATCCTTCCCTGTACTTGCTCTCCAGTAATGGCCAGAGCAGATGCTGTATACTAAAACCATGTAAGCGCGCTCACTCTCTGTTTTCTGTCCCCTCCACACTTTCCTAGTATCTGCCATGTGGGTTTAGTTTCTAAGTGAGGCTTGTTGAAGAGCACCCTCCCTGCTTACTTCTATCAGTCTAGGAACCTACTGTGATTATTTATCCTGATGTTTTTCCTCCAGTCTTCCGATACAACCTGCCTCTTGATCCTCCTGTCACATGACATTCAAAAAGCTCACTGCTACATAGGAACAATAGTTTCTCTTATCCATCCTGAGTTCTCTTCTAGTTTCCTCAAGTGGCCCCTGGCTGTAATACTGTGGGAGTTTTTCAACAGCAGTTCAGCATTCATCACTGCCCTTGTGGGTTTTGAGCTTCAGCTACATGGCCTCTCCTCCGAACTCTCCACTCTAAACTAAGTGCTCTTTTCCTTATAGCATAGCTCTTCCAAGCTCTTAAACCAATTTAGCTGCCCTTCTCTACCTGCTTCACCTGTGCTATGTCCTTCTTTCAGTCACAGGTAACACAAAGTCATGCAAGCAGACCCAGGATTCAGGTGAGAGCCAGCAGAGGGGCAGAATGTTTGCAGAATAGCAACAAGACAGGAGGTAGCAACATAGGGGCACTAGGAGCATGCTACCACCCATGCCTCTCAAACACCAGACTGCCAAGAGCAAAGGAAGGGAAACTTTTTTTAAGAAATATGCATATTTTCCTATTTTATTGTATAAAATAAACTTAAGAATGAGTTTATACAGGTTCCTCATCCTTTCCCAATGAGTAACACATGCTAAACTCTAACAGCCAGGTATTTTCATGCATTGTACATTGCTACTTCCTGACCCTTCCTGCTGTTTTGATTCTGAAATCATGATGAGATGAAGTAGAAAAAAATAATGTCTAAAATTAAAATGCCACAGATCCAAACTTGTCTTTCCTGTGGGGTGAAAGCCAGCTCAGCTCTGTAACTTGCTGTCACTCTCTCATTTGATAGATTTTCTAAAATAAGTCAGATGAGTAACTTTATAAAAGTATTTTCTCAGAACAGCCTCCCTGCTTGCCATTATCTGTGACTTCCAAAGTTAGTAAGGTAAATTCATCAGGGGCACAAAAGTCAACCCCCACAGTACGGTATCTTTTCTGAACTGCATTCTTAAGTCTCAGCTTAGCCTTCTTTATGGGTGGCTCTAAAAGATATGATACAGTAATACCAACTTTTACAAAAAATTAGAAATTAAATTGACTAGCACACAATCATTTGCAAATTATTCAAATGCATTTGTAATACACGGCTTGAAATTCATGCTGCATTACTCAGTCACCCAGCTTATTCATATGGGAGTAATGAAACTATCATCTGACTTGCATATTAACCAGTCCAGTGGAGATCCAAGTGTACATCTGACTTTCACCTTACAGTTTTAGATTGAGCTGTAAGTTTCAAGATTATGACCAATTTAAGAGGAAGGTGATTAGCAAAACTAGCCACAAGAGCCCTACTTGTAAACTTTTATAGTGTGCATGTAATTAAAAATTTGCTTCCAGCTTTGAACATTCATGCTTCAAAATTGTAGTTTCCACTCCTTTTGTTACAAAAAAATTTTAAGCAGTTTTGGACAAAGGTTATTACAATCAAATTAAGACCAGCTTTCAATTCTAAATCCACTGGGTATATTGTAAAAACTCTGAAATACTATTGAAATTTTGGTTTCTTTTTGAACATTAGTTTCATACTTAATTTACAGTAGGGTAATCTTCCATGTTGACTACCGCACAACGAAACAAATAAATTTGAAGTAAGCTGAAAGAATGGCCAATCATTATGGGTTTTTATTCAAACTAGAAGTTTGGTCAGACTATACAGACTTTTTGAACAACATCTATCTGTTATGTGCCACAGACAGCTTACTTTTACATTGCGGTTGTTTGTAAGTGTCACCCAGAGACAGCGTGTAGTCATGCATGCAGACCATTTTCTGGAGTTGTCTGAACAGCAGCACTTGACTTAAAGAAGAGTACACAGGAGAAGTTGTAAATATATACAAATAATAAAAAAAGCATTTAGGTTTTGCATATTTTTGCCTTTTAGAGAATTTCAGAAGTTCCTTAACATGTCAATATAAATGCAAGGCAACTCACCTTCTTTAAAGGCTAGTAGGTTTGTATTTGGCTGCAGACTGTACCACTGTATTCCAAATACTTGTTTTCCTCTACTTCATCTAATAAAACTGATATCAAAATTTCAATACAAAACACATGATGTATTTGGGAGAAAAAAAAAAGAACACATCACGAGATCTCAGTGTATCTCTTCCCAATTTATGGTCTACAGGACACCATTCTGCGTGCAAGATCTTCTGATAGTCTCAACGACAGGAAATTAAATGGCAGAAAACAAAGCCAGTAGCATTTCTCAGAGTGTTAGTGGCTCAGTGTTGCAGCTTGTGAAACAAAGGAGCACAAAAACAATTTGCAGGGAGCATTAACTCATACATTCACCAGGCATCAAGTATGTGCGATGGCGAAGAGAAAAAAATATCCAGCTATATTTCTTTTGTTAATATTTTGCTGTTGTAATTCAGAAAAATTTGGTGCCAAAATGTTTTGCAGTGAGAAAGGAAACCACTGTTAAAAACAGCAGAGGAGGATTTACTCATGAAAAGTGAGCCAGGATACTGCCTGAAACAATGGCTCACAAAACTGATGTCAAAGACAACATTATTTACATCAAAGGCATCAAAGATCCTTCTTTCCTTTCTAATTCTTTCTTTTGTTCTGCATGATACCTTTAATAGACTAAAAGACATGCTTCATGCTTGTGGGGGTAGGGAATGCACAGGGACAGACACAAAAGACACAACAATTCAGAGCAGGGAGAAATAAGTAGGAGTTTTCATAACTCCTAAGTTTTCTTAAGAACACAAAGTAATCACCTGCAAAGAATAACTAAGGATATTTGTAATTTCAACCCACAATTGTAGCTGGGCTTCTGTGTCAAAACTGATCACAAAGCTGGGGTTTGTTCTAAAATATGATTATGCATGAATGCCATGCTTACCCCAGAGGAAGTAACTCTAGTATGTATGGGTCAGTCTCTGCCACTGGAGACTATGCATGGAGACTGGATCCTACATAAGTAACAGCCAACAGTGGTAAGGGCCTTGTTTATGTTCTGCTCCATATTTAACAAGAATAATGCAGAATGTCACCATCCCTTATCATCTAAGCATTTGTGTATGCATTAGTCAACTGGGTAGCATAGAAATACACAAAAGCATAGAAATACACAAAAAATAAGGAGAAGGGTTTACCCTAAATGAGTTTAAAAATCCAGGGCAGCAAAGAGAAACAATTCTAAATGAAGTATTTCTCTTTGCTAATATACAACAGTGAAGTACATCATCCATTAGTTACAGACAAATAAACTTTTATTTAGTCTGTCTAGCCAAAAAAACTGAAAAATAAATTCTGTGGTGATGGCTTATGACTTAGTTAAAAATGAAAATATTGTGTACTCCTTGTCAGACAAAACCTGGACAGCACAATTCCCAACAAACTTAGCAGATTTTTCTTTTTTTCTGCCCAGAATAATTTAAGCTACAGCTTCAAAAGAGACAGCTTTTCCCTATTCAGCACATTAAAAAAAAAAACCAAAATAGAACTAAATGATTCCTTGCTAAAAAAGCCTGTCCAGGCAGTGTGGATGTTTACTAACTGCTTTGTGCAGTGCTCTGTGCCTTGAGACAAAAGAAATATGAGAGATTGTACCTTCAAATTTAATTTATCATAAAAAGCTTAACGAGCATTTGGGAGTGAAGAATGGGGCTCAAAACCCAACTTTTGAAAAACAGGTCAGGCACCTGTAGCATAAGCAGAGACCAAGTAGCTTCTGAGAAGCCCAGAAAAACCAAGCTATACCTTAGAAGTTATGGAGAAGAATTTTTTTCTGGAGATCTGAATTGCATTTATTCTTTCTTTTAAAAATTGTCAGACATAGCACAAGTCTGAGAGAAAGATACATTGAAAGCAGCTTATATAAACCTCTTTTTTGTTTTATTGTCTTGCCCTGCAGAAATGTAGTTTCTGCATTTTCAGTTTTATCTTAGTTTTTGTTCCAATAAAACCCAGCATTAGATACTTAAAGCCTCCCTGTGGTTTTTGACAAGGCAAATTAATCTTTGGTCTATGTAGGAAGCTTGTCACCCAATCTCAAAAGCATAGCGACACAAGAGGCCATGAAGGAGTCATGCACTTTGAGTGAAAGGGTCAGTAGAAAACACACTTCTAGGAGAAGGCAGTGGTGCAGTGGGAGATTCTCTCAATTTGGCATCCACTTCATCAGGACATTCATACAAGTATATTCCATTTTGCAGTCTCTGAATCTCACCTTCATTCTTGCACAGCGGTAAAATACTACAAGAGAAGTGCAACCATATGAAAGGATCTCCAGCCTAATGCAGCTGAGGCCTTCTCCCTTGAAAATGACATGGACTAGGTAACAAGCTCTGCAGCATATGATCTGATATTAAAAAAACAACAAAACACCTGCAAACCTCTCAGGTTTGAGGAAATTAAAATTGCAGTGGCATTTCTTACTTTGCCTATTTCTGCCGTCGTTTATCCCTACAGACAGCATTCTGAAGAAAATGGGGCACTGGGCACAGCCCGGGCCATTGGATCAGGCTCCCGGCTCCCCCAGGGACAGGGATGCACTCAGGGCACGGCCACTCCCCTGTCCCACTCTGCCCCAGTGACAAACTCCAGGGATGGCAGGGCTCTGACCAAGCTGAGGTGAGGGAACTGGGGTTTCTCAACACCTATGGGCCCTGGAGCTCTATTTGACCTCTGCCAGGAAGCCTCCACTCCTTGCCTGACAAGTACCAGAGGATTGATGTGTCTGGCTTGGCTGCAATCCCTGCTGGCCATGGAGCTCCTCACTCCTGGCCGGAACTTCGGCCTGGCCCTGCGGCCCTGCCAGGCCCTGACCTCGGCTTTGATTTCCAGCCTGGCCTCACACTGGCTTCATTGCTGCTGTATTTTCTTACGGTCTCGGCTTGTGGTTCAGTCTGGCTGCTGTTTCCAGGTCTGTCTTGCTTTCCATGCTGGGAGCGGTGGGACAAGCCAAGCAGGCGAGCCCTGTGCTCTACAGGCCTTGAGGTGCCCCCAGCTCCGGGCTGGCCTTTCCTTAGGCAGGAGCCATGCTGTCCCTGCTCCCTGGAGGCAACCTTCAGAACAAACTTTGTATTTCCTACTTCAGCATATTGCTTCCTGGTGTGGCACAACAGAGCTATTCCCATCACAGCTGGAGCTTAGCTGGTAGCCAGCTGTTCTATTACCACAGGAAGGTGATTTTTTTTACTGCTTGGTTGGGGGAAGACTGTATGCTTATTATGTTTATTGTGTTTACTCCCATTTTCCTTTTCTTTACACAACACACTATGGTAAAAGAAGTTTTACTCAGTGTGTGCTTATACATACATACACTTGAAAAAACTCCACAATTCCCATGGCCTTCTTAGATAACTTGCAATTTCAAATTCTAATGGTTGAGATCAGCCTATGTATTTATTCCACTGAGCTAAATAGGAGAGCAAAAACAGTTGCAGAAAGTAAAATTTTGTGTATTAAGGAACAATGCATGTGCATGGGGCAGTTGCTATAAGGATAGTCCTGACTGTCTCAGTCACCAGTATTGCTAGTTGGGTCTAGAATAACAGGTGAAAAAAACTTTCTCTTAGTATGAAGCCCAAAACAGGAAAAATACTGGAAGACTATTGGGGCAATTTCCCAAAAATACTCTGCAGGCCTTGTTCGTGTAAAAAAAATGTACACCATGGCAGTAATGCTAATACTTCTAATATACCTTGACTTCTAAAAAGGGACTTAAAATTAGCAGCATGCTGCAACTGCACTGGCAACAAAAAACTTTTGTATACAAAATAACTATTTGTCAAAAAAAAAAAAAAATAATCGTGGTTGTATGTAATATGACCACATATTAATTTCATCATTTTAATACACATTCTCTGCTGCATCGGCAGATGAACAAAAGTTTCAACACCTATCAATACATAGCCTTCAGTTGTTCATAACATAAGGCAACAGATTTCTCATTCTGGGCAGCTAGCCCTTACTGTTTTGTGCAAATCTTCTCCCAAGACTGTCAGCTAGAACTGCACAGCCTTTGCATAACTTTACAACATCTGCTTGGGTCAGCTTTAATGTCAGCAGAAAATAGTCCTGTGCCATTTTATTAAATTCTTCAAGGCAAGTGGTTAGCATTTCTTCTAGACCAGATGGAGCCTAACATGGCACAGCATCCCTCACATTTAAACCTCATCCGTTTGATAGACTCCAGCATAATGACCAGCATGTGAGGCCCATTGTTAGTTCTGTATCTGTTGATGTTTTGGCACAATCTTCACCAACTGGAGAGGGAGCTGCTTAATGGAACTTAAAGGATTTTTACTTCTCTGCACCAAACTTCAGGAAATCCTCACACACCCCCATTCATTCACTCAGGTAAGTGAACTACAACATAGCTGTAGTGCTCAGCAGTGTTTCTCAAGGGCAGGTAGGCTCGCCTGAGCAGAGATGAAGAATTACGGCTCCCCTTATCTTGTTTGAGAGAAGTTGGGCTAAAACTTTTCTTTAGCCTTCATCTTTAGTCCTGTAGCAGCAAACTCAGTCCCCATGGATACTTAGTCTTGATGCTGTTAGGGGCTGATTCAGTCACAGAGGAGCATCATAGCTAGACTGTGTTTGTCTACCACTTCTCAAAGTCAGTGCAGGTGCTGGAAACCTGGCACAGGCTCTGATTTCTGGCCATTACTGGCCAGAGTCTGTGTGGATTCTCAGGCAAAAAAACCATTAATCTTGCATTTCACAGGCTAAAATATTTCTCCCTGCTTAATATTAAACACTCACTGTAACTCCAAGTATATAAAGGATATGTACAGATGCTGCAGGTGTTGAATTTAAAAGAAAAACCTTGACCATTTCCATTGCAAGTACTTTCCATGTGCCTCAGGCTAGGTGAGAGTAAGATGTGTCCATTTAACTTTTACTGCCTATACTTGCTATCCTACACTCTGCTTCAGGTACAGAGTGTGGAAAGAGAGTGGGATTTTAATCTTGCCAAGCTGATATCTGAGGGGTTTTAACTAACTTTGATAACTTCTGTCTAAGTCCACTGAACCAAGTTTGGACCTGCCTTGCATTTTGTGCATCTCAATGAAAGAAAATTTTCTCAGACCACAAGGGACATGAGATCAGGCCTTTGCCCCATGAAATAAAAAATACATGTTGGTGTGAGAGAGGTTGACTATTCTGCTTCAGATTAATAGAAGTCATATTGGCCTCCAACTGACTCAAGCTAATTTTGGAGGCAAAAGACCATACTGACAGAACTATAGCAATGGTATTCTTTTATTTTTAGAATTAATTATATAGTTCTTATGGATTTCTGAGAATTCTGTAGTATTCTTGTATTCGGGCACATTTTCTGTGGGCAAGGGAAATGCATTTGTCCAAACTGACCTCCTTTGTACTAACTTGGAGGTTGCTCAGTGGCTCACCTTTGAAAAATGAATGCCAGGAAGTTCTTGCAATATAACTCTGTTCCAGAAATGTCAGATGCTATTTTCCATAGATTCAATGACCCTAAATAATATTGCACCTTCTGCTTGGTAAATAATTGATACGTGTCTGATAAAACAAATGGAGCAGGAAGATTTCTGTTGCATGACTCTCCAGGCTGCTGTATATTTTCTGATGTTTTGGCAACACTAAACCAATTTAAAAATATATATTCACTACAAGCTCAAGCAATTCGTACATTCCACACATGAAAGAAAATTAATTATACTCTCAGAATGAAGCAATTCAAAGGGCTGATTTGCTGTTGTGAGCCTTATGATTATGAAGACAGTAGACTACAACAATTTTAACAGGAGATTTAATTTTTAACATTTCTCAAGGCTTTGTTTACATTATGCACAAATAAAACAAATCCTGAAAGCATTACCTTGCAACTAATCTGAGTCTTGAAGTGTGTTGTAATCTTAATCTAGTAACAATGATGAAGTTTTTCCCTCAGTTGCTTAACATTTTTATTATAAAATTGAGATAATCAATTGTCCTTGCAGTGTAAGGAGACATAAACAAGGGTTAGTGAATATCCCTTGATAGAAGGTCTTCCTATTGTTATATCTACAATCAAAGTATTAAACACTTCTGAATGTCATAACCAGAACACCCATAGAGTTTCTCTACCCTTTCCCTTATTTTCTATCTTGAAGATGCATTGTAGAATTTAAGCTCAACACAGGAAATCTCTGTCATTGTAATGTCAGCAGTTAGTTAAATCTACAAGAACTACTTCATTAAAAATGAGCATAGAATTAAAAATGGTGTAAAGTGAAGTTGCCAGATTAAGATCATATGCTGCTTTAAATGATATGCTGCTTTATCCGGAACCCAGTTCTGATGGTCTTAAATCCTGCAGTACTTTTCTTTCTTTAACAGACTTAAAAGAAATAAAGATGTATGTTTCTCAGGCTGAAGAGCAAGCTATTATGTGCTGTTCCAGAATATCCCAGAATATCAGTGTCACTTCCTGTGTTAGCTGCCAGATGGATCTGGGGGATCCCTATCCGACCAAAACTCCTTCATTCCCATGCTTCTGTAACTTTTTCACAGGACTGCTGTACCTCTGCTCTAGTACGCCAGCATCACAGATATATTTACTGTTTTTCCTAAAAGGAAATATTCTGGGATATATATATGGCAATCTGAAAACTCAAATGATGGTGATGAAGAAGTTTCCATCCTCAATTCAAAATGTGTCATTTAAAACAACTACTAAACTGTGTATAATCCAACTTTTAAGTGAACTCTATGTGTTAATATCAAATGCTGAATTCTACCATTCTATTCTTTTATCTTATTTTCATTCATCTTCAGTCTTTACTAATTCAAGTCAAAGTTATTTCATAGAATCTTAGAATTTCCTGAATTGGAAGGGACCCCCAATTTCCTGAATTGGAAGGGAACCTTGAAGTCCAACCCTTGATTGGGAGAGCGCATTAAGAGCTATACTCGCAAAGAGGATATCCTGTACCAAATCAATTTTTCATTTTCACTGCTGAAAATGTGTTAATTGGAGTAAATGCTGTGGTAAGAACTTTGAAAATCATCCAGTTTTATAACAAAAGTAAAACAGTCTGAAGATTTTTACTTGCTTATATGAAATTCATGCTTTTTCAGATATTTACATATTCTATATTACTATGTGACTTATGTCTAATTTGAGATTACTCAGCTGATTAGACAACAGTGATAATAATGCCATGGTGATGGATTTGATCCCTGCATGCACAATTCACTGATGAGTTGATCTTGCTGATCTTTGTGGGTCCCTTCCAACTCAGAATATTTTGTGGTTTTGTGATTAAATAATCCACACAGACTGAATTCTGAATGAAAACCAGCAAGCTGCTTCTAGGTGTGGTTATGTGGGGTCAGTTTCGCAGCAATGCAATAAAAGCATGTTCATAAAGGATGTTCTGATTATCACCAGCGTCAATATCCACTCTAGATACATGTCCATGCTAATAGTGCCTAAGTACATAAGTAGACATTTAAAAAGGGCAGTCAAAATTATATCTGATATTTGGACAAATGTTTCAAATAAAGCATTTTTTGCCATTCCTCCATCTGTAGACATCCACATACTTGAAAGTGGTGAAAAATACTGACGCTAGGCAATGTGTTCTTTGATTTGTTTCTACATTGAGCTTATTTGAGCTTATAGTAAGGGAATTCTGTTCATTTTTTAAAACCAAGGGGGTTTTTTTCATTATTTCAGGGTCCCTTCTAAATCCTTTTGAAGGACTACCATGCAGTCTGTTCTGAAATTATTAACATTACATAAATTCAAAGTGCACAGTTCCCATTTCATTCTTTTGTACTTTTTTCAGGCAGATTTTAAAGAATAAATCTTCAAATACATAAGCCAATAATATCTTTAGATCTTTGCCCAAAGTGACAAACTGTCCTTTTCCCTGTACAGATATGAGAAGATGTGGTCTTGCTGCTGGTGATATTTGCTCTGTGGGAAAGTAGTTGAAATAATGTTCTAAATGCAAATAGGGTATAGACGTCTTAGGCCTTTTGAAAATAACTCTCTGTATTGATTCACTTCAGGAATAAAGCCTATAGGACTGATTGAAATTCAGTAAAAGGAAGAGAGGTACCACTGCAGATTTTTTGCACAAATGGCTTGAAGGCTCTAATAGATGTCAGCTGTAGATGGCAGGTAGGGTGAATTACCCAGCAGCTGTGTATCTCCTCACCCTCAAACCTTTTCAATTCCATCTCCTGAAGATGTTCAATTTATTTCAAAAACATCCTCTTTCTGTTGTAGGTGAAGATTTTTAATTGAGTCATCATCCAAGTGAGATAAAAAGAGAATGGCAATATGCATTTTAGGAAAACTTCAGTCAGTGTTAGGGGGCAGATGTTTTTAATGCTTAAATGCAGCCAACAGATAACATACTTCCTTGAATGTACCTCTAGTGGAGAAAAGTGTTTTTTTAAAAAGACTTAGTGAGAACCTCATTGTCTAATTCATCCCTTTAGAGAGAGCACACTGCCTCCAGAGCTTTTTGTGGAAAAGGCAGTTTATTTTTGTTTATATTTAGTATGAAACCATATTGTTTTAATTTTCTGTAGCTAGCCATTTGTAGCCTTTACTTTTCACAGTGTAGGCACAGTTAACATCTATCCACAGGTAGCTGTTTCACAGTGTGAGTATACACATACCCTTGAGACCCACACGTTCTACTCAAGGAGTCGTGTCTAAAGACTGTTAAATACAAGTAGCCTCATAAAAATTTAATAGCTATTAATCAAATAAAAGAGTCTGGTCCAACTAAAATATTTTTCATCAATCCAAGCAGTCCATTACTGGGAAAGATCCAGAACTCAGCAGGAGACTTATTCTTGGAAGGAGACAACTTCAAGAAGACACATAATACAATTTCTTTCAGACTGAATTTAAAAAGTTGAGGTTTCCTACTTCTTTGAGTCAAGTTTGATCAAGAATATTTTAATATTTTTTATTATCTAATTAATTTTGGGATCTTACACAAAAGAATTAATAGATTGTCTGTTTATCCCTGACAGTGCTGACTGGTGGAACATATCCTGTGAGTTGGTAGTGATGTCTTCCTGGGTTTGGGGAGCAACTGAAAGGCATCTTTTTAATCTACTTTAGACAAATACTTGTTTGATAAAACAATTTGAGTACCTATCATTGTCTCATTTGAATACCCTAGACCCAGCAGATACTAAATTCACTAGATTTCACCCAGATTTTGGTATGGTAGATATGATTGTTATGGACAAATCAGCCAGCACTAGAAGCCTCTAAAATTTAGACTACAGGCCAGGTGAATGAGTCTTTCAGATAGAATTGTTTTCTCCTCACTGAGTCTAGTTCCTTTTGACCTAACTGAGATAGGAAAGAATAGTAGTGTTTACTAATGTCCATGTACTTTTTAACCTAAAAAAAGTAGTCCAGTAGGTCTGCAGAGTTCCCAAACTGATGTTGTAAAACCCACATCAGATTCAACATCACTCAGCAGTTGTAAAGAAAGGAATGAGCACAAGGGTTTAGCACCTTACTGCAAAGACACCACTACTAACACACTTTACATTGCCAAATTATAGTTTTAGTAGTCACTTTAAGTGCATGTTTACATTAGTAGTGGTAATATAATACATTCAATATTCAGGCATGGAAATTAGAACTTTTCCTCTAAGAGACAGTTAAGTTCCTCAGAGCAAACTGTACACAATAAACAGTTACAGAACGCAACATGCAGGCTGCTTTAGTTTCCATTAAAAAAAAAAAAAAACAACAAAAAAAAAAAAAAAAAAACCTTGATTTAATAAAAGTATTTCCGTGGAAGGAAATGTCAACCCTAAATGGGCAGAAAAAATCTGGCATTTTTCCAAAGCCAATAACAAGACCTGTAAGAAGTACTACTGAACAGCAGAAAACAATGAAGGAGAAAGCCAGCTGTTAAAGAATGCAGTATCTTTTGGATTCCTGGCAAGACAAGCTCTTCTGATTGTGTATCTCCATACTTTGATGGAGCTCCTGAGGACTGCCGAAAATCAAGGAGAAGGAATAAAAAACCCATCAAAGGAAAAAAATCAGAACACAATTATGCGTTTCAGCCAGCATTTGCAATTCTGCTGTCCCCAGAGAGGATATGGAAACTGTCAAATTTTTCCGCACTATGGCCCCACTGAGAAGGTGATTTAGGAACAGAAGACAAACAATCTGCCTGAACTTTGTAACAGTGCTGGGGTACAGAAAGAATTTAAATTAATTTTCCAGAACATGAAAATCATTGTTTGGTGAATTTCTCTGGAAAGACAAGCTAGATCTTACGCAATGGAAATTCAGAATTCAAAACAGATAAAAATTTACTCTAAAACTGCAAGAAAAGTGACCTTAGAGTTTAGCTGCAGATTAAAACTCAGAAGTTGTTTCAAGGATGAGAGCAATCTAATATTTCCTGAGTGAAGCAGGCCCTCAGACTATTTTAAATTAAAGAGCAGGGTCAAATGTTTCTTATTTAGGAATCTAAAGCAACGATGATGGAATTCTTAAGCTATTAATTTTGTCTTTAAGGAACAGTTATATTGTATCAGGTAGGCAGTATTTGCAGTAAAACACTGCACTGAATTGTTTCAAAGCCAGCCTATACAGTTCCTGCAGTTCCTGGTAGGAATATTCTTTTCATGATTTGTAGATCTGAGTGGCCATTTGTACATTCAGAATCTCCAACCACAAAATGAAGCAGTGCTTATGCCTTTCTGATAGGGCACATCTCCCCTTCTGAAACAGGAAAAATATCTTTGGACAAAAGCCTCAAAACCGTATTGTTTCACCTCTTGACAGACATTAATCTTGGAGCAGCAGTGTTACTGCTCACAGCTACCTGACAGATGGTCAGCCCCTGAGAGGAGAGGCTGTCTATTGGTAAAAGGATGGTAGCTGCAGGACTGAGAAGTGCTCTGGTGGGATTTATCATCAATAAGGAACTGGTTGGGTGCTGCCAGATCATGACTTTGAGAAGCAATAAAAAGGAGGATTGCAAGAGCAGGTAGTGAATATCCCCCTTTTGTTCCTATTAGGTAAAAATAGGAGACCTTTCATTTTTGCTATGAAATTTAGCTGGTAGCTCAGGGCATTCAGAAGTTGTTCTAGTCACTAGGAATTGCATTAGAGGAACAAGGAATGGCTAAAGAGCAGAAGCAATATCAGTTGCTGGCTACTGTTCTGCTTGTGCAATGATTGCAGAACATTCTGTGGTGTGACAGCATTAGTAGGAGGTGATACAGGAGCAGCATAAAAGCAGGATGCCTGACAGACCTTATAGAAGGTACAATGGCGTTCTGGCTAACTACCCTATCTTTGTACCCACTGAGGTAGTGTCGTTAAAAGGGAAAAGTGACTTTATTGCTGCATACAACCCGTTTTAATGTGTATGTTCCTATTGCTTTTTGAGAGAGGGAGGCTTGTAAAAGACACAAATATTCAAGAAGAGTAAAGAAAGAATGAAGCCACTACCCATCTAATGTAGCAAGTTTGCTGAGTAATAACAGCTGATCAGAAAATTGTGGCTGGCAGAGGCCATCCACAAACTGTAGGCTGTAGACTGTGAGAACAATTGAAGCAGAAAAATTATAGCACCAAGTACTGACTGTGAAAGAGAGGACAGTACTCCTCTTTACCTTCTTTTCTAACAGAGTACCTGCATGTTTAGCAATTGTTTCTTTAAAGGACCATTGTTATCAGAACCTTGTGCGCCCTTCAACAGTGAAGATAAAACATTGGATATTGGATCTTCTCTGGCAGTCCCCTGTCTGGGAAGATTCTCCTCCCTATCCATTTTTTTGTGAACAGTAATTTTGCTTAAAATTCATCGCACACATGCCAAAGTTTTATTAAAATGTCATTGTCTGAGCAGAGCATCAAAAAGCTGCAAAATATAAGGCTGACAAAAGAAAAAGATCAATGTATGAGCCACTGACAGTAATTGTCAGGTTTAACAAGGATGAAGGGTTATATATTATATTCTTCATGTCTATTTTGCAAAGAAAGTAATAATCTGTGGGGGTTTTGTTGTGTAATTCTGAAGAAATAGCCTTGTTGTTATAACTCAGTGATCATGACATTTATTTATTTTTCTAAGTTCTTAAGAAAGTTTTAAGAAGCATTTTTTTTGTTTTCCTAATAATATAAATTAAACGTCTCTGATGTACAGTCTTCTATGATTTTAACAAGGATGATTTGTTCTTCTACAACTTCATTTTAACATTACAGATATTTTAATAAGTGTGATGTTTCCACATTTGGATACATGCTTTAGTTTAGCAGAAAGACAGCAGTAAACATGCAAGCTTTTGCTTTCTGACATCCTTGTATTTGTTTTCTCTCAGAGTCACCATCTTCCTGAGGTTTACCCACACTGTAGGAAGGTAAACTAAATGCAGTAATATTCTGGAAAATCTGCTACCTGGGAGAGAGGCTTGCTTATGATGTATCAAATATTAAAACGATGAAGCTGCCTTGCTAAACAAAGACTTCATGCCATTGTATTTCAATGAGGAAAAAAAAAAAAAAAACACCCCTGTTAATGAGCCTAATGGCAAGTGGAGAACTGCTTCAAAGCAAAGAAAGTTTTGTTGTATAAGTTGTGGTTTTCTTTATTTTAAAGGTAGAAGTAGGTTTTCCTACCTTTGCTGACATTCAATAGCACCAAACACCATGAGTAGGTTCACTGATCTTCTCTGTATTGTTTACCTTGACTGTTCCAGTGCTCTCTGTGTGTCACAAGAACAAGCACACAAGCTGGTGCCACAGAGCAATTGATGCCAGGCTTTCATCCCTGCTTGTTCCCCTGGTAAATTGTAGCAACAGGCAGAAGGCCAGCTGTTTTCCAAGGTTTTCAATTTTTTGTCTGCCTTATGGCTGTAAATTAGTGACATAGGCACAAATGTTTTGCAGACATAGAAGGCTTGTGATTCTAAAGATTTCTTCTGTTTATTTTTTCCCTTTCTTAGGAACTATTTGCCATTTGAGAAGCAGAAACTTGTGTGAGCTGTTCAGTTGCAGCACCTGAAAAATGAGGTATTTGCAGCACCAGGTGCGCTGGAGGGTTTCTTAGCTGTTTAATCTGTTGGTCATCTGCCTAACTTGATATATTTACTGTACCTGCTATTTATTCCCTACTCTTTACTGTCTACATTTTCAGATTTTTACTAACCTTAATGAAATTCTCCTTTTCTGAAACAGGTCAAATTTGTTCATGTGGATTTTCTCCCTATGCATATGTTTCAAATCAAAAGAAATCCATTCTTCATGTATCAGTTATATTTACAAATATCTGATGCATGCATTTCTTTTAAGTGACTTTAATATGGGACAACACAGTTTTGTGCTGAAATGAGTTTAATGAATTCCAGTAATTGCAACATTTTCGCTTAAAAAATTGAAATGCATACATTCACAAATTTTTTCTCCTACACATTTTGAACATTCACTGTCAGAGCATATACCTGTAAGTCAGGTAACTGTTTAAAGGCCAACGCTTTATACTGCCTGTGAGTTTGACAAGTCCAGTGCTAATTACAGTCTTGACATCCTTGAACAACCAAAAAAAAAAACAAAAAATAGAAAAGAATAAATGGTTGACTGGTAAAGCAAGAAATGTAGACTAGATAAACTTCCAGATTCACAGACATTTACATCATGATTTAAATACAAATAGATTCAACCAGAAAGTACATTGTACCAAGGGAGATGTAAAAACAAATAAGAATTTGTTAACATTATTCTAGTTTTTTTGTGATCATAACACATAATTTCAGGAATAATTCACTTCTGATACAGGAAAAGAACTTTACTGGAGCAAAGATATCTCATCCTAATCTTTCTTTATCTCCAGTAGTTTGTTTGCTTTGTACTTAATCCAAAACCAGTCTGAAAATACAGAAGCAACTTTCTCTGAAAGTATTTCAGGCCATACTCTAAATTAACTACAAAAAATTGTGATAATATAAATTTAGCTCATTTTTAGGAATATGTTGCAAATGGCTTTTGGGGTTTGTTTCTTAGGTATGTTTTTCAACTTTGTGAAATAGAGAATTCAGCATATTTTTACACTTAAAACCTGTAAAATAATGCCATATTATATTGATTTCTTTATCCACTTTACACAACATCTTTTTTGAGTAGAAAACTCAAAATATATGGGTATTATATTATAGGATTAATTTACCAGTGTATAATCAGTATTGTATATTTAAGTCAGTAAATTTTTGTTTCTCTTAATTTCACTGAGTTATACCATCATAAAATTGATATAATGTAGCAGTGGATATGGCTCATAGATTATGCAGTTTATTGTGACTTTATGCTAGATAAAAATAAGGGAATCAAAACATTTATATTCAGAAGAAAGCAGCTTAACTCATCTAAAACAAAACTCAGAAACTTTACTTTTGAAAGAAAGCATTTGTTTCTTTCAAAAATGCTGAAAAGTAAATTACACCTAATTAATCAAACTTTGATTGATTTCCAATTAGTTTCCTACAGTTCTTCAATGACAGCTCTTTCCATTATTATAGAGTGTGAAAACAATAAGCAAAAGAGATACAAGAGATACATAACAACCAGAAGAAATTCAAACATTATAGCTTCATAAAACACTCTCTTTTTCATGCTCTGGATTTTTATAATTTTTTTATAAGTAAAAAATTACATTAAAAAAAAAAGCTTGTAAAGTCCAAAATTAGGTTTGCATACAAAATCCAAGTAATATCTATTCAGAATATCTCTGGTGCCTTCCACCAGGGAAGGGACTGTTTCAGGTAGAACACAAAGCACTCCATTGCACTTGTAAATTACTATAGGATGGGAAAGACAAAACACTTTTCATTTTAACAGCAATTTTAATTTCAATGTGTTCTAATTTCCCTAAGCAAAAATAACTCCAGGGTGGAATTCTGTTCTTGTTCATCCTTGTCTTGCTCTTAAAGCAGGTGGAATCATATAAATTGACCCTCAATGTTTTCCTTTCTGTCTAAACCAAGATAGTTAATCTGAGAAAACAAAACCAGACAGGAAATAAAAATACAAATATAACTCATAAGTCAGTACTTCCACAAACAATAGCTAAGCTGAAAAAGGTAAAGAGATTTGTAATATCAGGCCCATTCTTCCTACTGCATAAATTGAATTTGTAGTTATTCTTTGTAAAACATCAGCTCTGACAATGTAGGAGAAATATTTCTAGAAAAGAGAAGTATAATTTCTTTCTCTCTGTCAAATGCTATTGGTGTCTCCCCCACAATCAGATCACTGATGCACTCATTTTCAACTGCATCTTTCTGACTATGAGATTTCTCTGTAGATTTTTTTCACAAGTGCTTCAGCAAACAATGAGGAGAAATCAGTTTACTTTTTTTAGATATTATTTTTTGCTATTATAATTTCATGCATCTGTTTCTTATTTTCCTAAAAGCTAAGCCAAAGTAGTTCTCTGTGGCTCTGACCTGCTTATCTCTGCTCTTGCTCTTAAAAAAAAAAAAACAACAACAAAACTTTAAAAATATGTTATCATGGATATAGCCTATTTGCAGGGCATTCCTGATTCTCAATGCTTAATAATTTTGTTCTTAACCTTCAGCTGTTTCTAACAGTAGCATCCTTTGCACTATTGTTCTGGTTCTGGTGTTGGAACAGTTAATTACTATATGGACTTCACATGTGCTTGCAACCACCTCAACTTAAAGTAGCATCTGGAAATTCAGCTTTATTTTTAATTTGTTCCCTTTACAGGGAATATTTTATATCATACCCTTATGTACTGGCAACTTTCAAATCCTGTGTCATTGACAGCTGCCATGTCTAGGGAGGAGGCTGCTCAAAACACGTGCATTGCAAGGCATGCACAACTTCTTTACTAAGCACAGCTGCTTGACGAACAATGTCTTTTCAGGGAGCAGAATAGAAGAATATGGAAAATTAGCTGGGGGAAAATGGACAAGAGAAGGCACGTGGTGGAAACTCATGGCTACCAGAAAAAATACTTCACAAAAGGTGGAGAGCTGGTGACAGCTCTAGCAAGTTTCTCAGATGACTAGTAATGCAGTAATAGTTATTTGCTACTTTTCTATTTTCTATCATCTCTCCCTTTTCAAGGATAAACATCAAAACAATAGCAATTGAAGTGATATAAAACTTTCAGTCCTGGAATTTTCTCAAATTTTCATCTCAGTTTAGGATGGAACAACTTATGTAGTTCTCCCCAAAGAACAAGAACAGGCAGACAGAGACAAGATTAACATCATACCCCTCTTGATAGCTAAGGAGCCCTTTCACATGGGAAATAGAGCAGGTATGGTGAGAGGCAGGAATATGAGTGAGTTGAACCTACAAAAATAATCTGATATCTTCAGTTAAAAAAAGTGATGTATAAAATATTAGGCTTTGACCATTGTAAAAAACACATTCAAGGAAAGATCATTCAGTCTCCAAGCTAAAAACCAGAAAAGTCATAGTGACTGCATTTTACTATAGAAATTGTTTGCAGTGATTGTTGCAAGGCTGAGGTACTTCTGTACATTAGTTTTTCCTGCCTGCAAAGGCTAAGAACATATCTAAAAAACATAGGTTCAAACTGGTACTAAGAATTATGATCAGTCTTAGGGGAGAGCTCCTGTAAAGTTCCAGGATTTCTTTGAAATTTGGGTGAGCCACTCTTCACACTACTGCACTGGAGATTTTAGGTGCAAAATGTGATCAGAAAGAAGGGAGATCAATCTTTCCAAGGCTGCAAGCTGGGAGGAAAAGTGTCTGACTCTTTTCTCAAGTAAAAATTGATAGACAAGAAGAAATGGCCTAAACTTGCTGCAGGGAAGCTTAGTCTGGATATTAGGAAAAAAATTCAACACTGAAACAGAACATTGGAACAAGCTGCCCAGAGAAGTGGTTGAATCACTATCCCTGGTAATATTTAAAAGATGTGAAGATATGGCACTTGGGGGCATGGTCTAGTGGTATTTTTAGCAGTGTTAGGTTTATGGTTGAACTTGATCTTAAAGGTCTTTTCCAAACTAAATGATTGTACAGTTCTACTCTGATGCTGCTGCTGGTGCACTCATGTGAGTGGGTTGGGAATTCCTCAGGCAGAAGACAGAACAGAGTGATCTGAAGTTTCACCTTATGGCTTCAAATCTGACACTGAGGTATTCTTTCATCCAGCAGACAAAATCACAGAAACAGCTTGGAGATGAGGTCAAGAAATAGTAAGGGTCTATATTTAATTTTTAACAAAAACTGAGGGCAACATACAATACAGGACAGAAATATTTCATCTCTGGGAAACTATGAATAACAGTGGACTTCCTTCAGATGCACCTATTCCTGGTATTTTTCTCTATGAAAATCTTTATCTTGAGTTAATTAATGGTGTTATCCTTCTGTTTCATACTTTGCAATGAGCTTGCCAGGAATGTTTAAACTGCATCTCAGTGCTCACATTTGACTACATTAAGGAGTCACAGACCTTCACAATTAACAGAAAATCTCTCCTTTACCCAGGAGCTTGGGTGGTTGAAGTTTTAACAGTGCAGTTTTCTGGTCCTCCTAGAGTCCCAAAAGGTAATACTTATTTGCAGTCATCTTAAACAGGATTACAAGTTGATGTTATCATGAGACCTGTTTAGTCTGATATTCTTTCTCCCCTCTCCCTATCACCAGGTTCAGGAGGTTGGGAAATCCCTTTCATAAACCATCTTTATTATGTAAAACTGTTAAAAAGGTATTTTTGAGCCCATTGGCTCACTTCTATTAATGAAAATGTAAATTGTTTTCAAAGCATGATCCTGAGAACTCTTTAAATATGTAGCATTTTTAGCAAACATATTGTAACATAAGGCTTTAGCTCTATATTATGAAAACAATTGACCTTTATGCAAGTGTCTGTTGGAGGGCAAACAAATTTGGGAAAACATGATTTCGTGGCCTCCCCAGCTGCCACTGGTCAAGGATGTGCTGAGGAATTGTTTTTCAATAAAAAAGCTGACAACTTCAGGAACTATTTCATTCTCTGAGATCTATAACCACAAAACTGGACATAGATTATGCATGTCCTATGACAAGTGGCTGGGGATGCTGGGGTTGTTTAGCCTGGAGAAAGGAAGGCTCAAGGGGGGATCTTACCACTCTCTACAACTGCCTGAAAGGAGTCTGTAGCCAGGGGGCTGGCCTCTTCTCCCAGGCAGCTAGTGACAGGACAAGAGGAAATGGCCTGAAGTTGTGCCAGGGGAGGTTTGGATATAATATTCTGAAAAATTTCTTCACCAAAGGGGTTATTGGAAGCATTGGAACAGTTTACTCTGGGAAATTGTTGACTCACCATCCCTGGCAGTGTTTAAGGAAAGGCTGGACATGGCACTTACTGCCATGGTCTAATTGATATGATGTTCAGTCATAGGTTGCACTCAATTATCCTTGAGGTCTTTTCCAACTTAATTGGTTTTGTGATTCTGTGAAACAGATCAAATATAATTCCTCAGAAAAATTTCAGAAGCATAAAATACTACTAAACTTCTGATTCCTCTGGAATTTCTAGAAGCCATCAGGAAAACAGTAGTGAGAGAAAGGCATACTGTAGGCACCTTTGGTCTGAGGAGTTCCTGTAGCTCTGAAGCCAGTAGTCATGCATGGTTTTCAGGGCTGAACATACAAGATTTAGCTAAGTTTGCATTTTTACATTTTGAATGCATTTGAGTGGCACAATAGACTTGACACTGTAAAGCAGATCTGAACACTCAAGATTCAGCATGGATTTGACTTAATTATCAAAGTGATTTGGAATCCCTACAAGCTAGCCAAATTTAGAGTCCTAGGAGCATGAAGTCCTAGACATCACCCTCAGTGTGTGCTTATTAAGGATCCATTGCAGTTTAATCATGTCAAACAAAAACAAAAAAATCAGAATATTTAGCAAAACCCTTTCAAAAGAAGAGCTGTTAGGAGACCAAAAATACTGGAGAATCTCCTTGAAATTCTTGGAAAAAATATTTAAAATTATTTCAATCAGATCTAGAACTGCAGTGCAGAGGATTTTGTTAGTACTCAAATACTAGGTAACTGTATGGTGAGAAACAAAGCATCCAAAGGGTCTTTTCACAGGTCTGGAGTCTAAAACATCCCTCTCCAAAAATAAAAACTCTGGGTAGGGATGGAACTTTTGGATATTTTTGATATACCAATCAAGCTGTAGATGATGCAAAGGAGAAAGAAGAGGGGAAAAAAAGAGAAAGATAATAGATTTGGAACAATATGCTATTTGTGCTTAGCAGTTCATCATGTCAGAAATGCTTTTAAAAGAAATCTTCAAAAAGTGAAGTTATTTTTGTTCTGTCCCTCTTTTAAAAATCACCTAATTCTTTCAATTAATTGGTTGGAATGACAGTTGTAAATTAATGAGCTACAGATGTCCAACTCTATAAGCTGCAGTCAGGAAAACATGGTTTATTTATCAGTTCTTTACAAGGGAAAAGAAAACCCAAAAACTTTTTTATCTCTTCTTTTTATTTGTGTTTAGTTCCTTTTAACTTTACAAAAATCTTTAGCTCCATCTTCAGAGCAGTAATGTGTCTGCACCTTCAAAGCAGAGGCGTCAGAATCTGTTAAACACATCACAGTGCACTGAAAAGTAACTGCATAAATGCTTTGAAATAAAGTTGAGAACAAGAGAGAATTTAAACCAAATGTGAAGTAGAAAACTTTAAAGTACAATACCTCCCATGGATTGGTCCTGATTATAGAAGTTACTTGTACTAAGTTGGTTTGAGGATATTTTGCATGGCCTAAACACATATTTTAGTAAATATTTGCCTGAACAAGGTTATGTTTTACTAACATGCACATAAAAAAACACAAAAAAAAAACTCTTGGCTGGGTTAGGGGGAAGGAGTAAGGAATGTAGTAAAAAATGCTGATGTATTGGGCTGAGGGATTTGTTGGGACTGCTGCTGAAAGTTGACCCTCAGCTGTTGATAGCAGAAGTTGAATACTTAATATCCTACCATGTTTGAAAATAGGAAAGCCATCATTTGACAGAGTTAATGGGCCTGTTGTCACCTGTATGAGAGCTGGATTTTAGAGTAGTCAGGCTAAGGAATTCAGAGGATGACAGAATAAACTAATTCTCCACTGAGATTATGATTGCTTTAAATGTCAGTCCTTTAGAGGCATTGCATCACTTGGAAGTGCCAGATGTGCTTTTAGAAATGTTTCCCCCTCCCCCCCTCCAAACCACCAGTGCAGTTTCTGTCTGAGACTGAGATGAGGTAGGGCTATGACCTGTGCTGCTGAGAACCTGGCATCTCCCTGAACTGCCAGTAAATGTGAGCAAGTTTATTTGGTTTATTACTGTTTCAGGTACTCAGATTGCAGTGTCTTCAGCACCCTCTTCATGCAAATAATTCTTGCAGCTCAGTAGCCTGTTTGGGATCTAGTTTTACTGTAACCACACGAATGTTGAAAAACAGACTTAAATCCCTACAGGTTTAATGTAGACATACATATCCAGCTGAATATGCTTGAAGTCCATCTTTGATAAAGCAGGCTTCCTCTTCTCAAATTCAGCAAAGCATGTGATACCATGAGATTAATACCATGTGATTAAAAACCACTGATATTAAAAACACTAATGTTTGCATTGGTTTTGTGGGATTTTTTTAAAGGCTAATTAAAGCAAATTAAAGTTTTAATAATATCTGCCACAATAGTACCTAAGACAATTCAAATTAAGCTGGACAGGTTATGTTCAAGACAAGTGTCCTAAACTAATTGCCAATTGTCCTCCTTTCTGCAAAATGTAATCCTTTCAGACTTAGGAAGATGCTTGTTGCCCTGGAAATCACTTGTTATCTCTTCATCTCTCCCCCAAAGTCAGGCTGTCAAAAGAATAGCTTTAACACTTATGAGCTTGCCCTTGCTCCCATTGATTCAGGGTTGTGCAAAGAATAGTTGGACTGGTTCGGTCAAACATTAAAAGCTGTTAAAACCATAA
The DNA here is from genome assembly GCF_027477595.1 of Haemorhous mexicanus. Lineage (NCBI taxonomy): Eukaryota > Metazoa > Chordata > Aves > Passeriformes > Fringillidae > Haemorhous > Haemorhous mexicanus. The sequence goes on along the minus strand of NC_082341.1, from coordinate 86,111,555 downwards.
CAAGTTTCTGAGTTACCTAATAAAATCTGGTCCTGACATGCCTGTTGCTACTGATCTTTTTTTTCATGGGTCACAAACAGCGAGTTCAGCTCAGCTGGTACTTTCTTCTTTACCTGTTAAAGGCAAGTGTGCCTAAGAATGGAAGGAGACATACAGCAACTCAATATATCTAATACCAATAAATAGTTAAAATTGAAAGTGGAGAAGGAATGTGTATGGTGTGTCAAAACAACAGCAGCTCTGATACCTTAAATTTATCTCTCTATAGATGCTGGATTGTAGCTGGTACTCTAGGGACTACAATAACTCCTCCCTAAAAGTAAGCAGTACCCCAACAATGAAAAAAGGCAGCGAACACATGTGGGAGTTCTCCACTCGTTAGAAAAAAGATGTTTCCTGAAAATATTCCAAGTAATCTTCTCTGCCAGTTATTCAGGGAACTGAATAGTCTTAAGCAGAAGTTTGGAGGTCACTTTTCACAGCCCTAAGGGAAAAAGTTTGAATAGGAAATACAGCTGCTCTCCCAGTCTTACACTAACATGATGAAATAGCACAATTTCTTAGGAAAAGACAAATTCATATGCCAGAAGTCCTGGCAATACTGGGAAGTTGTAAAATAGCCTTCAGACAATTCTCTGCCCTGAAACTGAAGTCAAACCATAGATTATCCTGGGCAGCAGAGAGAGCATTTCCCAGGAACTACCCATTCTTATCTCCTGCACACTGTACTCTAAGTTAAGGTGCATGCATAGTAATATTGGCTTTTAAACATGCCTAGAAACCTGAAATTAAACAACTCTTCCCATATGTAAAATGAAGTAAAGAAAATTAGACTGATTGAAACAGGGGTCTGGTAGGCAAATTATTTAAACCCTGTGTACGTAGGTGTGATAATCTTGATATTAAGTAGATTTTGTAGTCGGATTTATTTCTTAGTCTTGTGTAATGTTTTTCCTAAGTAATTGTCAGTCACTGTTTCTACTTTGTGTTTATTTTTAAGAATACTCTTTCTAGAAAAATTTTGGTGTTCTCTAGTTCCTAATCTGCTTTTAATTAATCTGAACTGCCAATCTGATTATGTTAGCATATTGATGTAAAGCAAACAGCACACACAAATCAAAATTTGCAGCTTGATGGCTGATAAGCATTAATAGATAAGCTAATGGATGTATTAATTCTGCTGGGATCTAGTCCATGCCCAGAAAATTAAAACTGTCTGCTCATACTCTTCCAAGAGCTATTAGAATTTCATGACAGAAATATCATATGGATGACTGAAATAAGATAGTTATATTATATAGCTGTATATAATTATTTTAACATTTGGCTGACTAGTGGATTTTGTTTGGGAAAAACATTCAATAAATATTCTAGAGTCATGAGAATGTAAATAATGGGGCTCAAATTGCTAAAGAAAATACTTGTCTAGGAGTCACACTGCTACATACAGCATGCGAGGAATTGGACTCAATGACCCTTCCAGCTCAGGGTACTTGATGATTCTATGACTGCAAATTCAGGCACAATCAGACTAATTGAATCACTCATTTTTATGTTTTCTCCTAGATAACAAATTAAAATAGGGAGCTGGAACTTCATGGTATCATCTTTCTATATCCTGTGTAATGAGCCAGTCTGCGAGCTCTCTTCTACAGAGATGTTTTCATATGGCCTCAAATCTTCACCACTGCAAGAGGCTACATTCCCTAGCACCTCAGATGTGTGGCACACAAGCAAAATCACAAAAAAGGGAAAGCAGTGACTCCTGTCCTGCTGAATTTCACTGCATGTAGGCTCCTACAAAGCTGCAGTCTTCTTCAACACAGACACTGTGAATTTGAAAATTAGCTCCAAAATCTCTAGTTCCACTGTCACAGACTACATTGATGATGCAGGTTGGTAGAAGAGCTTAATAAGAAAATTTTGAAGAGTGTAGAAAATGCTTGTTGGCATTAGAAAATATCAAAATACAAATATTTGTATCCTTCACCCCCTTAGTGTTCCATGATAAAAGCAAAATAAAATATAACTCTTCAGTGGGTTATTCCTGGTTTGTACCACCACAGGTTCATTTCTACTTGCATATCAGACAGCATTTGCTCTCTGTCACTTTGGATGCTTTGAACAGGAGGTGCAAATCATTATCCTCATCCATGGAACAGAGGAAACAGAAATCAAGAGATGTGAATCAATCTCAGAAAATTTATGTTCCAAATCACTCTAATAAACAGGAATGGAATATTGGGTTAGTAGAAAAGAGGTTGCCTATTTAGCAAGGCATGCTGCCTTTCATTAAAATTCTTTTATAAAGTATGTTCTAATTCACTTGTTCAAGGTGACTGTGACAAATTTCTGTCTTTAAATAATGGTAATGGATTAAATGGTATAAATTAATAGAAGCTAGAATGTGCGTAGTTTTACCTATGCTGCTCTTCCACATATCATAATGTGTATGTATAGAAGACTTTTGTCCCTTTTTTCCCCTGGCAAGGACATGAAAATAAGTGTTTTTAATAGGTTTCTCAGAACCAGCTTGTTCTACTAAGAAGCAGAATTTGCAGCATGTGCTTAATCGCTCTTTACCCTGCTGAATTTATCTTTCGAGATTTCACAAAGCTCAGCTTGCTTACAAGGGTGGAATTCCTTTTGTTGTTTTCCCTTGTTCTTACATTGTACCATGCATCATTCCCTTAGTCCACAGCTTAGTGCTCATTGACTATCATCATTCTTTTTGTGCCTAATAATGTTTACTAAGGTTTTAACAGCATTCCTGCACACAATAACTGTAGCTAACAGATGAAAAACTCAGCCATTTCAGTGCAAAACAATTAGCTTACATATCCTCGAGACACTGCTTGTGTTATAAAGTGCAAGTTAAGAAGGAAGAAACCATGCATGTTAATTGGAAATAAACAAAAAATACATTACTGGCATGTATTTGGATGCAACAAAATGTAGCACTTAAGCATTGCAATTAATAGGTTCCCTTCAAAGGGAATATTTTTGTGCTTTATAGTCTTGCTTTAGAGGTCTGAATAAGTGATTCTGATCATCACACTAATTCAGGATACATTTGTGGTACCCAAGAGACTGACAGAAAATGTATATGCTCCTTTCTTCCTCATTGTACTCAACCTTCCTAAAACATCACTGTTCTCTGCATCCATGCAGGCAGTCTTCCAAGGAAGCCAGAATATGTGGCTGGGCATACCTAGCATCACCAGGAGTTGCCCAGTACCAAGCTTTCTTTGAAGTCTGGTAGTGAACCTTTTCAGAAGAGTCAATCTCTTTTCTGCAGAAATACAGAACAAATCCAAGAGGCAAAAAGTCATTTATGTGGCCAGAAATGGTTGCCTGTGAACCCAGAGGAGGCTGGAAGCGTGACAAACTGCTGCCACCTGCTGCTGGTTCATTTTCAGCCACCAAAGCTCCAGCAAACCAAATTCTCAGCAGCCAGCAGAAATTGCAGATCATCTCTTTCTTTAGCGGAAAAAGGAAAAAACAAAATGCTATATTTATCCCAAGAGTAGGAAAGCACTGATTAGACTGAGGGCACCAGTGCCAGTGCTGTGGTTGCTAGCATTCAGTACCTTGGCTTTTCTACCCTGCAATTGCCACTCTGTCAATAACTTAAATGTGTGACCTTGAGAAAGCAAATCACGCTTTTTAATGCTATTTTCAAACAGTAGAAGGGAAATAAACCACCCGAGGTTCTTTTAAGATTTTCTAAAGGTGATGAATATACTATGTGGCTGTTTAGGAGTGTGCTTTTTATTAATATCTTTACATCTTAATTATTTCAGAAACATATTTTAATAAAGCTCCCATTGTAATAAAATTTTCAAGCTTTATTAATAAGCAGGAATCAATATTGAACTGAAAGGCAGTCTGCTGCAATTGTATATATAATAGGGAAAAAAGAGAACAGCCTGGATTAACAGGGCAAGGTTAGATAATATAATGTTTTTGTAAAGGTTTGCATCCATGCATTGTATGTGGCTCTGTGCAGTTGCCAGTGAAGTTATGAAAAAAATGACAGGGTAAATCTGGAGACCTGCTTTTTAAATATTTCAGCAATCAGTGAATTTCAAACGAAATTCAGAGCTCATTATGCTCCATATTTACTAATAGGTACCAAGTTATGAAGCCCCACAGTCTACTAGAGGCAGTAAAATGAGTATAATATATACTAGCCTGCCAGCTAAGAGCTCTGACTATTTTTGCTACCTGTAGATATCACATACTTTTGAAGGAAATCCTCCCCTGCTGGTGACACTGTAATGCAAACTGTCCTGATATTTCCACCAAGTGTAGAAGAGTGAGCTCGAGAACTGGAACTACCAGCAGGTGATTTTCTGTGATGAAGATGAGGGTCTCCATGAGGGGGACTTTGATGGCCCAGGGTGAAGATGAAGGGAAATGGTTCCCAAACAGGCAGCTCTCTCAGGGACAGGAGTAAAATCCTGGAGCTCTCAATGTTGGGGATGGCTTGGAGCCTGATTATAGAATCATTAAGGTTGAAAAATACTTTCTAGCATCATCGAGTCAAACCATTAGTCCAGTACCACTATATTCACCACTAAATCATATCCCCAAGTGTCACATCCATGTGTATTTTGAATTTTTCTTGGAATGATGACTCTATCACTTCCCTGAGCAACCTGTTCCATTGCCTGACCACCATTTCAGTGAAGAAATTTTTTCCTAGTACCTAATCTAAATCTGCCGTGGTGCAACTTGAGGCCATTTGCCTCTTGTATTGAGGGGCCCAGAACTGAACACATTTGTATTGGGTCTGACTGGGATGACGTTAATTCTCCCCACAGCAGCCCTCCCAGAGCTGGGCTTGGCTTTGATAGCTATGAAGGTGTTGATAACACACCAGTGTTTGGGTTCCTGGGCTGGCACAGCACCAGTGATGTCTCTCAACCATTCTGCCCTTCCATCCATTGGCTGGGGCAGGGCAAGACCTAGGGAGGGGACACCACTAGGCCAGCTGTGACTGTCACCCAAAGTGACCAAAGGGACATTCCATACCATGTGACACCTGCTCAGATAAAAAAGCTAAAGAAATGAGGAGGAGAAAAAGGGAGCATTTGTTTTTTTATGTTTGTTTTGTGGAGAAACTACTATGTGCCCTGATTCTCTGCCTCCTAGGAAGTGGCAGAACATCACATGCTGTAGGGAATTATAGAATAAAATCTGTAGTTCCTTCCTTAGCTTGCATACATGCAGCTTTTCATTTTTGCTTTAGGAAACTGCCATATATAGATCTACAAGTTTTTTTACCATTGCATTTTGTTCTCCTCTCTTGCTGAGGAAGGGGAGCGTTAGAGCAGCTTGGTGGGCATCTGGTGTCCAGCCAAGATCAACTCATTTTAAAGGTGTTTGAGGAGTGGTTTCACCTGTGCTGAGTACAGGTGAAGCCACTGGCCTTTCAGGTCACGCTTTTTCTGATAACAGGTCAGAATGCCATTGGCCTACTCAGTCACCTGAGCACACTCTGCCTCATATTCAGCTGGATATCAACAGCACCCCCAGATCCTTTTCTGCCAGGCAGCTTAATGTGTACTCTTCCCAAAGCCTGGAGCAATGCATGGGGTTGCTGTGACCCAAGGGCAGGACCCAAGGTTGACTTTGTTGAACCTCACACCACTGGCCTCAGCCTGTCCAGATGCCTCTACAGTGCCTTCCTACCCTACAGCAGATCAACACTTCCTTCCAGCTTGGTGTATTCTGCAAGCTTTCTGAGGGTGCACTTGATTCCCTTAATTCCCAGATCATTGATAAAGATATTAAACTCAACAGACCGGACCCTGGAGAACATCACTTGTGACCTGTAAACACCTGGATATAACTCCATTCACGATCACTTTTTGGACCCATCACTCCAGACTGTATTTACCCAGGAAACAGTGCACCTCTCCAAGCCATGAGCAGCTTGAATACTCAGGCTTTAATTTAGTTCTGCTCCTGAAGGCTGCACATGCTCACTACAAAGCAAGCATTGTTCTGATCTGAAAAAGACCAAAATAAACATGATTTTAATAATTTTATCTACACATTTTCCATACATTTTTAATCACTTTTTCAAACCCAAATATTTCTAAGGTCAGGACCATTGCAAGAAACTCATATACATGTCTGTTATACATAAAAATGTTGCAAATACAAGACACTCTGTGACTGCTTATGTGTGTGATTTTTGTATTGGTTTAGGCAAATAAGCAAGTTTGGATCATGCAGTGAGAACTCAGTAGCATTGAAGAAAACACCCTGGAGATAAATTGACCACTGGCAATTTGCAATGTGCAGCTACTTCAGGGAGCTTAGTTTCTTATTTTCCATCTCTAAATGAAAAACAAGGCCTTTGGCTCTGTTGCAACTTTCATTACTTCAATTCTCAGATACTCAGATACAAAATTGTATTTGAATGGTGATATTTCTCCCATGTGTTTTTTGTTTTACCATAATCAAAAGGAATACATGGAGGCTGTTGTCTGTGATAAGATTATCTTGGAGCCTCTTGGCTTATCAGATCAAAATTAACTCCAGGAAATCCCAGGGACATTCATGATGTAGCATCAAACAGTGACACTATTCAAGTATGAGTTATACATTTCTCAGCATGAAAAATTCTGCTGTAAATGACTTTTTACTTCCTTAAAAAAAAAGTTTATTTTAAGAAAAAAACAAAACATATGCTTCTTCTTTCTGTTGTGAAAGAAGGGTAGTTCACCCCCCAGCAGGGCATCTTTACTGTCTGTTAGGAAAGTTTCCATTATTCAGCTCAGTACAACAAGCTAGAAATTTTATCTTTATTTGAAGAATGGCTGAGGTATGAAGAAATTCTTGATGCCAGTTTTAATAAGGGTTTTTGTTTGATTGTATAATGAAAATCATAACCAAGATCTCATTAATACAAAGACTTTTAAATTAAGGCAAGGTTTTTAATTTTCAATGTTTGAATGCACACCAAAGTATTTTTTTGTTTTCAGCTTGGAGCACAAACACAAAAAATAAGAGAGAGAGGTTCCCTCTGTTTGCTGGAGTAAGGCATTGACACTCTCTGTTGTCAGCCACCATCCTTACCTTGAATTCCTAAACTCAATTTTTCAGTACTTGCATTTACGCAGGAAAGAGACAAGCCTGTATCACTTTGCACAAAAATCCCTCTGAGCACTAAAAAAATGCTCAAGATTTCCTGGTTAATCTGTGAAATGTTCTATGGTTTGTTCATGTGATACTTTCACTTCAGCTAAATATTAAAAACCACCAGAAATTCTGAGAAAATATAATCCTTTGAGATTTTCACGGAAACTGGTCATCACATGACCAAAGGACTTGTAGAGCAGTCAGCTAAGCCAATGAGATATCTCTAGTTTCTAGTTTGTAACCCTATTATGGTAAAGTTAGGGTAGCTCATGTCCTCAGCTTGTAGGTCCGCAGCAGAACATACTTGCCTACTCATTCTGGAGATGGAAATGGTACTTTCCAGAAGAGAGGTATACACATTCCAGTTGTTGGAAAGTTGTGCTGGGTCTCATTTCTTATTTTTCCTTTCTTCTTTCCACAAATCTTACTGATAATGTTGTGATACAGATTTTTTTATTTCTGTTGCCATTAAAATATTATATAATGATCCCAGTTCATGAGAGGAGTAGCAGAACAGGTTGCAGTATTGACATTAGACTGGGCTACTACATGAAAGGTGAAGATCTCTAGGCAGTTGAGGATAGGTAGATAAATTGGAGTAAATCAGATATCACCTCCATTGGTTTGAACCCTTTCACAATGTGTTACCACACAATCAGTCACTGAGGTTGAATGGCACATCTGGAAATGATCTAGTCAACCCTTCTGCTCAGATTAGGGTCACCAAAAGCAGCTGCTCAGGGCCATGTCCACTTGGGTTTTGAATATCCTAAAGGACGGAAGACAGGATTTTTTTTTGCTGAATTACCCACATAGTACAGTGTTTAGATTTTTTTCCTTATGTTTATGTTGGAATTTTAATATTTGATTTTGAGCTTATTGTTTCTTTTGTCCTGACACTGATTCTGTCTGGTTTCATTCTTTTTTACCAGTTCCCACATTAGGTCCCAGCTGACTCTGCCTTTTCTCATACAACATATTTTCAGTGCCTTAATCATCTTTCTGACCCTTTTCCAACTTTCTGCAGTATATCCATGTCTTCTTTGCGCCAGTGAAGGGGAGACTAACCTCTCTCAACCAACTGGCAACAGTTTTCCTATGACAGGCCAGTGTACTACTTATATCCTTTACACTGAGGGAGAATTGCTTATTCATGTTTAACTTCATGTCCACTGGGACACAGATCCTCTCCTGCCAAGCTGCTTTTCAGTTGCTCTGTCCAAACCTGTACTGTTGCACAAGGCCATTCCCTCAGGAACAGGACTGGGCATTTGGTTTTGTTGAATTCCATGAGGCTTCTCTCAGCCCGTTTCTGCAGACAGTCAATGTCCATCTCAGTGGCAATATAACTGTGTAGTGCATCAGTCACTGCGCCAAAGTTTCATATAGTCTTCAAACCTACCAATGCTGCCTTCAGTCCAATGATTCAGGTAGTCAATGATGCTGTTAAATAATATTGATCCCAGCATCAGCCCTTGGGGTACCCCACTACAGAGAAACCTCCAACTGGAGGTCTTGTCACTGATAACAATCCTCTGAGCTTGGTAGGTCAGGCAGTTCTCAGCCCATCTGGTGGTCCTCTTGTTTAGCCTTTTTATCTCAGTTTATTCATGAAGAACCTTTGAGAGGCAGTGTCACTGACATGTTTTATGAAAAATCCTTTCCTTAGGATTTTTCCCTCCTGAGAAGCTGAGAGGCCTCAGGAACAAACTGTAAACAATTCTTATCTGCTGCTGTGGAATGTAACAGGGGGAATCTGTGATTGGTCTCATCTGGTTGTTTTTAATTAAGGGCCAATCACAGATCACCTGTGCAGACTGTCTCGGTCACAGACAACCCTTTGTTATTCATTCCTTTTCTATTCTTAGCTTAGCCTTCTGATGAAATCCCTTCTTCTGTTCTTTTAGTATAGTTTTAATATATTATCTATTATAAAATAATAAACTTTGTTTTCTGATACATGGAGTCAACTTTCTCGTATCTTCCCTCATCCTGGGACCCTTGTGGACAATACTACAAGGCAGTGTTTTGCGAAATTTGATATAGATGACATCCACTTGCTACTTAATTAATTCAGTGTGCTAAGTTTGAAATTCAAAAATATTTAAGACGCCAAAGGGGAAAACGTAATAAAATATCTTGAACTGAGATGCATGACCTTTCTTAAACTTGTTCACTCCAACACAGAGTATGTCTTGCTGGATAGTCCAGCTGGCTTTATGGTATACAAGAAATTTGCCTGATTACAACAGATGAAAAATATTGCTTAGGCAATTGGAAGTGAGAGCTGTCAAGGTCACAGTGCTGATTACAGAATGCTTTTCAATGACTCTCTCCTTATGTGCTAAGTTGCTATAGTGATTATCCATCTGCTTTTACAACAACTTCATAAACATCGAGGAAAACTAATCCATTTGCCTGTAATATTCATTCTGAATATTAAACTGTTATATGAAATAGGGTGATACTTGACACTTCTAGTTCATTAAAGGTTTCCCTGGACAGTTCTACAATGATATTACAGGGCATTTTTGAGCGGTGGGCAAAAGTTTTTTAAACCTGATAAGCAAAGTAAGGAAATTACCCATGCAAACAAGAACAGCAACTTGTACTGATAAACATTAATCAGAATTTCTGAATGAAATTGTAGACTGTAGTACATATACAGCCAAAAGAAACACCACAGTGTAGTGGGTTTTTTTCTCAGCAAGGGCACTATCATGATAAAGTATCAATGCACAATTTGAGGATCATATCTCTGTGTTAATTTAGTTAACAAGCTCTGCATGTTAGGGCCTGCCAACTATTAACCCCACAAAAAGTGTATTGACCTACAGGATCCTGTAGTTCACAAATGTCTTAGGGAAGAGGGATCTTTTTTGCCCTTACCCTGTTGTGTTTCACCTCCCTTTCTTTTTGACAAAGTATTGACAATAAAATAATAACTTTCTCAAGCTCTTGTAGAGCATTTTAGCCAGCAGCTATCCTTAGAATTTTCAAGCAAACACCTCTCTATTTTTGCAAACATAGTAAGGTAGATCCCGAATCATGTTTAATTTCATGACATGTATGCAGGGTTTTCTAGGTAGTCATGCAGAATAAGAATTTTATTTATTTCTTTTAGAACACTCACAGATTTCCTTTTAGTTCCTACTAGTTATATATTTTAACTTGAAATTACTTTGCATAGGACTTTGGAAATAATAGGTAAGATTTTCAGATAACTCCTAGAAAAATTAATCATGTTGTGAAACATCATTTCAATCACAAAGACACTTTCTGGTTTGTGTTGTGGCTTCTTGCACAGCAGAGTAAAGTTCCAGAACTGGAGATCCTGAACATCCTTTTGATGCAATGAATAAATAATAGTGTCTGATCCAAAACCAATTAAAAGCAACTCAGCTTTGAGTCATGCTTAAGCACAGATGATAAATTGGGAAGAGATCATAGCATCTTGCAAGATATCCAACTGTTAGATCTTGATAAATATATTTCTTCCTAGCCAAGCATTTCATGGCTTATAAGTTCACTTCAAGCTCTTTTAAAAAGTTGACAAGGGACCTCTCAAAAAGCAAATAACTTCTCTCAGTACCTAAAATGAAAGGAAAAAGGAATCAGACTCTCCTTTTGGCAAGTTGACAACAGTAGCTTGATATTTTGCAGCCTACTCTGAGGAATGTAAAACTACTGAAAATGTTTGAAACTGTACATGTTCTCCTGATGCAGGAAGACATCCACAGTGGAACTGTGTAAAGCAGGATGATGTTAATTTATTAGAACACTAAAAATACTATAAAGATGATGATCCTTCTTCACGGCTAAAGGCTTTTCAAGAAGAGATTTAAACCACACAAGTAATTTGAATTTTTGCATCGCATAGCAAGAACCCCATCAGAACCAGGATATTGTAGTACAAGGACACGTATACATAAGAGCAAATCAAAAGTGGTTCCATTTAGGGAGAAATTGTGGAACCTAATATCATATTAACCTTTTTTTTTAACCAGTCCTGAAAACAGAAGTAAGAATGAGAGAGAAATGTCAGAACTCCTCACTTACCCAATCAATCCCTTCTTTATTTAAAAAAAAAAAAAAAAAAAAAAAGCAGTGAGAATGTACCCAGAGAAATAAAGATGGTGTCTGGTGTTTGCATGTTAAGGAGGAGGCAGCTGGCATACAGAACAGCAGAACACTTGGACAAGGACAAGGAGCCTACATGCAAGACTGTGGATTTGTTTATGATTGATTTTCTGAGGACTGATAAACCCAGGAATGTGTAGCTATCTAGCAAAGACAGCTAAGTGTTCATGTTCTAACAGTAGCAGAAAGAAGATGCTTGCAGGAGAGAGGAAGAAAGAGAATAAGGGAAGAAGAGCTCTTAATAGCTCTCTAGTTTATGTGACATCTGGAAGAGCATCTGTAGTCCCAGCAGAGAGAATATTTAGAAGTAAGTGCAAAGAGGTTAGAAAATCAAAGACCCAAGTGTCAGCACTGAGTTTTGTGATGCCTACATATGTCTGCTCGGGAATGGTGTCAACCAAGTCCTATAATGAGACATGCAATTGGCATATCATGAATTTTTTTATTCACTGAGTTTGCTAACTGAAAAGTACTACAAGCCAAAAAAGACCTGCAGATTACCTGGGCATGGGTTTCTATGTTTTCTTCAGATAAAAATTGAGTCAATTTAACAGCCTAACAATAGGACTCAGTGGAGCAACTAAACTCTCCTCAGGCAGGTGATAGACAGATACAGCTATTGGGATTGATAACTGGGCAGGAAAATTCCTTATAACCACTCAGTGGCAACTCTTTTCTCTAGAGATTCACTATGGAAGAATGTCCACCCTGTTATTCTAAAAATAGTTATTTACTAACCCATCCTGTTATTCAGAAATGTCAAGCACAGACTGAGACAGTGGCTTATCCTTCTCATTTAGGAAAAAATGATAAAGATTAAATGATCCTATCTCAGAAAGTCTAAGTAATTTCCTGGGTTTGGCTCTCTTTGTAGAGTGAAGAAGTCCCCTAAGGCAAGTAAGAAATAAAGGAAAATTGTCTGTTTGGGTTTGCACTGGAAATGTCAGTGCTACACAGGCAAAATTCCCTAGACATAGATCAGAAAACATGGTTTGTTTGGATTTTTCCTATCTATATGAAGGAAGTGGGTTTTTATGCCTCAGTGCATTGTTGTGGGTTGTTATGCTCCTGAGCTGTAACACAGGTGCAGCTGTTGCCAGTAAACAGCCTGAGCCTCAGTCTCACAGCGCTATGAGTATCATTAAACTCTTACCTTCCACACAGTTTGCAAACTATTTGTATTTCATGTTCATGAAAATAACAGGTATTTGTAGGTACCTGTCTCTTCTAAAGGCTATTTGAATTTAAAATATGTGCATTCTAATTTACAAAGAGGAGTTAGATGCACAAATATGCTTTCAGTTGTAAAATCTACCTCTGAAAATTAGCTATATTGAACATATAAAAGATGACAAAGGTCTGCATTTGGCAGGAATAATGCATGGCAGGGTGTGAACTTTAATGGCTTTAAGAGAGTGCAGGCTTCGGACGAACTGATGAGTGGAATGCTGCGAGTTTGCCTGCACTGGAGAAGAGAATCTTACTCATTGTCATGCTTTAACCCCAGGCATCAACCAAGCCTCTCACAGCCATTTTCTCACTCCCCTACCAGCAGGGTGAGGGAGAGAATCAGGATAGAAGATAAACTCGTGTGGAGTAAAAGACAGTTTAATAGGGAAAGCAAAAGCCATGCATGCAAGCAAATAAAAACAAGGAATTAATTCCTCCTATGCCCTCCTATGGGCAAGAAGGTGCTCAGCCATCTCCAGAGGACCAGGGCCCCATCACAAACATTTACTAGGGAACACAAACACCATCACTCTAAACAACCTTCTACCTCCTTCTTTCCCCCAGTTTATGCACTGAGCATGTTGTCATATGGTCTTAATGACCCTTTGGTTACCTAGGGTCACCTTTCCTGGCTGTGCCTTCTCCCAGTCCCACATGCACTCCCAGTTTCCTTGCCAGCAAGGCCATACAAAAAGGCCTTGGGTCTGAGCAAGCCGTGCCCAGCAATAACAAAATCATCCTGTGTTATCAACACTGTATTCAGCACAAATCCCAAACACAGCCCCATACCAGCCATTGTGAAGGCTATCAACTCTATCCCAGACCAAGGAAGCACACTTATTAGCACCACAGACGCATGCACTGAGGCTGCTTACAGTGACACACTATTTCCACTGCATTGACCCTCTCAAGAAGTGTAGGCTTAACATCTCATCTGCTGGTCCCTAAAATGTTAAGACCTTATTGGAAAATGTGTCATAAAGAAAATCCATCGATATTGCTTTCCCTGAAAGTATAGCCACTTTAAACTCAGCAGCCCTGAGCCTGTGAGAGCCCAGCTGAGTCAGCACAGGGCCCCAGGGGCCTCAGTAGCACATCTAGGGCAGGGAGCAATCCAGAAGAATGACTTTGAATCACAAGAGGAGCTAACACTGTCTGTGTGGTATAGTCTTGTCTGGCTTGACACCAATTTCGTGGCCTCTGATGTCCTTTCACAGATTAGCAGCAGCTCACATCACAGCTCCTGCATATAACAGAAAGCAAGCAATACATGTCTATTACCTTATCCCATTTATAGTGAATCTACAAGAGGAACTTTTTCAGCTTCCTAACTAAGCAAGTGAGAAGCTGAATGATATGCAACTTTGTTTACTGTAGAAAACAGTATTATGTAATCATCAGTCATGCAGTTTGCAAAAACCAATAACTGGTCTGTTGCAATCAATTTCCTACTTCTTTGAGGCCTAGCCCATATTATTACAGTGGAAAGTTGAACAAATTAAGCTATTCAGCTGACAACATTGAGCTTGGCCAGGTAATCTCCCAAAAATCTCTCTGGTACTCAAAGGAAGGACAAACACTTTTCCTAGTAGCAAGAGAGTACCAAAATCTGTTTTCTTCACTGAGTTGCCACAGTGGGAGACACCCATTTTAAAACTAGTTGCTCATATTTGTTGGCCTTGGTCACAGAATCACAAAATCTTTAGAGTTGGAAAAATTTCCAAGATGATCAATTCTGCCCTTTGACCAAATACCATCATGCCCACTATACCATACCACAGTGTCACAACTATTCTTTTTTTGATTCACTTTTTCATTCACTTCCATGGGTGAACATTCACTTCCACGGATGGTGAATCCACCATTTCCCTGGGGAGCCCATTCCAATCTTCAGCCTCTCTTTCAGTAATTACATTTATTTGACTCTGGTGTGTCACTGACACGTTTTCTGAAAAATAACTTTCCCAGGATTTTTCTCCTGAGAAACTGAGAGGCCTCAGAAATGAAATGTAAACAATAATTATCTGATTGCTTGGAATGTGGTTTGGAGGCTGCTTACCAACAAGTGCATCCATTTGGATTGTTTTTACTTGATGACCAAACGTGGTCCAGCTGTGTTGGGACTCTGGTCAGTCACAGGTTTTTTATTATGATTCTTTGCTAGCCTTCTGATTAAATCCTTTCTTTTATTCTTTAGTATAGTTTTAGTATATAATTTTCTTTTAATATAATATAATATCATAAAATAATAAATCATCCTCCTAAAACATGGAGTCAAGATTCTCATCTCTTCCCTCATCCTGGGGACCCTCAAACACCTCCACATGGGTGCAATTTGAGTCCATTTACCCTTGTCCTATAGGTAGTTGCCTGGGAAAATAGGCTGACCCTTTATGACCTCTTATTTCCTTATATTAAATTACACTTAAAGTTGGACATCATCTCAGTGACTGCCCACCCCAGTACATTTGTCACGTTTTAGATTAACTCCCTTCCGAAAGAGTGGGATCAATGATGTGCATTGAGGGCCTGATATTAGAATCCTGGCCATCAATTTCATGTTCACAAAAACGGGGAGAATGGACATCCAGGATGGCAGTCTCTCAAGGAAGTCTCTTCAACAGTCCCCAGATGTCAGAATGCCAGTCACCAAAGGAGCACAGTAGGACATGCTGAAGTTGTGTCCCCTAAACTGGCAGATACTCACTTCAAATCTGAACATATTCTGCTGTAAATCACACTATTTAATTTTTTTTTTTTTTTAATCAGTGCTGCTAACTCACCTTTTCTGCAAGGTCACTTTCTATAAATTGTTAAATATTTTAAGAATGCTACATTTTAGATTGGGAAAAAAAGGAAATGTCTACCATATTTTTTGCGTGGAACAAAAAAATACTCCTTGATTCGAAGTCTTAGCTGGATTTAAACTTATGAGTCACACAAGTCAAGGCTTTGCTATATTTCTCCAGGGGCTGACCTAGGAGTTTTTCCGGTCTGCAGATATTCTGGACCATGAGTAGAAATAGCTAGGGACTGATGAAAACTACTAAGCTTGAAGACTGCAGACAGAGGGCAAGTCAGCACAGAATTACTGCTTCTTTTGTGTAGGGTTTGAAATAGTCGGCTTTATCCCAGTGCCTCTAGTCCCCAGCTATACGTGTAGCCTGTGTAGAGACCTGAAGCTAACAAAGCATTTAAGCATGGTGTCAGAGAAGGTTGAGACTGCACATAATTCACAGCTGATGACAGCATAAAACAGAAGTTACTTGCAGACTCAACCTGAAATGCTGACAGTCTGAGCCAAGAGGGTCAGAGAGGGGATTACTTTAATCAGACTCAAGTTATTCACCTTTTCTCCTCTGCTGTTACTAAGCGGTGAAGTTGGTAGTCAGGTGAATTTCAAGGAATATAAATGAGTCAGCTGTTCCATGTTAGGACTGCTTTCAAATGAATCTTCTTTCTTACTAGCATTACCATTTCCCCAGAACTTTCTGTGGGATGTTATTACATATTTTTAAATACTCCAGAGTCATATAAGCAGAGAAACTAAGGGCTGTTTGCTCTGTCACAGATAAAGTGAATGGAGGAAAGTATCTCACACTAAGAGGCTGTGCTGTTATCCAGGTGCCAGTAGAAAAAAACCAAAGCTCCCCTCCAAACAATAAAAATTAAGATCGAAAATATCCCAAAAATACTACATTTATGTCCCCTGCTCTATCCAGATTTTCAAACTAATCTCGGCAAGTCACTGAACCTGGATACTTTAAAGTGCTCATAGCTCTCCAATTCCTACAAGTTTTAGCAGGACTAGTCTCTCACTGCTTTGCAGTTTTGGGATTTAGCCTCTCTATACCTCACATCTTCATTAGTGAAATGGAATAAAGAGAATTATTTTCCTAGAAAGGCATTACGAGGCAGAACAGTGCAGAGCTGGTTATCTGCTCCACTGCAGCAGAGAAAACTTCCTGGCCTCGATCCCATCCCTGCCTAACCTACCCTTCCACCAAAACATTTAAATATGTTCAAGTGCTTTGCTAAAACATAGCCTCTGGTGCAAATTAGGAGAAGCAGCTGTCAGTACCTTCTTTAGACCTCTGAAAAAAATGAGAGACAGTACTGAGATGAAGTGACTCAAATGAGGAGATAAATAATCAATACCAGAGTCCCAGACTCCTCCCATCTGGAATTAATACTCATAGCAGTCATTTGAAAGCAAAGAAGCTGGAGGTTGAAGCACTGGAGGCGAAGGAGGAGAGGGTATATTTCTATCTTTGAGATCGTACAAACACAGCAACACAGAAGATGCAGAAGCTTAATTTGCAAACAAAAATTAATTATGTGTCTGCAAGTAAACTGTGCATTTATCAGCCCTGTGCTGCTCTGTAGTAGAACTTTGTGGTTTAAGTCCCTGAAGTTTTTTCCTACATTTGACAATGACATACAACTACTGGGTAAAACCCTTAAGTACTGTTTTCTAAATCTATATTTATATTGGAAGAGATAATTTATCTTTTTGACAATATTAATCGCCAAAAATATAATCTGTAAATTAAAAATCGTATAATATTGTTACCCAGAAATACTCTATCCAGCTGAGACCATTTGTTTTCTGTGTTGCTTTTCTAGTACAAAAAGTTATTATCTGAATCACTTAACTGTATCTGTATTAATTATGTCATAATTTTGCTGTAGTTTTCTCAGGCTTCTGTAAAGTAAATGAAATAGTTGACTCTTCAAGAACCTCTTCAGATTCTGTGTTGTGATGATTAATATATATTGCAAATTGTTAGAATATACAGATATCCTAAAGTTTAAAAGTCTTTACTAAGCTGGACAAAACAATCTAATATAAAGGACATAGCTTAAAACTACTGTGAAGCTGTGCTAATATACATTGTCTTGGGCCACTTACACACCAAGGACCTAGTATAAACTTTTTCAAAAATGCATCATAGATGCTGTTATTGTGCACATATTCTCCAGTTTCTCCATTTCTGCCAAAGACAATGTTCTGCAATTGGATCCAATAAATGACCACCTGTTGCCCTGCAGCAGTCAGCCACCGCAGGTTCCTTCTTAGGCATCTTCATGTAGTTCTACCACATCAAAACCCATGAAAATATCTATAAGAAAGGAAAAGAAGTACTTAAATTTTCAAGCTCCTACCTTTTCTCCAGAATCACCTCTTAGAAAGCTTGAAAGATTTTTCTTTAAGGCTTTAAAAAAATTAAAAAGACAAAAGACAAAAAAAAATCAAATCCCCTAAAACTCCACTGTATTAACACTCTCCAAATCAATTGGTATTTTATATCTAGCTGCATTGTATAATTTGAAGACTTTGTAAACCTAATTGCAAATTAGATTACAGAGAGAGAGTATGATTCATTGTAATCCTCAGGCCAATTGAACTAGATAAATCCTGATTACTTTAAATTCTTCTCTCTTTTTTTTTTTTTTTTCATTTTGATAGTATTTGTTGGCTGACAGATATCAAGGCCCCCTGAAGATTTTGTAAAATATTATTTATCTCTAGCTACTATTATATCTTATGCCTATAGGCTAGAAATTGTTATCAAGTGCCATGGAAGGTGACAGGCTATATTTTTCTGTACTTTTAAAGTACTAGCATCCCTTTTCAGATAATTTACTATCAATATGCCCATATTCATTCTCTAGCATAAGGAATTGATTAGAACTGAAAAGTATTTCTCACTAAGACAGTTCTTTTCAATTTTTAACTCATTAGGGGCATCATTTGGAGCGCTGCTGTAGAATAAAATAGGATCTCTGCCTTTCAGATCCAGTTCGAAGACCAAGAAAGGAGTAGATCAATAGAAGCCAGGTTTTCTACTGAGAAAGTGAGGTGGTGCTTTTCAGATATATTCACATGTAGATACATCAAATATATATATATATATATATGTATGTATATATATATATACATATATATATATAAAACAAATATATACATATTACATCTATATAACATATAGATGTATTCACACATTCAGCTCCATCTGAAGCTTTTTCAAAGTTCATTAACTACTTCTAAAAGATATTTTGGCTTTGTTCCTGGTGTTTTGCCAAAAACTGATAAATGCATGATCATCTTCTGAAAGTTTTCCCTAGGTTCATAGAAGAAAATGGAATTCTTTCAGCCATTAAGTCTGTGTCAGATTTCAGAGTTTGGTAAAATAACCTCTCTAAAAGACCTACCTCTTTTTCTATTCAGGGTTTTGTCCTTCTGTAAATGCTGCAAAAGAAAATATTTTCCTTTGAAAGCCTAAATAGACCAATATTTGAATCCTGAGCAGGCCATAAACCATTTCCATTACTATGCTTGTGCATTTTGACAGAGCCTGCTGAATGAAGGCCCTCTACCCACTAATCTGAATGCAATATTTTCATAGTATGTTCTGCAGACAAGAAATTAAGCTCAGTAGTCTCTCTGAAGTTCACAGGATGTGTTTCAAAGAACTGAAAGCATATCTCAACCAGATTGCTGAAAAACAATTTCAAAGCTACCTGTAGCTGTCAACTTTTCTCCCCTTTTTAAGTCACTTTTTTTTTTTCATTTTGTATGACAAACAAATAGTTCAATGTTTCATTAATTACCTACATTAAGCTTGATGAAATTAGTAATCATTTTACTTTGGTTTTTCTGCCTCCTTTGGTTTGTCTTTGTCCAACCTAAATTTCATCTCTTTCTTGATGTACCCCTTTCGTCTGTACTCAAGAATTTTATTTTGATGGCTGACTCAAGGTGATTCAATTACTTGAAATCATTATTTTATTATATTTCTCCATGAGAGACTACAATATTACTCACATGACTAGTTCTGCAATCAGCAGTTCTCAAAGTTTAAGACCTTGTGAGATCTGAAATACTTTATGCATACTTCATTTTGTAAAGTACAGTCACGAACTCTTTTTGTTACACTAGGCTAGTTTTTAGCATGTATGTGTAAGACAATTGAGTTCTGAATAGGGGTCAATCAAAAGTCTTCCCCAAAAATCTCCTAGTAAATTCAATGTCAGTCTTACATGGAGACAACATAATTACATAGAACAGCAGACAATCTAAACAGCATTATCAGATGGAACTTCATCTTTTTTCCTAAGATGTTAAAGAATTCCTATATAACTTGCACCAATAGAAAAAGAAATCTAACCACTGTGATAAAAACTAGTATCTACACCCGTATTTTTACCTATTTTTTGTCAATATTTATAAGTGAGAAAGGCAGATTTTTGCATATATACGTATATATATGTATACATTTAAGAATGAGATGCCTAGTACACTTTGTTTCATTCCACAGCTCAGCTAAACTGCAGTAAAGAAAATTTCCTCCTTGCCAGTGTGAAAAGCTTTTAGTTACCCTTGTAGTTACAGAAGATCATACTAGAAGAGGTTCTTCTTGAATGCTCCAGAGACATGTGTCCATAATTCAATATGTTCACAGAACTGTGAAATTATTGTGTAGGGAAGATTCATATAGAGACAATCTATGGCAAATTTAGTCAAAGCTGCCTTAAACAGGAAATGTCAGGAAATGTCAGGAAAAACAGATAGAATAAGCACTTGTACACTTCATATCTCATATCTGTATTTTCAGAAAACTGTTTCATTTAGTTTGTTATTGTAAGAGTATTTTCAGTACAGTGTCAATAATCACTGTCATGAGAAGGTCTCCCAAAATACAACTTCACAGAACCTTTTAAAATCAGTATTTATGGGAAAGAATTCTCCTTTTTTTTTTTTTTTTTTTCTGAGATTTTTATATAGAGAAGGATAACAGCAAAGCACAGAAAAAAGAAAATCTGTCTGCAGCTATCAGTTGGCAACTCAACATAGTTTTCTGAAAGAAGGGCATAGACCTGCATTGGCCCCTGTGGATATAAAGAGGAGTAAAGGTCCAGCAAAAGACAGCTGTATGGAATAAAATTTCAGCAACAATCCTTACTCCCTACTGACTCTGTGTGTGGTAGGGAGTAAGATACTTTGGTAGGGAGTAAGATACTTACTCCCTACCACACACTCTGTGTGTGGTAGGGAGTAAGATACTTTGGGAAAAAAAGATTGCATGAAATCACCAGTTCTCCCTGAAAATTGAGCGTCAGGGAGAATGAGTTAACATGTTCTCTGGTCTGCTGCTCAGATGGATTTCAAAGTCTTACAACAGATCTTAAAGCTTGAATGAATGTGACAAGGTAGCCCCATCTGAGGGCAGGAATATCTCAAAAAATATGAGGCAAATACAGTGGTTATTTGGATTCTGAGAATCTCATGATTCTTAATTGGACACTTGGGAACTCATCCACAGGCCATTCAGCCACCTATCATAAAGAAATTAGGCTCCTAAGTATCTTTGAGGCTGTACACACAGAGCAGGTATTATTAAATGCAGTGGCATATTAATAAATGCAGTGTCATTCTGATTACAAGGAGCAGCTCCTGTTTGAATTAAATGGGATGTGCTTGATCAGAGGGAAGTAAATGGAAGAGCAAGGTCTAGGTCACATGAAAAAAAGTTAAAAAGATGAGAAGGGGACATGAATCTGAGAT
Source organism: Haemorhous mexicanus (assembly GCF_027477595.1). Taxonomy (NCBI): domain Eukaryota; kingdom Metazoa; phylum Chordata; class Aves; order Passeriformes; family Fringillidae; genus Haemorhous; species Haemorhous mexicanus. The sequence continues at coordinate 86,090,461 of NC_082341.1, read as the reverse complement.
AACCATGTCTCATTGGTTACATGGAATATGGATCAGAAAGAATAACAGCCAATTAGCCAATTGCTAATTTGGGATTTATTTTAATAATGTGCAAGCTTACTCTTTTGTGTGAAGATTTTGATCTTTGTAGGGTGTGTAAGAAATTGTTATTTGTTAACGGTATATTGTTAACAGTTTTATAAAGTTGCATTTAAGATGAATAAACAAATTGTTACTTTTAATATAGTGAAGCAGGGGACTAGATTTTCCTGAGCTTTATAGTTAAACTTGCTTTTGAATTCCCAGCTACCAGCAAAAGCTTGTAGCCTAGCTGTTATGAAAAGTCTAGAGAAAAAGGCAGGTGTTTGCTCTGAGTTGCATTCCACTTTGAATTATGGATTTTTTTTTTTAATGCTAGCTGATTAAATTGGACTGATTTCCAACTGCTGTGGTCTGCATATTACTACCAATTTACCTTTCCAATGAAGCCACATTTTTTTTCTTTGTTGGACTGAACTAAACATTATGTAGACCTCTCAAAATAATCAGTGTGATCAGCAGATGGCAGAAATGGAGTCCAGGCTTTTCTTTTACGCTGGTCATCTGGAGACCAACTAACACCTCTGACAAGTTATATAGATTTACACTGAGGAGGAAGCATTTAATCCAATGTATTTGATTGTGCAGATACTATTTAAAAACTGTACAGTTTGGCAGGTACATTTTTCTTTCACCCTTTCCTTCTGTTGGAACTAACTTACGATAACAAATTTTATCAAGGTGTCAGTTCATAGCAGACCTGATTTTTACCCTTGTAAATATTTTAGTCACCAAAATTCCATTTTGATTCCAAACTCTTCCATTTACACGTTTGATAAAACACAATTTGAAATCCAATTAGACAAAGTGAGGAAAAAACGTCTTTATTCCAATTGTTTCAAGTGAAAAGCCTAAATTATGGGAGACACTGCAATGGCAGGGAAATCCCTTCCTCTACTGAAAATCTCTTGAAACCCTGGACTGGTTTCAGCTACAAAGCTGAGCAGGTAATAAGACATCATGGGACATATCTAACACAAATGGAAAGATGTCAAACTCCTCTACCTCCTAGCAAATCCTTTGCTCTTTGAATTGTCTTTTCACATGAGAGTCATTTTTTCAGTATGCTGAGTTGACAAGTGGAGCAAGAGGTCAGAGATTTACTCTGTGTTGTTTTGCTGATGCTGTCTTATATTTCAAATATATTAAAAAAAAAAATATTTGCTCATGGTGATAGTCAGTGAAGTCAGGCTAAAGAGAGAAAATCTTTCTTAACTCATTCTGTTCTCACAGATGCTACATTTCTTTCTCTGTAATGTTAATCAAGTTTTAAAAATATTTAAAATGTATTTGGTATTTTAATACCTAATATTTTAAATTAATTGTAGAATAACAAAGGTAATTTTTTCATAGAGATTTGATCAAAAGTAACTCAAATTGGCATTAAAAAATGTTTTGAAAGGAATACCAAAGTTTCTCAGTGCTGAACACTGCATCAGGGAAGCATAACACAAAACACAAAATATGCACAACAGTCACATTTTGTTGTATCTCATTAGATGGTCTGGCCACACACTGAGGAGTCTGGATGTATAATACTGTTAGGCAAGTACAAGACAGTGCACAGATATCCCTGGACAGAAAGATAGGGAAGTAATTTTTCTTAGGTGGTAGCAGAACACAAATGTCAGTCATGTAACCACAGACCCATTTGCCAAATCCCAAAGAGCTGACAGATCAGCACTCATCTCTTTGTCACTGCTTTAAAATCATGGGTTTATTTTAGCTCCAGCATGAGTGTGTGGTTTTTCAAGGTGTTTCTTTAAAAGCATGGCTGAAGATTAGTCTCCAAAAATCCATTATCACATCAAAATGACTGATTGCTGTCAAGCTGGCTTGATTCAAGATTCAGCAATGAGCTGTATTTATCATGATAAGTTGTGTGTGTGTGTAAGGTGTGAGGCACCAATAACATGGAAAGTACACTCAAAAGTGTATATGGGCTTCAAACTGTGACAAAGCTTTTTTTTGCCAAGCGAGAAAATACACTTACCTCTCTACAGGCTAATGATTTGGTAATTCAATCAATCATGTAGACATTCAAAAGGGTCTTTAGTAATTGCAGAAAAAGATAAAATATGATAGCCAGAAAACAGGAATATCCAATTGCTTTCTGCATATCTTGAGGAACAAGTCCTGCTCAGTCACAATGTGTAGAAACCTGGAAGAAGCAGTTTTCTTAAAACACACCTCTAGTTGCTTTAATAAGGAGGAGCTTACAGAATTACCAGAACATAAAACACATTTCTTTGTAGATTTGATGTATGGATGCTTCATTTCCCCTTTGCTCTGTGCACATACTAACCTGGCAACCACAACATATTGATGATAACACAAATATTTTACATGCAGTGAAGTTGTAAATAGAAATCATTGTTTTGCTAAGGTGAAAATGCTTACATGCCATAGAGAGTATGAATAGAGCCTGTGTCCAAAGTCTCTCTAAAAGCTTCAGCTTTTTTTCAAATATGTGGTTATGACCTATATATTTGCTAGGAGTAATATTTATTCTTTAATTATTAATGCAAAGTATTAATATACATTATTCTCTGATTATTACATTTTCATATATAGAAGCTAACAAATGATAAATTCTCTGGAAAATATAGATCAGATATTCTACACATATTTGTGATATTACATTGAATTGATTGAATATTTTCAGCTCAAAAAAAGATGTTCCATCATAGAAAATTGACTGAGGAGGAAATGTGTGAATACTTCAGAAAGCCTCAGTGATTGTGTTCGGTGGGGGAGGAACAGAGAGGGATGCAGACAGAACTGAATGCCAGAGTTGGGAAGGCTAAGCTCAGACTTATTCTATGAAACTTGTTAAATTTTTCCAACAAGGCCATAAAATACATCATACAAGTGTGTGATTAGTATAAACAATTAAACCTTGTTATTAGAACAAGCATTTCTGAGTAACCAGAGACAAGTGTGCTCCAGGGCACATTTAAATGCTGGTATTAAGCTCTGCAACATCAAGACAGGGAAAGAGAATGAGAAAGAGGGGGTTCAACAGAACAAAGTACTGCACTGGTTTTCTCTTGTTCCCCATGTTCCAGTGTATGTGTGCCAAGGCTACTCCACTGCTCACTTTTTTCTTCCTTGTTGCTTCCAACAAGAAAATATTTGAGTATACTTGTTTTACCAGCTGGTTAAAAGGAGTAGATCGGCTGTCCTTTATAAACTGCTAGGCAGATCAATCAATAATACAATAACTAAAAGGGAGTAATCATCTTTGCTTCAATGACAATTAGAGGAAAAAGTACCATATATGCAGCAATGAAATATTTATTAATAAGCAACCATACTCATGTAAGTCTTTTTTTCAGATTAAATACTTGTTCATTGTGCATATACATACAGATGTCAATACATACAACGTAGGATGAGATAACTGCCCTAAGTCCTGTCAGTGTTCTTATAGCAGCACATGACATATTCATGAAGCAATTTCTGCAAGGCTAAACTACAAAATGACCACTTCAACTACTATTTCATTATGATGGCAAAGTCATTATTGTAAACAATGGGCCCAACCCTTCCGTTACGCCAAGACTATCAAACATTTCCATGATAGCTGCTCCAGGCTAACAGTGATGCACCTGTCAGACAAATGAGAGCCTCTTTTTCTCTGACAAGTTCCTGTACTACACCAAGGTATGCCAAAGCCCAGGAATTGCAATGAGCTCAGAGCAGCAGCAGTGATGCAAATGGGGAGGTGCACAGCTCTGCAGCCTCTGATGCATGACAGCTTAAAATCATATTGATTGCTCCAGGGTAGTAACAACTTGAAAGCATAGCTCTATTCCCCTCTATCCCTCTTGCTCTATATCTTTCCCTGGATTTTAAAAGCTAAAACTGACTCTTTATAGGACCTGATTCTTACTGAGGCATTGAATTCAACTAGAATATAAATATCTAGTGAAAGTCATTTTAAAACCTCTGTGAGGAAAACTTACAGTAGGTACAAAACACATTTAAGTAAATCCTTCATATAATTCTGTAGTCAGTGAAGAATTTTACTGGCACTCAATTTAGAGTCTTATGAAGAGACATTCGTCTCGGCTAAGTTCAGCTTCGTCTTGGCCTTTCATACCTAAGAGATTTCAAGCAAACTGCAGACTATCAGCAGCAGAATCTTGAAGCTTGTTAATCAAGGTATTAGCATATTCCAACAGATTGTGAACAAAGAAGAGACTGAAGTATGCAAACTATCACTAGAAAGGAGAGGTTGCAACATACTTATGTTCCACAAATGCTAAATAACACTCAGAAAGTAATTGCAGATCTTGGAAATAATCCACACATCTTATTGTAGCATTAGAAGTAAATTGTGGTGAGTCTTCATCTCAGGAACAGGCTGATTAGGATTTTCTTGCTAAAAATGAAAGACTCATCACCTGTTGCAATTGTCTTATGCTTATTTGGCAGCTGCTAATCCTTTATATAAATTTCAAGTGAAAGGAATTTAGCAGCCAGAGAGGGTCTGTGCAGCTGAGCCTGGTGGAAATATTTATTAAAGACACTCCAGAAGGTTTCCAGCTGTTTCTTCCACCTGCTTTCTCTAAAGCCTGGTGCAGAAAAATGGAAACAGCTGAGTCCAGGTGCCCATTCTGGGATTCATTTCACTGTGGATCAGCACAAAAGCTTCTTGGACACAGGAAAACTATGTGCCCATTGTAAGGTAGCTGCCAGTAACTCATTTGTGTCCTTCAGATGGCACACTCTGATGTTCATGCAGGGATGAGTGAGTGGAAATCTTAGCTGCTAGTACCAAAATCTTCACTACATTGGCCAACTTCAACATGGTCTCAGTATTGCAGATTAATATCCTGCTAGTGTAGCCTGGAGGGTAAATTTTGTTTCCCAATGTGATGAGAACAAGAATGTCAAAGGCACATAATCTTTTTAAGGACATAAGTAAGTAAATGGTCCTAATGAATACACAACCTGCAGAATAGAGAAAGGGCCAAAGGGTGTACACAGCTCGTTAGAGTTACAAAGCCATGAGTTGAAAGTGAGGTTTCCACTAACAAAAACTGTCAAGAGTAGCTGAACTTAAAAGGGCTTTCCTGGGCACAGAGATCTCCCTCTTGGAATTAAACACCCTGAAAGTGACTCTCATTCAAGGAAAAGTGGCAGCATCCTTAGTTCAGCAGTCTAGATTGTGTGACTCTTCTCTCTCTAAAAATCAAGTCCATTAGTGAAAATTTTAATTAGAATGGCTATTGGTATGGGCTAGATCATAATCAGGTTGCTGCAGAAAGCAATCAAAATTGCTTAATCTAAGGGGAATCATTAAATAGAAGAGTAACATCTGGAGCTTCTTGGGAGGAAAATATTAACCTAAAGTACAGGGGATTAGAAATTTAAAAAAGAGAGTGAAACAAAGGTTTTCACCTGATAGAAATAGTTTTTCCTTACTTCATCACAGGCATATATATTATTAAGGAATAAAAGGAAAAAAAGCAATCCTTGCACTCGTGTCATGGTTTAACCCTAGCTGGCAAGGACCATGCAGGTATTCTCACCTCCCCACCAGCAGCCCAACCAGCCTAAACCAAAACAACTTATCTTTCCTATCAGCAGGAAAGATGCTTCACTGTTACCATTAGCAGAGCATGGCAAAAGTTGTCCTTTTTACTCAGAATGAAGAGACTCTCCCTCAGGTCTACTCTCTCCTGCTTGACAATTTCTTTCGCTGGGTTTGCTATTTTCCTTCTAACTTTGCTTTTCACTCTCCATTATTAGCTGTTTGCTGAAGTTTCCTTTTTCTATCATCAGTTTTCAGTTTCAATGCCCATTATTTTCACAATCTCCTGTTGACTCAGCATCTTTCTCTTTGATCTTACAGTTTTATTTTTTTCTGATCTCAGTCTTCTCTCCAGTGCAAAATAAGCCTTTCTGTACATAATGAAAGAGAGATTTAAACTAAAGTTGCTGGAGGAGAGGAACCTCATTCCATCCCACTCTTACCAGTTTGATGACATTGTCAGAAAGGGATGCCCAGAGTATGGAGAGGGATCACATGTCAGGGTGAGAGCACCTGAGCTGCACCACAAAGGAATTCCAGCTCCTAGGTCAGCCTCCTGGGGGGCCCAACTTGAATGCTTCTATGCAAACACATGCAGAATGGGGAGCAAATGAGCAGTTTAGAGACATGCACACGCCTGCAGGACTATCATCTCATTGACATTGGGAAGATGTGGTGGGAGGGCTCCTGTGAGCCCTAAAGTGTTGGAATGGAAGGTTGCAGGCTCTTTAGGAAGGACACACTGGGCAGACAAGGAAAGGATGTCAATGACCAACTGGAGTGCATAGGGATGGATGAGGAGCTGCTTGAGAACTTAGGCATCAGGGACAGCTGACTTTATACTGGGGGTCTGCTACAGGTCTTCCAAACAGGAAAACTGAGCAGATTACGGATATAGACAGATAGGAGAAGCTTCACATTCACAAGTCCTGATCCTCATGGGGGACAAGGAAGAATGGCTTTTAACTGGAAGATGATGGGTTCAGATTAAGTATTAGAAAGACATTCTTTACAGTGAGGGTGATGAGACACTGGAACAGGTTGTCCAGGGAAATTGTGGTTGCCCCATCTCTAGGAGTGTTCAAGGCCAGGGTGGATGAGGCACTGGTCCAGTGGAAGGTGTCCCTACCCTGGAAGGTCAGAAGAAGATGAACTGTAAGATCTCTTCCAACCCAAATCATTCTATGAGTCTATGACAACTACTCCCCAGCTTATACGTGTCGATTCTTATTCCCTCTCATTTCCTTCTGTCTCATACATTATTTTTATTGTTTTCTTCTCATTGTAACATACTCTTTCCCTACCGTCCTCCATGCTACTCAGAGCTCTTTCTATCTAGGGCATTTACTCTAACCTTAGCATGGGGAAAAGGTTGTCCAAAACTTACTAATTTTTACTTGAAAGTAAAACTTTGTTAATAGCTTGTTTTATTTAAGAACAAGGTGCAACAAGACTGCAGATGTAATGAAAATGCAGATATTATAGTAAGCATAGCAATTTTATTAAATAATATGCTGTCTTCCCACACCTTTAAATATTTAAAATCATTTTGCAACTTTTTCCACATAGTACACAAGCAGAAAGCAATTGGGCAAAAATAGCAGTCATTAACTTTGTAGATGCACTAAGCACAGCAGGTAGTATATAGGATTCAAATTCAAACCACCACTTTTCAGAAGCAAAGTCTGGAGGGGTTCTTTCTGCAGTAGACAGAGGAAGTATCATCTGAATGCTCATTAAAATAAAACATAAGGATGAATCCTTATATCTTTATTGCTATGAGTAGACAAAGTATATTTGGAACTCAGGACAATTATGCATAACAGAAAAAATCCTTAAACAAAATCTGTGAAAACAATTTTAGATTAAATAAATGAAATTAAATAAACAAAAATATTAATTAATTGTATTACAGACTCTAAAGGATGGAAACCTGACTTTTGCAAATGTGTGAGTATGCTGGGTAGAAGTCCACAAAAGTTATCTGGTACTTTTCAGTATGCAGAAGTGCAGTGTATAGTAATCCAATATTGCCTTTAACATGTTTGATATCTCTTGAGGAAAGGTACATAGGTCATATTTTTAACAGAACATGAAGAAAAGTACACTATTGATTGGTCTTGCTTACTGTGCACTCTGCTTTTGCTATGTTAAGTACAACCACCTTCCTTTTCCACCTTCTCCCTGAAGGTCAAAAGTTACATTCCTGTCCACCAGTTGCAAACTGCAAATAGACCCCATTGGCGACCAAGAAATAATTTTCTGTGAAAGCTAAGTTCAAGTCCCTTGTACCAGTAGGTATGACTGCAGTGCAGATCATCCAAGCTGCTCCCAGAAATGACGGGATTTTTTGTCAGGAATAGAGTGACTCCATATAGTTGCAGATTCAGTGGTGCCATTCCTAATCTCTCTGTGACATCCAGGACACAGAACCTCTCAAGTTTCCCAGGTTTGCTTTTTTACTGAATGAGAAAACCAAGCAGGTTTTACTGCATTTTATATCCCTCAATCTCATGTAATTTCTATATTATTAAATTTAAAAGCAATCACCATTGAAAATTTGTACTCACTGTGAAAGTAATCGTGGCAATATTAACGAGGCAGTACAGACTGGACCACAGGCAGAGGCTGATGCTTTACAGAGGTGTACATGCCATTCAGAAGAGATTTTTGCAAAGCACTTAGATAGGTCCTTTGGGTCTGTGAGTGCCTCCTGTCCCCAGACACAGGAAGAATGCTGTTTTTTGTAGGACTACTTCAACTGGTCAAAAGATTATCTACTACCCTGGACTGAAATAGAATGTGAGAAAGGGCAGGTTACCTTAAAGCTGGTTGCTATCCAGGGAGTTAAAAAAATGTGTTGACTATCAATCTTTGGAAACCTTCCTGGTAACAAGCCCTTTGTAGTGTCCTCTGTTATATATCAGGAGTTGCTGGTTTCGATCTCCAGTTTTGTAGACAGCTTTCACAAGGAAAAAACAACACAAAACTACTTCACTTGGATGTAGCCTCAATAAAAGGGCAAGGATTAAAGATGGAAAAATCAGAACTAACCTTCTTGTTGCAAAGGTTCCATGGCTGCATATGGACAAAAGGATGGTAGAAAGGCAGTGGGAGAAAGTTCATTCATCCTTATCCCATATTTACAGAAATAACCATCTCAAGGAAAAGGCTGAAAGAACTTCCATGTGCAGAGACTTCAAGCATTCCTCTTTCTTGAGCACTTCATTTTCCTCAGTGAGTTTTAAAATTAAGTAGCAACCTGCCATTAGCTATGGCATCATACAGTCACCTTCACCAAGTCAGGTCTTTCTATCTATATCAAGCAGGATAATATATTTCAAAGTCAAAAGGAAAAACACATTATGTAACATGATGGCAACTATAACCCTTCTGGATATATTGCACCATAAATACTAGGAACCACTACAGTAGAGCTTTCATCAAATCCTGGCCCTGAATGTAAGAGACTGAGGCTTCCACAAATCAGAAAAATGATAAAACAAATCAATCTTCCTGATGTCATATTATTGCAAGCTGCCATCCCTAAAGAACACAAGATAGTCAATAGTTGATGTGACAAATGGACCGGCCACTGCTGCAGCTTTGAGACATACAGTCATCTCAGGTTAATCAATGTAAAGGGAACAAAATACCCAAATCTTTGATCCTGTTATTCAAAGCTCCTGTTTGGCAGAGCACTAAAATATATAAGGCTAATTTGGAATTCAGATTGACTTCACCAGCAGCTCTTCTAAGCTGAAAAGTAGGCACATATTTAAATGCCTTACAGAAATGGAACTTAAAAGGGGAAATGGGCTAATAAAGACTTGGGAATCTGAGCTGACAACTCAACCAATTTTAAGTTCACTCAGGGATGGTGCTTTTCATGTTATAAGAAGGAAGGCACCTACTGTTTGTGTTTGCTACTTTGTAAACAATCATACTTCCTCTTTTGGCACTGGCATCCCATCATTATTTCCCTTATGTAATTAAGGCTGCAGCTGAAATTCCCCTCATAAATCTTTATTCCCCAAACAATTCAATTGGTTTTACTTACCTCCATTACAATTAGCTGAGTGTTCCTTTTTCAAATCCTGTTTCTTTCCCTTATCTAAATGTGGGGTCATGTGCTGACTTCAAAATTGATTTTCAAGGAAAATCTGAGCACCTCAGCATTCATCAGCAGGTGGGACAGGATGTGAACCTGTGTGGCAAAGTCTGTAACCAAGGACACAGAATGGTAGTGATACAACTAAAAGAAGCAAGAGGGAGAGATAACACCTCCTCCTATGAGAGAATAGTGTGGCTATAACAGCTGCCTCCTCCATGGCCAGAGATGAAGTTATTGCCAAAGAAGGCTTAGAAATGGGTGTTGTATGTACATGTATGTTGCCTGAAGAAAAATTGCCTCTGTATATGTGCAGGCTATAAAAAATAAATAAATAAAATTTTGGCCTAGAAACTGAGAACCGTCTTCATCTTCGTATAACCATGTCTAAATTCATAGCAGCTGTTGTACCACATCAGACATACCACTCTTCAAATTGCTGGCATAATACAAAAATGTGGTCCAAAGTACACTGAACTTAGCCTGTCATTTTGGTGCAAAACTGGGAAAAACGACAACTTTTTTATAAACATCACTTAGCATAAATTCCAAAGACAATGCATTTTGGAAGGTCTAAGTGAAGTCTCATTTAATATAAAGCAAACTTTGAAATTTCAGGAGTATTTAGAAAAGTAAAAGAACATTCTGTTTTAGCCAGATAGAACTGGGAGGGAGGAAGAAATAACATTTTTAATTTTATGTATGGAACAAAGCCACTTTTATAGAGTAAAAAGAATGAATTATGTAAAATGGTATTGATTTAAGTGATTTTAAAAGCAGAGACCCCAGCTGAAAGGGGCAGATTAGGTAAAAGGACATGCTGCAGCACCAAAATTTTATGTGTTGCTGTATCAAGTGTAGTATCACTGCCTGATTTTTCTGAATTTAATAATAGAGTAAGAACATGCCTGCTTGAAAGAGTCTCAGCTCAGCAAGGAAAATGAAGGGGTGCTGAGACAAAACACCAAATTCTGTGTTTCACTGACAGCTCCTCCTGGTTTCAGGCACCACCACAGCTGTGCTGATACTAACCCCTACACATTGGAAGACTTTGCTTTTTTTTCAACCTGTTTCAAGTAGGGAAAGTTAGATAGACAAGGGAGGGTCTTATCACACCTTAGAAAAATAACAAAGAGAGGGACATATTTCTACTTCATTTCAAAATATGAGGCAAACCAAATAGTTTTTTAAAGGGATGGAAGTAATTCTAAATAAGCTTTACAAAAGATGTTCTTTTTTAAACCATAGCTGGAAAAATAGCTGTTGCTAACAGTAATTCCCACTTCATTATGCTCCCAGTGATGTTGAGTCATCTTTACCTGGAGTAAGGTAATGCTGTCCTTGAAGATTCGGGAAGGATTGACTAGAGAGTGGTGTGCTTTGTATTGGGCTACAGCACATCTTCTGGTCTTCAATTCTTTCAGCATTTTGCTCCATTGGCTATACTTTCTTGCTATTTATGTGTGCTTTATTCCTATTTTGAATTGGCCAGTCTTTGATTTCCTTTTTTTTTTTTTTATTCATTCATTAAAAAGAAAAAACTAAGTCAAATGGTTCTGTCTTTGAATAGTTCTTGTTTTGTGAACCTGCAGCTCTGCAATTATTTGTCTTATTGATAAGGGGTGTCATGCTGTTTGAATAGCTCAAGCAATTACATAAATTTTGCAAACATAGGCACTTAATTGTATTTTAATCAGTGACCACTCTTTTTTTTTTAATTACTTCAAAAGCTAGTCACTTATTTTATGGGGTGATGCCAAAGTATTTTTCTTCTGACAAAAGCAATTTTGTCAACATTGAAGTGCCTGGGTACTTTTCAAATCTGATACAACCAAACCTTTAAGTATTAATTGAGGGTGAATGTCATAATAGAGAAAAGAAGTGAATGTATTCTTTGAAAGATCACAGAAGCACAGAACAGGAGAGTAAAAGGTTACACTAGCAACTACAAAAGATTTCATTGTGGCTGTGGCAGAGATCTTATTCCTGGTTTTGGAGCCCAAAGCTCAAGAAAGGATTTTAAGGAAAAAAAAATACACAGACATAACATGAAAATATTGTATGATTTGGTAAATTGATCCATACTAATTCAAATGGTCAAATATCAGATGCATGTGGGAAAGCTTAGGTAGAAAAACAAGCAGAGTTCAAAAAGGAAACATCAAAGTGGTAGCTCAAGGAGTTCTTTTTACAAATGTAATGATATAGACAAGCAAGACCATAGGTAGTGTAACTCGATAAACATACAGGTTATATTATTGAATCTTAAATTAAATATTATTGAGATTGTAGTAAATCCTTTGACTGGCAGGTTTTTCCGCCATGATTGTAAGAGTTTACTATAACTTTTTTTCTGCTTCATGCAGTGTTCTCTGGCTCTTTGTGGTATCGGTTGTTTCAAAGAGTGTTCCTTAAATACAAGTTAGTGTCAAAAAGCCAAACAGGAAGCATATAAGCTGAATTGGTTTTTAGTAAATGTTTTTCAAGAAATCTCTGTGTTCTCCACTTGAATTCTTTGTATTTGCAAAGAAAAATTGCCAAAAACTTTCAAACTTCCTGTGAAAATAGAGTGTTGGTTTGCCTGGTTTTGATAAGCCCTTTGAAGGAAATATCCATTAAAAGCTGTATATTGAAGACATTTTGAAATACGTATTTTTAGAACCAAAGTGAAGCAGTCATCCATTACATATTCAAAGAATGTATCCTCTCTGCACTTGAGTCATATTTTTTAGTGCTCTAACACTTGCAAGAGTAATTTCAAGTACGTTTGCACTATACCTACAGTTTTATGATGCTGGATCTGTTGTTCTTAAGAGATATTCTTCTAATTTATCTGCGATATAACCTCGTCCATATTTATTGTATTTGCAAGGATTAATGGAGGGAAGACTGTTTGGAGGATTAGGATTTTCAGTCCCCAATAAATTCAAATATTTTCCTGCTGAATATAAAGTGTCAGTCTGTAGTTATTGTGAAGAATTTCCTTTCTTGGAGTTTCTCTCTTACTTCACCATAGAAATCTTGGAACTTTCTCTTTTGCTTATTTTAGAGATTTCTATCATGTCAGTAGATTCTGTAATTTTTCTAAAAAATTAATTGATCATATGCTCTCTGCTAACCTTATCCCTTTATTTGCTCCATAGCTTATGTACTAAGTCCAGAGGCTTCTTCCATATTTGTTGTCCATACAACCAATACATCTTACCAGTCTGTGTTGGTTGTTGAAATAGTTTCTCTCTTCAACAGTAAAGTAAGTATCCACAGTAACACCAGATCAGATTCAGCTGAACTCTTGATTTTTATCAGATTCACAGATCCAGATGCTCTTTGGAGAAAATTTAGGTTAGGTTCTGCACAGTGGAGCTTGGTTATATTTAGGTTTCAAGTTCAATTTATAAAAAGAATTAATAATTCAAATAGTGTCTGAGTCTTGTTATATTTTAAACTGATTTTCCTGCTACTTCCTTTCCAGTCATCAAGGTATAAATATCTGTGGGATTGCCTGTTTAGGACAGAATCTAACATAAGGGGCACAACAGCTGTTCCCTATCAATTACTTGCTATTCCTTCCTAGTGGAAGCTTATTCCTCTTCTGTTTGAAAGTCTTTGAATGAGCTTCTAGAGGAGCCTTCTGGAAAAGAGATCTGCACCTTCCCTGAGATGTTCAGAAATACTCCCTTAGCTTTATGTGAGTTTTGATTTAAGCACTCACAGCTATGGAGGTTCCTGGGGCTTTGTGAGTTAGCTAGGGGCTGCAACTTTCTCAGCAAAGCAGCAGTGCTGAGTACTGAAATATGTGTACAAGAGGAACATGGAATTAAATGAAAGGGGCTCAGAGAAACCACAGCTAACTTTTCTGGAGCAATTGGTCCTACTGTTAGAATATGGATTATTATGCTGTCTTTAACTCTTACTCAGGATGTAATGTAATATAAAACAGAACACAAAAGGGCAGAATACTCATTGCCCAGTTTTAGAAATGAGCAACAGTGCTGCACTGTGGTGTTCCAGTAACTGAATGGGCTTTTTTGCCACTGATGCAGGCCATCAAGGTAGGAACTGGATCTGCTTAAAATACTGTTAGCTCCAAACACCCAGTAATGAGACACAGGCTGTTGCTTGTGTATTGACTGGAATTCTAGAAAGACTATAAATATGAGAAGAGATTCCTTTTTTTTTGAGCAGGATTTTAAGGTTATGAAATTCATTTCAATCCAAATCAATTTTAAATTCTGAAATGCAAAGAAAAAAAAAGAAAATTGAAAAGAAGAGTATAACACAATGAGAAATCGGCGGGGGGAATGGGGGGGAACAGAGGGACTGTTACTGCTTTTTCCTTAATTATACCTATGCCATCATCAGGGACTTTAAATACACCAAGATAATGAGGCAGTGCTGTTGTACTGCATTGATGGACAGCACTTTACATTGACAATTAACATTATTGTCTTTTCTGTGATATATATTATGTGCAATAGGTCCATTGAGTGAGTGAAACTATAACTACAGTCTGGCTCAGTTCAAACTACCACTGTAATGACAGATTTTGCTTTCAGATTGCAGGATCAGCCCCCATTCCCTTGCAAGTGTTCGAATTACACCTTTAAAAAATCAGAGTCCATAAATGGAAATAACAATACCACATATCTTTAGGGCTTTTACATTTTGATTTAGTTTTGTTCGCAACTTCCATCCTTTTTTCAAAATATTTGTTCCCTAGTAAGCTGATAATCTGAAGAGGGTTAAAAACATCATGGAAGGGCAAATTATTGCAGTTAATATAAACACTTTTTTCCTCTCCTGCCTCAATGTCATTGTATTTAAAAACCCTCCTGATGACTTACTACAAAATAACATTTTATATTTTATAAGCTGCCAGAAAAATAAGCCAGTCCAAACAAATTAGATATTTCAAAGATATCATTTTGCAAGCAAAGTAGAAAGGTTTTCCTGGAACTTGTGATACTAATAACAAATGTGGTTTCTTGAACAGCAATTAAGTATTTTCCAAGTGAAAGTACAGCAAGTATTCAGAGCTGCTGCAGATTATTTTTAGTTCTCTCAGACCTCTGTAAATATTTCTAACACCAAAAAGCAGTCAAGCAGTGACACCCAGTGGTTCCAGAATTTTGTTTTCAGTCTCTATTGCAGAGAAATCTTTTGTTTATCTCTTGGTTTCAAATCCAATGTTACTCAAAATGAGTAAATAATTTCCTGTTTAAGAGGTAGTCAGAATCCAGTAATGATCCAGGGAAAACCAGACTTCTCCACCTCACTAGGCAACTCTAGATTCACTTATTTAGCTACCACCAGTATGGATATTAGTCAGCTCTCTGTATTCAGTGAGTTATTTAAGAAATGCATAGAAATAAATTCTGCAAATAAGCAATTAAGTTAGCCTTTGAACAATCAAGTGTACAAAATTCTGTGCTTAAAATCCTTTAACTGTCAGAAAGAAAGAGCATTTTTAATCATTTTTAAAGCCTTTGAAATTCATGAATGGAAAACTATGTTCTATTGAAAAATTCTATTAATATTTATGACATTAGGAAAAATAAATAAGAGGTGATGTTAGTACTGCCTTTGGGATGACAGCTTGACATTTTCAAAGTTGTCTGGAATTTAACTGCAAAGTAAATCAAAATTCTGCCAAAACAAGTTTTCTTATCAAACATGACTGAACTACAATTTTTTCAGAGGCATATCTTGAAAAGAAATTGTCTGCCCAACACAAGGAGTGAATGCAAGAAGGCTAATTTTCTAACTGCTGTCTCAGAGATAAACAAATATGACATTTTTGAGTTTTAAATCAATAGCTTGGCTTTATCAAAACAAGCAAAACATCTTAGTCACAGAGTACTGATGACCATAAAAACAAATCAGATCACTCAGCCTTTTAAAATGTTCCAAGAGTCGTTCTCAGGGTATGTCTCTGCCAATCTTGCAGACGCTGCAGAAGAAGAACCCTAGAAGAATTCCTTGTTTTGCTTCTCTACCAGTTCAGTGTAACCAGTTTGGGGTATGGGAATAAAGGGAGCGTAGAAATGCATTACAGCTATTTTAGCAAAAAGGCTCTATGATTTAGCACAAGTTTTATTAACTGAGCTCAGGAAGAAGATATGGAAGTCCATGTCCATCACTCTCATACATCTCAGCATTCCTTCAGGTTGTGGTTGACTGCCCACTGCAGAAGACGATGCAAGACTGGCATCTACCACATCACTCCTGAAAACACTGACCCATGTCTATTTCAGTGGAAATTCTGCAAGCAGCAGTTATGATCAATAGTCTGTACTCCCACAGCAATGGGAGGGTGTAGTGGCAAGTACCTAGAAATTCATAACAACTCCCAAGCCAAGGTGTCGCTGAAGAAACAGGCAGACCCTACGTGGCAGTGCACGAGAAACAGCAACAGATAAAAGAAGGAAGTCAGAGAGAGCTATTCCTCTGAAAAAGGAGGAGACTGCAGTTCTGCCAGGAAGGGTTGGCCTTCAGCACCAAGGTTCTCCCCCATAACTGCTTCATTCAGTGTTCTTTTCAAAATTGGGCAATAAACCATCTTTAGAAAATCAAAACAAGGAAAAACAATAGAAGTGCTCAGGGGCTTGTTAGATAACAGCTCTAAGGTCAGAGATGTTTCAGGCTAAAAAACCATTTGCTGAATGTGCTCTTCTTCTTTCTCTTTTTCTCTTCTTATTGCTAAAGACCAAGGGAGCTGGGCCTGTTTAGCATGGAGAAGACTGAGCGAGGACCTTATTGATGTATCTAAGTATCTGAAGGGAGGGAGTCAGGAGGATGGAGCCAGGCTCTGCTCGGTGGCGACAAGCAGTAGGACAAAAGTCAATGGGCAGAAACTGAAGGACATGAATATGAGGGAGAGCATCTTTACTGTACAGGTAACCAAGCACTGGAGCAGATTTCCAAGAAAGGCTGTGGAGTCACTATCTCTGGAGATGTTTCAAAAAGCTTTTTGGACACAATCCTGCATAACATGCTCTAAGGCACCCTGCTTGAGCAGGGGTGTTGCATAGTCGATCTTCAGTGGTCCCTTCCAATCTCACCCATTTTTGGATTCTGTAGCAGAGGAGACTGGATTGTCTTTCTGTAGCAAGGTTTTGGTACCTGGCAGGTGAGAATACACCTAAAGCTTGCCCCCATGTTGGACAGGACCAGGAAAAACTGGCTCCAAGACAGACCCACCACTGCCCAAAGCTGGATAGCAATGGGAAGGAGCAGTTACATTTACTCATAAATTCGTAACAACTGCCAAGATGGAGGTCTGAATAAAAGAGACATTGTTGAGGTTTTTCCAAGGATATTTCACCTTTTTCTACTTTTTCTTCTTTAAAATGTATGTATCTGTTGTCCTTTGGACAACAGATGCTGCTATGGCTTGTTTTATACTGAGGTGCCAGCTGTCCCTTATGTTCCAAAAACAATGCCAAACCTGCTGGCACGGGACTTACTATACTGTCTTTTATACAATGTTGAGTTGTTCCAAATGGGCAACTCTTTCTGTTAAAGTTTTCCCTCTTTTTAATAGGCACTAGTTTTAATGCTGGAGGCCACTGCTGTTATTGTTACCTGTAGTGACTGGATATTTGGAGTAATAAGCCATATGGGAGAACTACAAACGATGACCAAACAGAGCATAGAGCAAAGAGAGAAGTAGGTATTTCTCTAACTGTATCTACATTTTCAACTGTATTAATTCTACAAAGGTGGGGATTGTTGTGCAAACATTGCTGTTAGGGAAGATCAGTTTGACTTAGCGGAAGTGAAATCTTTTCCCTTGTTCAGGAGTGCTCTTCCACCAGAGTAGTAAAACAGAACTTGTGACCTTGTAAGCAAAGCATCCGTGCCCTCTGCCTAAATCTTCATGAACAATCATCTTGGAGAAGGGCTTCACAGAAAGACACACAATTGATCCCATCTATCACTGCTAACCCACCCCTGTCCCAATATCATTTATCTAGCGCAACCATTTGTGTGAGCTCAGTTATTTAACAGCAAGAGCTTGGGGTCCTTCACAATATTTATACTAGCATGATCCACAGCAACTGCCAAGTACCTGGAACTCCCAAATGTTTTTTCACAGCCTGGTCACTCCATGAGTATGTACCTCAAAAGCCAGGTCTTTATCTAGAGGTAGGTAAAAATCTACCCAAACCAAAGTTCATAATTGTGTCTCTTTTATGGGAGTTCAAAAAATCTTTATATGTATGCAGCTGTTCTAGGAAAGACAGTTTTGTAGCATTTTTGGCTTTCAGACTTGTTCCTATCAGACAGTTCATGATATTTCAGGAGTTTCCCAAGTGACTTGCTTTTCCTATTTCCCAAAAAATTTCAAATGGAAGAGAATGTATTTTCCCCAGGGGTGAAAGCAGAGAAATACCAGCACAGCAGACACTGATAACTAAGAAGTCAATATTGCTGGTGCACATTTTTCTATAACACCTGGGCACAAACATAGGATGAAAATGCAGGTGTTTATTTTAACAAAACACAGCCCAGCAAACATATGATCCTGATCTGCACAGTTCTCTAATGGAAATTACTTGGAAATAGTGCTGTGAAAAAGACTGTAAATAGAGAGCAAGCCATAGAATTAGCAAAGTGTAAAACCAGCTATAATCATCAGAATTTCTCCTGCTTTCACCCAGGCTGCACTTAACCAATTTCATTTGATATCTTCTCAGGTTACAACATGAAATGCTATCACTGAAAAGACTCAACTACCTAAAGACACAGTAAAGATCAGTTATCTGAGGTTTCATGACAAACCTTAGATATGACATAATTGCAGCCTTCCAGTACTTGAAGGGAGCCTACAGGAAAGAGAGAAAAGGACTTTTTACAAGAGCATGAAGGTTCAGGGCAAGGGGGAATGGATTCAAACTGAGAGTAGGTTTAGACAAGCTATACAAGAAATTCTTCATTGTGAGAGTGGTGAGACACTGGAACAGGTTTCCCAGAGAAGTTTTGGATGCCCCACCCCTGGAAATGTTCAAAGCCAGGTTGGATGGAGCTCTGAACAACCTGCTCTAGTGGAAGGTGTCCCTGTCCAGGTGCAGGGGGTTGGAATGAGATGATCTTTAAGATCCCTTCCAGACCATTCATGATTCATGAACAATAAAATATTCTCCATAGTTTCTGCAATATAATTTCTCCTTCCTTTTAATGTGAATATTTGAAAATTGCTGTATCATTTTAGAATATAACATGTATATAATAAGGATGATCACTAACAGTAACAGTATCTGCTTTCAAGTTAGCATTCATTATTCATACACTTTACTTCTGTTAAGACAACTGCACTGACATTCAATTCTTATCTTATTGAATGCTTGCAAGAAAATGGATCAAAACAGAATAGAAGTGCATATTCTGAAAAGAGACATACCCCATTATTATCAGGCAATTCACCATGATTTCTTTACAACTTCACCTACTTTCCATTGCTATTGCAAATCTTGCAAACCTCACATTTGTCTGGGCAGCAGAAGACTTCAGGAATTTTAGGATCTATATGCAAACACACATCAACCCTTGCCTGAACAATCTCTTCTAGCAACACAGTATATATATAACAAAACCCACCAGCTTTAACATATAAATAGAAACACCTTATATGTGACTTTTTATTTACAATATGTTAACAGTAGCATTTGGTGATGGGGAAAATATTTTTTAGGTCATGTTCCCTCCTCAAACAGTAAGGTTTTGAGTTTCCTGCAAAATGGGAATCCTGCACAGTAGTATGTGGTTTACTGAGTGACATCTATGACATGAAGAAGAGAATTTTTTGGCAGTTAAAATGATATTGCTTAAAATCTGTGGGCTTTCTCAGATGGTTGGAGCAGGCAGTGATCAATCTTTGTTTAAACACACCCCTATAATTAATGCTATTAATTAGGACAATTGGCTCTGGCTGTGATGACCAAGATCCTAAGCTCTTTCTGAGCAGCAAACACCAGTCAATATGAATCATGAAGCACTGAAGCAAGTTTGTTTACTGGTAGATTGTTTAACAAATGAGTCAATAGCTCATGCACTTAAAATCATGTTTTCTTTGTCATAATAAGTCACAGCCTCAAATACAGCGCACCACAGCAGCATAAGTTGAAAGCACACATATGTGGCCAAGTATAAGAAAAGAAAATGCTACAAGGGAGAAGAAAAAGTTTCACTGGACATTCAGGGTGCCCAGAATTGCCTTTACAAATTCTAGAAGAAGGAATCCACAGTGGTAGAAAACCAAAAAGGTAGGTAAAGGAAATTATGCATGAAAACTTTTCCAGTTTCCCCAGGTAAATGGTACAATTGCCTCTGAAAAAGTAAGTTTTGTTTTCCTAATATAATGTAAGCTCCACCTTCAATAGCCTAAACTGGAATTTCTACGTTTATGTCCTTGTATCACTTGTGTGTCCCTAGAAAAGTGCCGCTGAATGTTTTCAGCTGTGTATTTTGCACAAACCTATTAAATTTATTAGTGGTTTTACTTCATCCAATTTCTTCCAAAATTATATAAAAATGTTACAGACTGGAACCCTGTTGCCTCTAGTTATAAGGAGCTTTCAGATGAAAACCCTAATTCTTGGTATGACAAGTTCACTGTGCTGAATGTGGGTCAAGAGGAACTTTGCTATCACAGAGCTTCTGATACCTAATGCAGAGTTTGGAAAAAGACCATGCAACTGCAAGTGGATTACAAAGGAAAATACAGAGTCATATAAGATGTTCAGGATCTTTTCATCTCAGTATGTGGGTTTCTGGATTTTATACATCAAAGCACATAGTGAAAGCTCCATGCATTATCTGGAAAATTATGAGTTGCATTTGAGGAATCTCTTAGAAATGGGATATTCTATGGAAACTTTTTTTTCTGTATCACAGTGATTTAAAAGGCCATCATTCAGAGGTAAGAAAATCTCGATCTTTAATGTAAAAAAAAAGACTATTACTTAAAAAATAAGATGTTCGCTTCTTTCTTTTTTTTCAAATTTTATTTGGTTAAAAATATATAAAATAAAATATAATATAATAAAGTATATAAAATAGAATAAAATTTGGTTGAAAAATATATAAAATAAAATATTACATAATAAAACTTAACAACAGTGCCATTTACTTGCATGGTCTCCCCTATGGGTAGCATATATACTTCTTTTTAGCTCTTCATTTTTGCTTAATCCAACCCTAAAATCTTTTTGATTAGGTACATCACACAGGCAGTGATTGTTTATAGTATCACTATTGCTGGTTTTTTAACTTCTTTTGCTCTCTGTAGTGAAAAAATGGTCATGTTTATTTGAGCTCACTTACTTATTTAGTTCTTCACTTCTAGCACTTCTAATTGTTCTTGAAATTTCGAATGTTGAATATTCTGAAGCATAACCTCCTGTACGCATTTAAAAACAACTGTTTCTGATGCCTTGTATTCTTTCATTGGCTGTGCTATGAAATCGCAGGGATTAAAAAAAAAAAAAACATGAAAACCAGTTTATATAAACAGATTGATATTTTTAGAGCATGGGGTCAAGCAGATCAGCTTTTAATTAGAAACAGATTAAACTTTGATCACTCCTGCAGAGCTCTACAGCATTGACTGAAGGTAATCCCTACAAGCTTTGGAGTGAGCGTAGTTGAAATATCTTGCCAGTGACTTTGCATTTAAAAACTGAAGGTCAGAAAGTCAAAGCAGCATGCTAAAGCTGGGAAGATTCTAAATCCTACTGGAGCATTGACACAAATGATGTGCTGCTGGGGAACACAAAAGGAGAGCAGTCCAAACTACAAATCAAGTGCTAAAACGCTCCTATGTTTTCCAGTTCATTGATTTATGGTAATGTATGAATATCTCTTTTTCAGCAAAACTTTTATAAAAATAGTATTGTAGTAAGATAGTACAAGATAGTATTGTAGCTCATATCTGAGAAAGAGAAATAATATTTTTTGTTTCTGAAGGTTTTGACCACAGAAGCTAATAGTAGCTTCAAAATGCAATGGAAAAGCTCATGAGATTTGAGTAACAGTGTATAACCATGGAGCTGTTTATGGCATTTCTATAATGATCAACTTATTTAGATTGCTACATCTCAAATGTTTAAACATTCTTTGTGCTCATGTAGATGTGCATCTCTTAATATTGCTGACTATTGTGAAATCTCACCAAATTTCTCTTTAAAGCAGTGTACCCCATGAGCAAGTCAGCAGACATAGATTATCTATCCAGCTCTGGCAAACTCATTTGAAAACCCTTTTTGTCTTATTTTACTCACACTTTTAGAGGGTATCTTGCCCTATAGGAGTACCATAGGTATTTAATTTCTAGGAATAATCTTAGTCCTTGCTTGTATAAGTTACAGGGCCTTATTTGGCTCTAAATTGGACAGATCAAATGGGCAGAGGCTCTGGTGACTGCTGCAACTCTGAACATCTGCAGGAGAGGCAGTCAGAAATACAGTCACAGAAGCATTAACCTTATGAGAAGCTTTTCACTTACCTCTTCAGACTGTCCTGCATTCAAGTATTTGAGATTAAAATAAATTACTTTTGGAAGCAGCTTGCTTTTGTTAATTACTCAAATGTGTCAAGGTACCATGAAATTCAGTAAGGGTGCCTGACAAACTCTGTGTGTGCTGCAAGAACATCCTAAGAAAACCAGTTCAGTTTTTCAGTGTTTTTCAATTTAGTGTTGATCTTCTATGTCTAATTTTTTCCATGCTAAATTGGAGTGAATTTTTTTTTTAATTTTTTTTTTTTTTTTTATTGTGGGGTTGTTTTCCTGTTTTGTTTTGTTTTGTTTTTTACTCTCAGTGTACCAATCTGGGAATGCATAATACATGAGTTAATGTATTTCCATGGGGAAAGCTTTTTTGTTAAAAATGTGAAAATGAAGACATATTGATTTCTATGAAAAACTTTTCTGGAGGAACAAATGAAAACAAGTTTTAGAGTTTAAATTTTAAGCATAATATTCATGTTTTCCTAAGTGATTTGATTGAATGCAGTGGAAATTCATATTGAACTGAATTGAAACCAAAAATTTTGGACTTCAAGGAAGCCAGACGGCCTTATTGATGAGAACTTTATATTCTAGGATTCCTTCAACCTATTTTTTCAGGAAAAGTTGAGAGAGCCTAAGCAGAGTAAATGCACTGAGCTCCAGCTTAGTTTTTCAGTACATGTTATACAAAAACTTTGGATGGGTAGATGGATGAGCTGGATTTTTCACCCTTCTGTAGCTCTCCGTTGTCTCTGGTCTCCTGCTGAAGCTGGTGTGCAATAACTGGCTCTTTGTGCTTCACGTTTGTGTTTTAACAGGCTTTCCTGGCCTCAAGGCTTCGCCCCCCCACGGCAGCTCCAAGCCTTGAGCAAGCCAAGTGTGGCGGCAGGTGACTGTCGCTAGAGGGCGACGCACATCCAGACTTGTAGGAATTTTTGTCCCTCCAAAGGAGGCGACAGATCGCGCTGCCGGTTGCGGTGGATTCAGCGCTCCTTGCTGCTGTTGTGGCTCTGAACTTTCTGCTTAGTTGTTAGATATGTACGATAACGCTGATAAGAAAACATAAGAATTTGGGAAATGGCTAGGAGATCTCTGCCTGGAAGGTGGCTGTGTCATTTTTATGAGTGCTTTTCCTGTTGAGCTTTTCTTAAATATTTCTTTTCCTGTGGCACCTCCTGGCTTTTTTCTTTTTTTTTTGGTTGTTTTTTTTCCTCAAGGAATGCATGGGTTTTTTTGGTTTTTTGTTGTTTTTTTTTTCTCTCTAAGTTATTGAAACATAAATGGGTTGATATGTTTAATTACAAAAGTTCATACTTTCTTCCAGTGAACTCAGTAAAAAACTTCTGCACATGTCTGACCCAGCTGGTAATGTGCAGTGGGTGTGCAAGGCAACAGCTCATGCGTATTGTAGTGATCTGTACATGTAACTATTGCTATGAACACCTTCTGGCACTTTACAGCAAAAGCTGTTGTATCAGAATAACATGGAGTACAGTGCTGTGAAACAAAACAAGCACGCAGCTAGAAAAAGACCAAAACCCCAGCCTTTTTTAGTCCTTTTCTGTCACCATTTAAAGAGAATATTTGCTCTTTCAAGCAGACCTCAGCAGCAGCATGAACATGCCCTGTGCAGCCCCAAGTTACAAGGACACACAAGCCAGCTGTGAAAGGAGCTAGGCTGGACAAGAAAGGAGCTCCTGACAAGCCATTTTTGGAACACATAATGTAACTTCCTGTGACTGGGATGAACTTGGCTTCTAGTAAGGTTTGGCACTTGTCTGCAATTAATTTTATTTTGAGAAAAAATTGTCATACTGCAAAGGTAGAAATGTTGGCACTCAGATTTTTACAGCTGCAGTCTTTTTTTTCATTTAGGTTAAGCTCCTCGGAAGTTAGGGAGGTATCTGAGTTAGAAATGGTACCCAACTATCTCAGAGCTTTTGTCATCATTTGAGAATTAAGAGTATGCCATTATCACAGGATCCATCAGGAAGTCAGGCAAGGTTTTTATTTCTTGTGTTGCCCATTATCCTAACCAAGGAACTGAAGGGATAGGCCTGCTAAATGCTCACTTGAGAAGATATACCTTTTTCTACCCTCCTGTTCCCTAAAATGGAATGGAGAATCTCTTCCTTTCTCATCTTTAGGTCTTTTCAAGAAAATTTATTTTGATGTCAGTTTTAAGAGTTATTGTTGAAACCTAAATCAGAAAAAATAGCAGCGACAAGTTCAGAGTTGTTAGCTAAGAAAACTGAGGTTGGATATGAGGTTGGGTTTGCTGGTATTTTCTCCCTAAGATACAATACTGCATCACTAGCTGAGAGATTTGGTGACTTTGTGCTGACTGGCGCAGTGGGATTCCCAAAGCTCAGATTTTGGTATCCTGCCTTACACTGGGCCACTCTGGGGTGCACAATCACTGTGGGGTGTTAGAGAGAAAATATTGGGTTTTTCTCTATCTTCTTTCTTTTTGAATATTATATTTTCTAAAGACTCAGCTTGGCTAGAGAACCATGTCTGGGAAAAGACCACTTCCAGTATAGTCAGAAGAGATATGTTTCCTTTTGGAAAATGAAATGGGCATTTATCCAGTGAACTTCATGCACAATTATTTCACTGGTGAGGCACAACCACGTCAAGATGTATCACAGATCATGTCACTTCCTGGTCCCCCAGACAGGAGTATTTGAGATAAGAGAAAGCTGTTCCTCCTGGGCAAATACTTTTAATTTAATTAGCTCTAATACAAAATAGTCTGTTCTTCTTTTTGGTAGCACCCAGATTCTTCCTCCTTCCAAGGGCCTAACATTTTGCATGTCTGTTGTGTACCCACACACAAGCTGTGAGATGTCAGGCCTCTTCCTTTCCAAGATGTCAGGCCTCTTCCTTTCCACATAAATAACAATAAATGCCAGAAGACCTTTGCTTACTTTCTCTTCTTCAACCCTCTCAATAGGGAGTTCCAGCTTCACAGCAATTGTTGTATCCTGTTTCCATGAGGTCTGTGGTACGTGAAGCAGTCAGATGATGACCTTGAATCAGAGCAGATTTCATAGCACCATGTATTTGTTTCCAATGCTATTAAATATTTGCTGTTTGCCCTAAGATAGCAAGCTGGCTTTTCTTATGGTAGTTTTCTTTTACAAGCTGGTCTGTAAGAAGTTACAATTTAAACCTGATCTGATGCAAAGAAGTAAGCTAAACCACAGAGAGGTTGCAGATGAAGTGAATTAATTTTTGGTACCAAGTGGAACTTTGACAGGATCCACATACCAAATCTTTTTGTACCCTCATGGCTTGAAGGGAGAAAAATAGGATTTTGGTGTTTGACTTAGATTTGTCTTTGAAGAACCACCTCAGAGAAGAGAGTCACCTTGATTTGCTCTTGCAATGTGAATTCTGAGGAGATTACCATCTAATAGTGTAGTCTCTGAACACCTGGGCAAAACTTAATCAAGGAGGAGAAAAAGTAGGAACTTCTCATGGTGTGCACAGTTTTGGTACTTTGAGCATCCTGCTCTGGGCTAAGGTTCAAGATCTGAATACTCAGATACTTTTTTCCCCCTGTCAGGAGTGCATGCATGACATAGCTAATTACATTTTCCCCTGAGCCTGGATTTGGAATGGAATGGTATATGCTGTCTATTTCTACAGCTTGTGGTCCTATTCACATTTGGCTACCGAGAAATAAACTGAGGCTGAAAAAATAACTATTGAGGCAAATCTCTGATTTGTACAGCTGAAACTGTGGCAGAAAGTCCTTACTTAAGGTTAGGGGTTTTGAAAATTATTGATCTTCATTATTTAAATTTTTCCTCAAATGCTTGAGAATCTTGGTGATTCTGTCAATGAAGTTTTAGCTGGCTTGGTTATTGGTTGATTTTTGTTACCCTCAACATAACAATTTTTGCCTACTTGAAATCCTCTCAAACAGAGGCTTTTAAGTCCTAGTCTTCAGATCTTAGTCAACTATATCTGATTTGAACTGATTTCCCATCAAGTAAATCCTTTCTGCTAAGAAAACAAAATTCAGGGAAATTGACTTTCCTCAACACTCTCTATAATGCTATAATTGTCACTACTCTGTAAACAACATAAACCCACATCAAAGCAGCTAAAACATTACAACTGAAACAGTGGCAAGTCTTGATTAGAAACATAAACTCCTACAGTGTAGATCAGGTCAGTCTGCTCTTCATTTCAGTTTTCTTACCCCAAAATAGCTAATTCTTCTGGCCATTAGGGTACTTGTGGAAATGCAGAAGGAATGGTTTTAAATTAAACTACAATGGACATGGTTAAGTGTCAAACCCATCTTTGCATTTCCCCAGACAGGTATCTTTGAGGCTTTGAATAGAAACCTACTAAGAAAGAGTGTCACATCCATGTCTAGAATTACAAATCCTTTCCAAAAAAAAAATTCCTCATAAAGATACATCGAATTTTCCGACCTAAGGGGAAAAAAATTAACCAAATGTTCTTGTGAGCACTGTAAGCTGAAGCACCTACTTTCTTCCATGAGCTTCAGTGTATTTTCATATCCTTCAATTCCATTATTAGAACCAGTAAAATATCCAGTTTACAGTAAAATTAAACAATCCTTATCCATTTTTTTCCTGCTCTGGCACATGAACAAAGAACAATATTTGGGAAGTATTAACTGGAGTCTTTGTCAGGAATTCAGATTAGAAGCACACGTTTCAAGAACTACCTTTATTTCTTGAGCACCTAGAGTAGTTGGCATTTTCATGATGCCTTATGACAGCGTATTACCTTACTGACCTCTTTTGGAGCAACACACCGCCAGTCCTTAATTACTTTTAATCTCTTTTTAATGTCATTAGTGCAACTAGCACATTTTCTGCAGCCAGTGGAAATGACCAGTGATAATCTTAAAATAGGGTGGCCTGACTGTGCCTGCTGGCTGCTTTTATCATCCTTTCTATTTTGTGGAGATCTAAAAATTGGGACAGGTAAGTGTCACAAGACCTGTCTGTCAGCTAGAAAGGGAAGCTGCTCATTGCAACTACAAACAGTGAAATTAGCCATGCCTTGAGAAATGTCACCTGCTCTGTGTGTATGGTTCATTTTGCAGCTGCATTCTCCAGAGGCAGGGAATAGTCCTATGTGCATGAGGCAGCTGAAGGTTTGGCAGCTGAAGGTTTTTGTTTCACTGTATAAGTGCTTTAATTTCTTTTAATTTAAAGGTAAGACATAACAAGTTTTGCCAATCTCTAGGGGAAATGAAAAAGTATTTAATACTTTTTTGTCATTCAAACTTGCCACTCTAGGTATTTATAATGTATTAAAACACGCTTATTTTGACCAACCCATATAATTTCTTTTAAAGTACTCCTCAGTGAAAGGTGCTTTCTTGTATTTTTTTTTAATAGCAACTGCTGCTTTCTTGTGGTTTTAGGTTGGTATATGCTTTGTTTCTCTCTTTAAACTGCACCTTTTCAAGAATGACAGAGATGAGATGGTTTGGAGCATCACCAAATCACATCATCAGAAAACCTCAGGATCAATGTTCTAATCATCACCTCTCAAGAGGAGGTGCCCAAAATACACTCTGCCATCACCTTTATTGGTTTGGTTGCAGAAGGTTGACAATACAGCAATTTTGCTTCATTAGACAAAAAATAACAGAGGGAAACAATCCTCTCAGAGCAATTTACTTTTGAACAGAAAGACCTCTATCCTGAGATGCCTGCTGCGTCTGTAAACTTTTAAGATACTTCAGTTTCTTTCCTCATGGTAAGATTGCCTTATAGGGAGGGACTGGGTGAAATTAGACTCAGCTTTACCCACATGTCTCTTTTTCTGTGTAATAGACTTTGGTTCAAAGTGATCCTAGGTAAAGGGTAACACAAAGTGAAGAGTAGAAAGTGTGGAAACGTCTCATGGTAGACCATGTACTGGGGAAGGACTTACTTTGCCTGCTTCAGTTCTGTGGACTTCTCTGAAAGGGAAGAATCAAAACTCTGCTGTTCTAGCTTTGGCATCTGAAGCACTGGCAAGGATATTACCCCCTCTCTTCCCTCTGCTACCCCCCTTACCCCAGTTTACATGAGCATTCATTTACAATGGCACATAACAGCAAGAAAGGAAGCTGTGAAAACAAGATCTTTTTATAAAATGAAACTTGTAAATTCATCTCCTCTAGAAATCCAAAGCATGATGTAATGCTGATCACTTTGTTGTCCGGTGAAAAGATGTCTTTGTTCTTCAGAGCACTCTGAAAGCCAAAGGTTAAAGGCTGAATTCTTGGTGTGTTTCTTCTCAGGCTGAATCTTACCCCAGAGATCAACTAGATCCAGGCATGGTGTCAGAAGCCCTTGCAATACAGGATGAGCTCAGCTTGGGAATACATGAGAAAAGCTATGAGCTAAATGATTTGTATGAGAGAGGAAGATTCTTTTTAGCATCTATTATTATTCCACTTCTTGCCAAATGTGCCCAGAGTACAATATAAGTCCCGGGGCTTTGAAGTTCCTCGTGCATTACCTTGTTTATTAGACCAAGCAGCCTTTTTTTGTTTTGGTTTGTTTTTTGGTTTTGGGGTTGTTCGTTTGCTTGTTGTTATTGTTGTTTCTGACTGGAATGGCACCTGTGCCACTGAAATATGTTATAAATTGCTGCTTTACTATTCACTAAAAGGAAGACATAATGATGGGAGTTAGCCACCATCACTTGATTTCTGCTGTCTTTGGGCTTCAGTGTTACACTCAGCCTTTCTAGAAGACACCATATTTGTGTCTAGGCAAATGATCTGCATGCAATAAAAAATCCAAGATTTAAATTTAGAACTCAGCTAATATTTTAATTTTGATAATCTGCCTGTACTTGATTTTCTATTCAAGGCTGATATTTATTGCAGGTAATAACAAGTGAAATTTGAAGGTGAAACTTTGCATCATAGCATTTATTAGTAACTGTTCTTGTATTAAGTGCATCTTTATTTGTATTGTTGTTGAGTCTCAGCCTTGGACCAAAATAATAAATCTGCCCCATCCTTTAAAAACATTTCAGTGTATTTGATTAGACTGTGTTTGAGGCCCCTTCCAACCCTAACCATTCGATTATTTCTGGAAGTGATCCTTGGGGTAACCCTGTAATAAAGGCACTCTAATTTTCTGCCCATGTGGATTTCTGTCATGAAATAAAAATAAAAGTTCTTCTAGAATGTTCAAAATGCATTTATGGAAAGGTCTTTTACTATCACAGAAATAGGACACTTGCCAACTGCATCCACCAACAGCTGCTCTGAACTTTTTATACAGCATTTACTGAAAATGGTGTATTAGGTTATAAAGGACTACACATTTTTTTCCAAATTCTGATTTTCAGAGCCAAAGTAAATGGTGAGATTCAGAGTACTATCAGCAAATAGAGTAGTACTGCCTTAGTTAGTTATGCAGCCCTTTGTATTAAGCCTAGAGCTGGAATTCAATGAAGAATTGCAATTAAAAGGACTGTTTGGAAGAGGTAATGGTTTTGTATCTGAAGATTTTTCTTTGCCTTGTGAAATTGTATATTATGAGCAACTTAACAGCATTGAAGCAGCTGCCCACATTGGAAAGAAACTGTGCAGTGGTGTTTCTTGATGGACTTGGCACATTTTCAGGGAAAAGTGAGTTTGTGCATGTATTTTAAAAAACATGTTTGTGTATTATATTTATATGCCTCAGCTGTCATTTCACTCCCAAGTCCAATTGTGAAAAGTTTAGCTGAATTGAATCTGTCTAAAAATTCATTATTCAGCAAGTCCAGGTGCTACTGTCATCTGTACCTGAACCAAATGCTAATGTGCTTGGAACTCATGAGTTTTTAAAAACTGAATCTCTAGCAAAGTTCAGAGACTCACTTCCTCTTAATGAGAGCAAGAGAATACAAAGCACTCTGAGACCAGAACGCATTCTGTGCATTTTCTGGAGTGTTCAAATAACAGATAATTATTCAGGGCAGTGGTAAGGCAAGGGCTTATAGTTAGCACTTAGAACAGAACTGTACAATGGTTTGTGTTGGAAGAGACTCTAAAGATCATCTCGTCAACAGCCCCATGTCATGGGCAGGGACACCTCCCATTAGAAAAGGTTGCTCAAAGGCCACCTTATAAACCATGAATATTTGCAGGGATTGGGTACCCACAATCTCTCTGGGCAACATGTTCCAGTGCCTCACCAGGCTTACAGTACTTGCATTAAAGAACTGCTTCCTAATAGCTAATCTAAATCTGCCCTCTTTCCATTTAAAGCCTTTTCCTCTTGTTCTACCACTACATGCTTTTGTGAAGTCCCTTTCCAGCTTTCTTGTCCTCCCTTTGAGGACTAGAAGGTGCTCTGATAAGGTGTCCCTGGAGCCTTCTTTTTTCTGGGCTGAACAGCCCCAACTTTCTCAGCCTAGGTCAGAGGTGCTGTAGTGCTCTGACCATTTTTGTAGCCCTCCTCTGGACTACCTCCAGCAGGTCCATGTCCTTTTTAATTTGGTATAAATAATAAGGATGTAGGAATAATCATAACACAAAGTAAAGGCACTGTTTGTGCTACTCTCCAACTCTTAAGCTCATTGGTTCAAACCTATTAAAGAGATACAGTTTCTTTTTTTTTTTTTTTTTTTGAAGTCTTTTAGTAGGAAATAAATTTGATAAGCATGATAATTCAAAAAACCTCTGCAGGTAACAAGATATGATTATTGAAGTCAGGGAAATAGAAACAAAAGCAACACTAAGTCTTGTGGAAAGTCAAAATAGCCTTCGTGTGAATTTTAGGGTAGAATGGCTTATGATATTAGGCTTCTCAGACTAGCCTTGTTGGGGTGAACTTTCCATCAGAATCTTGTGCTGCGTATACAGCACAGTAAACAAGGTGTCTTGAGGTTTGATAGCAGCCTGATGTTTCATCTTGGCTGACTAGATCTGTGTCTCTTATAGTGCTCCTATGCTGTGAGCACAGTGTCACAGTTTCAGGCACCTATATACCTGTGCTAATTTAGTAACTAAGCTATTTCACATTTCTATACACAGAAGTGTACAGAAGACACAGCACGAAAGATATCCTGAGAGTGTCTCTGTTTTTTATTACTTCTTTTCTATGAAAAAGCTCTTTACATAGATAGCCTCTCAGGCGACCAAATGGACCTAGTTTTGAATTACTGTTTCTTAATGTTTTCTGGGTTTTTTTAAATCTAATTGATTAAATATGCTATGGAAAACCAAGCAGAGTTTTCCTCCTTAATCCAGAAAAACATGGTAAGCTTACAAAAGTGCTGGCTAGGCAATAGATAAATAATATATTGGGCAGGTGTTTGTCAACACAATTTATTAACAGTCATGAGTTTCCTTGTAATCACATTACAGCTCTGTGCTGTAATTTGCTGCTGTTGTATCTTTATAAGCCTTGGGCCAATGTATTGTGTCTAGGACAAATACTGTTTTATGCCCTTGCTGATATCTGTCATTTGATTAACTCGCAGTGCTTAATCAATCTTGGCTTGAAGGACAGGTTCTGGTCAGGTGATGTGTTCAAACACACAAGCAGAGAGTCCTGTGGAAAGAAGGAGGAAGAAATTCCAGGTTCTTCATTGTTTCTCTCCTGCCAACAGATTCAGGAAAAACACAGAGAATAAAACACACGTGAAAGTCTTTAGCTTGTTCTCGGTCACCCTTGCTCCACAGATGTTTAAACAAGTCCTTTACTCCCTAAGCATTTGTGCTAGATACTTTCTTTCCTTTGAAAGCAAGACTTCAGTTATCTTCCATCCTCAGAAGAGACCAGAGATTTGTTTTCAATATCTTTGCCAAAGCATGCTGGCTGCCAGCTAGTCTTGAGGTAGCTGGTATAAGCCGAAAAGACAAAAGATTATGTGAGCTCATACACCACTTCATGTCAGCTGCAAAGTGTAAAAGGAACCAGGGAAAGGATTCAGAAGCAAGTTGTGGAAAAATGTATTCAAGTAAGACAGCATATATACCTGTAATAGACAAATATTCTTTAAAAACAAGTAAACTACAGCAAAAAATGCTGCTTTGGGGAATCACTATGATCCAGTTATTTTGATATATGTTTCAGAACTTCAGAGCTGTGATAAGAATGGACTCCACACTTTTTCAGTCAGGAGCTGAGAGCGCCTGCAAAGGGGGTGTCCCCCTTGGGTCTCTGCCTGCTCCTGTAGCCTGCCAGCAGTGCTGAACGGTAGAGTTGGCAGACTGGTATTCATCTGCCAGGGCCAGCACTGAAAAAGTGAATGGACAGTTCTTGTCAACAAATTAGATAAAATCACCATTGAAATTTAGGAAAGACCACCATGTACCTGCACGAGCTGTCAAAAAGGTTCTGTTGAGAGCTTCAGAGTCTTGAAGCAATGACACCAAGAGTTAATGCTCTGGGCAAACTCCCAGTTCTGCCTAAAGGGACTTTCATCTTTTACTCTGGTGTCCTTTATTCTTCCCTCAATATTTAACCAGTTTCTGTACTGACAATGCTTAGATAACCAGCTATTGAATCATAGATACAGACTGTCATTTTAACAAGTCTTGTTACTTAGAACAACTCTGTCTAGAGCCTAAAGGTAAGTACCACTTAAATAGCAAGGTAATATCATATTTCATTAAAATGTACACATTTAAAATAAAAACAACAAAACCTTTCTTTGAGGCTGCACTAGTATGGGTAACTTCTATGAAGGTGACTTCTAAGAAGTAGAAACAAATGAAATGTAAAAAATCTGTCAAAATTTGAAAACGTAATCTTCTATTTGAAGAACCTTGGTTTTGATCCCTGATTGAGACAGTCTGAGGAAAACTGTACCATAAGGAATTTAAACTCTCTACATGCAAATGTTTAAGGGGATATGAAAATTCAACAAATCACTAGTTGTTCTTGAAATATCTATGCATGTAGTGCATAGAAGTGATTTGGAATAACCTGGAGAGTTGGTTGTTTGCACAGTAGTAAGGAAGAAGTGATACAGATCAGAATAAAAGCAAAACTGAGGCATGCATGAAATTGTTAGACATGATGAGATCAAAATACCATGCAAATTAAAAAACATATCTTATTTACTTATAGCTCAGAGTTATGCAGACAGTGAATTAGTTGGACTAACATGGGCTCATTTATACAAGATACCACCAAATAACCCATTTTTGGTGGTGCTTTTGTACCTGTGAGAGATTGTCATACTTGTCTTCATAGGACGTGAAAATCACAGTACATTCCTATGAATACCAGTCAGTATTTCTGAAGGGAGATAAAAAGTGGTGCAACGTAGTAGGAATTTTTATTTCACAAATATCAATTTTATTTTTTTAACTTTGTGGGTTTAAGTTTCTGGTTTATTGAGTGCTTTTCTATAAATAAGTAGTCATACATATGGAATCAGGGAAATAGGGACATATGCTTCTCTGTGGATTATACTCTCTTGCTCTGAATTTGTTTGTCTTTTCCTTGGCACAAAATCTCCAGAAGAAATATAATAATGTACATAGGTGAGGCGCTAACAGTAACAAGCTTGCCTCTTGGATTGCAAATGCAGAACACCTCTGATAGCTCTCCAAGGCTTACGCTATCAGGTAAATTAGTAATGTTCCGATTAAAGCTTCTACAGGAAGAATTTCTTCCCTGAGAGTGTGGCAGGCACTGGAATGCGTTGCCCAGGGAGATGATGCAGTTGCCATCCCCGGAACTGTTCAAAAAACCAAGTAGACGCGTCATTCTGTGATATGCTCTAGTGAGAGTAGCAGTGTTTAGTCAAAGACTGGCTTCAAAGACCTTGGAGGTCTTTTCCAACCCTAATGATTCTATGAAAGCACATTTCACATTTTTGAGACCACATCCCACTACTTAAAAGTTTCTCCACAGCTGCCAGTGCTCGGTGGCCTGAACATGCCAGCATGCTGGAGACATTGAGGGTAAATGGTGACTCCTCCATCCCTTGACACTGACCCTGTTTTCCCTATCCCAAATTGACCTTCTCTCCTTAGGTCAAGAAAAGTTCTGTGGTTCAGGTCTTCTGGGGCTGTTTTCCTGTGGACTTTTTGGCTTTTGGGGGTTTTTTTTTCTTTCTTTCTACTCTTCCAGCAGAGATGATGCCCTGTAATTTCTGCAGTTTAACATTTGAAGGCAGAGACACAGTTCTGAATATCCAGACAGAAGGGAGAAGGTGCCTTTGGACACCTGAACTTCAT
Organism: Haemorhous mexicanus; assembly: GCF_027477595.1. Lineage (NCBI taxonomy): Eukaryota > Metazoa > Chordata > Aves > Passeriformes > Fringillidae > Haemorhous > Haemorhous mexicanus. The sequence continues at coordinate 86,056,035 of NC_082341.1, read as the reverse complement.
TGTGTTGATGCAGAAGCACATCTTCCTTAATCCTTATGATGTGACATACAAGAACAAACAGTTCTTGATTGTAGGACACACAGCCTGACAAAAAAATCTTTCCACAAATACTCTTCTGAATACCTGTGGGCTTTGTGCTCGAGTTCTGTTTGTCTTTCCTTACAGCAAGCACTCAAGCTACTAGTATTACATGGAAGTTTTAATTTTAAAGCAGTGATTGGAAACAGTTTACAGAAAGCAAGACTTGAGCTCAGAAATGTGGCATTTATAAAGTTTAAAAAAAAAAAAAGGATACTTAACTTGTGCTGTGTGCATTTTCAAAATAATTGGTATTTTAGGCATGGTTTCTGAAATAATGGTTGGACAATTATTATATATTATTTTAGTTTAAAAATTACTTAACATGTAAAAAAATTACAAAGAAGAAATTGACAAGAAGATATTGTTCCTAAATTATCCATATAGTTATTGAATCCACAGTTTAATAAATGGATACCTTGAAATATCAATGCGATTTTCCCCATGTGAGAAAAGCTACCTGTGCATAAGCTAAATACCTGTTCTCAGATATTAGTAACAGTTTTATATAATTGCAATTATCATTCCAATTATCATAACAAAAGCCACAAGAGGGCAACACTTTTGCATAGCTTGTACAGGGAGCTGGGCTTTGGATGATTCCCTGCTCAGTATCCATTCCAAAATCTACAGGGCAGTGCATATTTCTTCAGGATGAGATAAAACTCCTCCCCCAGCAATGCACCTAAAAAGAGTATTTGTTCAATCTGCCCACCTACACGTCAAGACCATTTACTGTTCCACTAGCAACTCCTGAAAGTACTGACAAAAGTATCTAATTGGAGAAATATTCAATTATGCTTTAATTTTCAAGGGGAAAATTACTAAAATGAGTTCAAATGAACAGTGTATTCTATTCACACTCCCAGCATGGGAGCAGCCTTGGCACAAAAATGAATATATAATTAAAGGTAGGTTCGCCCTCTTGATTGGTCTAGATTTCAGCTAATTTTCTTCCTTAAATTCTGCTTTAGACCTCTTACTTTTTTATCTTTTCTTAATTGTTTGGATTCCAAATCATTGTGTTTGCTGAAAGGATGTATTCTTTTCACAGATTTCAGAAGTTATTCTTATTTTCTATCTGCATATCATTTGGTTGAATTATTTTGAACTGAAACTGTGGGAAAGTACCCTCAGATCTCAAAAGAATTTTTGAATTTCTTGTATCTCAGATAAATCTACATAGATTTATCTTCTGTAAATCCATAGACGAGGATCCTGGCTCCAGAAAAAAAATCTAAGTTTTCTTTTAATGAAAATAATTCAGTTGGCTTTTTGGATTAGGTTTGATTTTGCCTAATCTAGTCATAAGGCCTTTTTAAAAATAACAGTTAAAACTATAGGCCTTCCCATGTTAAGACGCAATTTTTTTCTGAGTTCTTTGCATTTAAAAAAAACCATATAGATTAATTGAACCTTATCTCTTGAATATTTTGGGGGGGGGGGGAAGGAGTAATGGGGTTTTTTTGTTCTTGGGAAGAAGAGGCTGGGATTTCTCATCAGATCTCTATCACCTTGGTCAATGTGATGGGGGAGGTGGTGGTGTAACAAATGTTGATCATTGTGAAGTTGTATCAATTTAGAAATCCTAGTAATGGAATGATTTACGTGCAGCAGAAGTAGTTGCTAACTGTAAGAAGTAAAATGGGGTGGGACAGGACTGGGGGGGATCAGTGGAAAACAAAGACTCTTTGTTGGGTCTACAAAAGCCAAACACAGTTTCTTTAAACCAGTTGAGCAGGTTAAATGTAGAGATGTCTTGTTTTTCAAAAAGAAATCCCCTGGAATTGTCAATTACTCTTCAACCTAGACAGTGATTCATTGTCCATTGAATAAACAAAGTAAAAAAGCAGTTGTGAACATCATGATAAAAACACCTTTGAGAAAAGTCCAGAGCCTAGAGGGCTGAGAGCTCAGAGACAAATTGTTATCCACCTCCAGCCTTAGCTTTACAGTAGCTCCCAGCTTGTCCCCAAAAGGGTGCAGGAGTTCTCTTCACTAAGGACCTCATTTTAACATCTACCTGACTAGCACTGAGTCAGTACGCCTTGAGGAAAAAAGTGACTGAGGTGAATACTTTTTAAATTGAATTGAAGGCTTTACAATTATTCCAGCTCTTTGTTCACTAACTAGGTTCCTGATGTTGACTCAGTGAAAAGAACTTGTATTGTATATTAGCACAATGGTGCTGGGTGGAAAAAAAAACATCTCCAAATGAAATTTCCATCTCAAAAGCAGCCTACTCTTATCTGAACTTAGCTGTTTCCTATCAGTTGATTAGTCTTTAAATCTGGTGATAAAAATGAGATTGAAAGAATGTGCTGTGCCTTAGTAGTCTTGATATAGCTCCTGTTAGGTGTTCTAACCCTGGATGAACACAGAATACAGTAACAAATCACTTTAAAACTTCAGACACCTCTCAGGTAGAAACCTTTCCTTGGCAAAAAGAAAAAATGTTCTTGCTCAGGGGCTGGGTTTATTAAGGACACTTAACAGATTACAAATATAAAGGTTATTTGTAGTCCAAATTAAAAGAGCTGTTATACTGAGAAAACAGAATATGTACACATATTTCCCTGCAAACTTTTCAAAGACTTCTGCTTATTAATTCATTAGAGAGAGTAAAAAAAAAAAAAAAAAAAAAAACAAAAAACAAAACAAAGCCAAACTACTGGACCTGATGCCAGGTCCAGAATGTGAATTCACCCCTACCTTGAGATGAAATAGACTTATAGTACATAGATCTCATTCCAGTGTTTGAAGGCATCTGTTGAAAACAAATGCTGCAGTAATCAAGTGGACAGGCTCTGGGCACGTAGTCTGAACAAAATTCCAATAAACAGACACCTTCTAGGCAAGACCCATTACCAATGAGGTGATCTTATGCTAGCAAAACTATCAGAAAGGTTTAGGGTGAAAATTATAACAGGAAAAGATCAAATTGCCTCCTCTTATGACAACAGTAAATCATAATGTGCATGGAAGTGCAGATATTGTTGACCAAATTTTCTTAACGAAAAGAATGGTGGAAAAAGAATGAAGAAGTTGGTAAAATAAGGGAAAAGAAGTATTGACAAAATACTCCAAAGTTGTGTTGGGAAGCATGAATATAATCTCTTAATTCCTGATTTATCAGTCAAAGAGCTCAGAAATATTTGATCTGTATATTTATTGTTTACTTTAACTTTCATAACAAATCCAACCCTGAAGAGAAAGTTGGAGCAGAAGTTTGAGCAACTACTATAGTGAGATTTTGCTCAAATTATTTGATTGGGTTAATAGAACACTAATAAATCCCACCAATGAATGACAGAAAAATGGCAATAAAAACTCAGTATGAAAAGCTGCTTCAGCCTCCAGACATGACAGCCTTTTGATGAAATAAACTCCTTCTCTACTCTGCCCAAATTGTATAGTGCCATTAAAAATTTATCTCTTGTTGTGACTAGGCTTTAAATTATAAAGAGAAGGCTGGAAGGTACTACACACAGACTGAAGGGACTGTTTCAGTGTCTGGTTCAGGCACTGCTTACCAGCTGATTTACTTATGCCTTGTGCCAAATTATGTAAGAGTGTGTTGAAGAGACAAGAATGTTTTTTCCTGGCACTTGTGACTGGTTACAAGTACACCCAAAAAAGTTTCTTTTTTGTATTAGTTTCTCTTTGGCATTTCTTCTTTGCAGCTGAGTTGAAGAGCTTTTATTTTAAAGGGTGAAATAGCAACTGTTTGAGGGGATTAGGAGATGCAACTTTTAGTTTGGTAGAGGCAGAAGACACTTAATGCTTTTAGTAGTTTTCTTCTTGCTTGCAGAGTAGCTAACAGAAGCCCATACAATACCGATCTTTTTAAAAATCATCACCTTCATTAAATGATATTTTCTTCATGCTTTAATAAAGAAAAAAAGAAATATTTAATATGTGCATATGGGAGGGCCCCCTCCTCACAAAACCCCAAAACCTGAAGCAAAATACCAAACTAAAATCACTGCACCCCCAAAAAACCTTTCTGAAATTTTTTTCCAACTGCCATGAGAACCTGAGTTCTCCTTTGCTGGTAGCATTGGTAACTATAACAATTAAAGCAGGACAAACAAGTAAGTTACTGATGTCAGATGCTGATGCTGGGGAAGACCACAGAACACTCAATCAGATGTTGCCAGGGGCAAGTCTTTCGGATCAATACTTGAAAGGTTACAAACCTCCCAGGGGTTTAGATGCCTGACTCAGTTAAACCCTGATTTAAGATCATTTACCTTCATTGAAGGCTGCTGGCTCAGAAAATCCTAACCAGAGACTGCTTTTCAGAGGTAGTTAAGTATGGATGTTGTACACAGTCAGCATTGGTTCAGTGCAAATCATTTCTGGCCAATGCACAAGAGAAGCATAACTGGAGTCACAGGATTGATTATGAAAAGGGCAGAACAGCAGCATGTTTGGGTATTTTTACTTTTGTCTTTGTTTTGGTTGAAGTCCACACAATTTTTCCACACTTCTCTTCCAGTTGCAGGAAACATTGTATTTACTGCCAGTACCACACTCCTTAAATTGCAATTTTTCCCATTTTTCTGCTAGTTCTGTTTGGGAAATGTACTAATTGCCTGTCCTAAGAGAAACAGCCAAGAATTCATTTTGCTCAATCCCATTTTTGCTGGTATCTCTTGTAGCCTGGGATGATTAACCTATTTTTGCTGGGTCACTCTCCACTTCTGTAAAATGGGCATAATTCTTAACACCTGTATTATTCCATAAGGATGTTCTAAAATTTGGGTAAAGGGTTAATTGAGGTGACTTGTAAAGCACATTTAAAGATTTACCAGTGAGAAATGCTATATTCATGCTAACATTTTGAAGACTACCTGTTCTTACTAAGCCAGTGAGTTGAAAATTAAAAACTGGGAACAGAGGTCTCATTGACATGTCTTTTTCTATAAATGAGTAAGAAGGAACAGAAAAACTAAAGAAAACGGATAAAATCAGACATCATTTTCACTAGACATCAACAACTACTTATAGCTTTTATTAGGGTAACTTTTCAGCAAAAATTGTAACATTTTCAAAGTTTGTAGGAAGCATTAAGTTGCCATGAGATGACATGGACCTTTGCCTCTAAAACAGTATTTCTGTGTGGGTGAATAGTAGTTTCCTTCTTGCTGCTTTACCAGGAAGTAATTGCTTGCTTTTCTGGCAGTTTTAATCTGTTTCTGTTTGTGAGCCATCCAAAACTTTATCTGAGTGCTATTATCTCAATACAGAACTGCAAGTTAACTTTTTTTTCCAGAGTCTTCTATAGCATTTTTTTTTGCTCTCTTTTTTGTCACCACTTAAAATCCAATAGCTGGTTTGAAACAGTCACTCTTCCAGCTGAACAGATGTGACCATCGCATGAAAGCTCTGAGGAATGTTCCATGACAGCATCTGCTGCTTCACTTTAAAGTTTATTTTTAACATGAAATAGTTGTAAGGGTTCATTTGTAACTGAAATGCTGTCTTCTCAGAGCAATGCAATTAGGTCTGACCCTTCAGCAGAAGGGGAAAAAGGTGTGATGATGTGTGTAAGGTAGAGCTGCTGCAGGCAAGCCAGTGACTTTGCTTTGTTATTCATCACATTTGTGCAGATCTATGTATCTTATATGCTAAAATTTCCTTTGAAGTCAGGTTGTGTCATGGGAACTGCATCTTCAGAACCAAAACTTACCAAAAACTTTGGCAAACTGTTCTGGGGGGGTTTGAAAGTGTTTCTTATTCTAGTTTACGGTCTCCTTATTGAAGAAAATTTTTTAGTTTTAATATTAAATTTTATCCTTAATTTCATGTGACATCACAGTGTCATTGGAAGAATTGCTGTTATTTCTGTGCATAAAACTGTTGCCACAAGAGTAGGTATGATGGCACAAGATGAGTTTTGAGCTTCTGGGAGGCAGAGGGAGGCAATAGCAAAGGCTTTGCAGTAGTTTATATCCCCTGGGGAGTCAGCATGGCTGGAGCACTGGGGTCATGAACCACTGGGGCTGCCAGGGTAGCACAGAGATGCTCCCTGCCATGCTCACTCAGGATTGTTACAGAGAGAGGGTCACTTTACTGCCCAGAGGCAAGTGGCAGCTCACATCACTCAAAGGGGAATCCCAGATTCTCGCTTCCAGTAGTTTCCACTCATTTGGTGCCAGGACTGGTGGAGTAGGAGAGAATCTCTAGCCCATTATTTCCACCCATCCAAAAGGACTGGCAGGAAACATATTGAAGCAGATGTCTTGTGTTTGAACAGAATTTCAGTGAGTCATCCACATGCCCTTAAGCATTCAATGCACCAGACAGCTTTCTAATGGCTGTGGCATCTTGCTCACAATCTCATATTAAGCACATGTTCCACATAATAAAACCCCACATCCTCAGCTGGGGAAGGTCCATGATACTTTGCCAACCCTGGTAAATTTGCTGTGCAGTTGAGGACCTGGCACAGGAATGCAATGCCCAGCACAACCTTAATCTGATTTGGTGTTAAGAGCCAGAACCTGACCCTGACCCTGGCCCGTAAGTGGCATTGCTGTAGCAATCTTTTGGGACACGAGCATTTGTCATCTCCAGACAGCCCATGCAGACAAAAGGGGTTTTGTGAGTTGGCTGGCAGCCTGTGAGGTACGTACACAGCTGTGTGCTACCTTAATTTTCCCCTACTTTGTCCCAACATGCCTCTCGGGGACTGACTCAAAGTGAATTAAAGATATTTCAGCTTTTAACAGCAGTGAGCCCTTTTCCTTCTATGAGTGCAAAAATGAATGTCTTATATCAGGTAAATTGTGATCTTGTTACACGTGACAACATGATGTAGCAGCTACTAAGGGCAGCAGGGAAGTTTCTCTTTTCCATCTGTCCTTTTGATACTTACCTGCATGTTCCTTCTCCCCCTAGCAAAAGAAATAAAGCCCCATGTGCTGTAATCCTCAATTAATACTATCTCATTGATCAATGTCGTTGTTGGATTGAAGCAGCAGAGGAGGACACACATCCAGGTAATGATTTACTTACTGCAAGGTCAAGAAAATGCTTGTGCACAGCTGATGACCAGCCCTGTCTACTTGGCCCCACACTTCTGGCCTGCCACTACGCCTGGATGTGACGCAGTGATTTCTATATCAGCAACAGCAAAGCAAAGCCTTATCTTCATCACTTTTTTGGATGATTGCAAAATATTTGCACATGTGCCATGTGTAACATATACCTGATTACTCAATGTCATGAATTGACATGAAACCATCCCTGGGAACAAGACCTAGGGTAACTCAAAACATGTTGCAGAACTACAAAGAAATTACTTAACTCAGACAAGTGGTGCAGGAAATAGAGAAATTTATGGCAATATGAAGTCTAAACTGAATCTTATAATGTTGCAGAGCTGACCTTGGATTAGTATAATTTGGAGTTTCTTACATGCCTGGTTTTCTTGTTTCACACAAACAACTCAATCTTTTTTTTTTTTTTTTTTTAAGAAAAACTAATGTTTTTTCCACTCGGTCTCTCCATTTATTCAGTAAAAATAGTTCTCATAAAATGTCACTTTTACTTATGATTATCATACCAGATTGTCTAAAAACACTGTTAAGTATGCTGTGCTGGTGGGGGAGGGATAACTTTAGAGACTGCTTCGCAAATGCTGCTGTTTAGTTTTGCTCCTTATGTGGTTTTAATCAATGTATATTGCCTTTTTGACTAAGGTGCATGCTTTTTATCAGTGTACTCTATGTACCACATACAGTTGATACAGCAGCTCCCAAAACTGGGAGTTATTTCAGGTGAATCAAACAGTAGGAGTGTTTCTTCTCCTGAGAAAAAAGGCCTTTTAGTTTTACTGTTTGATTAATTTCAAGCTAATTTTAGTATAGCTTGAGCTTTGAATATACTTGTCTTTGAATTGTGTGAAAACACTGCAGTGACTGAGGGTGGCTGAATTTCTGACATTTGATTTCTCATATTCTCTAATGTTCTGCAGAGAATTCACATTGAATCCTAAATTGACTAAGAACTGATCTCACTTTCAGCTATGGTGATATCAGACCTTTTTTGTTTGAAGTCTCAACATACTGCAGCCTGTTCTGAATGGCTTTGACTTGCAAATTCTCTTCCTGCATTGGAAACTGAAATCTTGCTGCGCAAGAGGGTGGCTTGTCTTGCTATGCATACTTTAACTTGCATTGTTATCATGGAGAGGCTGAAAAGCACAAAAACAATGTAAAGAACCTGGCTTCTGGAAATCTAGTTTATTGCTGTTTAATGAAACTGGAGAGAAATCATGTCATACATACCTGATTTTGCAAAGTGTAACATCTGAGGTTACCTGTAGGAATTCCTCATGCCAGTGTCCTGTACCAACAGTAATGGGAAATGAATTAGTGAGCCTTTTAATAACAGCATTGATAGAAAATGAAGCCTTCATTGCTGTTGAATTGATTTGCTATGGAAGTGGGAACAACCATTCTTTCCTGCCTCTTGCCTGTGAGTTGCTCTCTGGCTATGAGAAAGAGCATGTGTTCACGTTGTAATTAGTAAACAGACAGTGAAAATACTGTCCAGTGGATTCCTTCAGCTTTATTCTCTGGTATAGAAACAAAGGAAGTTCCAAAGCTCCTACAGAGTGCAGTAAGCAAATGTAACAGAGACAGTGATGTACCTGACTATTCAAAAGATGAACCTGAATGCACTGAATGAACCTGAACGTGACATTCTATATCGTAGCTGATCAAGAGCTTCATTACATCCTATTGCTAGAGTTTTAGATATCTTAGCTTACTATAGGCATTGACAGCAATCCATATAAATTTTTAAATCTAACTCGGAAGATTATCAGAAAACTTGGTTTTGCAGGTTTTTGGCTAGGACTTACTTTCTGTTCATTCAAGACATAAATTGCACTTTCTCTGAATAGAAGCCTGCTCAGTGAGGTTCTTGAGGACACTGTGGTAATTCATTGAGTAGGGTGATACTTTGAATGTGTAACCCCATCTTTTTCATATCAAATGTGGGTAAAGAGAGTTTGGCATCTAGCCCACTAACATCCTTAATCACTGAGCTCCTGCTAAAGAAAACCACAGCTGATGGAAACAGCGTCTTTTTTTTGAAAAGAGAACAAAGTGGCCACACAACCACACATGCAAACAAATGCTGGACTAGTTCAGTATGTAAAAGATGTATTTGAAGCCTGAGGTATCAACAAAAGGGATATAATGACGAGAAACTTCCTAAGGCATCTGTAAAATCCTTCTTGCTTAACAGTAATGATATATAAAGTCTACACAAATAACATAGCATGTAAATACCGCTACCATTTAGGGGACATGCCTCAAAGAAAACTCTTTCAGTAAGTGACATGAAAATATCAATAGGAATACTTGTGTGCTTTAAGAATGTGGAGAGAACAATGGAAATATTGCCAAGTTTCAGCAAAATATGGATTATATAAAGACATTAGTAAATTATGCCCTGTGTTTGAGTTCAAGTGGTTTTTGTTCATACAATGTTTAGTGGAAAATAACTAATACAAGATGCATCATGCTGATTTTATCTATTACATAAATTACTTTACCTTTGGAATCTGTTAACAGCATTGCTATTGTTACACATAGCATATGTGCAAATAATAGTGAAGAGTGATATTAACCACAACAATTTTTGTTGAACTGTAAGGAAACTAGCTGCTGCTGGAAAATGTTCACCGGGAAAGAAATTTTGTACTGGTTTTAATACATGAGAATGAAATAGCATCTTGACTGTAGAATGATCTGTGCAAACTAAACTTTCCATGAAAGGCTGACAAAACCAATGCCAGACAGAATGCAAAAAAAAAAAAAAAAACCAAATCCAGTTATTTGAGAGTGAACAAGTAGACTTGATTTGAGTAGATTGGAGCTTACAATCAAGGTTTCCTACCTTACTATGCTGCCTTAAGCAATAAGCTGGTTAATTGTATGGTGCAATATGTTCCTCTGTGAAGTTTTTCCTCTGAAGTTGAAAAGGATTAAGTTTCTAACTAATGTAGAACATGAACATGAACTTTGATACATGAATATGAATAAGCTAGAAATATCTAATCTCCAACACTACACTGAGGACCAAAGACTTGTGTGCTATGCTCTTGCAAATGTCCAAACAATCTGAGGCTTTGTGCAATGAAATAATTCTATTTTGATTCTAGCAGGACTTAAGTGATATTTCTGCACAAGTATCATCAGCTTTTAAATACTCTTTAGCTTTTGATTTAAATGTCACAGTTTACCAGAACGACATGCAACTGGAAGCATCCATCTCAAAGACACAGCAGTAATATTTGAATGGCATTAACATGTAGCATGTACATTACACGTCCCTAGAACCAAGGATCCCAGATATATTAGACAGATGTCAATCTCCTACATAATGTGTTATGACAGCAGGCTGGAAATTAATCTACTTCCATTGTGTGAATAACAATAACATCTAAGTATGTATTTAATACATAAACTTTACAAAAATTGGCTTGAAAGTTTTGGAGATTGAACCCATTTCCTGAAATATACATCTGGGATGTTAGTGAATATTAGCAAAGTCCAAGTGCCATGTCCTACACTTCAGCCACAACAACCCCATTCAGGGCTACAGGCTGGGGGCAAATTGGCTGGAAAGCCGCCCGTCAAAAAAGGATCTGGAGGTGCTGTTGATGTCCAGCTGAACATGAGCCAGCATGTGCTCAGGTGGACAAGAAGTCCAATGGCATTGTGGCCTGTATCAGAAATAGTGATTGTCCCCCTGTCCTCAGCATGGGTGGGGCCACACCTCAAATACTGTCTTCAGTTTTGAGCTCCTCACTACAAGAAGGACATTGAGGTGCTAGAGCGTGTCCAGAGCAGGGCAACGGAGCTGGTGAAGGGTCTGGAGGATAAGTCCTATGAGGAGCAGCTGAGGGAGCTGGGGTTGTTTTGCCTGGAGAAAGGGAGGCCCAGAAGAAACCTCATTGCTCTCTACAGCTCCCTGAAAGGAGGAGGTAGAGGTCACTTCCAGGAAAATAGTGACAGGACAAGAGGAAATGGCCTCAAGTTGCACCAGGGGTGGTTCAGGCTGGACATCAGGAGGAATTTCTTCACTGAATGATTGTAAAACATTAGAATGCACTGTCCAAGAAAGTGGTGGAGTCACCATCCTTGGAGATGTTCAAGAAAAAACTGGACGTGGCACATACTGCCATCATCTAGTTGACAAGGTGGTGGACAGTCAAAGGTTGGACTTGATCTCAGGGATCTTTTCCAATCTAAAAAAATCTGTGCTTCTGGACATGGTGTCTAGAAGCTCTGTCTGTGTGAACTGCATTAGAAAACTCTTTTGTTACTCTCTTTTTTTTTTTTTCCTGCTTGAGTAAGTTCAACAATTGCTGTACAGACATTTCTTCTTTTGTATTATTTGAATAGGTACCAAATGGGATAGGGCTGATGTTCTGTGGATCTTAAAACTGAAGAATAACCAGTTAACTTTGCGGAGAGCCACAAATTTATATTTTGGTATTCCCTGTTTTTAAAGCAGAACTTCTGATAGTCATCCTTGAAATAGCACTTGTTGAATTCAGTAGGGAACATTGGCATTTACTAAACAGCAAATTTGGTTAATAATTCCATTTTTTTTCCAAGTGTTTTAAAACATGATTCTCATATTTATAAGTGTGATTAATTTGTAAATCAAGCTAGCTGATGAAGAGTGTCTTTTGTCTAGAAAACCCACAAATTCTAACAGTAAGGAATGGAATTAGTTGAAAGATGAGAAGTTGAGGTTAAAGTCTGCAACATTCAGGTTGTAGACTTGAAGGAACTTGCTTCTCTTTCTAATGGTCTAAAAAATTTTTGCCCTTCATTTATCTTGCACTATATGGATTATCTTTCTTTCCATCTGATATGATTGCAATTCCAAGGACATTAGAAACTGCTGCATTTTTGGCAAGTGACTTGCCAAGAACTTTTCTCTGCCCTTCACACTCCATATCACTATAATGTAGACTAAATTTTATTCACCAACTACAAAGAAGCCTTGATGGTCAGATTTCCACCTGACTGACATATACTTTCTCAGCTATCAGAATAATATTTCCCTTTTTACTTTAAGGAGAATGAAATAGGGATTCATATTTCTCTACAAATCAAGAAACTGAAGTTCTCTGAACTCAGCTCTCCTGGAGGCATGTCTAAAGTAAGAGCAGATGAACTTAAATGTTAAGTTCAAGTTAAATGCCTGAAGGTAACAATCCCAGTTGAGAGTATTAATTAGCACTAAAGAAGCATTCAGGTCTTTGAGAGCTCCATCTGCTATTGAATAACTAAGATAACCAGCAACTACCCTACAGCAAACAAAGCAAACAAGACTCACTTTCAGAACACTTGTGCTTTACAGATATGCTCTTTTTCCTGTGGGAAGAACAGCTTATTTCATAAGAACAACATGAGGTAGATTTATTGCCAAGGCCAAGGCAACCAAGTATTAGCTCTGCAGTCACTGTCAAGCCACAAGTATTGTTAGAAGGCAAGGTCACCAAGGGCATTGCTTCTCTCTGTTTTTCGCTCCTCTCTTATGCAGTAACTGTGGAAAGATTTCTTGCAAGGATGTTATACAATCTATTGAATTTTTAGTGGGCTACACAGCAGACTTCACTGTTTAAAGCTGTTCTTAATGTCCACCACATATTTTACCTTACACATCGCTTTCTACAGGATTTTTTCTTTTCATAGGAGGAATGGGAGTAAAATGGGATTATATGCAAAGCTGAGCCTTGTAGGCTGCCTGAAAGTGTAGCAGCAAGCAAAGAAAAATGAAAACAGTATTTTATAGCTGTTATAAAAATTACTCCTGTGAGCAAAACATTTTCTTTAAAAAAATACCTCTTGCCTAAAAGTGACATATTAGGCTTCATTCTGTTATTGGATACTTATTGAAAATCTTTCTCTGGTATTTCTTTTTTGGGTTACGGGGTTTAGGTTACAAGAGAGATGAAGAGAGACTTTTCACAAGAGCATATAGTGATGGGACAAGGGGGAATGGCTTCAAACTGAGAGTAGGTTTAGAATTGATATTAGGAAGAAATTCTTCACTGTGGGACCGGAAGAGGTTGCTCAGAGAAGCTGTGGATAGCCCATTCCTGAAAGTGTGCAAAGCCAGGCTGTATAGGACTTTCAGTAGCCTGGTCTAGTGGAAAGTGCCCCTGCCCATGGCAGAAGGGTTGGTCTATAGACAATCTTTTAGGCCTTTTCCAACCCAAACCATTCTGTGAATCTCTTAATTAATCACTGAAAATGAGTTTTATGGTGATAATGCAAATGACCCCAAATGGTCGTGTCTGAGAGCTGAGCAACAGTTTACCTGTACATGTATGTTCAGTAAGTGGTCATATGCCCAGAGGCATACAAGTGATCATTGTTTCTGTCAGCGTATTACAGAGAGCCTACAGGATTTTTGATGTTATTTGGCTGTTTTCCCCAGTATGGGTTTCCCCACTGGAAGAAAAAAGACAGCTGTTTTATTATCTATGAGCACAAGAAGCTGCTTCTCCTTAACAGGCAGCAGCTGCCTGCACAGAGATGATAGTGCTGGGTTTGAGTTATAAAGCTTGAAGTGATTCTGACCTGACAGTATGGGAAGCCTCTCTTCTGAGTAGGGCAGTGCCCCACTGATGTTCTTTAGTTCAGACTCAAGGGTTGGCCTATACAGAGAAAAATTGAAGGAGAAAAGGCAGGTGCCAAGAGAGCGTAACTCTTGGATTCAGCTAACATGCCTGGGAACCCAGGGATGAATAATTTCAGGAACAATATAAGTACTTCAGAGCTAAACACACAGACATGAGCAGAGTGTGATGTGATGTCTGCACATGATGTTATCTCAATGCTCTTGGAAAGAAAGGGGAATTTTTTTTCAGTTGATGGGAATTTGATACCTAAGTCTCGTGAGTATTTGTTGGAAATCTTACTGTGAGGCTTATCTGTTTAGGCATGCATTCCACAAAAATTATTTTTGTTTGGGGGGTTTTGGGGTGGGATATTATCTGAATAAGGATGGGAGAGGGCTAGGTTCCAAGTTTCAAACAGATTTTTTTTTTAATGTTTTAACAGATTCACTCCACTTACTAGAAAATGTAAAGAAATGCATTTTAATGTACTTTAAATTAACAACTGACTCTGAGGAATTCTGATTCCAATCATACAGGAAAGTTACTTATCTTGTGGAAACCTAAGACAAAGGGAAATCATGTGGAATGGCCATAGCACCTTTTATTTTCTCATAATGGACAATGGTTTATTTTGCCAGGGGGCAAAACATGTAATCTGTTTGCATAAGTCAAAGAATGGAAACGAAAATATACCCACTGGACATATAAAATATCTCATATATGCTCTGTCAAATATGCAGTCCATATTCAAGTAACAAAACCTTAGAGATTGGTACTACTTCTGTGAGTACAGCAATACTAAATATTTTGTTTTATCTTTGCTTTTTCCCCATTTTTGTTTCTGGTCTTCTCTTTCTTGCTCAAAGCATAACTTACTGAAGTGTGTGTATGTATTTTTCTACTATGCAGAGAATGAAGAGATAGATACCCTTGATCCCCATCAAGGAAACAGCTTTTAGATCCTGAAACTGAAATAAGGAATTTGTTCTAGCCATCTCAGCAGCTTTTGAATGAGGCAAAAGGACTGCAAAGTGCATAGTAAAAGGCAAGCATCTCACTTTTTCAGTTGCATTGATACCAGACAAGACTGGTGTACGCGAGACTATTATGACAGGACTCCAGTTAAATTTTGTGTGGGTTTTTTTCAGAATATTCCTGGTGATTGACAGGACATTTTTCCTTGAAATTTAAATCTCCTGGCTAAATGGGTTCCATTTATCTTTAAATGCCATGAAACATATGCTGAGAATGTTATCAGTCACAGGAGATTATATTTTTAATTGAACTTAATATTTTCAGGCTGCTTGAATATTCTGTGATGCTCTCAAGCGCTAATGTTTGTGTAAAGACACCGTATTAACACATATGCAATGCTCTCCAACCCATCCATCATACCATCAGGGCATCCATCTGCCTGGTAACCCTTCTCAAAGGGGGCAGCTGAGCAGCATCTAAATTCAGATCTCATTTCTGCCTGAAAACAGACAAGTACAAGATGGTCATGTGCAGGGGTTTTAAAAACAAAATCCCCTTTGGATCAGACTTGCCACCTTTGTGGAGATTTACCTCCTTGCAGAAAATAGTGAGCAGCAGCATGAACTCTTGTCTGCAGAATGGAAATATCAAGCTGATCAACATTTCCGCATTGCTCGCAAGATAATCCTTCATTTGAGCTGCTTATCTGAAATCTGTCTCATGAATCTGATGGGAGGATTTGCCCTAAGTAGTTAATTATGGTGCTGCTAAATTTCCTCCTCTCTTCTTATTCTTTCACTTTAAGAAAAATCATGCAGCTATAAAGACTGTAAACTTCAATTAAAAACAAATGAAACATTGTCTAGCTGAAAACTTATTCAGGCACCTGAAACTATCTTTTTACCTTTCATTCTGATCTTACTTTTCCAGATGCTCACCATAGGTGGATTTTTAGTTGCAGCTAATCTGGCTGTTCTGAAAAAATGGTGGAGTTTGAGGGGTTTGTTTGGTTAATTGGTTGTTTTTTAGTATGTTTGGAGGTTTTTTTGTTTGCTTGGATTTTTAGGTTGTTGTTGATCTGACTTAGAGCATTTAAATGGAGTATTCTTCTATGTCAGGCTAAGCCCTGTCTGTTGTCCTGGTCTGAACCTGGCTGTGAAGGAATTGCAAAGACAGAATAAAGACATTGCCAGATTAATTATTTCTAGGGCATGTGAGATTCCTACAGTCTTCTAGTCTAACTTAGACTGTGGAGAGGAACCACGGTTTTGGTTTTTAAAGTATTTTGTACCTAACAGAGATTTATGGGAAAGATATAATATGTTTTGTAATTTAAGTGCCACTTCTGACCCTTGATGTGATGATGATAAGGGATTGCAAAGACATGTTAATATGGATGATGAAAAATTACCATGGTAATATGGGAAATTGTTGGATCATCTCCCACACACAGAATACATTTTGTCTATGAGGAAACATTTTGTTGGTTATTCAGATTTGTCAACCAAACTCTTTAGGAAGATAATATTCAGGTTCTGTTTACACACAAACTTTCTTTTCCCTCTGGATGAGGTCAGTATATTTTTCCTGTGCTGACACTGAATGAAACTGGATGTTCCCTGTGCAAGTGGGTCTGCCTTAGGGTAGAATTTCTTATGTGGTTCAGCAAAACATGCATCTTGTGAGACATGTGAGAAAATGACATTAATTCAAGTAATAAAAGGTATTTTCCTATCAGAGAAGAGATACCCGTAAGAGCTAAGTTTTACTCAAAAAGTTCTAACAGTTCTGATTCTCCTTTTACTGATTTGCTAAACAGGACAGCCCTGGATTTCATGTGGTGCTGCCTTATGGGAAGCTCCAGGGCACAGCCTTTGTCCTGGAGAGCTCTCCTGCCCAGAGCTGGGTGTGTTGCTTTCTGCAACAACCCAGTCCCTAGAGAAAATGGAGCAAAATGTACTTAATTGTTCTTGCCATGAAAAATTACCATCTTGGAGGCAGAAATGGCTCCCATCCAACCTCTTCTATGAATTCCTAAAAGAAGCTAAAATTTTTCTCTGTAAGGTTTAAGATTTTGGGGATATTGTCAAATTGCCTTTCATTAGCTTTCTATAGCTTAATTCTGGATGTATCCCAGAAGATCCCACTTAATTCTCATGAAGTTTGGTTGCTCAACAGCAGAGGCATAAGAGTCTTATGAATACACCTGCTTAAGCATTTTTATGATTTTTTTTTATCTTTTTATTCCCTTCACACAGTGACCAGGACAGGTGTTACCTTATTTTTTTCTCATGATTGTGGCTGTTGAAAAAAAATTTTAGAGCCTTTTGGCACGTGGTCTGTAAAAGCTTGTCAAATGTGAACTTATTTGAACAAATAAATGCTTTCTGCTAATTACTCCAACCAAGCATTCTCCAGGACATGCTGAAGTGTTACAAGACTTGTGCTTAAACCATGGTCATAAGCTCTTTTCTTCTCCCACATGGATTTTAGGTTTTTTCTTGCACAGCATGCAAAGTAACCATGTGCAGGTCCTAGTAATTTATATTATTATGTACACATGACCAAGTACTGAATTATAACAGATTTAGTATGAGACACAGCTTCAAATTTTGTTTTGCACTTATTTTCTGCTGAGACCTGAGGCTCTACCAGCCCTGAGGCAGCAAGATTCTCCACATGTGCCCAGTATTTTGATGCCTGGAGAAAGTCATTGGTTCATGGAAGCCTGTGTAGGACTTGCTTGAAGCTCCAGTTTTGGAGTTTTTTTACTTCTTGAGGCCCTTGCTACACAGGGTTGCTTTTATTGTTACATTTCATAGGAATTTTGTACCTTGAGCAACAGTGCCTGCAAGAAGAATGTGAGGAAATAAAATGACTTTTCTCCTGCTTTCTTGTATCAAGAAGCTATTTCCTAAGGCTATCTACTTAAGTGCAGCTGCTGTCTGTGCCTGGAGATATTAGAAAAAATGACATTATAGCTCAGAACAGCAGCTTACGCTGGTTCTGATTTCTCCTGCGTTTACTACCAGACTCATTGGGGCCCTTACACTACCGAGATTGAGTAGATTGTTAAAATCCAGGTGGTGGGTGGCTTGTTTCCCCTTAACTGTTTTCATGGTTGGTGGCAGGAAAGTTTCTTGCCACTCCCTTATCTGAGATTTATGTAATGAATTGATCATAGGCGGTGCTCGCTTTGAACTTGTTCCAGTTTGGCAGAGCTCGGCTGTTCCTGAGTCACTGTGACTCTCAAAGGAATTCTTCCTGACTTTAGATGTAGGTAGGTGATTTATCCCTACCATGGGCATTTTGAAAAATGTCCCCAGTGAGAAATCAGGCTCTTAATTGGATACTGAAATGACACCATTGTACAGGCACACTCTGATTTAGAGTCTAAAAATACAGATCCGCTCTGACTCCAGGACACATGCTGAACTCCCCGCTTTGTGTGCTGTCCTTCACTGAATGAGATACTCCAACTACATATTCCAGTTACCTCTGCCTTCTAGGGTCAGTTTGAATCTCCTTACATGGGAGCTTTAACACGTGCTCATATGCAATCTGTGTGTATGTGTGCTTTCTCATGGTCACTGACTTGTCTTCCCACAGACAAGATCTAAGTGTATCCCCATTTTCCCAAGAAATTACAAATTAAATCTTTCACCAAGAGGTAATGATACCAGGTGTAATGCTTCCTAAAAGATAACTCTATTTTCCCTGAAAGCCTCTAGAAAGGGAAAAGAGCAACCCAGGATTATACTGACAAATAGCCAAAGAGAGCTAATTAGAGTTTTTCTTAGTGGTTACAACCTCAGTTAAGCAAAGAGCAGAACATACCATAAAAAAGCAAGCAGTAATTTCTTGCCGCTGCTAGAGGATGTTGTGCTCTATTGACAGGCTAGTGGGCTCACTTCACAGCTAATGGGTTTTATAATGACAGCAGTGAAACACTGGAACAAGATGCCCATCCCTGGAAACATTCAAGCCCAGGATGGATGGGGCTCTGTGCAAGCTGGTCTAGTTAAAGTGTCCCTGCTTATTGCAGGTAGGCTGGATCAGACAAACTTTAAAGGTCACTTTCAACCCAAACTACTTTATGATTCTATGAAAACACTCTAAAGTAACATAGTTTGATCAAACTGCAAAATTACCCCCACGAAGAAAAGACTCCATCCAAAAACTCTGTGTATGTTGTGTACAGTGATGTGCATTTGTTCAACCATCTCTCCCAAGCTGTCACTGTAAGCCAGGAAGAATTGCCTGCTGACAAGCAGGTAAATCCTCTTTTTTTGTTCTTGAATCCCTTTTGGACTCAAGAACTGATTCACTTCCTTATCCTCTAAGAAACGGAGAAAGCCCTGTGAAACTGTGACTATTGCTGCAGACTCCCTGACAAACAGGGATATTGTGTTCTCTCTGTTCTCTCTACAGAATTTTCCTTTTTCTCCTCCACCAACAGGTGGAGTGGAGACGTCTCACCACTATCATTATCCACAAAGTAACCTTTTAACAAAAATAGTGCACTTACTTGTTTATGTCCCCAAAAATTATTCTAAATCTTGACATTATTTCCCCAGCCTTTTTTACCAACTCACTTTTACCACTTGTGTGCCTGTTCTCTTCCATTCTCAGAATGCAAATAAACCAGATGGGGCCAACTGTCAAGGTCTTTTTTGCTCTCCTTTTAAATATTCACTTCTGTAGAACAAACCTCAGGGCTCTTTTACTAAATAAATAAAGAAAACCAATAAAAATTGCTTACTCATTAAGGTATTTATTCCTATATTTTGTGTAGGAAACTCTCCCAAACCTATGCTTTGCTCCTAAATTACTGAAAGTGTCCTTTCAAATTGCTAACAGAGCCAAAGAGCATGTGTAAATGTTGCACAACACAGGAATTAATGTTTAACAATACAGTGCCACTGCTGAGAAGGTGCCTGTAAACGGTGCTTGTTTATATGAGAACCCTTGGCATATGTGCTGGTGAAAAGCAGATCTCAAAAACGTTTGCACCTGAGCGACTGACTCACAGTTGTTCAACTCCTCTAATGAAGGAAAAAGCCAGCTTCCTGCAAAATGAGCACATGACCTCAGAAATTATCCCATGGGACCTTTTGTTCACTGCTTCCCTATTTGGAATTTGTTTTTAAGAATTACAAATAAGGCTGATGCATTTGAGTTGTATTTTGTCTTGTGCAATTACCTTTTAACAAGAATAGATGTTCAGCTGTGGCATTGAGGTTGCACTTCAGGAAAAGTAGAATTAGGTGTACACATGCAAGCACGTACTGTGGCTACGTTTGCTGTGTTCAGGTTGGGCTCACTGACATAGAATTAACAACTCCAAAGCATTAATTGATGCTAACTTCTCATTACAGTATTCAAAGACAAATAGGGATAGAAGAGTCTTGTTATCTTAATGGAACAAACAATTTAAAAACAACATATATGGGAAAAGAGCCTTTTTTCCTCCATAACTAGAATAAACAGCATTTTGCTTACCTATATTTACTTGGACAAGTCACCAGCGTTTCAGGGCTGATGGGCTGTGACCTCTGGAAGTTAATATGTTACACAGCAATAATATAAAACAGTGTTAAAGTAGCAAGTGCTGGAATTAGTGCCTGCTCTAGGAATTTCAAGTTCACTTATCTTGACTACTGCGCTGTTTCACAGTACTCAAGGTATGTCACTGTACTGTCATCACAGCTTGAAACATCACTGCACCACCCTCCCACTCCACCCCAAACCAGGAAACCTATCTGGCTTAGCAAATGCTTTCCCTGTCATTCATGGAGTGTTTCCCAGTTGTAGTCAGGATGGCTGTAACTTGGATGGGGGCATGGGCAGGCTGAAAGTGTGTTTGGTAGCAGTAGGGTTGTCTCTCGGAGCAAGCTGCTTGCCCCACTCCATGCCACACAGAGACAAATAAAGCTGCTCTGTGTGTGAAGGGGTGGGAAGAAGAGGGAAAAGGGAATAGCTTTGCCAGAGACAGACAGGCAGGCAAGATTCCTCCTTTCATAATCTGTGCCAATTTAGATTAGCTTGAAGTGACTGTGAAACTGTAGTCTAAATTAAGTTTCGTCCCAAGTACCCAGCTTTATTAATAATTTCTCAGAGACAAGGAGTCTGTTGAGTCTGGGGCGGTATTTAGTTATTTTAATACATTGTCCTTTTTTCTTGCTAGAATGTCTTAGTTTGCTTCATTTTAAAACTAGTGAGATAGACTACACTGCCTTAGTATATCCTCAGACTTCACATCCTCCATCCTACATACCAGTGGTAGCAGGGATTCTCTGGAAAAAGAAAAGTTTAGTCATTTCATTGAAACACTGCTGCTGTTGTTCCAAAGTAACCCTCCTGCCAGGACATGATTGGCAGCAACAAGGTCTGGGTTCCAACTGAAGGGAGTTGGTCCAAATGTGGTGACTTGAGGCCACACCTGGACAACTGGAAAAATTAGGCTGAACTCTAGTATTTAATAAGCAGAGGCATAAGTAAGAGGCAAACATGAATCAAACAGTTCAAGAAGATTTCTTAGGGTTTTGTTTTTTTGGTAAGAGAGAACAAAAATCTGACCAGGTAGATAAACAGTGATAGTGACTGTTACAGTTATTCTTTAACTATAACAGTTCATAGTCTTTTTTCTGTGAAGAAGTAATTTCCAGGGTAGAATTTTTCCTATCATATAAGTGAAAGTAAGTGAAAACTAAGATTTTTTGGGCCATAAACTGCCGTGTGAAGCAATGCTCTGGTGGCTGCTTGGTTCCCTTATGGCTGTGCCTCTGGCTGATCCATTTTCATTCATGGGCCATGGCAGCTCTGCCAAGAGCCCTTTGCCCTTGTCTGGCTGCTCCCAACCTGGCACAGCCACCTGTGTGACTCCTGTGGCTGCTGGACTTCAGTGCTTTAATGCTCAAAGCTACCCACAGACAGCTGGCTGAACTGAACCGAATGAGGAGCTGGACATGGATCTTCAAGGAGGCAGGGAAAAGGGTTTTTTCTTCCTTATATGCATATACAGTCTACAGCATGCAATCTTGTGAACCCCCTGCCCAAGCTGTCTAAGCATGACCACTAACCTTCCACTCAAAGCACAGTATTAGTTGCTGTCTTAGGCTGGGACAGCCATTTGCTCAGATACATTTTACAAAGCTTCAAATAAATTTGAAGGCTATAAATATCATTGTTATATCTGCAAATTTTCCCCAGTTTCTAAACTCCATTTCTCAGCAATACCTCTCAAGAGTAGTAACACAATGTACAAAATAAATGTTTAGGGCACATCTGCTCAGGTGTTCTATTTACTTCCCTCTCACCCCTCCAGAGAGAAAAAGAATCTTCTCTGGGGAGGTCCAGAGGTGTCTAGGGGAAAGGTTGTTCTTACATATTTGGGGCAAGCCATCAGGTTTTAGGTCTCAAAGGTACTGAGTAAAAGATCATTCTGCTGCCGAAGTGTCTTTCCTTTCTTTTTTTATTTTATTTTTCTTTTTTAAACATAGAATACCTAGGAATACAAAAGACAAAAATACAAGTCTTTCACAAGTGGCTGAAATCATTGTCCCACTGACAGTGGGTTCAATCTTACCTCTTCAGCTTTTCAGAGCAGCCATGAGCTCAGAAACTCAAAATCCTTTGTCTTATTTTTGTACCTCTCTCTCATCAAAACTGGAAGCTCTGATAAAAAATCTACCCAGGGTGTCCTTTCAGCTTCCTGCTGCAGCTTTGCTTTTATGATGATGTTAGCAGGATATTTCATCATCCACCTCCTAAGAGCACCCCCTTCATGCCCACGCATTTCATTCCCATTTTAAGAAAAAAGTGAAAGTTTTTTGGCTTTGCTTAGAGCATAGAGGGCTGACAGAAGCAGATATCATGACTAAAATAAAGCCATCCTGTTCTCTTTTCCAGGAGGTAGCAACACTTTATTTTGCCATCTTAGGAAAGGAGTTGACCCCTCCTCCAAGAGATGCATATTGGGACTATCAGCCTCAAGGCCCCAGGGAGCAGGGACAGAGGCCTCCCAATGGAGAGGTGCTGAATACAAACATTTAAAAGTGGTATTTTGCAATAAGACGTTGGGGATATTTTGGTGGTTTGTTTTGGGTTTGTTTTCCTGCTGATTGCTCTCTCCCCTTTCTTAATCATTAGTCTTTTCCAAGTTTTAATCCAATAACTGAAATATTATTAAGTCTTTCATTGGTCATTTTCTTGTAACAGATTGTCACAAGACTGTTGAAGAAATCATGCTCATTAAAATTACCTTCCCCAAGCTTTCCACAGCATGTTTTCTGATCATACTGTTGGACCACTGTGGAACCACTGATTTAATTTTGAGCTTCTACAGTAAAAATTAAACTAGAAAGGAGTTCCTATCTGTTTTGTTGACTCAGCTGCTGGATTCTGTTTCTGTTGAAAAAACACTCCATGTAGGGTTCTGAATCCTGGAGTTTCATTCTTAGTTGACCTCAAATATCCTTAGCTTGCCAGTGATGAATCTTATACTCTCACTTGAGTCCACTAACACAGATCCTTGAATCCTCACTTGGGCACTCAAGAATCAAAGAGCATTTTGTGTTGGGAAGGGCCTTTAAAGATCAGCTATAGTCCAACCCCCACAGAATTGACAAGGATATCTTGAACTAAACCAGGTCACTCTTCCCCCCGTCCAATCTAACCTAGAACATTCGCAATGATGAGGCATCCACTAGTTCTCTGGGCAGCCTGTTCCAGCCTCTCACTACTCTCATTGTAAAGAACTTCTCCCTTACATCAGATCTAAATCTACTCACCTGTGTTAAAACTGTTACCCACCCCCCCCCCCCTTTCTTTTATCACTACATGGCCTGGTAAAAAGTCTGTCCACATCTTTCTTATATGACCCCTTAAAGTATTGAAAGATTCCAGGAACTTTCACTTCTCCAGGCTGTTGCTCTCCAGAACAACACAAATTCTCTCAGCCTTTCTTTATAAGGGATGTGTTACAGCCCTGTGACGATTTTTTGTGGCTCTCCCCTGGACCCACCCCAACAGTTCCATGGCTTTCTTCTGGCAAGGGCCCCAGAGTTGGATGCCATTCTTTAGGAAAGGTCTCAGAAGAAGCCACAGGCATCTGGAGCTTCCAAGTCAGTATGCAGAAATAAAACCCCAAAACATAAAACCCTACCACAGAGAAAACAAAACTCTAGAATCATACAATCATATATCTGTGGATAAATATATGTGTTTTACAATCTATGTTACATCTCTCTGAAAATTCCAGGTTAAGCCATTCTTAATGTTCATACATCAGGATGTTGGATGCTACCCAAAAAAGTAGGGTAACAAATGTAATTATCAACATCTGTATTGGACAACAGTTTGGAAATGCAGTTGTAATGTATAAATGAATTTTCAGTGTCACTCTTGTCCACACCACTCTTTTCCAAAAGGCTGAAAATGCCACCCCTCAAGCTGCATAAATATTCTCCTATGTTATGACATGGAAATCTCTGTGAAGGGGAGGGTTATACCAGCACAGGAGTGACTGTGCAGGGGAGCTGGACCTGTTGTTTAAAATGTGCTGTGAGCTTGGTAATAGTTCAGCTGGGACTGGGCAACCTAACAGAGGTGGTTTCAGTAGCCACAAGCTGAGGCTGTGCAGGAGCTTGGAAACTTCTGTCTGAGGTGTGCCCAAGTGTCTGCAGTGGGAGCCAACCCTGTTGCCACACTGGAGTAGGACACAAGGGTATCTTCTGTACGTGCAAGGACAAGAACAAGCAGGGGCTGCTCACACCAAGCATCCCGAGAAACCTTTCTGTAAGCAATGATTTATGCTGCAGAGGTTGCTGCAAGATTCCCAGCTGGTTACTCTTGTGTGCACACATGATCTGACTCAAGCAGACACTTTCTTCAAGTTCAAGAAGTGCTTGGACAATGCTCTAAGACATGTGATGTGATTCTGCATGTCCAGAGCCAGGACTTTGATTTGAAGGTCATTGCAGGTCCCTTCAATTCAGCATATTCTGTGATTCTCTGAGACACTGGTGTGATTTGGCACATCAAATACAAAGTATACATGAACAATTAAAATGTCACTCTGACTTTTAGTTTCCTTATGTAAACTGTAACACAGGTTTCAAAATACATTATCAGTGAAAGTTTCTAATATTTCCACGTGCATTTTGGTTCAGTACTGATCAAGAAAGTTAATGTGGCTTTTGTGATAGACAAAACACAGGCCAGCGCTGTGAAAGCACCTCCATAGTTATCACAGGTGTCAGTCTAATGCATTTTAAGAGGATTTAAACCTTAATTTGTCACCTTCTAGTAAAAGAAAAAAATTACATGTAAATCTGTAGGATCCTTTATCATTGCATCAGATTATGAATAAGTACAAAACAAATCTATTCCTTCAAATCTTTATGGACACGTGCCTATTTATTGAAGAGTTTGTGGTCTTTATCCTAGACCTTTCACAGCCACTAAGGCCTTTCTGAGATGGAGAAAAGATGAGTCTCTGTGGGATTGTTGTTTTCCTCCCTTGTCATCCACCTCTGCTGAGTGAGGAGAAGGTGGAGAAAAGGTGGGGCTCTGGCTTTCCGCCCACTCTGCTGGAAAGGTAAACTTTGCCAAGCAAGCAATTGCTGATCCAAACACCAGCTGCTGCCAGCAGAGCTCTTGCCATGCAGGCAGAGGAGGAACCAAGCACAGATCTTGTCATCACAGTTTGTTTTCTGGGCGGTCCCTGAAGCCACACAGTAGTGCACCACCCTGAGTAGCAAATTCACAGGAAGTCTTGAAATTTTCCTAGTTTGCAACTGTGAAAACATCAAGAAAGTATTTTCTCTATTTTTAGGTTAGAGGTGCTCCACATTTATTTCTCCTAAGGACATCTAATGAGCTACTTTTGTATTCTTAATGCCTTGAATCTGAGGCAATTCTCATGCTGTACATTTTTTGGATACCTGCAGATGACTCACCTGAAAAAAATAGAGTGTAGTTTCATTTTAATTATGTAATAATTTATACTGCACCCCTAGACTGAGACTGCAGTGTAAGGAGAACTGCCAAGCCAAGAGAAGACAGAGAAATAAAAAGGTTCCAAAGGTTCATCAACCACACCATGTCAGGTACAGGGTGTTTAAAGAGTGTTTAAAGAACGTGGCAGACTTTTTACCTTCATGTTGTCTTTTAGGGGACAGTAAACAGGAGACTCTTGGGAAGATTCACAGAGCACCAGTATAACTGGTCAGAGGTAGAATTACAACATGATTTACTTCCCATTCAAAAGAAACAGGGAAACAAACAAGGGACAAAAAGCTCTGTAGAACAGACAGTCATTACTTGCCTGTGTTTGCAAGTGACATGAAAGATTTGGTAAATGCATCAGTAGAAAACCTCTCAATATCAGTTGGCTTTGGATCATTACAGTGATTTTGTTCAGATAATCCATACTTCCTCCACCCCTCTTTGACTCTCCAATCCCTTCCTTGATAATTCAAGGACAGTTTTTCTGGTTTCTAATTCTGTGTATTGCTCACAGGAGCAGGGTGAGGAAGGTGACTGCAACCCTTCTTAAAAAGAGACGCTCTACCCTGTCTTGTCACTGCGTAACCACATCAGTTCAGTGTCACTGTGGTGAAACAACTCTGTACTTCATCTCAGACCAAGATCTCCTGGATTTTTACCACCAGATATCTTTGGAAGACACCCCTTTCTATTCTTTAGCCATACCTAGCTAACCCAAATCTTCTGGAAAAAGACATAAGCAGCAGGATTGATCTCAAGGTATGTTAGCAAAAAGAAAGGTATTATTATTTTGTCACATATTGTTATTAAGGTGTAAAGTTTACTAAATCTACAATGGGAGAATTAAGAAGCCTTTGCTGGCCTCAGAGGGTCAGGGGATAGAAAAGTCACCCTTTGAAACACTGATCATATCATGACATGATGGTGACTAGAAAAATTGTATTGTACATGATGTCAATCTAAATAAGCTCAAAGTGAATTCCTCAAGGTAAGGAGGTAAGTTATTTTTTCATTTACCCCCTTGTGCTTGTAACCTAAGTCTGAATAAGGCTTTATGTGTGTCAGAGTTCATCTGCCCTCTTCAGATGCTTTCCTGACAATAGCATCTGTTAAGGTGCATCATTCTTTCAGGGCTATGAGTCTTATATTAATACAATTTAGTGATTTCAGCAGGTTCATGAGGTCTGTATTTGGGCTAGGAAGGAGTAAAAGGTAGGCCTTTGGGAGTCCATGTAGCAATTTAACAGGATGCAGCTGAGTTCTGTTCAATTTATGGAGAATTATAGTGTCTATACGATACGTCAAAGGTCTTTTTTTCCTAAAGAATTAAGGAACATGGTGATATAATATTGGTGATCTTTCTTTTTAAATCTTTGTGTGCTTTGAATTGTCAAACTAAGGCAATCACAAATTAGGTAACTCAGTAGAAACAGCAGTAGCACCAAGGCTGCTACTTTTGGAACTTTGCATACCTATGTATGTATTTGTCTTTTTCTGCAGTGTATTAGCTGTGACTTAAGCACAGAACCAAAGCCTGTTTTCATTTATGTTGCTATCAATCAGGATCAACTGAAAGGTGCATCAGAGGATGCAAATGTGACATGAGAATTATGTATGTAACTATGAAACTCTATAAAATCTATGTTGCAATTTATCCATTCTGAAACTTGAAAATGAAACCTTGAGATATCACCACCTCCTAACCATGGAAAATTTCTAAATTTCAGTGACTTATTTTCCTGCAAAAAAAAATTTAATAGAAATTTAACCCAGTCTGTGAGCTAAAAGATAGTTGTGAACAATGTTAATAAAGCCTCTCCCATACAGTGTTAAATATTTATAAAGAGGACTGTGAGTGCATATAATTCTTCTGATTATAGTATGACTATATTTTTTAATATCAAAATGATAATTGCCTTCTTGAACTAGCAACCCTGGTACTGAGTATTCACTACAGACATGGTTCATGAGAGTTGTCTTCTAAGGGCATTTGGGACTAACTGACTCCAAGAATGACTCCAGGAGTTAGCAGCTGAAGCCCCAGCTGACCATCAGGGTTTCAAAGGCAGCAGGCGCTCCTCACTGCCATCACTCCCAGCTCCAGCCGTGCTGCTGGCTGGAGAGCTGGGTGTGATGCATGGGAGGGGTGTGGGCTCTTTGCAGTGGAGAACACGTGATGTTGTGAATGCAGTGTGCTGCACAGGAAACACTGCAAATGTGCCACATCCACAGCTTATAGAGAGGAGTTTTCTGTTTTATTGTGTCACTAGACCATGCACAGAGCGTCTCTTCTGCAGTCTTCTTCTCAATCCTGCCTGACTCTACAAAAGCTTGGCCTGTCTGTACCCCACTAACTGGAAAAGCATAAGTCAAATGATGTGCTACAACTTCACACCACTTTCCTGAAGTGTTTTGGATTTGTGGAAAGTTATTTACGCGGGAGGCTTGTAAAGTTTCCCTTTCTGATAGTTCTGCTGGGCTGGGTGGCCCAAGACCTTTACTTCGGTTTCACGAAAATTCTGAATGAGAGGGTAATTCTAAGAGTACAAATTACTTGTATTACAGGAATAGGTAAAGATGAAGTAAATTTCAGTGGCACGAGCATCTGTGAGGCAGTGAGTCGCATCTCTGAAATGCTACTTTCACAACTTCAGACTCTCTATGGCATGGCAAACAAAGAGCAAAAAATCTCCCAGAGAGGAATGGCTGTAGGTAGGTCACTCTGACCAGCAGGCCAAACAGGATTACCCAGCTCAGTACAGTGAAGATAATTTTACATAAATTAGTTAGTGTTTTGATCCAAGTTTGTTTTATTAGGTAGCCAAGATTTCCCAAAGGCATTCAGTCATACAATATGACATGGTGTTGAAAATTGATTTTGGATTTTCTCTGGATAGTACTATTGTCTTCTCTGACACAATTTGGAGAAGTATGTTCTCACTGTACAGATGAGTATGGGTCATGCAACTATAAATTTTAGGAAGCATCTTCTATTATCATGTTGCCTAGGAAGGTTCTCATCCCAGCTGGGCCCAAGAACATGAGCTTTGGCCCACTGGGTCTGTCCCAGTAAAAATACTTTCATTAATGTCAGTTCATTTGTAGACTAGGTCTCAGACTTCAAATCTTGAAAAAAAGTTCACATAAGAGGAATAGTAGAAAAGAGAGGAAATTGAAGGCTACTTGCCCAAAACATATAGAACAAAATGGTATGGAAACCAAATGTTGGGGGAAAAAAATAATAAATGGAAGAATAAGCATGAAATCAATACCAGATCTTTAAAACAAAATCCCCAAAGTTCTATGGTTCTTATACCCAAGACTGTGTCAGTGATCAGCTAGAGATCAGCTTCAGTCTGGGTTATGTGGTTGTCTGCTGTGTCCACTTTTAGCCATATTTAGAATAACCCAGTTTTTATGTCCTGATGGCTGTTTAATGTCCTTTAACGCACTGTTCACAGAAATTTCACTTGCTCAGTTCACATCATGGGTTTAAACCATTTCCCCATCTCTTTTAATGTACATCACATTCCCGCCCTCCATATGTGTTCTGAAATACTCTCTTAGGCAAAAGGACCCTCCCTTCCCAGAGTATTTTTACATGGCATGATGGTGCTCAATCTGCCCTGCGGCTCCTGACTGTTGGTGCTGGGCCAGGACTGCATCACACACCCTCTCGTCTCCAGTGCTGCTTCATCCCTCTCTCCACTTTCCAGATCACACCACAGTTTTAAATCACGAGTGAATGGTCAAGCAGGGGTTTCTTCAGCAGCCTTTTTCATCCAGGGGGTGGGCAAGAGCCTCTAGTTTTCTTCACCACACTCAGGATACCTTTTTCTAGGTCTTAATGCCAAAAACCCACTAAACTCTTCACTGACTTCAGTAAGTTTTGGGAGATAAAAGGAAAAAAATCTCTGAAGGGATCTGTCTTTCAAAACAGAATGGGTTGAGAGATAGCAAGACAAAGGACAAGCTTCAGTATTTCTACAAACACAGAAGACAATTACTCAATAATTCAGAAATGGCATAAACTACCTCAGCAAAAGCTACAAAAGCCCTTATCTGTGTCTATATCCATGTGCTCTTTCAGATGGCTTGTCATGTTTTCATATGATTAGTATCTTCGTGATCCTCAATTGACATCACAAACATTTTACACATAAGTTTCTAAAATATGAAGAAAACCAAAATTGCTCTTCCAAAACTCTGAGGTTGTCCAGGGCATGAACTGTCTTTGCCCTCTTGTAGATGCCATTCAAGTGCAGTTTGTCTCTGAGTCTCAAAGGAGGCTTCTCAGCACCACACAAGACAAGTAAGAAGAACAAAATATGAAGCAGAAACTTTTTGTCAATTTGCTATGTGACTCAGGGCAGATCCAAGCACCCTTGTTTCTTCTTCCCACTTGAATGCCTCACTTATCAAGCCATGGTGCCTTTCTGAAGCAAATTCAGCCTCTTCAGTGGTATTTGATAATGTGTTAGGCTGTTGGAAACCAATGACACAATATTTGTTCAAAACTAGTAAATGTTTTTGTTTGTTATTTTGACTCGTTCCTCTAAAATGTGTATAATTTGCTTTCAGCTATTTCAGGTTCCTAACAAAAACAAGAGGACATGCAGGGCCAACTCCCAAAACAATTTCTGAAGAATGGGTGCTCTGGGACTTAAAGAAAAGACCTAGCAAGCCCTGAAAATGTAAATTCCTGTCTCTTTTTTCCTTTTCACTATGGATAGCAAAATAAAAGAGTTTTGTGAGTTTGAGGCTACACAACTCCAATTGCTATAATTACATAGCCAGGAATTTTACAATTGTACAGTAAGTCAACTCTCTTACAGGGACTAATGCTTAAATTACAACTTCTAGATTGCTTAAAATGGGAAAAAGACTTATGTGGTTAAAAAAGTTTGCTATTAACTGAACCTAACCACAATAGCTAACTTCAATTTGCAATTTCTTCCTGCTATAAATTTGGAGTTGTTATTTTTTGCTTTCGTTATTAGGCTCAGTCCTGTTTTCTGATTCTATGATGGTCCTCAAACAGCTAAATAATAAAAAGAGATTATGTGTTGGACTTGAGAAAAGGCTTGGTTAACTGGTGCATACTAGCTAATGCTGATCTAATTTTAAGCTCTTTTTGCTATATAAACAAATTCTTTGGTATTAGACTTGTCTTACTAGATTCCTTACGTGTTCAGTTACGTTTATACTACAAACTCAAATTCCTGAAATATTGCAGGCCAGTTTAAGTAGAAGAAAAATGTAGCCTTTAAGGGTTGATTCAGTAATACTACTAGAAGTGAGGCTAAGAAAAATAGGAATGAGATTTTGAATACTCTACAAAGGCATAAATGTGAAATTGCACTGGTGAATACTTGATTTTTATTTTTTATTTGTAAAGGCTTAACCTATATTGCAACAAGGATTTTGTCATGCAAGTGAATTGATTTACTTAGAAAATATATTGAAGAGGCCTATTGAAACAGAGATGAAGCCCTACAAACACGAAAGGGTTAAACAAACTGGGAGAGCTGAACATGCCAATCTCACAATTTTATGCCATTGGCAAATATTCATATAGCCCATCTCCAAACTAATGCCCTTTGACTAAACAAAGGAGCACAGCACCCCGATTGTGGGGATTACAATGCACACTAGAAATGCCCCCTTTGCCCTTTTTAAGAGGGACACATAGTGCCCAGCAGCCTAGAGAAAAACAGATTCCCATGTTGCATCACACAGTGTACTCCTCACATTTCACTCAGCTTTTCCATCAGATACATGTGACTAAAGAATGGGGGACATGGACACTTGGCCCCACTGGTGCTCTGGAGATGCAAGATCATGAGTTTGGTAATTAATAGGCTTTCACTCTTTTGATATGCTGTACAAAAAGAAGGGAACATAAA
The DNA here is from genome assembly GCF_027477595.1 of Haemorhous mexicanus. Taxonomy (NCBI): domain Eukaryota; kingdom Metazoa; phylum Chordata; class Aves; order Passeriformes; family Fringillidae; genus Haemorhous; species Haemorhous mexicanus. The sequence continues at coordinate 86,024,400 of NC_082341.1, read as the reverse complement.
AAGCAAATACTACTTTGATGTTTTGTACTTTACACACCTGCTCAGGTATAAAATGTTAGAAGCTACAGCTGAGAAAAAGGAAGTTCTTTTGGTGTAGTTTGCTAATGATGCAGTTGGGGAAACATTTGGGTGTTTCTGCAGAGGTTTTTGTGGCTGTGCAGCTTTAGCAACTGTTCTAGAATAGGGGAGAGTTCATTAAGATTTAGGAGTAAAAACGGGACATGAAAAATGACTGAACAGATGATGAACAGAGCTGTGAAATCAAGCTCCTGTGATTTAATAGATGACCATTCATTCCTGGAGCTATGGAAACTGACAGTGTGCAGTGACTGAACCAATCCACATGCAAAATAAGGTATGCAGCCTAGCCTATTTATTTTCATAAAGGTGCAAATTAAGATCATGCATGTGGCTCATTACTGCGGCATGAGGCTCAGATGACCGGGGTAATTACTAAACTGTGGTGACTCAGTCAACTTCTACCCATGGTAACAGGGAAATTAGAGATCAATGTTTTGCTTCTGCAAATTTGTGGTTTTGTTTCTCTACATACAGCTAGGACAGGCAGCTGCCTCCCATAGGTACCTGCACATGTGGGCTTGGAGAGAAGGGAATAGAAGCCAGCATTCTTAAATGTCTGCTGAGGAGATGGGAATTAAGGGGAGACTTGAGGTTGCCAAAGTGAGAGAAGATAAAGTTAAGGATGACTATATAGCACAAGTGTTATGTTATACATTGGGGTAAATACATAGAAACTGGTATTTTGATCATAATGCAAAATGTCTTTTGGTAGACAAAAGTGGGCATTTACAGTGATCTTCCAGTCATGTAGTACAGAAAAGATGAACATGTCTTTCACTCCTCTGTTACTTGTAAGTTAATCCAATGTCTGAATGTTTCAAAGCATTTTCAATCAGCCTGGGACGGAGTTTTCTTGCATATGGCAATGCCATCAGCTACCTGCAGCTTCTGACCCCTGTTTTCCAAATCTTGCTTACTGAGGAAGCAGCTCTCACTTCTAGAACTAGAGAAGCTGTTTGCATCTACTCTGTGTGGTTACTGAGCTGGGCAAGACACTTTCTGATGGGCAGAGTATGCAGAAATATGAGCTCAAAACTGAAGGGATGGAAGGGTTTGGGGAAGGGGTGACCATTAAGCAGAACCTGTGTGACTATCACCAAGGCAGCCAGGTAAAAAGCCAGATAAGACAGCAGCTCAGTTCCTCTTTCGAGTCTCTGACTGTAACTTCACTCTGCCTGCTTGCCCCTATCTCCTGGTCCCAGTGTTGGCTGCTGGCCTGACCTGTCTATGCCAACCTCCCATGGTGGCCGGGAAAACAAGATGACACAAATAGAGAGGAGCAGAGAAACTCTTGAAATACCTGGAGAAGCCAGGCTGCCCAACGCCGGGCACGCTGGGCTGAGGACACACACAACAGTAGTGCCAGCCAGACTTCCCCGCTTCCAGCCGGGTTTTGCTTTCGCACGCAGGTGTAGCAGTCGATATTCTGGGAAAAAGGCGCGAGCGGGGGATATTCCTGAAACAGCACACACAGATTTTAACGCGATGCCCACGTTTCCACGAAGACTGTGCCGTTGTGCGCCCCGCACCGCCCGGGGAGTGGGGCTGTCTTTTCCGCCCTGGGCTCATTCCGCAGGAGGAAAACCCGAGAAGCAGCCTGCCTTTCCGTACCACGGCCCTCCAGCCCCTCTCCCGGACCCCAGCCGCTGCCAATTTTAAAAGTTGTTTGTGCCGCCTCTGAGAGAAGAAAAACATGTCCCTGTATGAACAGAGGTGACGAGAAAAAGGCCTTAGGTGGTAGAGCCAGGGCTGGGCAGGGTGCGAGGCTGAGGAAAAGCCTCTGCTCCCCGCGGGGCTCAGTCTCGGGCACACTCGCCTGACAAGCATTGGGTTTGCCAAGTTCGTGGCAAAAGAGACAGAGGAGGGTCCTGGGAGCTGGCGCTGGCGGGAGGTTATCGGTTTGTCGCTCCTCTCCCCCGCCTGTTACCCCATCCGCTCCGCTCCCACGCAGTGGCGTAGGCGGCCGCCCTGGCAGTGCCCGCGGGGGCGACCGCCGTGTTTGCGTTTGTGCCGGGCAGTCTCATGGAAACCGGCTCGCAGCGCCCCCGCACTCCCGCGCTGCCCGGGCAGCGGCCGGCCGAGCCCCGCCGCGCCGAGAGCTCCGCCGCATGACTCTCGCCCCGCCGTGCCCGGCTGCGGTCTGGCCGGGCAGCCCGGGTGTCAGGGCCCGCGGCGTGGCGTGGCTTCTCTGCCGGCCGGGTAAGGCGGGCGGGGGCCGCCCCGGCAGCGCATCCCCGCCCGCACCCGCGGCCGGGCCGGGCAGCAGTGGGCGGCGGCGGCCCGGGCAGTGCCGCCCGACAGCGGGGCGGGGAGCGGGGGAGGTGGGGGCGAGGGAGGGGGCGAGGGCGGCTCTCTCTCCTGAACTTTCCTCTCTTCCCTCCCTCTCGGTACCCCCGCCTCCGACCTTCGCCGCTGCCGGGATCGCGTCTTGCACCGGCCCGTCCTCTGAGAAGTGGCGAGGGGGGCCCGGCCATGGAGACCCTCGTGCGCCCCGGGGCCAGCAAACCCCCCACCGGGTAAGCTCCCGCCGGGACCCGGGCCAGATCGGCCGCCGCTCCTCTCCACGGGCGGGAGTGGCTCCGGACGGCGACAGCGGCTGTGCCGGACGGCGGGCCGCGGTGCCTTCCCTCCGTCCCGTCTGTCTCGCTTCCCTCTGGGCGCAGAGCTCGGAGCGGCGCGCAGGTGTCGGCGGCCGGCCCGCTCGGAGCACAGCCCTGGGACGTAGGGGGCACGGCGGGGAGCAGGGGGCGGCAGGGCGGTGAGCTCGGGCGCAAAAAGGTCAGGAGCAGGAGAAAGTGCCTGTTTCGCCTTTGCACCGCGGGAGGTGCGCCGCGGGCCGGCTGTCGGCGCTGCCCCTCCGGCTGCGAGACCGGAGAGCCGGTTCGGTTCGGGGCTTGTTCCCCTCACGGGGTGGTTCGGAGCGGCCCTGCGGGACGAAAGGCAGCCGCTGCTTGTAGCTCCCGAGCCGGGCCACCGGGGCTGGAAGGGACACTGGCGGGGACGGAGCCGGGGCCGCGGCGGGGCTCGGGGCGGACCCGTCCGGTGGAGGGTCGGGGGAGCCCCCGCGACCGCAGAGGTTCTCACCCATACGCCCGTCTGCCCCAGCGCTAGGACTCAGCTGCCAAAAGCCTTTGAAAGGTTTATTCAGCCGTCCCAGACGTGGGTCTCAGCTCCACCGCACGGCCGCGGCAGAGGAAGGAAGAGCACTGCCAACCGCGAATTAAAAGTGCCCAAAATTGTCCGAGGTTGGTGGGAGACCGCGGTGACTGCTCCCAGTGCCTCCTGCCTTTGGTGACAAGCAGCGCTCTCGCAGCACTATTGCTAAGTAGCGGTCAGCCCGAGTGCAGACCGCAGGAGGGTTTGGGGTATTTCAAGAGAACAGACGAGTAGAAGATATGCCAGCAGTGGAATTTATTAGTCCGTTAATTAAAAGACGAGAGCAGCAGCACGATGAGATCCTAAGTGATCTCCTTTGTCAGAGCAAAAGCTGGGCAAGTTTGAAGAGCTGTGCTGTCTGCTTGCTGCAATTTACTGCTCTACTTCACACTGTACAGGCTGAAAGAGACTGTGATTGCTTCAGCAGCTTTTTTATTTTTAGTTCTAATGTTTATATCATAAATTTATTTTCAAAAAAGTAGGAAATAGCTCTAAAGTACGTGCTAGTGGGCTACAGTAGTTTTGTTCAGTTTCGTTTCCTTAGTTTGTGTTTAATAGGGAAGCTTGCAGTGTACACAGAAAGTAGTATAGGGAGCAGCGAGTGAAGAAAAGATGCCATTGCTAGTGCTGTGGTAATGAAACAGTGTGTGCCATGTTTCTTTGACCTGCAGAGTAAGACATAGCTTGCTTCTCTTTTTGTAAATAAAATGCATAATTCCAGCTGAAATTGAGCCTGTTTGATCGTGACCTTTTAGGCTAACCTTCCAGGAAGAGTGGTAGATGTAAGGTGCCTCCCATCTCTGTATTTAGTTGATGTAATAGTATAGCTGCTTTCAAAAATCCTGATGGAGAGGAGATCTATGGTGCCAGTTTACATATGTGCTTTGAAGAATAATTCAGATGCAGTGCTGGCTAAAAGTTTGTCTTGATTGCTGGGTATCCAAAGATTCATTAAAAAAATTTAATTTGCAATGGGAACACATGTCATTGATGCATCTCAGAGAGGACCACTGGGGCCTGGGGGCATTTCTGAATAAAACTCCTGAATCCTTTTGTAACCAGTTTCATCTGTGTAAACTTGTCCACAGCCCGTTTCAGAACTCACATGCATGAAGAGAAGTTACAGTAACTGCATTAACTTCAGTCATATTGCTCCTGACATGGCTCAAGATGAATCCAATGGTAGGGTGCAGATGCACTTGTGATATTGTATAACAAAGTGTGTGGGTGCTAATCTGCTCATGTGGAAGCTGATGGCAACACTGTCATGTGCACCAAGAGGTGACTGCCTGTTTTATCTGAGCTCATTTCAGCCTTGAATTACTTTGTGTTGCCTTTTCTTGCAAGTCAGACCTTCCCGGCCTGGATGTGTCTGTGCTGTTAGCAGGGGACTTACTTCATGGAATGGATCATAATTCCCTCAATTGCTATCATCCATATTGGACACCAGTGGATGTTTGATCCCTAATCAGATTTTACTCACTCAGTGATGAAATCTGTTAGGGTCAGGAAAGTGCAGCAAGAGCACAGCTTTGCCCTTTTTGGTTTCCATATGAATCCAGACATGAACTGCATCTGTGGAGTGTGGCTGAGGACCTCTGGCTGTTAAGGCCATTGTGACAGAAATACCTTCCTTTCACAGCAGAAGACATGCTATACACGATTCCAGCTTATTGATTGGCTCAGCTTGCAGTTAGGAGATGGAGGTTAAAATGACTGTAGCTTCAAAATTTTTTACAAAATTTAGGCAGCTGTTTTTGTCTCTATGTAAATCATTAACAGCAACATTGTGACCCTCCCTTGCTAAACAGTGAACAAATTTAATGTATAATTTTGTGCAGGGTAGAGCAGCTCTGCTGTGTGCTTACACAGATAAATTGATTACGTATGTTCCACAGCAAAGTTCCTTGAGAATTACACATTTAAATGAATGATACTGTTGGGTTTTTGTTTTTGGGGGTTTTTTGTTGTTGTTGTTGTTTTAAATGGCAAAGGAAAAACTGCAATTTGTGCTGGTGTTGCAGGGTTTTTTCCAATTTTTCAGTTTCAAAAAAAATTGCACATTTCAGAACCAATAATTTTATTATTACTGATTGCTAGACATAAGTTTTTTAGAAGCTTTACCAAATACATAATGTTTTATTTAATGAATATTTATTTTGGTTTATGAAAGTGAATTTAAGACAACCAGCAGAAAAAGGAGAAATGACAATTTACTCTGTGATTATGCAATGGATGCTAAAAGACAGATACACTTCTTTAGAATCTTTCTGTTAGTTATCTGCCCTTGTTTCATTAGGGAGAACAGAGAGAATCTTCTCTGGGTGTTTCAGTTGGTTTCTTTTTTGACATAATTTGTCATGACAGACATACACTGGTTATAAATGGCACTACAAGCTCAAGGATCCATTCTGTTCTGCTCTGTTAGGAGCCCTGCAAAGAGCAGAGCATCTTCCCTGGCCACTGAAGGCATCTCCATCTCCCACAGAAGCCAGCAGTTTATGTATCCATCTTCATGCCTGTATCTGAGCACAGAAAAGCTTCCTCTGGAGCCTGGCAAATGTGGGGAAAACCTCTGTATTCAACTGGATGTATGAGTGCTTTCTTTAAGTAGGACCTTTATTTTCTGTGCTTCAGCTTTCTTTGCTATCTCACAGGGCCTTATGGTACTAAAAAATACAGGCACATCTTAGCACACACATTTTAGAGTGCCTTCCCTGCTGGATTGAAGTATTCCTGGAAGTCAGATATGGATGTGAAACATCAGTAATGTTTATATGCACAGCCAGGGAAAGTAAACCCCCAGTTACAGAGCAAGTTGCACATCTCAACTTGTTGAAAGTTTTTCTTACTATTTTATGACTACTACACATAGTTTAGCATGTTACTTTGTGAAACTGCACAGCTAGCTTAAAAAAAAAAAAATGTATCTAGGGTTTTATTTTCTTGTCTAGGAAAGCCTGGAGAGCACTGTTGTGCACAGAACGTCTCTTAGTCTGTGTAACACTAGTTATATCATACTCTAGCTCATGTCCAGGTGCTGCACAATTTAGGGTTAAAGGAAACAACATGTAATTAGTTTTTAATTGGAAAACTGAGCAATTTATTATGTTTTCTATGTTTTGTATTTATATGAGATTTCTGTATAATGTGCAAAGTGGTGGATGGCAAAAGGCAATGACTGCAAACAGAAATGTAGAGTAGCAGGGTGGTAAAATTGTGGTGGTTTGGTTGAAAGGGACCATAAAGATCATCTCATTCCAGCTCTCCTGCCAAAGGCAGGGACACCTTCCACTAGACCAGGTTGCTCAAAGTCCCATCCACTTTGGCCTTGAGCACTGACAAGGATGAGACATGCACAGCTTCTCTGGGCAACCTGTTCTACTGTCTTACCACATGGTAAAAAATTTCTTCCTAATAGCTCATCTAAACCTCCTTTCTTTTAGCTTAAAGCCATCCTCCCTTGTTCTATCCCTGCATGGTAGCAACTTTCAAGACTGCTGCCTTGACTGATACTTGTGCTTTTGGCATTGGCCTTCACATTATTTCATTATTTGTATCTGGACCACTCCTGCAGAATTCAGTTGATTCACTTCATTGCACTTCTTACGTGTCCACCTGAGACAGGGAGCTTCCCTGTGATGCATTTTTCTGGAACCACAGTCAACATTAACCCTGTCTTCCTCTCAGTCTGGGCCCAAAGTATTTCTTTCTTTGTCAGTGGAGATACATCACATTAAATAAAACTCTGGTAGTAATGACAGAAAAATTGTTCTTGCTATTGCATAGAATGAAACAGGGTAATTTTTTCTGTGTTTGGCACTTCCATATGAATGTAACTGTTGAGCTAATATACTGTAACAGATTTGTATTTTTCAGTCATGACTAATATCTCAGGATTGCTGAAGATAAGGATACTAATTGTAAGGGTAAGCCAAATGGCGAGATAAATGCAATGCAATCCAGTCCTGACAGCTGTTCTTTCTGAAGTCCAAACTCCTATTTCTCATATCTTATTTTTTCCTTTTTTTTCCCCTTTTTCTTTCTTTCAGAATCTGCCAGAGTAGAGAATGAAGGTTTTATAAAATATTTCATTTCTGTACTGTCTAGAATATTCAGGATTTGTTTTGATTTTCCCCATCTCCCAGTTGTCTCTTCATTATTGAGTTCCTTTGGAATCTTTTATATTTTTTCATCTTGCTATTTTATGTCTCTCCTGCTACTGTTAGATGAAACTAAACCTTCTCTTTTTTACTGTCACTTGTCTTAGCTGCTGTTCATGTTCTTTCCCTTGTAATTTCAGATTCATTTTTCTTCAGGTTTTGCTCCTTTAAATTTACATCTTGGTCAAAATGTCAAAATGCTTCATGGAATCATTTCAGTGTTCTGCAGGAACATTTTGATAGGACAGATTTTACTTACCACCCCATCTGGGCTGGCTATACCAATAACAGTGAGTTTCAGGAGGCTGCACTGGAGAAGGGGGTGTTAATTACAGGTTCAAGTGATCTCCTGGGTACACTTTGAGAAGATGATGACCCTTAAAGAAAAACAATTTCCTAATATTTTTTTGAAGTCAGTTCAGTAAATACATAGCTGCTTTGTGTGTAGTTAATCTTGCTGGACAAGTGGTAAATTTCTTTTTGCTAAGTAATTTGGATCCCAATGCATGCTTATAGCCAGAATGAAAGCAATTTTTTTTTCCCTTCAAAGGAATGAGAGTTCTCTTGAATACTTGTATTTATTCTTAATCATCTGTCCTCATGAAGACTTCTGTTGTCACGGACTTGAATTATCTCACAAGCATTTATGAAGACTTCCTAACAATATTCATTTGGCTTAAAGAAATACATGTAGAAGACTGCATATTATTTATAAAGGCAGAACTGTGAGCACATTTACATGACCAGCTCCCAAAGAAGCCAGGAGGCCTGTGACAGAGTTAGGGAAGTACCTCACTTCTCCTGAATCGCAATTCAGTGCCTTAACAAGTGTTCCCCTGTGTCTGGGCTTTAGCTACTCTGTTAGCATCAGCAAACACTTGATTTTTTGGCAACGACTGTGTTCTGTATACTGCAGCTTTTTGTGTTGCTCTGGCATTGTGATTTCCATGAAAATTGACAGTTTTCACACTTTAATGCTGCTTCTAAGAGAATGACGGGCCTTTAGAAATTGTTTTTTCCATAGTGGGTTAAGCCAGTTTATGCATGAGAACCTGGAAATTGGAAAAGATTTACAATCCACGTTTCCAGCTAAAATTATGATTTAAGGATCATTTAGAAATGGCTGCATTTCCAGGCCATGGAAATTATAACCCTTATATAAGGTACGAATCCTCTTAATATAGAGAGTGTTTCCAGAGCTGTGAGTTGCCCAGTGAGCCAGGCTGCTTATCATTAAATAACTGATGCTGGGAATAGTGTATTGTTGTCATAGTTTCAGCATGGGAGTGTCAGTGATGAGGCAGGCACTGGACCCATGCTAAGGAGCAAGTTACAAAGCTGTGTGGCACAGCTGTGCTCTGAGGGCACTGATGCACAGCATCTCATACCCACTTTTGTCCCCTCATACCAGAAACCATGTCTTTTCAGTTTTATTAATCCCTCAGCTAATAAGCTTGCCTCAGGTGCTATGCATTTGTGCAGAGCAGTTGCAATAACCAGAGAATGAGAAAAAAAATTGATTTGGGATGGCTTTTTTATGTTCTTTTGTTCTTACTCTAGCTTCTAGATTCAGAGTGTCTATGGGACCATAAAATCAATTTCTTATTCCTGTAAATTCAACATGATGTTTGTATGTTAAGCTGTGTTTTGTGTGTTCCTTGGCATGTGTTGTATGGAAGAGAGTTATCAGTCTCCTTTACAGTTTCAGTGATGAAACATGAGTTACAAAGCTTTCTCTAATAGTCAAAAAATGATGCAGCCTGGGTACAGTATTTTTTGGACATGGTGAGCATCATTAAAGCAGGTAGGAAAGGTGAAAATGATGTGGTGAAGTCTGGCCTGAGGTACTTGCACATGTGCAGAAGACAGACTGCATTTTTGGGTTTGGTTCTGTGTTCTCTAGTGTCTTGTTTTTATTAAATGTGGCTGACCTGTGCATAAATATTCAAGGCTGGTCTGTGAGCTTTTCTGCCTTTTTCTCTCTCAATGTTGCTGTGGTGTATGCAAAGTGAAACAGCTCAGTAAAGTGTGATGGAGAGTCCCTCACCGAAGTAATCATCAACCAGGCAGTTAGGGAACTCTCTTACAGAAAACCCACGTTCAAGGATCTACTTGACAAAGGAAGGGCTGAGGATTAAACTTGCAGTAGCTTTTACTACACCAAATTGCTGGGACCACCCCACAGCCTGGAGTCCTCCTTTTTCCTTTGAGTGAGAAGCCAGACAGATGTGAGCCTCAGTATTCCTGAAGCCATTGTGTTGTACTTGGTGTTTCTGTAGCAAACTCTTACTGACTCAAAGACTAGAGAAAATACGGTCTTCCTCAGCTGCTCTGCTGTTGTAGTGCTAACAGCTTCCTTTATTCAAAAAAATAAACAAGTGACGTGAAAAATCATCCCTCTGAAATGAAGCTTGAGCAAGAAAATTACATTTTCTATTATCAGTGTTCTAAATATAGCCATACTGTAAGGTTCCAACAGCAAGTACCAATCCAAAAGTACTTAATCAGATAAGTGTTACTTGACGTTTTCACCAAGAGTGACTAACAATCAGTGTGATTCTCTGTTTGCCATGCCTACTTTCCTTTCCTGTGTGTTAGGCTCTATTTATATAAATGCATGCTGATCTCAATGACTGTTACTGGGGTGTTATTGTGAAGTGGAGCTAAAACTTTTGGTTTTCAGTAAACAGGGTTAAATGACATTGGGGTTTTTTTTTAAGCCCACACAAACAGATTTAAAATGGATAACATTAATGGTTGATGAGATGCTTTCTGAATTTTTAAATGTTGTTTAAATAAACATTGAAACAACTTGTTACCATTAACAGTAAGATGATATAAAGCCTCTTTATATTTCTGCTTTTTGGTAATATTTCAGTGGCTTGGTTAGATTAAAGAACAGTAAAATTCAAGGGCCTGAGTACAAATGCACCATTGATGATCAGTTGTTGCCATCTCCAAAGTCTGACAGTCATTCCTGTTAGTCTGCTGGTCCTTTTTCTCTGAAAAAGCGTGGTCCTCGTCTTTTTTTGCAGGGGAGGGGGGAAATGTTTATCCTTTGTGTTATGTGATGCCAGGAGATGGTGTGGTGGTTTGAGCAGGAGTTTTTCCTCTGAGGTTGTGTGGAGGTCCCCATGCTATAGTATATGTAAATCCACCAGTTACAGATTCATCTCAGTCAAGGTCAACATCTCCAGGGACAAAAGAGGAAAGTTCTGTTTTAGATTATCTAGATGATTTGTTTTAAAAGCTCATTTCTTCCTTCTTTCCCCGTGTATCCCACAGTGGGCATTCTTCAGTGCTCACCCTGGAGATTTGTTGGGTGCTATAACAGCAGTTTTCTGATGTAAGAGAAAATTAACTAGTAAATTCTACTCAAACCCTTTAAAACACTCATCTTTGGTTGTGTAGAGTTATTTTGTTTATGATAACTTTTTCCCTGCATTAGTAGGTTCCAAAAGATAAATAAAAACTCCAAGTTACTTTAGAGAAAAAACTTAATATTTCATTTTTTTCTTGCTCCTCTGCTTAGATGATTTTCTTTTCTGCACTTTTTATGTTTGAGGTCATTATCTTGCATAGGCAGCAAAAATACCTCCTAGATAAATACATCAAGCATGGCACGTCTGCTCTTACTGTGCACAGAATGTGTATTTTCCCCCGTTTTTGTCTGAGTTTGCCAGGAGGGGAGTCTCCAAAATCAATAAACAGTTTCAGACAAATGGGAAGAAAAAACGTTTTCTGTGCTTTTCTTTAATATCTGCTCCCGTGGCAGTGCTTTATTTCTGAACATCTCAGCAGTGGTTCAGGAGGCAATATCTTGGTACAAATCCAGATTCCTTCTGTTTCTTTTTGTGGTATTGAGTTTGGTTTTATTTTTTTTTTTTCTTTTGAATAATTTCTCATGGTACTTTTGGAACCAAGCCTACTCTTTTATGGATAATAAATAAATTACTGCTGGTTTCCCTGGGGGTACAGCTCACGTTTCAGTGTCAACACAGCTTTCTCTGCTCTAAGGAGGCTGGTTGTGTTGCTTGTGGTCGTTCTGAGGAACGCTTACTGCTAGGACAGGGCTTGCTTCTTGGGAAGGAGGCCAGCCTTTGGCTTTTGCCATGATTAAAATCTTGGTACTGTGACACCTCTGGGTGCTCCTAAGACGGACTCTCACAATTCATTAAATACAGCTACAGTTAGGTCAGACCATGTTGCTAAACTGACAGTGTTGTAATTAACACAGTTATTTATTTTTGTTGCTTTTAATTACCTGTTTGTTTTCCTCTGTTGAACTGGAGAATCACTCAGTCATGTCACAGCGACACAGAGCAGCATCACATGCTAAAATAATGTTGCACTGCCAGATGTGTATTACCTTGTGCTTTCTGGGACACGCAGTCTTTTTGCTGTCTTATTTTACGTGGCTTAGGGTCTGTTGTGCAGCTTCATTCCCTGGGTAGTGACTTGTTCTGAGGGAGACAAACTGGGACCCTTGTCCACTTAGTGAGTCCCCAACCCTTCATTTATCCAGGGAAGATGCAAATTGTCCAACACTGGGCTGTGTGTGGGAGTAGATTTACCTGAGCCAGACTGACATAGGCATGATAGGGAGCAAGCAGAGTGTGGCAGGAAATCGTTCTCCAGCTCCATCAAGTCTTTTGTAAACCAGAAGCTATTTTTATTCCCGCTCTTACATTAGCAAGTCAAGGATTGCTGTCTTCTGATCAAGTCTGTTGTTCTGAAATATAATATATTAGTGCAGAATTGCTTCTTCTTATTAAACCCAGATTTTCTGTTGTGAGACAAACACAGACATGTGATGAACAGAGGGTCCAGGATCAAACCTAAAATTAAAAGAAATCACCTTTTACATGAGTCATTACCTAACAGAATTTTATCTTAATTTCAGAAATTTGTGGATTTTCCAAATTACCTGTGTAGGTAGGAGAAGGATAAAAATTTACACTGCAGTTTTAAATAATAAATTTAATTTGCTGTTTTTTTCCCTTCTCCTCAATTCCTATAGATTGTACTAGCTTTTTAAAACAGTTCAGAAAAGACTACCTAAGCACAGCTCAGTTGATGATTAAACCATGCGATGACATGGTGTCAGTAAAGTTGCTGACAGTAAAGTGAAAACAGTAAAACTGCTTTTCTTCCTAACTTCCTATCAAATACTTGAATTCCCCTTCCAGCTTTTACATGGATTTGTAAGAAAGAAGAGAATACCTTCCTGAAACAGCAATTAATTATTTTGCAACAAATAATTACTCTTCTAGAGAAGACTGATTATAGTGGATGTGAAGAGTTCTTTCTGAAGAAGATGAATTGGGAATTTTGGAACTATTTGCTATCAGTGGGTGCCAGCTGTTCTTTGATTTCTTTTAGTAGTTTTATTTCACAAATAATAATGTCTCAGGTGATTTTAACACTTGATACCAGGATCAAAATACAGGGCCTTCCCTCTCCTGGCTCACATGTAGTAATTCTTTCTAATTTTTGTAACATTTACTATCTTCCAGCCCCATATCAGACAAACCAAGAATTTAATTTTTTCTTAGAAGCACTTTTGTTTTTTTCATTTTTCCCACTTTAAATTTTTGTTAAGGCTGTTAGTGTAGTATTATACAAAATGACTGCTAAAGACTGAGCAGATTCAGAGTCTGTCTGTCCCCACAGACTACTGGACTCTGTTGGGACAGAGTTGGAGAGTCTGCTTGTACTTACCAGAGAATGAAGAGCAGCAAAAGCACTGGCTAATTGTTTAACACAAAACTGGAAATGGGACTTTGGTCAGCTGCTCTAAAGCAGCATGAATTTATTTGATCTGTTCAGCATGGAGGAGACTGGGCATGGCTATGCTCCCATTGCCTTAATATTCATGTTTTGAGCTGAAGAGCCCTTTGGGTTTGGTCTTGCTCTGCTTCATTTGCCAGGCTGAGGTGTGCAAATCCCAAGCAGCTTGGCTGAAATCTCTGGGTCTGCTTCTGCATCAGGCAGGTATGAGAGGGACCAATGTGGTCTTCTTTCCCTCTATGAGAGGGAAATACTTGTGGGTGCACACTGATCTTGTTGCTAAAGCAACAGGGGGTTCACATTTATGTTTTATATTACAGTAACAAAATTTGGTATCTCATTATAAAAGGAGGAAGTTGTTTAGGTAAAGATGGGTGAGTGCAGTCTGTGTGTTCCTTCTGTAGCTGATTTTCTTTACATGATGGTAAACTTCAAAGTGCCATCTTTTCACCAGTATTCTAGAGCTAAAGACCCCTTGGACACTAACAGTATATTTTTCATATTGGTTAAGGGTACAGAGGTCACTTCTTTCTGTTCTCACTTATTCTTTTTGCAAGATCAGATATTGGTTATATTTTTTTTATAAAGCCTACAGCTTGTCTTTCCATTGCACCAGTCTTATTTAGGAGTTCTGCTCAAGTATATAGTTGTTTGTTGTTTATTATTGAATATTCTCAAATTAGCCATAGTTATTTTGGAATGAAATCTCTTTGCATTCAAGTGGTTAAATACCACACTTTCTCCTATTAAAAATGAGATCCAGGTCTACTGGAAAATATTTTACACATATAAAACTGCCTGAAGTATAAAACCTGTTTATACAGATACCATGGATTTCTTGCCATAAAAAGCACCGTAAATTCCCCGTGCTGCTTCATTTTCATAAGGAGTTACTTGAAAAGAAATATTGCTTGCGGTGAGTTGCCAATTATTTATATACTAATTTGCTACCTGAGAATAATTTCAGATTTTTAAATTCAGTTTGGTATTGAAGTGATAGAGAGGAAAAAATGTCTGAAACTACTTCATACTTTACAGTTTAGCTTAAATTTACTTGGAAAGAAACTGACAATACTGATTTTTTTTTTTAATTATTTTATTTCTTTAAAAGGGCATGTCTTTATCTTTTAATTAAGGCGGTGTATCTGTAAAGAGTTTTGAGGTTTGTTTTTTTTAATGTAAATTACCACCCACCTGTATTGTTACAGGACAAAAAACTCAGTGCTGTATATAGAATATTAAGCTGTCGTCATGTAAGCAGTGTCTGTGTGCAAAACTTTGGTGCCAGATTTGAACAGGAGGCTACATACAATGGCTGGGAGCAGAGAGCTCTGTTCTGCCATCATTTGAGAGGACATGCACGTCAGCCTGCAGTAGACATCAACCATTCAAGCAAATCATTCAGCCAATTGATGAGGGGAAATATATTACCTTGCTTCTCTTTAAATAGATACCATTGCTGTATGCAGGAAAAAAAAAAAAAAAAAAAGGAAGTTTAGTGGCATTTGGCTGTACTATAGGGATGCAGTTAGGAGACTAAAAATAGTATGGCTTTATCTTCCAGCAATGAGATAGTTACTCAAATTTTGTAAGAAAAACTAAGTGAATTGGAGACTTCCTTTCGTACCTGCTGAGGTACCTGTGATTTATTCCATGCTTATCAGAATGCTTATCAGAAAAGATCTCAATTTTTCAGAATTAAATTGTGTGGGGGTAGAGGGGTCCTCCAAAACAGGTAGCTGTTTCCTCCGAAACAGGAAGCTGTATTGGAGGCTTCTTTGTATGATGTTTGGGAAGAGTACCTGTAGAACTGCTTGGGAGTGATGTGAGGAAGGATTAGGCTGCAGATGCTCCTGCACAGCTCTAGTCTTACATGCATGCAGGTGGTCTGGGCAGCAAGCCTTTCTTACTGATCAGTAGCACAAGGGAGAGCAAGCTTACTGCTTGTAGAAAGAAACAGATTTTTCTTTTATCCTGCTGGTTTGGTAGGCTCTCTTGGCATTTAAAAGGAAATGTGTGATTATTTTAGGAATCTTTGAAAATGGCAGAGTATCTATGAATTAATGTGTTCATATTTCTCACTGAGTTGCAGATGGAAAACTGTGATTTGGGCAACATATGTTGATTAATATTGGAAATAAATGCTACCTTGTGGGACTTTGCTTCTGGAGCCAGCATGTCCACTGAGTTGTACAGCTGTACTGGTCTTTCCAGAATTGTTCTGCAATCTATTTGCTTCAAACAAATGTTGCAGTCATGGATGGCTTTATGGGGATAATCATCTGACAGACCATGCAAGCTTATAGATTATAAAATTTTCCGAACACAGGGAAACCACGTGTTCACCAATTAAACTCTCCTTATATAGAGAGGAGTGGTACTGCTGTGTTCCTCAAAATACATGTGGAAGATAAGAAGGGAGGAAAATAATTTTTATTGCTGCACAGTAGGGTGCAGGCATGTTGACACCTGATGCAGACTCAGAATTGCCCAAAATTCGCTATTGGCTTGTATAGCACAGTCAGCATGTTTCTGTGGTTTGGCATTGTTGCCTGCAAATTTCACAAGTGGTGGAGTTCGATCTTCATGTTTGTTTTTTTTTTAATTGTCAGAAAGTACATGTATGTTCCTGGGAGCTCAGGGTAAATAGACCTCACTTGGAAAAACACTTGGAAAAATAGAACTGACCCTTGTTAGTGAAGTCTATTCTTCCTGGCCTTTTTTATTAATTCTTTCTAGCAAGTTTCTAATTTTGTGGCATGACAGAAGAGGAGAACTGCATCCTTGAATATGTATCTGGAGTAAAGTTATCGTTGCTTGGGGGCTGCGTTATAGAAGCATTGGAAGGAGTTTTCTTTGCCATGGCTTGTCATCTGACAGCCATGTTCTGCTTGGTCTTGTGCTCCTTGGCCCTCTCAGGTCTCGTCTGCAAGCCTGGATCTCTTGGCAAAGCTCTGATTCCCCTCACTTGAAGCAGCACTTTGGTCTTCTAAAATTGTCCTTACAATGACAATTGTAAGGACAGTTTGGGCCAGAAAGCCACAAACTCAGCAGACCCAGGGCACAGCGGGGCATATATAAAGGAAAGTTTTGGAAGGAAGTTTTCAAAGTCCACAGCTACATAAATTGCTTTCCTCAAGCTGCTTGTTTGTTTTTATTTTTTTTTTCCCTGACCCTTTTCAGTTCTCTCTGCTTCTTTCACCAAGCATTACTGTCCTGCAGAAGAAAGAAGGGAAAAAATCTTATTCATGAAATAGCATGTTAAATTGTGTAGGCATAATAATAATCATAAAGTTTTACATGTTTAGATATAAATTTTACAACCAGTGTGTTATAAGAAACAGCTACAACCTATTAATTTATGCTTATAGGTAGGATATAAGCAGGAATAGAATTAGTATTTTTTCTCACTTAATCTAATTCCAGCTATTTTCAAGCTCAGACAATACCAGTGTATTGTCTACTGTAAACCTTTGTAATTACATAAAACTGATAACAAGCCATATGACCTCTGCAAACAGATCTAAATATTACCATCAATTCATTTATTATGTCTGAATATGTCTCTGTGCTTAGATCATCCTGTAAATCATAATGTGCCATCTTTATTACTATTTACATAAAGAAATGTATTGTAATAGAACAGTACATCCATGAACACCTAATTGTCAGAACTGAGTATGTGGTAATGTGCTTATTTTTTGCAGTGAAAATGTTTTCCCTTCTTAATCGCATTTAATACTTCATTCCCTTATTTTTTCTATCACAAAGTGAAATTTTCATGTACATTGTCAAAATGTGACAAAATATGTATGTACAATTTGAATAGACAGAGTTCTATTGCTGTAGTACTTCAGTATATTACCTTTTTTGCCCCATCTCAAAACTTCCTAATAATCTAAACAAGTGAATGTTGTGTAACTTTATGATATGGTTATATAAGTCAGGAAGTTGAGATTTAATAATGAAATTAAATGCAATATGCAAAAGCAGGGACCTTTTTATCTACAAAACCGTCTTAGTCTTGAGTGAAAGTTCAGAACTTTACTGCTGGCAGTTTGCTTTCAGCTTTGCTGGAAAATTAATGTTTTAATGACTGAATCCAGTTTTGAAAAAAGTACCCATGTGAAAATGTGAAATTTTTCATTTTATACAACAAAAATACATGTCAAATCTCTAAAATTTTTTCTTCTTAGGGAAAAAATTCTAATTTAAATAAACTACAGCCAATTGTCTTTTAGGGAAGGGGGAGGGTAAAAAAAATTTTTTTTTCTTAGAGATAAAGTTTTATAGCTTTTTTCCCTCTTTCAGATTTTCCCTGAAATACCCAAATCAAAAAGACTTTTGTTTTATGAAACCTGCTTTTGATTAAGTTGATTGGGTTTTATTTACCTACTTAATCTGAACCATGCTTCTTCCTTATCGTGTAAAGTCGCTTACTGTTGCTAAATATACCCGTGTATTTTAAAGAAGCAAAGCTGTGCGTGAGTACGACCCATTCAGAGCGGGGTTGTAGGGTAGGGAGGGACCTGCTGGTAACCTGAGAGCAAGAGCAGATGCTAAATTAGCAGCTGGATCGTTAGCAATGAGTCCACAAGTGTCTGCTGGGAAATGATCTTCTTTGGGCGCATGTAGCGTGGGTGTGTGGGCTATTCAGAGTTTCTAGCATCTAGTTGCTCTTTACCCGTGACTCAAAGGAAAGTCATGGAGCCATGAGGATTTTTATTTTTGAAGCAACTGGCAACTTGTTTTTTATTGAAAGTACAGGCTGCATCTATAAATTGTCATTATTGCACACCATTTTCTACTAGGACATGCAATTCGAAAATCATTGGAAAGGCAAGGAGATTGCTGGCAGTATTTAGTTAGAAAGTAAAAACCACAAAAGATCTGTGGAAAAGCAAATAACATTATAAGGGCATTATTAAAAAACTCAGGGTTACGTTCATTTTCACCTTTAATATAAACAGGTATCAACCACTGACTGTTGTCAGAAGTAGTTGAGATTGCAACTGGATGAGACTCTAGAATGTGACGAAGAACTATCAGATTATGTGATTAAAGTGGTAGCCAAGCAGGGAAATCCAAATAAAAGATCATGAAGAAAAAAAGTAAGGGAGATGTAAGAAAGATGCTGAGGAGTCTGGCTTTACTTCATATTGAAAATTAATGAATTTCTTTATATCTTAAGCTAATGATTATGTAAATATGTGCTTTGCAGGTCACCATTTCTCCTTATTGAAGAGCATGTTTAGGTTCGTTTTTTTTTTTTAAGCTTATCAATTTGGTGAGTATGGTTCAATTTTGTAGTATAAACAGATGCAAAAATGATGCAGATAGGTAGAAACGTGATATATGCATACCATGGTCCTAATGTCACCAAAAGGTTTTGTGATTTTTTTGTTGTTGTTGTTGTTGTTGTTGTTGATTGGGGGAAAAAGCCTTATTATGGAAGGGAAACAAGCCTTCCAACTGACAAGTGTGGTTCTGCTTACTAGTCACAGCCTTATCATAGGCACAAAGTCAGTTTGTGGTGTTTTGAGGCAGTGACTATGATCTAATCCCCCAATAAAAACTGAACAAAAAAATCCCCAGATGGACCCCTTCCAGACTCATGTCTGGACACCCACACAGCAGTGATTTAACATATGAAGGTGCTGTATCCTACTCAGTTATCCTCCCCTGGTAATTCCACTCCAGTACCAGGTCTGACTGAAGGTCAGTCAAAAGTTAAGGCTTTGGGGCTGGCAGCGAAGTTTTCAGTTTGGTGTTAGGAAGGGTCGGAAAGATGATTCTAATAGAAGGCCCTCTCTACGCACGAACTTCTTGGCTATTTTGGTCAGGGATGCACAGGACAGGTCTACAGCTCTGACTTTCTTTTTCTGAGAAAGGATGAAGAAGAAACATTCAAACAACTGTTTTCATTTGAGAATCCTTTCTGCTCAATGGCCCAGCAACTAGACTAGATATTTCCTCCTTTTTTCCCAAAGAGATAAGGATCCGTGTGAAAGACAGGGAACAAGTTACAGTCAGTGCGGTTTTGTGTGAGTACAGAAGTGCCCTCCCCCAACCCCCAAAAAAGTATAGCTGTTTTTGGATTGTGTAGTGGCTATCTATATTAACTAAATATGGAAAAATATTGAATTGATATAACTTGTCAGAAAAAGACAGATATATTGCTTGTATTTGCATGTGTATATGTGTACAGACGTTACATTATCAAGTTTTAATTGACATGTTAATGCCTTGGTAGAATAGTGCATATGTGTGAAGACCATATAATGTTACCCAGTTCCAAGTACAAGCATGGGGGTGGGTTTATTTTGGGAAAAGGAAAAACAGAGGTTACCCTCCGGTAGCTTTTTTCAGGGAAATTAAGGAGTGTGATTCTCTAGTTGTCTTTTGGCAAGGAATTGCTTTTCCATCTTTGTACACAACTGTAATTTAGCATTAATGGAAAAACAGAGTCGTTTGGTGTAAATCATCCAGACAGTACATCCCATTCTCGTAGGGATTTAAAAATGTTCTGCTGCATAGCTGATGTGTTGGTTGAGATTGCTGTTGCGAAGCAGCTGGGATGGAAAAGGAAGAGAGTTAGGCAGTTCTTTGTGATCACCAGGCAAAGAGCAGCTACAGGTTTGGTGTTTGGAATATTTTTTAATTTTTAAAAAATCTGTTACTTAATGTAACACATTTGTAAAAGAAATTAGTGTCTTCCCCATACAGCAGTTTACTGTGAGCCTAACTTGTCTAACAATTATGTTGTTTATAAACGGGACTTGGATATTTGGGACCTATTTGGTCTAGTTCTCCTCAACTTGTTTGTACCAAGGGTGCCTCATTTTCTAGTGCTTCCTGATAGCGTGAGTGATGTGTGGTAATGACAACATGAATGATCTGCAAAGCTTCAGACAACTCTCCTGTAATTGTGTTGCAGAGTCCTGTCCATAGCAGGTATAAGGAAGAAAGCAATCATAAACTTCACTCTTTGCTAATTCATGTAATTTTAAATCAGGAGTATTTCAGTCTAAACTGGTGATTTTTGAGACAAGTAGCCACTGTTTTTTGTGAGATGTGAACCTTTCATACAGTATTTTAACATAAATTGTATAGTAATTTTTAAAGGGGCCAATTAACACAGAGAAAATATTTATAATTTATGATAAGTTAATATCTGTGGGGATTGTGGGAACTAGTCTGGAAGGGATAACCTGTCTGAGGCTTTGGTCTCCAACCTGAGCTGGCCTTGTGTACAAGAGCCAGTGAGGTCAATTAAAGAGTCTGCAGAAGAAACCTTTTTAAGACCATGTAGGCATGAACTTAAACAGCATTTGGGATTAAATTGTTTACTTAGGTGTATGCATATTCTGTCAAATTATATGTGCTCTGAAACTGTGGTTAAAACAGACTCCACCTCTGAAGTGGCTGATTGAAGTAAAGTATCTCTTTGGATTTCTGTGTAAAGACCCAGAGGCTGCTTCAGTGCAGCATCTTCTGGGAGAGAGGTAGCCCAGAAATCATTGCAAATGAGTGGTTTGATGCCTCCTATATCCTTATTCTAGTTCCTTTGCCACTGCTGAACCTAAAATGCCTCAGGTACAAGTTAGAGGAGCCCCCTGAAAAACTTTATTTTTTACATCCAAACTTTATATATATCAGTCTTCTTTTTTTATTTTTTTCAGCAAACAATTTGTGTTGGATTTGCAGTGAGATTTATCTTCCCTTGGTGTATGGCCTAATATACCTTTATAAAACCTCCTTGCAGATCAGAATTACTAGACTCAGAAATGCAGTCAATTCACGTCCCTATGACAGGGAAATTCTGCAAATGAAGGTGTAACTGCAGGTGTCCCAAGTGTGTGAAGTCATGTGCTGTACGGAGAATACCTTCCTGGGTCTGTGTTGCATCTTGCTGGTTGTGGGTAGGGCATGGGTGATGCAGTCGCACAGTTCTGTGACTGCAACGCTAAATTAAAATACAACAATACCAAGCAAAATTCAGTCCAGCCCTGATGCAAAAAAAGGAGAAACAGTTCCTCACTGCATGTCTTTTGGTTTATATATTCCTTTCATTATAGTGTTAACCCTGACCACACAGTAGGCATTGGTAACAGATGAGCAAAGTTGATGTTTTTTTGACATTGACCGTGGATTTTTCTAACAGATCCAGCTGTTGGGAAATATGGTTTAAGCATTCAGACAAAATCCTTTTGTTTTTTTAACTCACATGATTGGAGGTATTGAAGACAAGTAAAAAAACCTGGAGGGTTTATGTTATCTCTGAGTTTGAGATCTGTTTGGGTTTTCACGGCATAGGACAAAGAGCCTTGGTGAGCAGGAGGGATATAAAGAAATGCTTGTTAAAAGGTGTTGTAGGCCTTTTATCTGTACAGGAGGCCCTGCAGATAGCTCTGCCTTGATGGCGTTCCACTGCACATTTTAACACAGGTCAAGTGCCATGGAGCCTTTCTCCTCCTCGCCTGCTCCCGTCAATGCATTTCATGCCCTGTCAAGTCTGCCTTTTCCACGGTGTTTCTCCTGCTGCCTACTCTACCTCTGCAGCCTCTGTGCCGCTCGTGCCGAGCTGTGTCCGTCAGGCTGCACCCTGCCAAGCCACTGCTTTGACTCGCTGCCTTATAGGAAGGCACATTGCTGCTGGCTCCTGACCACTGGGCCAGGTTACATGTGTGTCTGTGCTGAGCAGGCAGGTGTAAAAAGAGTCTGATTCTGTGTGCTGGACTATTCCTGGCCAAAGTGTTTCAAAGATAACACGTGTTCCTTCTTATAAACCCACTTCAGAGGGGAGGGTGTGAGTGGGTTTAAAAGAAACAGGGCATAAGCAAGGCAACTCCTGTGCATTTTTGTGGCATTGGGATCCCATGAAACCTGACCAAAAGAGATGCATTGATTCATGTTGTGTAAGCTGAGGTTTGGCTCTGAGAGAGAATTCCTGTTTTTCTTTCTTTCTTTTTTTTTTTTTTTTTTTTTCTGAGGGTGGGGGAAGGAAGCCGTGGGGGCATTTTCCTTTCGTATCCTTGCTGACTGCATACAGAGGAGCTGTTGTAATTTAGTTACCAGGACTCACTGATGATCAGCTGTAAATATAAATCCAAGATCAAGAAAAGCAAAACAGGGCTCTGGTCCCTCTACGGAAATTGTTTCTCCTTCATTGCCCTAGGAGGATAAATGAAGGAGGTGAGGCACTTAGCAGTTTAAATTAAGCTGCTGTTTGGAGTGATTTTACACAAAACCCACACAATGTGCTGTATCTATCTGAAAATAAAAATACTATTACAGAGTGGGTGTCATAAATATACAACTTCATATAGGTTGTTTTAGAAAATAAAGGTTGTGCACATGTTTGGATTTTGTATTTGAAGAGACGTGTAGTGATACACCCAAGATAACAAGAGAAGGAAATCTGTATTTCTATATTTTCACTCACAGTTCAGTTGTGATTTTCAGCTTTCAGATTCCTACTGCTTTTTGTGCCAGTTTCTGTGGCAGATAGGTGGGTACAGATGCTGACTTGCAGGTTTGTGTTGAAATAAAGTGGTGAAGGCATGAAGGGAGGGGTTCAAAAGCAGGCTGCTGCTTGTAACAATGCATGTGCCTTGAACATCTTAGATCCTCAAAGTATGTGGAATTTTGGTTTGATCCTCTGACTGGAAAGGATCGTTAAAAGCAGAGATTTCATAGGTCGTGTCAGTTGACAGTTTTGATTTGATGGGACATGAAAGGAGATGGATAGCTTGCACTAGAGACCATATGCTATAATGAAACAGAGAGGTAATTTTTGCCCAGTGTCTCTTGTGACACTGCTATGGAAAGCTATGGATTTTATTTTTTGAATCTTTTTATGAGGAAACATAAATACCTTTTTTTTAACCTTTTTAACATATGAATTATTTTCACTTCAAAAAAACAAAGTACGTGTTTGTAAGTAAGTAATGTATGATATTGAGCTGACTGTCCTGAATGCCAAATTTTCATGATGAAATACCAAAGTACAGATTATCTTTGAGATTGTGACAGCTGGGGACCATAAACTTTATACAGAAGCACAAACTTTGGGAGCATTCCTAAAGTGGCAGTTTTCTCTATTCAGTCTGGAGACCAAAATGATAATGGGATGGAATGTGGAACTCATTTCCAAGGATTAGATCAGACTAATAGAAGCAAGGTTACTTTGCCCATAGCAGAATATCAGTGTCTATTCTGTTGTAAATTCATAATGATATAGCATATATTAAAAACATACTTCAGTGGGATTCCTTTTTGGCTCTCAGCAATAGCTCATTCATTACCTCATTATGATCTGGGAATCCTCCTCTTAGCATATGGTGTCCTTAGGTGCTTGCATGTGCCTCACTTGCTATGTGTTTTCTTGGTGAATTCACAATCCAACAGCTGTTACTATGAAAAAGGAATTACTGCCATTTATTTTTAATGAATACTGCAACATGCCAACAAGGTTCTTGAGATTTCAAGAACATTGTCTCATGCTGGACAGATGTCAGACCCCTTCCATTAGTCAGTATTTCAGCCCCTCTGCTAGTGCAAAGTCTAAGGTTTCTTAAATGCAAGATATAGCAATAGGATAGGAAAGAGTAGCTTGTTTTAAGATATTCCTGAGTATAGAAAGTGTTAATGTGCATGCTTTTTTTCCCCTTCTTTGAAGCTCATATTCAAACTTGAGTATTCACTTAGTTTTTTGTCATAGTAGTTGGCATCAGATAGGAAGATTGTGAGAAATCATGGAATATGATACTGATTGACTTCAGGTCAACCACTGGCAATGCGAGGATGTTCTGCTCATCTAGAACAGAACAGAAAAAGAGTTCAGGATATTTATTCTCTGTCAAGAACTAAACAGAGATAGGTAAATTGATGTGATTAAAAAAAAATTCTTTTCTAAAACAACCTATATGAAGTTGTATATTTAGGATATTTATCCTATAAAACTATGTTTATTTTCAGATAGATATTGTACATCATGTGATCTACCTAGGGAGGGGTTTGTATGAAATCACTCCAAATTGCAGCTTAATTCAATTGATGTGAGGAAAACAGCCACTGCTTTGGGATCTCTGGATCAAGCTGTAGAATGACTGATGTAATAGTAAGCATTTTGCTGTCAGGAAGTTGAATACGCCTAAGGCATCTGGTTTTATTCCATCAATTTATTATTTTCTGCAGCATGATGCATAATCCTTCTATAGTGACTGTAAAAAACCTGCTTCCACTTTTCTTTCTTGCTCGAAAATGGGATACTATAGAATATTTATAGTATGTGCAACAGGAGTAGAGACAGTGGGGTTTTTTTTGTTTTTTTTTTTTTTCCCTGTTGCAGACAATGCCTCACTTGTGATACTGAAGATTAGCTTTCAACAGATTACTGAAAAAAAAAGAACAGATACAGTGGGTATCTAGCAGTATTTCTCTGCAGACCTTTTTCAGCTGGAAAGCATGGCCCTGTAGACAGCCTTTGGATAAGTCTGGGTACAATGTTACTGGCAGTCTTAAAAAGTAATTAAAAACATTAGTGAGTTGTTTCAAATTGAGAGCTGAGTTGCAGAATGACAGATTTCTGAGTATTAACTAATGGAAATATCTGTAGGTTAGGTTCAGAAAACCCCAGCTCTGAATACTTCTGTGTGCACAAAGCAGCAAATCTAGTAGCTCATACATCTAATTCTTCCAGCAGCCCTGCTATTGCTTTTTGGAGAGAGTTGGCATTTGCTCCCTGCTCTTCTCAATCTCTAAACAAGTTCCTTACATGTTATTAACAGTCATGAATTTTGCTGAAAATGTAAAATGTTTCTCCTTATTATGCCACAGGTAATTGATATAAGTAAAATGTGATGAGAGTGGTTCAGGAGCAATGAATAGTGTGGAAAAATGACCTTTTTCAGAAGAAGGGTTGTATATCCTCTTTCTTGTTTCCCAACTGGATTTAGGCCTTTTCATCCTTTCCTTTTATCAGTGTTTTAGCTTTGCAGTTCTCCAGTTTTTAAGCATACATCTTGCCAACGGTTGCCAAGATAGAATCAATCTGGCAGGCCAGTCCTTCTCCTTTTGTTTATTTCTTTCTTTAATTTTTATTTTCTTTGTTTCTGCAAGTCAACTTTTTATCTATTTTTTTCTCCAGTTTGTACAAATATGGCTTTCATATTCATTCTATTTCTCCTGATGCCTTCCACCCTGAAGATGCAATTAATGTGCTACTATTCTGTCCCAGGCTAGATTTTACAAGAGTAACATTACTGCTGTTGTTCCTTGGATTTACTGTAAAATCAGGAAATGATCATGAGAAATCATCTACTCCTTTCCATTTTCTAAGTTAAAATAAAACACTATAAGTACTTGTAATACGTATTTCCTTACATTTTTAAATTATGAACACTTTTAGCTCTATTGGTGTAATGGTAAGTGGAAGCAGTTTAAAATCTCCATGCCTTGTCCATGGTTTTCTTTCATAAATTTTGTGTGAGTGTTTTTTTAATAGAAAAATTTAAAAGTTCTCAGTTTCACTGATAGTTTGCCAAATAGACGTTGCTCAGAAATAAACTTTGGTAATAGGATATGTGTGTTAAAGACATCTTGGAAGCTGGTTATTTCATTGGTTAAGGAGGGGTTATCCCTTTAATGTAATGGACAATGCTGATTCGCACACCAAGCGAATTAAACATTTATCAGTTTTATTTCTCTAAGGATTGTTACAAAATCAGCCAGACAGTTGTTCCCCCAGGCCCACGGTTAGCCCAGACGCCTTTTGTGATTCGATTAAATTCATTCTCTAATGATGGCGTAATTAGCGCAGTTTTGCCAGAGGAAAGGGGATTTCTCTTTTGGCTCCTGTGCTTGTTTTCCACCGTGAACAATAAGAAGGCAAGAGCTAAAAATAGTGTTTAAAAGCACTATTTTAAAAGGTACTCGGAGCGTCCCCTCTGACACGCCGGCACAGCGCAGGGCGCGGGCGGCTGCGGCCGAGCTGGGCTCAGGTTGAGGGAAGGGAGGAGGGAAAGGAGGAGGAGGAGGAGGTGGAGGAGGGAGGCTCCGGCAGCCGCGGGCAGCAGAGCTCCCCCGGGCGGCGCCTGGGCCTCTCTGCCCCCGTCTGCTGCCTCGCTGAGCACTGCGGGAAAACTTCCGACCTTGTTCTTTCCTTCAAAGTACCGGCATCAGCAAACAAACGTTTGGTATCGATATGAAAAAGGACCTTTTTTTTTTTTTTTTCCCCTCCCGCTCTGCTGTTTTTTTCCACCCCAAGAGAAACATAACAGGTTTTAAAGATTCGAAAACAGAAGCGATGGTGTAAACTGAGATTTACAGAGGGATGGAGCTCCTCCCCTTTGAAGACCGGGCAGAGACGAGTTGGGGTTGTTCAGCCTAGGGAAGAGATGGCTCCAGGGAGACCTTATAGTACCTTCAGTACCTAAAGAGGGTTTACAGGAGATCTGGAGAGGGACTTTTTACCAGGTAATGTAGTTGTAGTGCAAGGAGGAATAAATTCAAACTGGAAAATAGTAGGTTTAGATGGGGTATTAGGAAAAATTCTTTGCTGTGGAGGTGGTGAGGCGCTGGAACAGGTTGCCCGAAGAAGTTATAAATGCCCCATCCTGGAAAGTGTTCAAGGCAAGGCTGGATGGAGCTCTGAGCAACCTGGTTTAGTGGAAGGTGTCCTTGCCCATAGCAGGAGCGTTGGAGGAATCACAGAATCATCAGGTTTGGAAGAGACCTTCAAGCTCAGTCAATCCAGCTGTCCACCTAGTCCTATCACTGTAACCCCTAAACCACATTACCCAGCACCAGATCCAGACACCTCTTGAACACCTGCAGGGACGGGAACTCCACCACCTCCCTGGGCAACCTATTCCAATGCCTGCCCACCCTAACAATGAGTCTTTAATTTTAATCTCTCCTGTCTCATTTTAAGGCTGTTTCCTCTTTTCTTTTTTTTTGTAGTCACGGCAGAAGACATGAAAACTATATTTAAGGTCCCTTCCAACTCTAAGCCATTCTATGTTTCTACATGTGAATAATTTAAATAGATCCATATTTCTTATTTTACACACCCATTTTACACACCCATTTATTATAATTTATTACCATTAATTATTATAATTTATTTTACACACCCATTTTACCAACAAGTGGCCATAGCAAATGACCAGGAAGCTCTTGAACTCAAAATTGTATTCTCACCACTGTAGTTCTCAAAAAAGGGTGTCAAGGTGTGAGCAGAAGAAAGTCTGCAGCAGTTCAGATGCCTTACTAACAGTGACAACTATCTCTATGACATGAGTTGCTTTTTTTGGTTTTTTTTTTAGTAAGTGTTATGTTTTTGAAAATCCTACATTTGCTAGGACTATTAGTATTTGGCTAATTTGTTGCTTTGTTTTTAAGACCATTGCTGCTAATGTAATCTGTGTGAAAAGTTGGTATTTTAATGATTGCAATCCTTGGCCTTACTGGCATGTATTGAGTAACAAGGCGATTGAAAACCTGAAGTAAAAATGCAGGGATGGAGTTTTGTGTTTCAGACAGTACAGAGAGCTTATCTGCCACCATCCATATGTGTTGCTGCATCCCTGTGTGGTGATACTGTAAGAGGAAGATGCTGTTGCTTTGCTTCAGTACTTGACATTGAAGGAGCATTCCCTGAGCTGGATTTAAGAAACTGCTGTTTATTTCTTTAAATATCTTATTTTACTGGGTGCTTTTGTGGTTTATTTTATCTTTGTATTTCATGGAATTTTTGTGAGTTCATTTTAATTAAAGAAGAGGTCTAGCTTGTTTAAATGGTAGACTTTCAAAGTGTGATTGAAGTTTCTTCTGGTGTACTGCCAGCCAAAGCTGCAGGACAAAGGTAAGACTGATGCCCTCTTGCCAAAACCTGAGGCAGCACGTGATACCGTGTTGCTGGCCTTATGACAAGGAATTCTGCCATCTCTGTGCTGCAGGTGAAGTTTCTCATTGGCCTTCATAGTTTTCTTGGGCAGTTTCATAAGGCACATCCTGTGTTTGACATGGGGTGAAGGTGGCCTGGGTGGCACAGAGTGGGAAGAGGTGTATTGGCTTCAGAGTTTTGCATCGTTTTTACTGTGTAGCCTTTCTGGGTCTGGCATGAATCTGGAGTTTAGTGAGATCTGCTGATGTTGGCTTCCACACCCTGTTAGTTGGTGTTCTTCTGTAGCGGCTGTATTTTCTCACACAAGGTTTCTTGCACTCAGCCTGGTGCTTAAGTCACTTTTGGGTCTTGGACAGCTCAGGTCACTGAGCATGTTGTCAAGACACTTCTCCTCTTCCATGGTGTCTGAGCACTTTGCTGTAGTATGTGTGTTTCCAGAGAAAGACAAACCGGATGGGCTTGAAGAGGCGGAGGGATCTGTCTGGTTTGTCGAGAGATCTGCCTGCAGCAGAGGAATGAATGGAACCTTCCCGTCCCACAGCCTCTGCTTGTGCCTCAGCTGCGGATTCCCCGGCTGTGTTCCTGAACTGGAGAAGTCAAATGTGAAGTTACATTTCTTCTCAGCACCTCCACTTCTGTTGGTGTTGTTGATTTTTAACTGTGTGGTTCATCACTGGCAGGGTGGTGGGGCAGCCCCAGTGAGGAGTGACACTGCCTTTCCAGTTGGCTCCACAGCAGGGCATGACTGAGCAGGGCCGGGATGAACCCAGCTGGCAGCTGCCGGTTGGGCACTGGGAGGAGCATCCACCTTTTTTGTGAGATGTTCTGCAAACCTATTAATGCAATACAACAGTATACCTGTCCTTTAAATAGTCTTTCTCTTGCCTCATCTCACTCCCCCCTTCCAGTTTATATTAAGGGACCTCCTAGGAAAATACTTGGAGGTACATAGCTGTATTTGAGGTCTGTATGTCTGTGGCTTTTCTTCAGACCACCTGAAGAAGAGACTGCAAAGTGATAGAAATAATTACTTGTAAAAGTAATTACTTGTAAAAGTTGCTTGTTAATACCAATGAAGTTAGAATAAGACTTCTTTTAATATCACTTGTTTCTTCTTTCAACAAGATGAAGATGTTTAGGGATTGACAGAAATTTGCTTTTGTATATACACGTAATGAAATGCAACAAACTGCATTGTTTTTCTCCTTGACAGCAGTTCTTTGTGGGCTTAAGTTTGCTGATTCAAGGGAGAAACTGCTGAGTGAGGTTAGGGTTAGGCTATTTAACTTTTATTATATGTTTTTTCTATTCATGCTACCACTAATTCTTCAGTATTAATATCATGTGTAAAGGGTTTTTTCTCTATCCTAAGGCTGTTCCATCCTACTCTGCAGCAGAAATGAAAAGAAATATTATGCTACATTCTTTTTTCTCATTCATATCACTAGTATAGGAAGTTTTTCCTTTTTTACTTTGGCATTTTTTTTCCTTTCTGTTTCAAATTTCTTCTGAATCTTCAGATTTCCTTCCATCATTTCATGCCACCTACTACTACCAGCTATGCAGACTGAGTGCACAAAAAAAAGGGTGTGTGGAATTCATAAGCCCTACCCAGATATTTTCAATTGTCCAGACTCTTCCAAGTTTAAAAATAAGTGGTTAAACTTGTAATATGACACCATTCATATATGTTTAATTCAGCTGTCATTTGCCAAGACTATCAACATGCCAGGTATTCATTCAGTCAAAGATTAAACTTTTAAGTCATTATTTGCTTGAGAGTGAGCAGAAGCAGTACTGAAATGAAATTCTCACTCTTCCTACCCTGTCTCTCTGGACCTAATCCTGTGGTGAAGGACATGTGTGATAAAGCATAGCTTGCTTTTAACAACAGCATGGTCATGATAATTTGAATGAGGTTCATGCATTAATAAGTCTTTAGACATTTACAGGGAGATGGGGCTGCATGCAAATAGTAGTTCGGCTAATGCCTGTATGCATGGCTTGAGTACATGGAAGTGTTTGTATCACTCAAGGTGGACTTTTTGCTGCTGATGTCAAGCATATGTCAGGAGGCATCTGCTTCTGGGCATTCATTTGCTGCTTCATAATAAGCACAAAGGATATGTAATTTTTGATATCAGTGAGCATGGTTTTTGACACTTGCATGCCAGGCAAAACCTTCAGTGTACTCTGTTATTGTGCTTCTGGACGTAACAGACCAACTGCTCTGTCAAATCTAGTGCATCCTCTTGTGAGGATGTGATATTTACTTCATAGCCAACAAATTACCTTAGAGATCATCAAGTCCAACCTAAGGCCTGACACCACCTTATCAACTAACCATGGCACTGAGTGCCACATCCAGTCTTTTTTTAAACACCTCCAGGTATGGTGACTCCACCACCTCCCTGGGCAGCTTGTTCTAATGCCCAGCCATTGGAATGGTCTTTTTCTGTGAAGAATATTTTTTTCAAATGTGTAGCCTGAACTTCCCCTGGTGCAGCTTAAGACCATAGTGTACTAATGCCTTCATGTCTGGCTGCATGGATGCTTCCATGCCTGTTTCTCTGGCTCTGAACATGGGTAGTGATGACTCACAAGTGGTTACAATCTCTCACGTCTGCCATTATTACATGGTAATATTTCTGTCATATAATTTTGTCACCCCCTACTCAGGGTGTGGAAAAACCGTTTGGTCAAGCAGTTTCTGAAACACATTCATCTTCTGCTGGCTCATCTGTACCCAGATGCTGTGAGATTGAATTTAGCTTGCTGGGAGGCCTGGGGCAACTGCAATCTGAGTTGGAAATGTACTTGCTTTGAAGTCAGCATTTGGTGGCATCCTTTTGTGGAGCAGCAAGGAGTGATCAACAGGATCTGCTTGTGCCTGTGTTAGTACATGTCCATAATAATTTCTTTATTCATATTGTTGTAGAGGAAGTTGATGGAAGATAAAGCAAAGCTGTACAGAAGCAGCTGAATCTAAACAGTGAATATAATTTGTATATTGTTTAGTCCTACTTTTCATATATTACTGACTCAGAAGCAGAAATGATGACATATAGCCCGATAGCTTTCTTTCTACATCAGATATATATGCATGATATGCATTTGGGTAAGAGGAGAACAGCCTTTACATGCTGTATGTCATGTGTAGGTGTGAAGCAGGCCTGTGCTTTTGTCAATTATGATGTGCAGCAGCTGTGGCTGTGGAAATACTTTTGTGTTCCTGGCAGGAGAGTGCACCCTTCCTTCACTCGCTGTTGTGAGTAGCCCATGCTAATTCAGCAGCATTTATCCTGAAGTACAGGGGTCAGTTGAGCTTGTAGGAATAACTGTTGTTTCTTCAGGGCTAAAATTAGAACACAAGGGAGACAAGACCCTTTACTTTTGTTTTGGTAGATGTAACTCTGGGTTTCTCCTGCCTTGCTGCTTTGCTTGTAGCTTTGCAGTTTATGTTGGGCTCAGCAGAGATTTATTTGGAGGAACGTAGCTCTGTAAGTTGCATTCAGGATTTTTCTGTCTGGGAAGTCAAATAAGCAAGAGGGGGGATGCTAGGTCTGCTTTGCTAGCAGTTGAGTGTTCTCATCTCTCTTTGGGAAGCAGAGTGCCAACATGTGTCAAGTGAGCAACTGTTAGGTGCTGGCTCAGGGAGTGCTCTCTCTATGCTGGTAATTTCACCAATTATCACTATGCCACTGGCCTTCCTATTTCAGAGGAGGTGGCCAGAGAAATTGTGGTGTGGCAGGTCTGACTTTATCTGGTGTCCTCAGATTTCCTAGACCTCTCTGACTCATTTTAGAATCGGAAATGGTAAAAAACCAGGGTGGTAACCCAGGAAGATAGCCTTGCTTGCTTTTTTAATTGATTTTTTTTTTCCTCTCTTCCCTTTTTATTTTTTTAACTCCTTAGTTGTATTCTTCTGGTTTTTTGTAAGATGTAGTAAGAGCATCTAAGAGAACTGTGCCTTTGCATAGCTAAAAGGCAGCTGGTTGGATGCCCAGGGCAGTACCATGCAGTTGCTCTCCACTTCCCCAAACTTCTCTAAGTGCCATGCTGCTGATGCTCCACGTTCTCCTGGTACCTGGAAGTTGAATTCTCACTGGGGGAGCCAGCAAGTGGGGCTGTCAGCACAGAGGTGAAACTGAGCTCTGCTGAGGTTCTGCCAGAATGAAAACTTGGCTTTCTGCAACATCAGTGGCAAAAGTCCTACTGACTTAACTGAGTCCAGGATATTTTTGTTCTGGTTTTCATCAGTTGTGAGGAGGAAACTCTCTAGTCAAACACTTCCAAACTCATGTTTTCATTCACTGTTGCCAGGTAGGGGCTTTCAGATGGGACAGACACCCTTATTTCAGCAGAGTCTGCCAACAGCTTGTGTGGCCATGAGGTGCTAGATATAAGATGGAGTTTATTTCATTATGCTCTTTGCCTGTATTTAAAAAGAAAAATTGCTTTTTTCACTGGTTAGTTTGGTTTCAGTTTAATTGACAACAGAGAAAGAAAAGCTAATATACTAGCTTTTCATAAGTGTCTGGAAAGTTGGTGGCTGGTAGTGAGAGAGGAGGCCTTGTAACCACCTTGTAAGCAGTGGGGTGACAGCTGCAGGATAAGGTCCAGAGTTGAAGACAGTCATTAAGTGCTGCAGCACTGAAAAGAGCTTGTGAGACTTGTCACCCTTTTTGATATGAAAAGCAGTTCAGACAAGACAAGGAACCTGGAGGAAATTTGATGTCATTATTGCTGCTTTTGCTTTGTTTTTGACAAGGAGATGGAAGTCTCTTGGTTGAAAGTCCAGCTCTAAATCACCATTTTTTGTTACTTGCATCTGAAGTATTTATGCCTCTTGGCTCTTCTAGAATAACTGTGGCAGTTCATGTTATAAGGTAGTCTAATATATCCTGCTTCTTCCTGTGTGGGTGTTGTAGGCTCTGCTGAGTGTGCAGCTGGCTCAGACATGTCTACAAAATCTTGCAATCGCTGCTGTGATGCCCCATCAGTAGTTACAGGGCAGCCTCCAGCATGTTTGCATTGAGTTATCTCTTGAGCAGCATTTAAAGCTCCTCAGCAGCAGATGCCTTCAGTTTCTTGGTGATGGGTAACATGTAACACCATTTCCAGGCTGCTGACAGGAAAGTCTTGGTTTTACTTTGTGAAGTCTATAATGGTCCTGACTCCTGCCTGTTTCCTGAGTCCTGAGCCAGTGCCACACATCAATAAAATGCCCACAGTAATCATCGCTGATTTGAATGTGTGTGATGAAGAGGGAGGGTATTTGGCACCTTCCTCTCTCATTTAATACTGTCTGGGTGTGTTGACATGCCTGATTTATCAAGATTTTCTTCATAATGTGCTCTAGTTTGCACTGCATGAGGCCTATATCATTTTTGGTTTTGAGAGATTTAAAATCCATTAAGTAACGTGTATGCCTACAGGATACATTAAACAGGATTTTAAATGGAAACAAACTAAAAGCACGGGGTTTGCTGGCACATAAAAATCATTAAAACACTTCTTTTCTTACTTGATAAATCAGGATCACACTTCAGAGTCCTCCTATTTGGTATTGTAAGTGTATTTATGTGCTAACATCTGCAGTATTCTTTTTGGTCAGACTTTCTGGTTTCTATATTAACGTAGGTCTCCCACCTCCATACTAGAATTGGAGTGGGGTTTCTCACTTAAATTTATGATATGCTTTTAATAAACCGAAATACTTGAATTTTAGTTTAAACTAAGAAGTACTTGATTCCTCTGTCATTTCAAAAGAAGAGAATATCATAAAAAATGAAAGCAAAATACTTAAGGTTCTAATAAGAAATTTAATAAAGCAAATAAGCACCAGCAAGATAAACAGAAAATCAGCTGAAGCTTTGAGATTTCCTCATAAAAGCACATGTGGCATCCGAGAAGTACAGGGTCTGACAACAGTTTAGACTGTTGTGTCAAAGTTGGATATTTCTTTTTCTCATTGACACTGCATTTTTGCCTCATTAATCTTCATTTAATATACAGCTGTATGGGATTCCTTGCTGTGTGATGGAGTATGTATTAAGATTAAATTATAAATGCTAATTAAGATGATTAGGGAGGGTAAGGAATGTCCTGGCACCTCTGATTCTTTTTCTCTGTGAGTGAATGTAAACTACATCTTGCAAAAAAATGCATTCTTAGATCTTTTAGGGGATTTTTTTTTCTAGCTCCAAAGAGAAGCTTATCAGCCCTGTAGTTCAGGTGCTGACTTCTTGTATGTCATGTAGTTTTCTACAGTTAGAATTTACAGAATAACTGCAGAAGAAAAAAAACCAAAACCGGGGTAGATTCATGCCTTTTGTCTTCTAGATCAGGAAATCCAAAGTAAGTTAGCTTCTTGCTTATCTTCCAGTATTTTAGCAGATGTGGACTTTTGAATGTATGGGGAGCAGTGGGCCTTGAACTTGGACACGGCTTTCTCTTCTCTGCCCCAGGAAATTTGATGTAAGGTCAGCCACGATAAGATCACAAGTGCTTCTCCAAGGGCAAGTGAAGTTGAGAGGAAGCAGAGAGGTGCTATCCCTTTTAGGAGAGTGCAGTGCAGCAGGAAAATAAATGGTTTTTGTAGTCCTGCCTGCTGTGTTTTGTATCTCTCCTGCCTGGATCCTTGTAGCTGTAGAAACTTACCAGATTTCATAAGCAGAGATACCTTCTAGCAGCCTCTAAAGACATTAGGGTAATTGCTAATTTTTAATTTAATTCCTGCCTAGAAGTACAAGTTTCTAGTGTTTTGAGAAGCCTTTTGGGTCCAAGGGGTGCTTTGGAACTGGGCCAGGATGCCTCTTTACTCTGGTCAGAGCCTTTAACTTTTTGTCTGTGTCCATTTCTTTGGTATGTCTGAAATATCTGTGATCTTGTCACCATATGCAGACAGCTGAGTGGAGGCAGGTGAAATAACCTAAGTGTAATTCTGAAAATTCTCTCTTAATGACCATTGCCTGCCTGTTTTTGTAGGATCTGTTTGTGTCAGGGTGAATAGATGAAATGAGCTTCAGTAGTGTATTCCTAGAGTGTTGTCACTGGATGAGGAATTACGATCTGTCAGCTCACAATAACAGCTGTTAGCGTTCACCAGCAGGTACCTATTTAAGCAGGTAATCATGCTAAACAATTCTTTCCCATCTGCACCTCAGATGGACACTGTTTTAAGGCCGTTTCTAGTTGAAAAAGGTATTAGTACGAATAATATTCTGTAGTAATTAGTTGGTGGTTTTCCACTGAATTGCTCACTGGCTTCTAAGCATTTTATAAAACTTAGGAATTAGCCATATATATTGTTTTTTTCTTTGATTCTTTCAAAGCTGTTCCATCTTCTGTGGGAATAAGGCAAGCACTTTACTGCAAGGAGCACTAATCTATGGTCTTCAGGCCTCTAGAGAGTGATTCTCAGTAAGTGGTATTGAGGTTAAAAGTCTGTGGGTACAAAAATAGAGCACAATCTGGGATACCTTTGCTCAACAATGCAGGCCAAATGCACCTTGAATTTACATGTTAGTTGACAGTGCAAGTCACTACAGGAGAGTTTATAAATCAGTGTTGCTAAGCAATAAACTTTTATTGAAGGTGATTGTTGATAAGAAATTAAGAAAGGACAACCACCCTGAAATCTGAACAACACCTATTATTTCAGGGATAACATGCAGTACAGGTGTTTCTGAGGTAGCCTCAGGCTTGAGAAACCATACCTTTAGTCACTGACCCCTCTAGAAACAAACCATCTGCTCATTGCTGACATGATTCACTGTTAATAAACATGATGAAGACTACTGTGTGTTAGTAAAGCCTATTAGAACTGGCAAGCTACCTTTCCAGACCTAGAGAGCTCATCATGGAGTTGTGGCATCTTCACAAACCCACAGCTGAGAGGTAGCAGAGTGAGTGCATCTGAAGGATGCCCATTTGCCCACAACATGCAGAAGGCCAGCAGTGCTTCAGGCCTGTTTGGAAATACTCTTGCTTTGTCTCATGACAGTGTTTTCCACAGATGAGCATGGTTAGTATGAGTCCAGTTAACCAACGTGAATGTGACTATAACCTCATGAATAATGCTGAGAAATATCATTAGTTGTCTTGCCAGAGATTTTAACCTTATATTTTTCACACTTCAGCCATAGTATTTGCCTTCTGCAGAGAATTCAGTGTGCAAAGTGGCTTGTCTGCATGGTTGTAGCCTGCTGTCTGCTTAACTGAATGTCTTTAACAGCTCAGTGATGATTTGAGAGTGCAGAGAACAGAGCAGAGTGCCCTGGTAACAGGGCTTGGGCATTTTACAGTGTTATTATCATCAGTATTCGGGTTTTCTCTCTTAAGTACATTCAGGATGTTAGCATGGATGGCTTTGGCATTTTGTTTGGTTTGGTTTTTTAAGTAACCAATGCCATTTTGCTTATGTATCAATAACATAAAAATAGAGTTCTCTTTTCCCACTGAAGCATACCATGCAAAGCAGCCTGATTTAGTCACAGATGAAGGAACTGGATGATATTTCAGCTGAGCACAAGCAATGTGATGTTTTCCTTGAGTGTTTTCTTTATTTTAGTATTACTGCCGCTTGGAATGGAATGAGACTAATAGATCAATACTTGATAAATGGGGAAAAAACATTGTGAGTTTGTGGACAATGAAGGAAGAAGTTAAAAATACTGGTAGGGATACTGTTCACTGAATGCTTTGCACTAGTGCATTGCTGTTTTCTCTGAATGTCAGTTTAACAACAATCTTTTATTTTGGTCAGCATGAAACTGGCAGACAGTTTTAGCTGAGGTGGTGATGGTTAAACATATTTGAGTCCTAAAGCCTAAATGTTTATTGCCTGTATTCATGTTTTGGTTCATCTGCAACTTCTCTTCTGGCAAATGCCGTTGTGAAAAGAGCAAAGCTTCACCATCCCTGCCTGGAGTGCTGTTTTTCAACTTTGCTTTTCCAGACCACATTTTTTTGAAGGTGAAGCTTCTTACCCATCCTCCAGCATGAATTGTTGGTGGCATTTTGTTTGGATCACATCTCCCAAGCTAAAGAGTTAAAACTATTTCTGTGTATCTGACTGAGAGAGGTGATATCGCTGTATTTTAGATTGCAGAATTTTACCTTTCCAAAATAGAACTTACCTGTGCTTTCTTGCCTTTAACCACCAGAGACTTCTGTTTTTCTTCAGCATATGAATTAGCAGATTAGGTAAATAATTAAGTAATGTTAACTGCTTTCCCATTTCATTCCTATTTACTGATGTGCAACCCAGTAGAGTTGTACAGCATGGCACCAGCTTGTAGTGTGGTCTTTGCCACACACTGAACGTGTGGGTGGTATCTCAGAAGTCCTATGATACAGCTATTAGCGATACAGACCTTACCGTGCTTATTCAGGCAGTGTTTTCATTAACTGCAGTGGGCATGTACCCAAATCTGGGGATTTGGCTGCTTTTTAAAAGATTTTCTTTAGGGCTTGTCTTCTACTTTGTTTTGGGAACTGATACAGGTAGATCCATTAGGCTCCCTGGCGTGGCTGTGGTTACCAAGTGTAAAAGCATTTGGAGGCTCCAGTGTTATTCCTTGATCAGTTAAAGTCCACCCCGTGTACTGGTCCATCCCTGCTTTCCCGCTGAGAGAGGGCTTTCTGAGGTAGCAGTGGGGAGCACTGCATGGCCCATGCACTACAGGAGGTCAGGTTAGAGTGCTTCTGGCTTCTTCTGGCCCTAAAAATTACTCCGTTGTGGAATTGGTGTGTCAGTTGCTCTGTACCAGATCTTGAGGGAATGCCTTAGTGACTGGAAGGAGGATTAGACTTTTGTTGGAAGATAGTACACAATGATTCTTATTGCAAAGTGTGGGTGATGTATAAAAACATAATTATTTGAGGATACCAGCCACGGGCTAACAAATCATTTAGCCTTCCTGTCAGAGGGTGAGCCCTCAGTAGTTCAGCAGTTTTTTGTCAGTGCAGGAGTCTGGGTCCTGACTGGGCAGAAGCCTGTTTTCCCTTCTTTGGCAGCTCTGCAATGTTTCACCAGGACCAGAGTAGCCAGGTGTCTTCTGTGTGTTGGGACATTTCAGCCTCTCATGAAATGGGTCGTATATGGGGCAATGCCTCTGGAAGCAAATTTTATAACAGTTATTCACTGGCACATCCAGGACCAGGAAACTGCAGCCCAACACTTTTAAATGATTGGTTAAGTTGGTGAAAAATTTGAAATTAGAGAGATGATATTAGGAACTACTTCCATTAAACTGTATCATCTCACCTTGACTTCTGTTTATTTTTTTTAACTTCGCCCTTGGGCAGTCATGATCATATACTTCCATCCCTGCTTCCTCTTCTACAAATGTGCTCATTCTATTTGCTTCTGTTCTTTATTTCCTTTTCTTTTCTTCTGGCATAGCAACTTTATTTTTAAAATACATAAAGCTGTAGGGTTTCTCATCAGTAGAATCAAATGGGAGATCAAAAATATAATTAAATAACTTTCATTTCTTTGCCAGAAACAAATTATTTTTTCTTGTCTATTTTGGGTGACTTTATCATGCCCGCAAGGAAATAATTTTCATTGTGTCTATCAGTGTGATCCTGCCTTAAAAATGGAATGATCTTTTACAAGTAATATGAAATTCCAATAAAAGTTTGAAAAGAGAAAAGCATAAAATAATTATATGCTGTAGTAGCCCTGGAATTCAGAGTAAAAACTGCTAAAACAAAGACAGCAACTTATTTTAAAAAATTAATTAGAGAACGCCAATTGTTGCCTGAGCCATATCCACTAGTAATCTAGTTTGTTCCATCTTAGTGTCTGCTGAAGATTTCAGCTCTTTAGAAGGTGTGATATTTGTGTAATATTACTAATTCTACCAAAATATTGGAAATTAATATTGGAAACAAGTTACTACAATAGTAATGCATTTTAGACCTGTAACCTGTATGAGACATTTAAAGGTTTACATTATCTGTGTTGCAAGTAATTGTAATGAATTGGTATATTTAGTCTGATAGAAAAAGTAAACTTGAGAATGTTCTTTGGCATTTTTGTATTGTTTATAATTTAGTTGGTTTTCTTAAGTGTTATAGATCTCAAGGTGGAATGGAGTTCTAGTTTATACTGTAAGGCTGTCTGGGTGAATTTGTGCCTTTTTAGTAGTTACGGACAATATCATGCTCTCCTGGTTTCTGTTCTCAATCTCTCTGAGATTTATTTGACTTTTGGTTTCCATTTTTCAGAATTGTTGAGGTGCCTTGATCTTGCTGCTGATCTGTTTGTATTTCCTTTACATTTGTGTTGTGTATGTTACAATTTTTCTGAGCTGCTGCATCAGAAGCTGAAAGGATTTTACTTACAAAGAGGAAACTTAGCATATTTATTCTGTTGAAGTGGTTGTCCCTTTCCTAGCCAGTGATCTGGGCTTTCTTTGCTTTGTCATAAGCAACAAGCAAAGAATGAAAAGGAAATGTTCTGTGAAAGGTATCTCCTTCACAAGTTAGATCACTGAGAATGAATGACTTCTACCCTGCTGTGTCTTGGTGGTTTGGAGCATGATGTGTGTGCCTCAGGGCTGGGCTTCTGGCTTTGCTGTGCAAGTTGCCAGGGGAAAGGGAGCAAATGAACATACTCATCTGCATTTTTTTTCTTGCCTGTGTACACAGATTTCCCCTCAAAAGACTATAGTAGTCCAATCACCTGAAAATCAAAAATGTTTATTCCCATGTTTCCTGGTTTTCATCCAAGAGACAATATGTCTGTATTTTCTCACCACTGGGCACTCACATGTTGGTTTGTTTCTCCTAATTATGAGATGGGGTGTACATAACTGTCACAGAAAAAAACCTTTGCACCTGTTTGAGCCTTTTGACTAGACTGCAAATTGACTTGACCAGATTGTACTAGTTGGCCATTACTTAAAAAAATTAATTTCCCATAGTTTTGCTATGATAAGGGATGGTTGAGTTTTTGATTTATTTTGGATTGGATTTTACTTGGTTTTGTTAGGTGGGGGTTTTAAGGTTTCTTGGTGGGGTTTTTTCTCTCCTTTTTTTTATATTCTTCATTTTTTCCTGCAGAGTGTGTGTGTATGTGTGTTCCTGTGCTTTTTTTATTGTTCTTGCTTGTTTAAAATGAATGGTTAGAGAGAGACACTGCATAGAAAAGACCAGGTTCTACAAAGTGGTGAATTACGGAGCACTTGCCCAAGTCCTGCTGACACGCATGGAATGAAGTCTTTCTGTACCTGTTAAGTCGCCTTTGTTTTACAGGGTGGAGAGGATTATTTATTGGGAATGGTGGAAATGGGTAGCATTTCACTGTTTCACTTTCAGTTTTTTCTTTCTAAAAGAGTGTGTATGTGTGTGTGTGTGTGTGTGTGTGTGTGTGTGTGTGTGTGTGTGTGTCTTAGACCTTGTCTGAAGAAAGGCAATCTCTGCATAGCTTTGCCCTGGGCGTGGAAGTGGCAGGACCACTGCTGCTCAAAAGACAGATCACATTTTTCTCCGATAGGATTGTAAAGTCCAGGTTACATCTTGTTGCTTGGTAGTTATATATTAATAAATTGTAGGTCCAAAGGGCTTCTGTTACCTTGTCTTGAAGTTCATAATCTGATGAAACTTCTTTTCATTTCTCTTGTGTTTCTTCTGTGCTGAACTACAGAAACACTGATCTTATTAGTCAGTGGTAGTTGCAACCGTAACAGGTCAGTTTCCTCGTTTTTCCATCTTGAGAAACCTGGTGCTTTTACTGATAGCAGTGCTGGTAGGTGATTTATATATTCTGCCTAGCTATTTCATGACTATATGCGTTTTTTTTCCATTTACAGTTAAGTGAGAATAAGTAGTTCAAGCCTCACTAAAAGGTACATTTGTGTATTGGAATCAGCTGCTTGTTTTCACTGTCTCTGTCTCAAGGACTGGATGGAAGCATTCATGTAACCATGAGTTAAACCAGATCTGAGGTGTTCCCACTTGTAACTTCTCCTGCAGACAAGGAGTGGGTACAGGGTCTTAACAGGTATCTCAGTAGTGAAAGATGTTTGTGGAGAGAAGATGGCTGTTGAACTAAATTTAGGTTGAATTTATCTCACACTGAAGAATGGTATGCAACTTTTTTATTGTATGTTGTGGTTTATAGCATGGAAAGTACCCTTTCTTCCCTTGCTTAAAACAGGCTTTTAAATCACTCACTTTCTTTGTGCATTATTTTAGTGGAGTAACAATAAGGCTTTTATTACGGAGTGCTTTTGTATTGTCCTCTATAACCATTGTTGCTCTGACAAAGAAAGATTAATTCTTTTTCTCACTCACATTCAATAGCATTAACCGGCTTCTAGTCAGCTTCTGACTGCAGTTGCTGGAGCCTGTCAGAAAAAGCAGCTGCTCATGTCAGATCTAAGGTAGAGCTAGATCTGTGGATTTCAGTCTCTGATTCATGGAGCTACATTCTACGACAGAGATATTTCAGAAAGTTTGCTAGAAAATGCAAAACTGCGCGACATATCACTCCACAAATGTGAACTGCAGAGGGATCTGCTTCCACCGATATAGTTTGAGA
This sequence comes from Haemorhous mexicanus, assembly GCF_027477595.1. Classification (NCBI taxonomy): domain Eukaryota; kingdom Metazoa; phylum Chordata; class Aves; order Passeriformes; family Fringillidae; genus Haemorhous; species Haemorhous mexicanus. The sequence goes on along the minus strand of NC_082341.1, from coordinate 85,982,741 downwards.
TCTGTCATTTGGAAAATGTTGAAAACCAGGAATTTCAAGCAGTCACAGTGAGAATATGTAAGTCACTGTTGTGGAAAAGTTCGTATGAGGTCACCTGAACTGTTGCTAGGTTAGAGAGACTGCAGTGGGAATGTTTTCCCTTTTCCTTTCTCTGATGTCCCTGAAGGAAACAGACCTGCCCTGTCCTTTCTGCACAAAAGAAAAGGAGGATTGTAGTATCTAAAAGGCCCTGTCAGCATAATGCCAAAAAGGATATGCATTGTTATATGTTATATGGAGTTAAAGTGAGCATGGCTGGTCAATGTATGGCTGATGCTTTTGTTGGTGTGATGCCTGATTTGCTGGCACACACTGCCCCCCTCTCACCCCCAACTTCAAGCGGTTTCATACAAGGTCTGTAACTGCAGAATTGGCTGAGGAGTACTTGAAAAGTTTTTTAAATATATTAAAAAGATAAAAATCACACTCTCATTAAGGTGTCTGACCTTGTTTTTCTGTTCCCATAGAAAACCTCAGGCAGGTTTATGTTATCGCCAGGGAACAGATGCCTTGTTGTAGCATAGTCCCAATTTACTTCCAGCTCCTTCACTAGCTTCAAAACTCGGTCCTTCTTCATTTCTTCCCTGAAGTTTCAAGTGTCTACAGCTTCAGCTAATTTCAGTTTCATGATTATTTTATTACCATTGCTTTATTTCTTCTACCTTTTTTCACTGTGAGATCTCTAATTTATGAGGTAAATCATAATTGCAACTAGTTCTGCCAGGCTCAGAACACTTGCCTGCTTCTTTTCTTTCTACCCCTTGGTACTTTGTCAGATGCAATGTGGTGGAATTAGCGCCCGCATTAAAGAAAAAGCTGCAAGAACAAAAAATAAAAGCTTGTTTTAAGAAACAAGTTATAGTTTACAGTAGCTCTATAGCTACTTCTGTTGATGTAGTTGGTATTATGAAAAGCAAGAGTTACATGATTTGTAAATCGATGTGAAGTTAAACTGATTGTACGGCAGTTTTGCCATGAGTCCGGATGTATGCAAAATTCCCATGTCTTCCACCACCTGCTTACAAATAACAACTGTAGCTAAACATAAAAGGACCTGAGGAGAAGATGAATCCAATTTTTTTTTTTCTTCGATAGACAAATAAATTAAGAGTTTTGTTCATGGAGAGTCGAGCTAGTTAATTACTTGTCAATGCTCTGAACTTATCATCACTTCAATGGGGCGGAGCATAGGAGCTGCAAGTTAGTGACTGATGATTTCATGCCTCACTCAGTGAGTATAGGATAAAAATGGAATGTTCAAGAAAATTTCTGATGAAAGAAATATTTCTCTCTACTAGTAAATAAGGCAGTACCTCTCCCTGCATATCTGTAGAGAATGCTGTTTGTTATGCACACAGGGAAGGAAAGGCAGTATCTTCACTGCTGATGTACCACTGCCTTGTTGAGGTCTCACTGAAATGAGCATTTTCAAGGAAGTGTAAAGAATTTTTGCAAGTTGAGACATGTCACAGAGATTGTTGGTCAAATGCAAATACTGATTACAAAGTATGGAGGGTTTGGACTACCTCTGAACACTTTTTTTTTTTGTTGTTTTTTTTTGTTTTTTTTTGGTTGGTTGGTTGGTTTGGTTTGGTTTGGGTATTTTTGTTAGTGTGATAAAGCTGTTACTTTTTTCTTCTGCCAGAAGCTTACATGATAATCCAAACTAACTCTGTTTAACCTTTTTATCTGCGAGAATAGAGGTTATCTCTTATTAAAAAAGAATTTGATTTAGTATTTCAGTTCAGTTTTTAATTTTTTTTTCCCCTATGCACAGTTTTGCCCTTGGCTGATTTGACCACTAAGCTTTTCCAGCTTTTAAGAATTAGAGTGCTTTTTCTGTACTTTTCCTTTCTGGACCTCAGTTCATGTTGTTTGCAGGGCGAAAATCGTGTGAAGAATCATAATCTCTTCCTGCACCCTAAAAACAGGCAGATTAAGGAAGTGCAGGCGGTAGGCCTCCACAATAATTTCTGAGTAAATATTTTACTGCTTTTTCCATCTGTTACACTAAAATCTGACTTAAACTAAGCATAAATCTAGTCAGAAGAGGTCACTGGAGTATTAATCATCAGAGTTAATCCTCTTAGACATGTGTTTGGTATGAGGCCAGCTATTCAGAAGTTTAACAGCACACATATGTTGCTTATCTGTCTGGCTGCTTGCCAAAGAAGTAAACTTCAATTCTGTGGTGGGTTTATATCTCTGTAAAGTACGCTGCTTGTTTGGTGCAAGCTGATGAAGCTTTTCTGTATATCACACATGGTGCATAGCCTGCTACTGAAGAATGAGTTCCTTTCAGGGTGCTTTTCAAAGAGCTGTAGTGTTGGTGTTGCATGGTAAGAAGTGATATCATTCACAGTTGACCTTTTCATGGTGCTTCCCTATGAAGTACGATGAGCCAGATTTAATACTACTAACTTAGAGCAGAGGAAGAGTCAATGTTTCAAGTAGAGTAATACTGTGGAACCCAAATATAGCTGAATGAAACCTCACCCTGCTTCCACTGCTGCCATTCTGACTTGGAGGAAACATTCATGTACATAAATACAACTCTTTCTTAGTCAGGTCTGGACTGGACCCAGCATTTCTGTTTCTCACTTCATAGGAGTATGCTTCATACTCGACAGAAAAATGATTATATCATATCCTAATTATGGAACTGATTCATTCCCTGGGGCATGGAAAGCAAACAGTAGGAGTGAGCGCATCATTAAAAAATTAGCGTATTTTTAGAGAGGAGGTAAAAATAAAAGTGCAACTCCACTGAAAAGGTTAATGATGAAGAAAGAATGACTTGCATTAAAGGAACTTTTAAAAACAGTCTGAGATTATGGCGAAAAGAGCATATATTTCTTAGTAATGTGTTTGGATTTTCTTGGAAGAAATTATTAATTTTCTTCTTGCCTTTCTTTCTCAAGGAGAAGAATGAAAGCTCGTGCTCCCCCTCCACCAAATCAACCTTCTCCAGCAAGTAGAATTCAAAGTGAGCCCAAGTCACCTGCAGAGACAGCTGTAACTTCTGATCAGAACCTTGTGAGCATGAAGGAGAACATGATAAACAGACTGGTGGACTTCACAGTTGTTTTACCCAGTGGTGTGGAGCAGAAGTGCACAGTGCAAGGAAGGTAAGGCTTTGATTAGCTCTCACTTTTTGAAGCCTTTTTTTCCCCATGGGATGCTTGGTGATGCTGTCCTTCTGAGTTTATGGGGCTTCTCTGTCGTGCTTTTCTCTGCATTTTAAGCAGCTGTTGCACCAGAGTCCTGAGAGCCAAGTATAAAGGATCCTCTCTTCTGGGGCAAGAAGGATTTAGCAGCTATTGTGTTACTGTTTTCCCCATGGATCAGCACGTGTATGGATCTATTCCTTTGATGTGTGTCACTGTGCTTAGGTTGTATCACATCTCATAATCCAGAGTGGGCTTGCTGCAGTGGAAGTAGGTGCTGCTGGCAAACAGTCCTGACAGTATAAGTGCCTGGAGGCATGCCAGGAAGCAGGCTCAGAAGATGGATGATTCATCACATTCAGAGATCCCGCCTTCACAATTGCAGTGCAGTTGTGTAGACAGCAAAGTATCTGCTCATATTTAGGAAGCTTTTTATGTATAAAAGTGTATTTTTTTTCCATGGAAAGAGACAGGGATTTTCTGTGTTACTTACTGGGTATAATCAAGAGCAAATTGTATTGGAAGGGTAATTTTGAGATAATTCTCTTCACTGTGGGAGCTCTTCTTTTTCCTCATTCTTTCTGGGTAAATTTTTTTGAAAGAGGGAGACATTGCTTTAGGAAATAATATGGAGAACTTTCAAAAATATAAACAACACTATGATGAAACCATAGCAAACAGTGTTGTGGTCAGGAGTAGTCAAGAAACTGTAGGAAGTGTAACACCACATTCAAAAGGTATGTAGTTATAGGCACACAGTTTGTGGTAATTGGGAGTGGGGCTGCGGTGGAGCCTCATCCCCAGTGGGCTGCAGCTGTGCAGGGCCGGTGAGCAGCAATAAAGGTATTACCTGGAGTGCCCAGGTGCACTGACCAGTCACCAAAGGGTGCAGAGGGCACACAGGTGTAAGGCCTGTAAGATGAAGGGTAGAAAAAGGTTGGGCTGAAGAATAATAAAGAGCAGATGCTGGAAGTTTTCTCAAGTGGCATTATTGTGTATGGGCTGATGCTGTCTGATATTGTGTGGTGACACTCTGTGTATTGTGGCTGTCTCAACTGTGAAATTGAGGTGCCTGTTGATAAATCAGGTTCTGTGTTCATTTTACAATAATTTTTTTGATAGTTTGTCTGCATTCTAGCAGAACTACTTTCTGGTCTCATGTGCTAGTCTGTGTTGACTGTTTCCCTCAGAGCACATTTTGATGGCCAAGGAGGATGTGTGAACTGGTGTTCGGTGGTGTCTGGGACTTCTTTCTCCCCGCTGCTTTTCTTGTAGACACTGTCATTAGCTTATCCACTCTTGGGAGACGAGTGCAACTTGGGGGTGTCCACCCAAAGCCAAAGTGATGTTAAAGGTTTGAAAGAAAAATAGTGCTTATCAGAGCTCTCAGATAAGATGTGCAGTGATAGAGTTTTTATAGGGGGATTTGGACTTATTCAGAGAAAGTCAAGAGCAGGCCTGGTAAGTGGAACAGGACATGAAACTCACTGGCCATTGGAGCCCAAAGAAAGGTGATATTTCATTGGCAAATGCAAGCCACCTGGGAGCTGACAAGAGGTTAATATTCATGCAGCATTTTGTACTAAGACATAGATAATTGCCATAAGGTTAGAAACTTCTTTCCTCTCCAAAGCAAGTGGTCCGAGAGTGCTATGAGTAGTCTTTTATTGTGACTTTTTGAGGAACATAAAAGCTACAGGAGCAAAGAACAAGTAGAAAGTCCCTGTACAGTAAATATTCTGTGCCTCACACAGGTGTTTATCATTATGTATCTCATACACTGAGACTGAGTGTTTTCTTATTAGAGTCTTTAGTCTGTGGACAAAAACCTGAAATGGCAAACGTGAAACTTTGCGTATTTCTCTGAGGTTATTTATATCATCTGCATTAAGCATTCTAAGCAACCAAAATGTTCTATTTGTTGTCTGAAAGTGCTCATTTCTCTCCAGGGTCTGCATGACAGGTACAGCCTTCTGATTTATGTGGCAATTAAATTCCTGTTTGTGTTAATGTGGTAGTCTGCACATCACTGGCGCCTAACCTAGGCTGTGGCTCTTCCTCCTCAGTGGTATCTCAAAGACTTGGAGTGGAGAAGTTAGTGACACTATTAGCCAGCTGTGGGAAGTGGAAGATGATAGAAACTGAGAAAGAGGAATTAATCATCCTAACAAGCTATTAAATGAGAAAACAATATTCTGTAATAAGCCCTGTATTACGGTGGCATCGGTCTATGAACAGACCTCGTGTGTGCTGCTGTTCTTTCTAATCACTGGAAGATGCAATTTTCTGTACGTTGGCCCTGGCTTTGTTTTTAGGTATGTAGAATAGTGAAAAATAATAATGTCAAGATTATCTGAAACTTTTAGGGGGTGGACTGTCCTAAGGTTTGGGGGAAAGCCCAGGTTTTCTCAACTTTTTCCATTGTTTTGGTATTGAAATCTAAACAGCTATGAAATACAATGATACTCAGGTGTAAACATTAAATGATGAAGTTACTGGATCTTATAAAATGTAGCAGTTTTTTGCTTTTTTTTTTTTGTGGTGGTTTTTTTTTTTTTTTTTTTAAGGTTTGTGGCAAGAGAAAGAGCCAGTACAGGTAATGAATTATTTTCCCTGCTCACTCTTTTTATCTGTGATGATATCATGGAAGGACATTTCAGAAAAATCTGCTGTTGTTTATACTACTTTAAATCTTCATTATTTTTGTTGCCATCATTAAAACTGTTTCCTTCAGAATTTCTATTTGGCTACCCTGGGGAAAGAGCTTTTCTGTTTCAAAAAAATTTGCAAATCTTTGCCCTGGGCATATTCTTAATGTAAAATGATTCTGTAATTTCAGGAAAGCAGTTCACAGAACAATGAAGTACACTAGATTATATTTAAAAATATAAATACTGTAGATAATTAGTATCACTTAAGATTATTATAAGTCAACTTAAAGTAAAAATAAAGTCTTTCAATTTGTTCATTGTATGTAGGCAAAGCAACATGTTGTAATTTAACTTTGTTCTCTATGTAAAAAGTTCCTGCAGATATCAGCAGGAGGGCAGAATGTTCTCATTAAGTTTTCTTGGAGACACTAAGAAAAAAAGTTTTACTATTTAAAGATATTTTATTGAAATCTGGAACCTTGAAATTGTTTTATTTATAAAAGTTAACTTAAGCTGACAGTCTAACAGTTTATTGCCATCTTGTAACACACAATTTGTTCGAGAATTTGAAAATGTGTAGCGCAGATTTTTAGTACAAAGCTGAGTCATTAGGGAGTGTGTGCAGCGATAGAATAGTATAAACAGTTTTCTTTTTGAAGGACTTAATCCCTGGGAACTCTGCTGTAAAACATGTAGAAGGATTCCTTAAAAACTGTTAGCCTACTTCCCCTTGAAAAGGAGGGAAACACAATTCTGTGTTTGTACTTGTGTATGAGCACTAACTGATGTGCTGAAAGGACAGGTAAAGCATTGGCCACTTACACATTTTATGCATGTAGATCTGTAGCACATCCACACAAGTGGTTAACAGGTCTGGGAGAGGTGGTGGGTAGACATTTAGATGGAAAACAAGTGGAAAAGCCCCCAGGTTATCAGTTTTCTGTTCATGATTCTCAGAGGCAATACTTTCAATGGGTAACCCATAAATAAAGGGATCACGCATCTGGTGTCACTGAGGAGGACTTCCTGATTAACACAGATAAATACATTAACACAGCAGCTTGGAACTCAGTAGTATTTGTAATGCACTGTAGAAAAATGGGGATGTTTGAAGCTAAGTGAGGTTTGTTTTGAAGTTGTCAACACATGGATGACCAATATGCTGAAAAGTAAACTGGACAGTTGTTGCTCCTGCTGTTATCTTCCATGTTACACAAATTCTCTTATACATATGATGCACATAGAGCAGGACGCTAGAAGTGGTAATAAACCAGCCAAAGCTGTAGTCTGATTCTGCAAATAATGGAGGACAGAGTTCAGTACAGAGTAATGTCAGTATATTCAGAAAGACTATTCTCACATAGTCTCTTTATTGTGGCCTTATAGCTCAACATACAGAACAGCATTTCAGGAAAGATTGAAGGTTTGAAATCAGCCCAGGTTGGTAAAACATTCAAGAGGTGTTGTCAGAAGAAGATAAACAGGTCACATGGCAAAAGGGTTAAAAAATAGTTTAACTAAATACTGAATAAGAGTCAGGTCCATTGTACAGTAGTTCAGTGTAGACTAAAGGGGGAGGGGGGAAGTTTTCCTAGAATTTATGTTGGAAGGGACCCCTGGAACACACAGTCTCTAGGCAAGTTTGAATACTTCAGAGAGGAGGTTTCTGGATTTTTCTGCACCTCTTTTCCAGGGCTGGAACCATCTTTTTGGAGACAATATGTTTACTTGTATCTAAATGGAATTTCCTATTCAGCACTTGTCAGAAGAGTCTGTTTCTGTAACCCTTCAGTTCATGCTTACAGACAGTAGCAAGGTCTCTCTTCACCTTTCTTGTTCTAAGGCTCAAAAAGCACAGTCCTCTCTCTCATCTTGAGTGTTCCTTCTGTGGACTTGCTCATTTGTGGAAAATAAGAGCCAAATGTACAGGAGCAAGTTAAGAAAAGAAATAGAAAACATTTATAAGTGTCTTATTTATCACATTTCCCGAACTTTTTGGATACAGCTTAGTACTTAGTGTGCACATTTTTGTTTGTGTAATAAAAGTTGTAATATTTTCATTAAGCTGCTGTACTTTGGAGCTTGCAAAAATAAAGATTGATGCTATTTTTCTAGTTTAAATGGAAATAGTGAAAGAATTAGAGACTTTGGGTCATCCATTCCCTTTACAGTATTACTTTTCCAGTCAATTGCTAATGCAGATTCTTAATGCATATTTGACATTGACCTAAATAAAGAAGATTGTTTCCTCCAATTTAAGATTATTTTTAATTTATTTTTTTTATTTAGTAATGGAATCACAGAATAGTTTGGGTAGGAAAGGACCTTAAAGACCATCTAATTCTACTCCCCCTGCCATGCACCAGGGACTTGCTCAGAGCCCCATCCAACCTGGTCTCTCATGCTTCCAGGGATGGGGCATCCACAGCTTCTCTGGACCAGTTTCTGTGCTTCACCACTCTCACAGTGAAGAATTTCTTCCTAATATCTAATCTAAGGCTACTTTTAGTTTGAAACTTTTACCCCTTGTTCTATCACCACATGCTCTTGTGACAAGTCCCTCTCCAGTTTTCTCCTAGGCCTGTTTAGGTACTGGAAGGTATTTGTAGCACGAAAGTAGAAGATAAAAAAAAAAAAATTGTTTGAGAGAATACAACTTTACCCTGAACATTTATTTTTGGATGTACAAGGCTATATTTTAAAATGGATTTCTCTGTGTGATCCAAGGAGGTTAAGCCAAACCATACCCAAAACATCTCAGTTGTTTTATACTTCCTAAAAACCATAGGCCTCTGCTGCATTTTACTGGAGAAGAGCAGGAAACAAGCAGTCTGGTCAGACTGGATCAGAGCTGGATCAGCATGATAAGTATTGCTGATACATTAGTTATTCTTTACTGTCCAGAAGTGGCATTAAATGTCAAACAGCTTAGTAATAAAATATCGAAATAGAGACAAAGTACTCTCCTTTGTAAGAATAGTCATATGGACCTTTTTATATGAGTCTTAAATTGTCTTCTCCCTCCAGTTTTGTTTCTGTGCTCTAGTATTTGCTTGTCAGTCATTAACCTTTGGTTTGTCTATTATGTAGTGTTTAGTTACCCCCACAAAAATTTCAGCAACATTGTACTAAAATAAAAAAAGTAAGGTGTTTCTTAGCTGAGTAGTTAGAAAGACAGGACATATTTAACTTAATTTCAGCTTTAGATTTAAGACCTGCCTCAATTTCAAAACAGAGTATGTTCTCTACCAGATATCCAAGCAGGTTAATAGAAAGTGGGGATCTGTGTGGAACAAGGTGGAAGCAAAGGAAGGATTGTCTCTTTGCTTCTTCCAAGAGCCATATTCAGCCCAAGGTTAGAAAGAAAAGTTGGTCTAGATTAGTTGATTACTATTCTCTAGGTGTGTTTAGTGACTCTCTTCTGTGTGTAGAATATACATGGAGTTACTTGAAATAAAACTCCCACTTAAAATCAAGCTGTACTGTATTAATGGTTTAGAAAGAAAATTTTTTCAATTTGGTGCCATGGAAATCTGATGTAAGAATAACTTCATTGCAAGGGTTTCCCAGCTCTCTTACTTCAATTGAAGCACAAGGATTTTGAACTTTGTTTGTGCAATTCCTTTCATTTCCTCCTTTCCTCTCTCCGCTTCTTATTTTTTTCTTTACACTTCAGAAGCTTTGTGAAAAATTTTCCCTGAATTTACATTTTTTAAAGAGCATGTGATTTGCTTTGAAGCTTTTTCAAAAGCTTCAGCTGTACTTTCAAACGGTATAGATGAAGGCTAGGGATGCTTTTCATGAAACAATTGTGTATTCTGAGCAGCATGGCACAGTTTTGGATGTTGCAGACCTCCTTGAATGTTATGTTTAATGCATGCCTGTTTTTAATCAGCAATAAGGTTAAATCTCAGATTTGGCTGGATTTTTGAATTTTCCGTTGTCCAGGCAAATTTGTTAAAGTTGCATGATTGTCTGTAACTTATTGTCTCTGATGGCTGCTGTGGATTCTGATCTTGTTATAGTTGTGGTACTGTTGCTGCCGAATATATTTTATAATTTCGGTGGTGTATGTTTGTAATCATAAATTGCTATTTTGATGAAGTATCTTCTCTTTAGAAATACTTTTTCAAGAGGCAAGATAACTATCCAAATTTGAATGAACTATCAAAGTATTATGCACTGCAGAAATATGTTACTGTTCCACTTTAAATATAAATGTCAAGCACATAGGACACCATGTATTATGATTCTGCCAGGTTATTTCATTTTCTCTGAAACTATAGCAAGAATGCTGAGGGAAAGCAAACACATGCAAATTTTAGTTTAAAATAAATATGTCTGTAAACAGACAAGTTGAGATCTGTATCAGGAGAACTGATAAGCACTTTAAAAAAATGTGTACTGCACAGTTTAATGAGTATTCATGCAAATACTGGTGTAGGTGGGATTCTTCTGTAGTTTCTGCTTAGTAGCTGTAAATATCTGTTGGTTTGTGGTGTGTAGCATATGAATTGAACATACTTGTGAAACACAGATGTTTTCAACTTGTGGACAGTGTCAGAATGAGTCATTATGAAATGAGCTGATACAGTTTTGATTTGGATGCTTGTCCTTTGAGAGGAAGTCAGTTTTTTGGGATGCTGTGGTCAAACCAATAGGTGCTCAGATTTGAATATTGGCACCTGGTGTGGCCACTGAGGACATAGATACGCCTCTGAGAACACAGAGGGGTTAAAAGCAGAGAACTCCCAGGGGGAAGCTCTCTTGGGTTCTATCTGTGAAAGAGGTCAGAGTGCCCCAGCGCAGCGGCAGGCTGGGCGGGGGAGGGGAAGCCACCAGGCCTGAGTGAGATAGGCTGGAGCTTTGGACAGAGAAGGGAGGTAAAGGCCCCTGCAGGATGGAAGGTGGAGGAGCACTGAGAGACATCGAGTAGCCCCCCAGAGAGAGAGAGAGACAGAGAGAGAGAGCTTGTGCCACCTTGGAATTCGATATCATGTGCTGGCAGCACGGCTGGCCGGGAAGGAGAATGGGGGCGGCGAGAGGGTGTCCCGCAGGGCAGCGTGGGAGTTCTGGACAGGCAGAGCCTGATATTTTAACCCTTTTCTTGGGTGATGGAAACCTTACAAATGCTGATCCTCCTGGAGCTGAATGAGGAGAGAGATAGAGATGGAATAGCAGGAAATGGGCAAGTGTGATGAAAATCCGTGCAAGTGAAAGATGTCTGAGAGAAGTTCAGAAGAATTCTAGGTGGGAGGAGGTGATGGAGTGGCCTTTGGCTGGACTTTTCTTTTATAGCCATGGACAGAACCATTTTTTCTGTGACACAGAGACTGCATTTAGGGGGGAGGCCATGGCTTGGAGCCAAGAAAGTGCAGTGATGTGATGTGAAGGAGTGTGTGAACAGAGACAACGGGTGAGGAGGGTGGTGGTGGTGCCCTCGATCTTCAGTGAAGAAGATCTCTGTTCTGGAGACCCCTTGGCCCCAGGGGGTGAAATTTGGGGGGGACAGGTGTCCCAAAAGTGCGAGACTGTGCTCTTTTGGAACTGGGCAAAGCACCCTTAAAAGGAAAATCCTAGGAGCAGCTCTGGTCCATGTGCAGTGGTGAGAGCACTGTACATGGAAGGAAGATGTCACGATGGCAGATGATCTCCGGGCGGTGCCACGTGTGACATGGAAACACAAGAGGCTTCAACTGTGTTTCCAGGGGAAGCCCATGGCGCAAGAGGGACTCCTGTCTTCTTGATGAACTGAGAATTGATTATCTGAAGGGTGGTGATGGACTGAGAGTTAGTGATCAAAGGGGTGGTAACTGAATTGAGAATCCAAGGTTTTGTCCTACTGTGATGTATTGGGAATTTGGTGGGAGGAGGAAGAATGTTTTTGGAAGGTTTTCATTCTGTGTGTTTCTTTTATATATTGTAAGTTAATAAAGCTTTTTTCCTTTTATTCCTAAGCTGGAGCCTGCTTTGCTGTATTCCTGGTCACATCTCACAGCAGACACTAGGGAAAATATATTTTCATGGGGGCACTGGCATTGCGCCAGTGTCAAACCATGACAATGCTACACGTTTGTATTTGTGCTCTGTATGTTAGCAGTTGCCACAGTGCACTCTGTTCTGAAGCATTGTATACATACTAATGGCATCTGTTTTCCTTATTCCATCTTCAGTCATCATCTTCCGAGTTCTTCCCTTTTCCCTGAGATCATGTTCTTTCAAATTTCCCACGCTTGCCACTTTTCCAGCTCACACTGTGTAACTCAGTTAAACTTGAAAAAGGTTACTGTAAAGAAGGTCCTTCCTCTTCTCTTGCATGAGAAGAGCTGTCACCTACCAGGTAATAAGGAATTACTCTAGTTTTCCATTTTTGTTGTCTTTGCCATTAGCCCTCCAGCATTTTTCACCAACTTCTTGAGCAGTTGTTGGCCAACAACATACCTATAGAAAGAAGATTGTTGACCTTCCACAGGTGCCAATAGCTTGCAGTGTAAAGGATAATTCTTGAGCTACAGATGTAATGGTGCTGGCTAATAACCTGTGGAAGATTTTATTTTCTTTGAATTTGCTTGATTTTTGAATCTGTAAACAGTTTTCCCAGTTTAAACATTAAAAGAAGTGCCAGTTCTCTTGGCAAATTTGCTGTCTGTGCATTTATTTTCACTTCTGCTAGAAGACAGATATCCCACTGTATATGACAGATTCCAGCTACAGCTGGTTTTTTTTAGCTTACGTTGTTTTATTGGTGACAGACTGGTTTATGAAAACAAAACTTTTTAGGAAAATGACCATTTTTAATAAACCTATTTTCTTTGATTCTATACAGAATTTTTGAGGGGAAGGCTGGGAAAATAAAAGTACCCTTCATTGCCATTGCAGAGGAGAATTTCTGGAGTGTGGGGGAGCACAGTTCATATCTCCTGTATTAGGCAGTACTCAGCTCCAGTGAACATTGAGTTCTTGACACAGAATAGAGTAGTTCTGTGGAGAGGCACGAAATGAGAGAGACAGTTGCTGACTCTTTTAAAACTTCATGTTTTAAGAATCATATTGCAGTAAGACTTGCTAATAATGGGGACACTCAGAACCAAATGGTTTTTCACATGGTTAATGTCTTCACCAAAATAAATATGGACAGGATCTCTTGTACTGGAAAATATTGCTGGTGTCCAATGGATGTGGAGAAATCATGTGGAAATTAGGCCATATCTACCATTTGTTCCAAATTTAAGAACTCCATTTTGGGTTATGTGATTGTTCAAATCTAGGTGGAGTTTCCCAGACTGTGAGTTCATAATCTACTCATATCTTGTCTTCACATTAATGAACAGAATTTGAACTGAAGCATTTAATGTATGGATTTAGTACATTATGACCCTCAGTTAGAGCATGATGCTTAATAACACCAAGGTTGTGGGTTCAACCCCCATATGGGCCATTCACTTAAGAGCTGGACTTGTTGGATCCTTAAGAGTCACTTCCAACTCAGAATATTCTGTCATCTGTGGTCTGGAAGTAAATAAGATGCACTTTGTCTGCTCTTGGCTGATGTTTGTTAGTGGTATGATTGGCACTGCTGTCTGCTTGATAGTGAACAGTTAGTTGTGAGGTCATAAACAGACACTAAAGTGGGAATATATTTAATTCCTATCATTTTATCTGATCTGTTTTGCATTTCAAAGCACTAGCACTGTTCCCTCCCAAAGATTGTTAACTAGCAGCACATCCAAAGCTTGTGTTGTCTTTTATCCCCTCATCTTAAAACAGGTAAATTTTCTAGCAATGTTTTTTTCTCATGCTAATGGTGAATTCTTCTTCCTTGTAGTAAAGCTGTGATGGATGTGTTGGTTGATTTATGCAGCCAGTATCGCTTAAATCCATCTCAACATAGTCTTGAACTAAAGTCTTCGGGAACTCAACAAGTTCTGAGTTACAAACCAAACACTTTGATAGGAGCACTGGATGTACAGACAGTACTTCTGAAAGAGAAGATTCCTGAAGAGAAGCCTAAGCGACCTCTGCCAAGGGTCCCTGAGGTCAGTACTCTTGGAGAGCTAAAGTGATGCTATGAAACATCATTCCATTCCTATGATTTCAGTTCTTCCAATCTTTCCATCTTTAAACCAGATGGGAAAGACTTGGAATTGATTATAACCCTCTTTACTAGCTTATTTAATAATGTTTTGCATGTAGTTTAGTAGAGGCTAGTCTAGACATTTAGACAAAATGGTATGTTGCATGTGTTCGGATAGATGGAAGTCTGAAGATTAGGGCAATTGAAAATTGCAGTAATGGCTGAAATGAGAGTGGGGTTGTGTGGAGATGGTGTTTTGGTGATATTTTGTACACCATCTTCATTGAAGGTATGGGAGAAGGCTGATCATTAATAAGTGTATTTCACAATACAGTGAAGATTAAGAAGTAGTCATTTTCCAAATGTTTGCTGAAATTTTCTATTGTTCTAATAACTATATCTAATAATACTCTCCCACCTTTCAGAGTGGGACTTGAAAACTTTTACATCACATCTACCTCTGATTCCTTTTCCCTCTTTGTGTGTTCTTGTGAATATCTCCTTACTGGAAAGCGAGGTCTGAGATTTTATTCTTTGAAATATTATTCTTTTGCAATGTGTAGTAAGTTTGCCTAGGAATAGTCAAGACAAAATGGAAATCCTCAGTGCTTTTCTCATTGTGAGATGGCCTATCCACCACAGAAGGGGGACTGAGAGTTTGTGTTTGTTTCTGCAGAAATCTGTGAGGCTGGTAGTAAACTACCTGAAGACACAGAAGGCTGTGGTTCGAGTTAGTCCAGAGGTGCCTCTCCACAACATCATCCCAGCTATTTGTGAGAAGTGTGAAGTCAGTCAAGAGCACATTGTTCTTCTGCGGGACGGCATAACTGGGGAAGAGCTGGAGCTTACCAAGTCCTTGGAGGAGCTAGGGATAAAGGAGCTGTACGCCTGGGACAGAAAAAAAGGTGAGCCAAGACTCAAAGCAGTCACTGCAGGGCTATATGATGTGACAACAATATTATGGGCAGGTAAAAGCATTCCTGCTGCCATTCTTTTGGGGTCCAGCTGAAACAGCAGAGTGAGATCTCAGTCTGGAGAGCAGCATGGGTTTGTTCAGTGAGCTGTGCCCAGAGCAGCAGCCAGGTCAGCAATGTGCCCAGCCATCCTTGGATGCTCTTGGGCCTTGTGCCAGGCTGGGCTGGACTCTGGCAGGGTGCAGGCTGGCCTAGGGCAGGGCAAAAGGAGGAGCTTTGCTGTGTCCCAGAGCTGCTGTTGGTAGAGGTGCACATAATACAAGGGGCCTCATCCAGGCAGAGTCTGTCACCTGCCTGTGCTGTGAGCTGGAGAGAAGGAAAGAAGAGACATGCCACAGTCATGGCAGCTGTGAAAGCTGAGAGTCAGAGGCGACATACCAGGGCTTATGAGATACAGTCTGGACAGGATCAGAGACAGTTCCTCCAAAGAGCACAGTTACTGACGGTTTAGTGAAGAGGTGCTAAGAGGTATTTGTATTTAAAATTTTGTTCTAATGTTTACCTATCCTCACTTTCTGTTCTCATAGACAAAATTGTAATAGCAGCTTTTCACAGTTGAGTTTTATCAGCCTGATTATGTATTTAAATAACATAATTCTGTGATGTGCTTTAAAATATGCCTGCTTTAAAAATACACATTGGCAAGCACTACTTCCTTTGAGGTCAGATTGTGATATTCATTAAAATTGTCTCCTGCAGTTTTTCTCAATTGCTACCACTTCCAGCACAGTAAATGTCCTTATTTATTGTTTAGAAAACGTCATTCTTGTAGGTGCTGAGCTGTAGGCTTATTTTTTATTTATAAAATTATTTATTTATGTTGACATTCTGTCTCTTCTTTCCAACTCTTTGAGAAGTGACAGTTCTACCTCTGTGCGAGTCAAATTTCAGGGAGTTTAGACTTCTAAGTAAACTAAATATCTCCTTTTCTTTTAAATTGCTGGGCTGTTCCAAAAAGAGGCTGACAACATGTCATAACTCAATTGCATGTTTGTTTTTTTCAAGACATGTTTACTGTAATTAAGCTAGCCATTTTAGAGCAACATATTGAATGTGGAGTGTATTCAACAGCATTCATTCAACATACTTCGGGGACAACTTAGAGAGTAATTATCATAAGCCTTCAGTAAAGTCTTTTCTTTCAAATGAAAGTGGTGGTGTGTATGCTGGTACAGTGTTGGTCCTCAAATGTGGTTGTAGCCTATACAGTCAAAACCAAGACTTTACTACAGGGCTGGGATTATAGCAGTAAGTTATCACAGAATCACAGAATATATTGAGTTGAAAGAGCCCACGAAGATCTACATATTATAGTGTGCTGCTCTCTACATCAGCTTTTCTTTTTTATATTCCATTATTTTTTAACTTTTTGATATTCCTTTCATTATGATAAAATCCCCCTGATCCTGAGTGTAAGTCAATCTTTTGTGCTTTCCTCTTACCAACATGGTGTCTGACAAAAACTGTAAATGCACATAAAATTTGCAACAATTTTTCCTTTGTTTCAGCAAATTTCTTCTTCAATGTTCTCATTTGTAATATCCAAGAGAAATAAACCCATTGGTTTCAGTAGCATTTGGTCTGTGACTTGTGCATTGAGTGGGTATCTAGCCTGTTTATTTAACAGAAAAGAGGTTTTTAAAACATATTCTCACTAACAAGTAAGGTATCACACGTGCTGAAAGCCATAGGCTGTGCTTGTAAGAGCAGATTCTTACTCAGTCTTCCCTTCCCTGAAACAGAAAACACCAAGAGCTTAAGGATTATTAAAAGAGAAGCTCTGCTGCCACCTGCTTACTTAATTCTATTTAGCAGTTGAAGCAGCTTCATGGCTGAATCAGGAATTAATACAAATGCAGATAAACTGCTTCAGTAGCAGCTCTGCATGTGTGTTGTCGGCCAACTTTTTTTTCTGTAATGCTTAGGAGAAATGGTGCTAGGACTAATTAATGAATAATGTGCTTTACAGGGCTATACTAGAACTTTAATGTGTTTTCTCTTATCCTTTCATTGCCTGACTTTTCCAGTTCCTCCATCAAAAACTCAGTCTGAGCCTTCTCTGAACTATAGAGGTATTGTACAATGCTGCTGAGGGGAAGCTTCACTCTGTGTTTAACTCTTTCACTTCACTCTGTGTTTAATGTGGGTTTTGTAGGTAGATCTTTAAGAATGTGAAGTGCTGTAGAGAAACAAGCTATTCTTACCTGTTTTGTCTTTCCAAAGTGTTGCTTACATGTCTTATGTTTCTGCTAAGAACAAACACATTCTGTGTGTACTGTCTCTTCAGCAATAGCCATTAGAGCACCAGCAAGTAACAAATTCTGCTATTTAACTGTTTCGTGGAGTGGTGTATCTTTGTAGATTTCAAGCCTGTTCGGTTTACCTCAATCATGATTAGGTAAATTTCAGAGTTACTAACATTTCCAAGGTCTCTTGGGTTCAAAATTTATTTAGTAGCAAAGGCAGAAAATTTTGATGTCTGTGACATCTTCCACTGATTTCAATTTACATGCAGCAAAGCACTTTAATATCAAATGTATACATACACATTGGGTAACTGAATAGATACTGACTTCTGAATTGTTACAGTAGTTGAGGTTGAATTAGATTATATTGGTGCTTCTGCTTCCAGTCAAATAGAAAATGTGTGTATTTAGTGTGTCCTTTTCTCTACTGAGTCTGTTTTAATATATTGCCTAAATTAATTATCCTCAAGAAAGGTATGTTGATTTCTAATGAGCTTTACTTCTTTGCTGGTAGATACAACACAGGCAAAGTAAAACTGGATAACATACTTAAATTTTTATGGAGAAAGTCCACCTCCAGTAGGTGGCAGCCATCGAGCAAATCTTAACTCATGGCCACTTGGCTTCACTAATAGCAACACTATTCCCCCTAATCGTCTGTCATTACTTGCTGTGGCTTCCTCTTACATGGAGACCAATGCTAGATGAAATATCTGCTGTATTTATTTAAGAAAAAGTTACACAGATTAATAAAGTATAATTATTTTGATATTATATGCCTTACTTAAGTCCTAATTTATTTGGATTGCACAGTGTTCCAGGACAGTGTTGGTCATCAGCTGCTCTGTTAGCCTTTCCACAGCATTGTTTATAGTTGAAGACTATTCAAGAAAAGGAATCATAATCCATATCTAGTCACAGCCCAGCCCCAAGCAAGAAACCAGCATACATAGTGCGTAGTATTTGAGAAAAGCAGTAATTCATTACTGTATTTCTTTACAGTGCAGTTGCAGCCTTTCTTAAGGATAGTTTCTCCTTGTTGTCCTTTGTGTTCATTGTATATATTTAACTCTTTCTGACACGTGGGATTGTTTATATGCAAAAGTGATCTGTGTGAAAATCACTTTGTATTTTATGCAAATAAGTTTACAAGAGTTCTGGGATGAGGTTTTTTTCAGTGAAGTAAAACTTTATTTTGTGTCAACAACTAAGTCATTTTGAATTCGAGTTTTAATTGTTATGAAGCAAATATTTACAAGAGAAAGTGGGTTTTTCTCCCTGTGAAATAAAATTTTGAATGCTAGTGGAATAATCTGATTTGCTTGGAATCAGGAGGAAGGATTTATAACATTATGCAGGGTCCATTTAAAAAAGTGAGAGGGCTTCATCATCTGTGTTTTAAATGATCATTGTTGTTTCCTGTAATGCTTGAGTGTGTCATTTTGTTCATCCAGCTTGTGGATGAGAAACTGAAGGGGGAAATTGTGGGAATACTGAATGGTATGAGAACTCATACAATTTCTTAAGCAGGTTCAATGAGGTCTTGAAGCATGAAATACCTATGAACTCTTCCTCTTTTCCCACCTGAAGTAAAAGCACCAAGATAAGAAAGATGACCCAAACCAGCTAATTCAAATTCTAAAGAGTGTCCTGTTTCCAAGAGTAGGGTCTTTTTCCTTCCCCTGGAAACAGGGGTAAGAGCTTTATCCAAATTAGACATTTAGAATTTCGTGTTTAAGTTCACAGTATTAAGCCAGACGTATGAATTGTTAAAGATACTCACCCGTGTATCTTTTTTTAGGTGTTTGGGGTTTTTAGTATTATGGTACTCTGAGATTTAAGTGATACATCTAACAAGCATTTCTGAAGTTATAAGCAACTTGCTCATGTTTTTCCTTTTAATAAGGGTTCCTGGATTGTGATTGAAAACCTAGTGCACTATATTAAATAATTCCATTAGATTTTGGAATATACTCAGAACACATTAAAGCTTGATGACAAAGTGCAGGATCTGTTACTTAGATAATCCAGTCCATAACATCTTCAGCTCATAAAAATCCAACATTAACCCAGGACATTTTAAAATACTCATCTTATGAATCTTACATTTCAAAAATGTAACAGCTATTCCATTAAAATTTTTTTAGAACCAAATCGAAAGGCTTCAGTAAGCAGTGATGCAATAGAGAAAGAAAAGACAAGACTTTTGGGATTGTTTAATGCTGATAGAAGAAGCAGCAAGGTAAGTGTCCAGCAATGTACTGCTCACTTTCTTTCTAGATCTGTTATGTCTGTAGGTGGTGGCATTTTTTTGGCCTGCCTTCCTTTTCTTTCCAGAAAGTAATCTGTTAACAGGGGCATAAACTGTATGGGATCAGAGCAGCCTGGTGCAATATCACCTGCTTATTGAAGGAGTCAACGTTGACCATTTACTTTTTTCTTTATTTTTTTTCAATGCTGTGAGTTCAGTAGATGTTAAAGAAGGGCAGTAGTTTCAAGCAACCTGTGTCTGCTTATTAGTAGTACTCACATTGTAAAATGCATTTATGAAAGGACTGATGTAATATGGAACAATTTAATTACCAAGTAGATGTGTCTTATGTCCTCTTCTGTGCGTGGGTGATAATCTCTTTTAAAGCATTCATACCTCTCAGAAGCTCTGTGCCATCGCCCCATTGCCTTCTCCAGGTCTTTAAAGCTGATGAATCAGGTATAGAAGAAATAACTTTCGATACTGAACTGAAGGATCAGTGTCATCTGGGGTACATGTTAGCCATTTCAAACTTTGTGTTCTTGAACTGAAAAATTTAGGAAAGAAATTTTGTATTAAAAAATTCTGTTGAGATGCATTTATGAAGAATATTTCATTTACCACAGGAATAAAACACAGAAGAACTTTCTGACTTAACATAGAAAAAATAGCAGGCTTTTAACTTCATACTTTTTGCACTCTTTACTAAAAATATTGGTGTTAAATGATTTTGGACATAAAGTGTTTAAGGCTCTAGGATGTCAGAGGAAAAAGGGAGCTTTCTTTTCTCTAGTTTAAACCCTCTAAAGCTTTTGGAGTGGAATTACAAAATGTGTATCTGATTAACTGGCAGAAAGAAACATTTGCTTGTTAATGGACTGGGGTTTTACTTATTCAGTCATCTCAGTTACATTTGAAAAACTGTGAAGGCTATTCAAAATCTCTCACAGTTTTCTGCCTTTTTATTCATTATTAAATTTGTGGTGCTTTTGCTCGGGAATAGAATCCTTTATGGACATTTTGAATTACTTATTTCTGTCATAGATACTAAACTGTTCTTAATATCTTATAAGGGACACATGAGAACTATTTTATGAGATAAGAAGTCAGTCACTTTAGAGTGTTTTTCCACTGTAAGAAAATACTTCCTGTATAGAAGGGAAAAAATTATAACTGGAGTGATAGCACTGTATCTGCTCAGAAGAATCAAGCAAACAAGGGATCTCAACCTGAGCCGCTAGAGCACGCTGTGGGGCTGTAATTCCTCTGGAAGAAACCAACACATTACAGCATAGTGTTTCTGCATCATACTTTGTCCTCTCATTCAGTTTCACTGAACTTGGGTGTGAAATCTGTGTCCTTGCAGTTCTAACTCCTGAAGCAGATCAGTTTTGACTTTTAAAGTATTAATGCTTGCAATCTTAGCAAAAGTTGCTATGAAGCATCCTAATTCAGTGGGTTTCTCACAGCTGAGTTAGAAATGTGTTCAAAGATTGCAAGCTCCTCTCTTTTTTTTTCTGTTCTCTTTCTCTTGCTTATTAAAGCAAAAGAGGTGATACTGTGAGTTTTTCAAGATAGAAAATTTGAAAAAATGCTAAGGACATTGAGGGTGAATTAAATTCAAAATTGTATTTGACCTGGGAAGAAGTAGGAGCTGTACAAATAAGTATGAGAAACAGCTTCTAAATCTGAGGAAAAGTTCTAAGGCTTTCTTGCTGAAAGTTCTGACAAGTTAATTGATTTATTTTTTTGGTAATTTCTTTATTGGACACTTACTTTCAAATGGCAGTTACTCTGTAGGAAAAGAAACTATGTCAGAAATTTTGTTTAGTTGAGCAAGAAAGTCACTGTTGCCTTCACAAACCTCTGGGAATTTAAAACATGATGGAAGAATTACTGAAAACTGAAGAATACCATAGCACACAGGAGCAAGCAGGTGTTAATTAGGCAAAAGATATGTGACTTGCTATTGTGAGAGCTTTCTAACCAAAACAGCAGTGAAACTGCTGAACAGACTCAGCAAGATGAGGGTAAACTAATAAAGCTCTTTTAATGAAAGATTTGGTAGGTTTATTAAGGGATTAGATGATGGAATGCCTTATGATTTCAGGGACCTGGAATCAAAACCCCAGGGTACCTAAACTCTGCTCTTTATGGGATTTTTAAATTTTTACTCTCCTACAAAGCGTAAGTTGGTACTGAGTATTTTTTGTTTGTTTGCATTATGATTTGCAGTGGTGAGGTGTGTGGTCATGCATATTAGAACTATTTGATAGGAAGAATTGTTCAAAGCTCTGCACGGTAGTAGGACTGCGGACTTGCAGGCATTTGCAAGGGAAAGGCGATTTCTTTTGCAAGGGAAGAGCGTTAGCCTGTGTTGCAAACTGTCCTGGATCAGATGTCACTGCACACTACAGGCCTATGCTCAGATTTCCATGCCCATGCACTTGCTTTCTTTCTCAGCTGGCTCACTGAGAGCAGTAATTGTGGTATGACAATACACCAGGCCTAACTTTTCTAAAAAAACTTTTCCCTTATATTAAAAACACTGTGACATAGAATGAAAGCAAACTCCTACTCTCATGGCTGGTACAAATTTGTTAAAAAGTATTTCTTTGGTTAACTTTGTACTGGCAGGCTTAATGCCAGATCAGGTATCATCTTGTTCTCTTCCATTCTAATTTTATGCTGGCTCAGTTACCCTCTGTTCTCCTGCAGCTGGCATAAAAAACATAAAGGTGGCATGAACTCCATTTATTTTCAATGTTAAATGTAGTCGTTTGCCTGAGGCTAAATCCAGGTCAAATTGGCATTGCTAAACAATCAGTAGAGCAGAGGTACTATGCAGACAATCATGGGATCTAGGCTTAAGTAAGGTGCATGCTAGCACACAGAAGCAGTTCCTTCATAAGGAAATGGCAAGGAAGGAGCTCCCTGCTTGTTCCATTGTGTCTGTGGGTATAGCAGAGACCATCAGTCTGGTCCCTGATACTACAGGAATTAGTTACTCCCTATTTTTATCCTTGTCTAAGAATTTTGTCTTTGTATTCTTATTCTTGTGTTTTTCCTGATGGCTTTCTTAGCTCCTTGCCTACATCAGGGGATTTTGCAGACTACTTCAGAGTTTCTCAGCAATCAGGTCCAGCACTACTGAGACAGTTTGTCTTGGTACCATCATGGGGTTTGGTATTTTGCTCTGGCATGTTTTTGCAGTTGTTTTTCCTTTGCTGCTGCTGTGTAGGACACTTGTTTGTGTTGCAGACAGAAGAATACTTGAACAGAGATTGTGGTGAGGAGGATGTTTTTAGTTCTGCATCTACAAGTGAAGGAAGCTTGGATGTAAGTACTAACACAGCTTGTAGATGCTATTGCATTCTTATTAGCTCCTGCAGTTTGAATTAAGCAGAAACCACTGCTGTTCCTGATGCTTAGCCAAGTAGAAGTAGAAATAGCTTAAGCTTTAGCAGTCTTCGTTATGTGAGTGCACATTTGCATATCTTCATGAAGTTAAACTGTAATGCATTGTCTTCAAATAAAACTTGCTAGCTTCACTATGAATAAAGTTTCATTCAGTGTTAAATTCCAAGCAGTTGTGAGAGAGAACATGGATGTTGTGACATGCAGTGACAGTCCTGCATGATGCAAGACAATGTTTGCCTTACCAACGCTATTTAAAGGGGACTTTTCTTGTAAAACCACATCTTTCTTTTTCATCCCTGTATCTGACTTCTGCAGCATGGCAGCATTCTATTTGTTTCGTAAGGAGCTTGGGGGTGAAGAGTAAACACTGGAAAAAAATGGGATTTTTTTAAGTATCTCAATAGCGTTTGGGGTACTAAAATCCTGTGAACCACATTTAGAAACATTAAGTGACTGACAGCCTAGCAATGTATAAGGATCCAAATAGGAAGGTATCAGATTAGGAAGTGTGAATCCTAAATATTTTCTAAAATGGCTCTGGTGGTATAGTAATTATAATAAATGGCACATATTTTTATTACTTTTTTAAATTACTTAACTTTTTTTTATCATATTTTTCAAAACCTAGAGAAGACTGATGATGTGTTAGAAGTTTAAAATCTGAAGTTCAGCTCTGAATCCCCCTTTCATAAGCAGATCTTTGTAAAAGGAGTGTGGATGTAGAACTCACTAGCCACAGAGAAGGATGACTAGGAATTGTGGAAAAAAATTAAGGAGTAAGAGAGCAAATCCCAGATGAAAAGAATAATATGAGAGGAATCCAAAAGGAGAAATAGATGGAAAATTGATTGGCTACGAAGTGTAAAAACACCAAACTCTGCAAATCTGTGAAGTCTTCATAATAAAAGATTACTGAAATGGAAAAGCTGCTTGTGATACTAAAAATTTGGGCAACACTATAAAGATGAATGGATTAATAGGCCTCTGTTACTAAAAGAAAGTCCTAGAAGAGGGTGTTCATGTGTAATTGAAATAGACTAAGTGAAAGCATAGAAAAAAATCACAAGCATTGTCAAAATAAAATAATTTTGTGATTTGTATTCACTGCCATATAAATTAATCTCAATATCTTGATACCCAAGTACTAGAAAAGAATGAGGAGGAAGAGCAGGAATCACAAGTAACGATATGATGCTAAAGGTGTGTGGTGCTTTCTCCAGAAGAGAGACATCACCTTATTTTTCTTGGGAATTTTATAGAGCAAATCGTAATTGTAATTTTTTTTCCTCCTCTGATGTTGATGAAGAAAGATTTCAAAACAGTTTTGAACATGTAAATATCTTCTAAAGAAGCCAGTTTATAGGGGGGAAATAGCTCTTGAAGAGGTAAAAATGTTTTCATTCTATGCAGTTAAATGAGCATGTCAGGGATTTAACTTTTTCCTACTTTCTTTGTAAGAGGAATTAATCTTGAAGAACAATGTAGGCCTTGTTCAGTGTTTGTCTTTCACTTCTAATTTGACACCTGTATTTGTAAGAGCACCAATCCTGCTAATACATGAGCACATGAAAAAATATGTTGACCTTGTTGCATTGAATTTGGCAGTATTCTGTTCAAGCTTATAGGAGGTGTATTAAATGAGTCTAACAGATTCACTCAGCAGCACAGAAAGTCCATCTTTTCAAGAGGCTAGATGGGATTCAAGAAAAAGTTGAACAATTGTGGTTCCTTAGGAGAAAAATTCAAAAGTGCTGCAAACTTGATACAGATAGTTGGTGTAGATAACTTTTTATTAAGATAAATTCAAATGGAAACACCATCAAAAACAATTCATAATTTTAAAAGTTCAGCTTAGCAGTTCCTTATGGACTAGATTGGAGACCCTCAGTCATTCTGAGTGATTTGTTTCTCTGCTTGTTCAAAAGATACCTCATTTACTTCAGTGGAACTAAGTATCCCTCTTCCAACTAAGTGGTATCTTAGATGGATATATATGTGAAATGTGTATTTAGAGATCATTATATAGAAGTTTCATTGCTGAGATAGGATTGTTGGCAAAATGTCATCCAGTAGAGGATTCCTCTTTTGCGGTTACCTCCGGTCTGCTCTCTAGTACTGTTTTGGGTCATCTGAAAGTATTTTGGCTTTGCTGTATGGGAACCAAAGGCAGTTTCAGTTTTATTTCTGAAAGAAAAATATCTTGCCATTGCTTTTGGTACCATAGCAGGCATTACACTGACTGGATCAAGAAAATTTTTCTTGCCCATGAAGTACTACTAAGGTAAAGGCATGTACTTTCATATGCCTAGTTTAAATCCTTTTCTCACTATTATGTGGTGGGGGTGCACACTGAATTGTAGGAAAGAAAATGTAATGATTCTGTTCTGGAGTTGGTTGATTTGGAGTTGATTTGTGTCTTTGTTTAAACTGGGCAATATGAAGTAATGGAATAAAAGTATGAGAAATAACAGACCCTTAGGTGTTTATTCAAGCACAAGTTATATTCATTTTTTAACCACCAAACCATTCTCAGTGGCATGTCTATCTAATTATTATTGGAATTATTAATGCCTCTAAAAATACTTTGAATTGTTGATGAAGAAGCAAATTTTCAAAGTCAAGATGGCAAAGTCAACATTTATGCTTGAGGTGAAGGGAGACTTTTTCATAGTGTCAGCAAAAATAAAGGTGAAAAGAATATTTTAGCTTAGAGAGAGGATGTAGGCACGAAAATATTTCTCTGAGAAAATCCTCAAAGTGCAGCAGTTCATTATACCACACACCAGTAGAGGACACAAAATCCAACAGTGTATTTTAAATGAAGCAGAAATCCTTTCCCTTATTCTGGGAAGAAAAACAAATCAGTTTTGTGCTAAGCAGATGAGTTTTATATCCAGGGTAACTTTTCGCCAAACAAATGCAATTGAGATACACAACATACAGGTAAAGCAGTTGGAAGTTGCTGCACAGGTCAGTGTGTGGAGGTTTTTCTGTGCCGAAGGCAGACTGTCAGAGCTCGAGTTCAGAACAGCTGGAAAAAAAGGGAACTTGGATTCTCTCTGCCACTTGGTGTCACTGTCCTCATACAAACAGTAGATCAAGATAAAACAAGGTATTGGAACACAGTACTAAAATTAGCCGGTTTTATTTTTGGGGCCTTCGTGTTTTCATAAATCAAGAGTGAAAAAACACGTCCCAAGTGCTGAACGATGTGTAGCTCTGATGTGGACTTTGTTTATGTAATATATCAGCTTGAGAACAAATATTTAGAAGTACAGCCAGGAACACTTATCTGAGGTTTTGAAACTTCAGCACAAAGTCTTATCACACAAGGTTTCTCTAGTTCAAACAGGACTGCAGCAGTGCAATGTTGGAGGATCTTCATCAGCACTTAATCAGCACCATTTTTAAAATAACTCATTTTCAGTGTATTTCAGAATGTAAGTTTTGCCCATAATAGAATCAATTAATTAAATGAAGCAAATAGTCCAGTAATTCTCTGCTTGATGAGTCTGTCATGCTATGATTATGTATGTTCATACGCAAAACTACAAGAGGAAAAGAAACATGTAATTTTAAATACCAAACAGTTATCAGATATTTTGAGGATGTGTGTGGGGGAGTTTGGGTTTGTTTTTATTTCATTAAACAAATGTACCTGAATAATTGCAAGATTGTTCTCCAGAAGAAAAGTTCTGTTCTGTTCTGTTCTCCAGAAGAAAATCATCAAGAATTTTGGTGCATTAGTAATCCTGGCAATCACTTCTTAAGTGGTGGGAACAACTCTTTTCCATATAAGGGCTTTAAAAACATTTAAGATTTACCTTTTCAGAACCTTGTACTCCAGCTGTAACTTCTATGCCCTCTTTGATGGCGGGTGTTACACCATTCATGGTACACGTTGTCAGTTCGGAATGGGTGGAAAGAAGAATCAGGTGCAATTAGGTGAATGTTATTTCTCTTCAACCATGTCAGGTCCCAGGGGATCAGGTAATATCCTTTCCTGTCAAGGATTTCATGTCACATAGGCAGGTACTCTTCAGGGCAATAGGAAAGAGAATACTGGCCATGTCATCTGTGTGAAAGTTAACAGCCATCCACTTATAATATTTCCATGTCTTTGACAATCACATTTGCTTTAAATTCCTGGTTTCATGTTCTACCTTCTTGGTCTCCTGACAGTGCCGAGTGTGTTTATTTCTTATTAGCAGGGACAAATCCTGGGATAGTTATGTTGCATTTTGTAGAGTTAAAGCTATCTCTGCGCTGTCCAAGATGTAGGTTTTGATCTGGCCTTGAAACAATGTTTCCTAGTGTAATTTTGTTTGCAAAATACGAAACTCAACAAACTGAGTATGGAAAGTTGTCTAAATGCTGCAGCAGACACGGCTGTTTGCCCCAGTCTTTCGTAAAGGGTGCCTGTAATCTGGTAGTTAGGTGCCAGAGGATGACACTAGGGAAGATACAGTTATAAATATTTTCATTTGTGCAGCTATTGACATGATCAGAAGAAAAAGAGCTAATAAATACCGTATATCTCAGCATAAGCTTCACCATTACAGTAGAGTTAGTTTTATTTTGATAGCTTGTGATACACTGTGAGAAAAAAAAACAACATTACTGCTAACTTGCCTTGGTAAGACAAAAGGTTTGCCCAAGTCTTAAGCTGGCATTGAGAGAATTTCAGTGCCAATGATCAACTTTATTTCTTCGTATCTACTGAGGGACAGGAAGCAATATCCTTTATATATAGCAATAGAAATTTAACTTGGATACGAGAGGGAGAAGAATTTGACTGCATGGAAATTTCACTGGTGGAGCATGCTATTAAAATGACTTGAAATCCTTATCATCCTCTAATCTGCAAAACTTCCAAAAATGGCTAGAGGATGAGCTACATGTATGCAGAGTTAGAAATTAAGCAGACCATGAAGGTGCCTTTCAGCCAGGCTATGGCTGCTGGAGAGATGCAGCTGTACCCACCTCCTTTTGTGGTGTGCACTTAGAGGATATTAACTGTCTTCACTCATGTGAATCATGGATGGTTTTGCATATTATAGTGTCTTTAGATTTTTCTTACAGTATGTGATAGCAGAAGGCAAGAGCTTGAAACAGTGGCTGCCTGCCACCACCAGACTTCAAGTTTTTGCTCTGCAATGTGGTGTTACTAGACCTCTTCAAAGAAAAGGTCCTTGGAGTTAGTGCAAAAAAAAATCATCTCAGAACCAGCCAAACTACTCTGGCTAAAAAAATTAAAAAAAAAAAAAAAATGGCCCGAGGCAGACACCTGGAATGGAAAGTCTCAGCATCCATGGTTAAAGCATGGTGAAGTTACAAGCTATTAAAAAGCTAGTTACAGCTATCTGGTGAAGAGACATGTCAGCTGACCCCTGTTCTGTCTGTGCTGCTTAGCTTGTACTTGCCAACTTCATGCATTCAAAAATCACTTGTCAGCTCTTGCCCTCACCACACAAAAGTGGCTTAAGATAATGAGATTTGAAAAGAAATCATTTACGGTGGACTTTCCTCCATTTGACTTCTGAGTGTTATGTTTCTAGAAGTTGGATTTAAGCTTCTTTTCTATGACCATGAAGGTTTTTTATTTTTTAAATAAAATATTATCAGGTAGTCAGTGGTTACCAGAACCTGTATCTTTATTTAGAAGTGCATGGTTAAGAGTTAAATCATCACAACTCATGGTATTCATGTTGCTGCTTTTAAAAAGATAAATAATCTTCAGTCATAATCTTCAGTTCCTGCAGTGGTTTTAGCTGGACATTTTAAAGGAAATATTGTCAAGAAACATTCTGAGATGAACACAGAGAAATGGATTAAGTCAAATCAAAAGGGCTTGAGAAGCGTCACATCTATAAAAGGAATTGGTAACAACTATGCCTGGCAGTGCCTGTTTTAAATACCTGACAGTGTGGGTGTCTGGACTCTGAATCTCAGCAGCCGAGAGTCAGATTTCCCTAGTTTTGAATCCAGTGAAATCTTCACAGCAGGAGTTGCTTGTTAAACTCTGCCCATCTGTGTCTGTTACCTGCCTCTGCTCAAGATTCAAATCTCAAGTCAGCTGTTAGATTCAGGTATTTAAAGCCTTTACTCTAGAGCATTACCACCTACCGCCGTTATCCAAAATGTGAGGGACCTAAGTTCTCTTTTTTGCCTTTAGAGATATCAGCATCAGAGAATTATTTCCTTCTTTGCAAAAAAGAAAACCAAAATTCTTACTGGGCTGGAGACTGCCTGGAACAAAGCTGTGAGGTATTCTTGATGTGGGAAGCACCCTTTTGTAAAAATACCTAACTATTCAGTGACTCAGAGAGCAAGAGCAAGCTTAACTATTCAGACTAGTAATGAACTAACTTAAGTGCGGTGGCAGCTCTTGCTTCCAGTGCCAGCACCAGAGATGTTTTTCTGTGTTTTATGCTAAGCAGATGTTACATCCAGCAAGTAAGTAGTCACTATAGCTAGAACTGGAGGAGCCAAATGGCTTCCTGCCCAGATGAATGCCCTAATCTCAATCTCTTTTTAGCTAAACTCATGTTCATGTCCTTGAACAGAGAATTCTTGTGAGTCTTGCTCTCCTCACAAGAGGGGAAAGTTTGTTATTTCTCAATTAGACAATGGTTTTGGACCTAGATTTACCATACTCTTACTGCATTATCAAACTTGTGGCAGGGGTTTGGACAGGAGAAGAGGCAAATACCATAGCTACCTTTTCAGGCAGTTTCATTTTTGTGAAGTCCAGTTGCTTAGTTGTGCTTTAAACATATCTATTGGATCAGGCTCCTTGGCTGACGAAGAAGGAGATTTGCACATTTTATGGATCCTGTTGGAATTTAGGCAGGAGGTTAGAAGCATGGTTTCTCCACAGTTTCTATGCTCAGCATGCCCAGAAACAGAATTCAGGCACCAAAATGGAAGTGAGCACGTCAGAGGGATATGTGTCAGGCTTATTGATGGGAAAGCACAAACCATTGTGATTTAGGGAGGCATAGCCTAACAGGAGCACGCTAAGTTAGGCTTGTGTGTGGCAATTCCAGAGCTGGGCTGTATGGCATCATTCTCTGCACGGTGGTGTACCCAGCCAGTCTGGCGTAAGTTGGCTCAGATATCTCCCTCGGATGTTTAATTAAGACCTGGTGACACACCCTTAACCACCCAAATCCTTTTATGTCTGATTCATCTTTTGTTACTGATTTCACTGAAAAGTTCTGAAGTTAACTTACTTAAAAAAAAAAAAATAGAATAAAGCAGCAGCTAATAAGACCAATGGCTTTTAATTTGCATTAATAAAAGCACATTAAAAATACCCAATGACAAACTCAAAATTCCACTTCAGATTTTTCTAGTAACATGTCAACCACTCAGGCTTTGCTTTCTTGGTAATTAATATTACCAGAACCCCTTAATAGTCTGTAATAGCCTTGTAATTCACATTTGGTCATAACACATTCAGCATATTGTTCTTAGTGGCAAGCATGCAGTGGTCTGGACAATACCACCTTTAAACAAAAGTTTATATGAGGATCAGGCTCTTCACAATTGGAATTTCTTGTCTGGCTTTCCAGTGGTAACTACTGTAGGGAAAGGACTAGTGTGTATTTGTGCCAGTGTCCTTTACTAGATGAAATCAGAAATGGCTAATAGTATGTCATTGATTCCATATTTCTAATATACAATGGAATTTTTTTTAGGCAGTAAAACCTGTTTTGTAGTGGCATAATCTGAATTCCATGTAACCATAGATTCAGTATATTAGTATAAAATATCCTATTAGCATATGTAGATTTTAGATACAGCAAAAATTTTCAGCACCAGTTAAGGTATAATTTCTTTTCTTTTGCAAACAATTTCTGAGGCATGAGTGCTAATAGGGTTTGGTTTCTTTCCAGCCTCTTCTGTGGACAGTGAAGACTCGATTTCATTAAAAGTAGTGGCATACAATAACATTTCGTTTAATTAGATGATCTCATGATTTCCACACATATTTGTTCTGTGCATTATTGTTAGTTGGCAAAACTGAGCTGCCTGGTAGCGTGTGAAACCATATGTCTCAATAACATCTTATGGCAGGTAAGGGAGGATTTGCAAAACACTTGCTGACAGGACGCAATGCATTTTGCTTTGATGGGGAAGTTTTCCTAAATCAACTTTATGGCTTAGTTCACTCATGCAAAGTCAGACCCACATGAGACTTAGTGGCTCTTACAGGTCTTCCTTTAACTCAAAGAGTTGTCTGCATGAAGCAAAGACTGTAGCACTGAATGTGCTTCTCTGTGTGTGCTTCTCAGTTGTTCATCACTACAGAAAGAGACCCTCTAACACCTGTAGCCTGTGTAGCTGTTTCATGTTCTTTCTTCTTTTTTTTTAATGGACAACTGTTGAATTAGGTTTTTTAAGTCTTTGACAGCTGCAATACTGTTCCTCTCTTAGCAGCTTAGCAGAAAGGACTACAAATAATTTCAGCCATTGCTTTTTCTCTTACTCTGTTTCAAGCATATAATACTTCATTTGAATTCTAAGAAACATATTGGGATGAGAACTGAAGCAGAGAGAGTGTGGCAAATAGTGGTCAGTCTTTTAGAAGGCTTTCCAACATTATGAAGTAGTCAGTTCAACTTTCTTGAATTATTTTTTCAATGTCATTTGCACTTGTAAGCAGATTTAAAAGCACTTGGGCAAACTAAGGAAAATATTTCTGGTTTTGTAAGTGGTCAGCTGGAAGGGCAGAAAAGAGAGAAGGTCAAGGCAGGTAGCAAGACGTAGCCCTACAGAAGTCTTAAATAGGAAATTAGCTATAGGCATTGGCCCCACTGACTTTTTCAGTGCCATCCCAAGCACCTGTTGAGGTGTTTTACTGGTGCAGTATCTTGGTGACCTGCTGTGAGCCAAGTGTGACCAATGTGTAGGTTATAAATTCTGCAGGCAGTCTCTCAAGTACACTGACATAGTGAGATGGAGAGATTGCCAGTAGATGTATGTTGTTAGCGTGAAATTCCCAGCACTCCCCTTCTCTGATGGTAACATTTTCTTCTTTCCATCCCAGAAAATGCTCAGGTATCATCTTGACTTCAGTCTCTCCCAATTTCAGTGCAGAGATGGTGTGATTTCATTGACACTAAATGGAGCCTGTTCTGATTTACAGTTGTTTGCACAGGACAAGAGTCAGGCCAGTAAAGTGCACTGTGGAGGTTTGCCTTGTAAAAACCTAATGGCAATGGATTTGACAGAAGGGCGGAGGGAAGAAGAAACATTTAAGACTATTTATTAATCAAGAATTCCAGCAGGGAGGCTTTTCTTGCCTTGATTCTGGCAAATGTACAGATGAAAGATATTGTGCAGAGACTGTTTCTGCACAAACAGAGAAAGCGCTTCAGATGTAAACATTTGAGCAGCTGGCATGGGAGATTAGTGCAGCAGCAGTGGGAGGGGGGTAATAGTGGATAGTGGTGCTCTCTAAATTTAACAAATGTTAAACAAGGTCCTTGTTCTAGTTTAAGGGCTACAGGTCAGAAAGACAATATCAGCTAAAAATACTGGCAGTTGTACAAGTCAGACAAAGTTATTAACTAGTATTTAATTAAAAGCAACTTGCCTATCCAAAGTTCTGACACCTTCTTCCCCCCTCACCCAAAAGGCAGGGGAAAAAGGGAGCTGGGAAAATATATCCTACACAACTTCTTTGAGTTAGGAAGAAAAAAAAACCACTTTATCCTTTGACTATGGAAAGGCAATACTTTGGGACTTCATAATGTTTTTTCTTTTGATTGTGAACTTAATGTATTGTTCTACTTTTAATTTCCTGTGGCTGAAAATTACATCAAAGAAAGAATCATGCTAAGGGTGTAAGTAGTGGTCTTTTAGCTTTTTAGACATGTTCATATGCTGTTTAATATGTGTTTTGTTTTTTTAAACCCTTGCCAATTAGTTAGACAACTAATTATATATCATTGTAGGGTATCTGATCATGGATCAGGGTTCTATGGATTTTGATTTTTCATCTGTTTTGATCCTGCTTTTAAAACAACTCCTTGCTATTTGTTGGGATCCAGTTCATATGTGTTTTGTTGGAGGTCCTTAAATTTCTTCCTTTAATTTCTTTAGCAGAAGAGATTAAAGTATGGCTATCTGGCACCAAATTTTATGTTTAAAAAAATCAGAGCTATGCTTTCTTACCTGGCATTGTTATGATTTTCATTGAGCTTGAAAGTATACTGAAGAAAAAGATTTTCTGGAGAAATGACAATGGCAGCGTAATTTAGACTATTACTTTCTTTCAGCATCATTCAATTAGTTTGACCTTTGAAGACTCGATGCAGAACTCACTAGAGCCAATGGAAAAATTCCTGCTGGTTTTAACTGGCTTTGGACTATGTCCTTTATGATTTGCTAGCCATTATCTACACTAATCCATTTTAGAATCGTTCATTCTTGTCCTGCTTCAGGTTCTCAGAAGTCTTCTGACACTTTCACTGGAATCACTTAAAATGTAAGACCTTAGTTCCTTTTTGATGGACAGTTGGCGCAGATAAACCCCTTGAAGTTGCTTAATTTATAGAGCATTTTCTCACTGGGGAAGGAGAAAACCCCAAAGTAAACATGTTAAGTCTTGTAGAAGATGAATTGCAAACAGTGGCAAAGGAAGGGAGTGGCTTTCACCAACCAATAATTTGTGCAAAAGCAGGTTTTTCTTTGTTATCTGAAGCAGTGCATACCCACAACTGAGCAGAGTTCCCAGCACTGGTTGCCCTATTTAGGCTGTAGTTGTGCCAGCTGAAGTCCAAGTGTCAGTATATGTTGTATCTATTTCCACAGGTTTTTAACTATTGTGTCAGTTAAATTTGGGACTGTGCTTTAAAAGTTTCTGCCAAAACTCAGCAGTAGGGAGTTCCCTCCAGTGAACTGGAGTACACCAGTCTGTGAAAATAAATAGACTGGAGAGATGTGATTTCTTA
Organism: Haemorhous mexicanus; assembly: GCF_027477595.1. Classification (NCBI taxonomy): domain Eukaryota; kingdom Metazoa; phylum Chordata; class Aves; order Passeriformes; family Fringillidae; genus Haemorhous; species Haemorhous mexicanus. Next base: position 85,948,955 of record NC_082341.1, on the reverse strand, counting down.
GTCTTTCACGCTAAATTCAGAAAAAACAAGGCTGTACACAGTAGGAAAATTAGTTTCTTGTGAATAGTAAACATGGACAAGTCAAGCTCTGATTTCCTAAGGATATATCACTTATTTTTTTTACTTAGAGGAACCTTGAAGGCTACGGTAAACTGCAACGGAAGATAAAATTATGAATTTATATATGTATGTATATACAAAGTGGGAAAAGGGTGTAGTAGCTTGGTCTCCAGCACATCTGTACTTCCATTCCCTTTGTGGTGTCCTATATTATCACTTCAAGTTTATTTAGAAGATGTAGTGGTCTAGACAAAGTTAGAGTTGAAAGAATAGCAAAAAATGTTCACAATAGAAAAGCTTTAAAGGCCAAGGATATTAAAATACTGTTCAAGCATTGCTTCAAAGAAAATTCAAAGGGAGGGTCTGCTTCTTTTTTCTTAGCCTGTTCCTCTGAACCCATTTAATGCACTTGTATGATTTTTGCTAGCATGATCAGGGTATTGATTTTTCTCCAAAGAAGATAGTCATTGGAGGATCCTTCAGGATAGAGAGGAAGATTGGGTTTGAATTTCATGGTCCTGGAAGATTGAAATCCTGAAATTAATTCACTTGACTTCTTCAAAATATAAGCATATGTATTTTTCTATCCAAATGGATCACCTTCTTTGATGAGACAAGCTTAATTTCTGCAGGTATCAGTCTGTAGATGTTATGAAACAGAAGGTGGCTGTGTACCACACCTGGATGTGCTCTATCCATTGTCCAGCAGGAGAGTGTTGTCTTTAAACCTTCTCCCCACCCCTGTACTCTCACATGATGTCCTCCTTCTGACCACTGATGCTGATCTGGGACTAAATACTCATCTGTTAAAATTCAAAGTGGTTTGTTGGCGTCAGTTCCCAACCATCAAGCTGTAAGCATGGTGTGAGTTTGGCTTTCGATTTTGTCTTCTGCAGAATGCTGTCATATCTTGTTAAAGGGTTGGTCTGCTCCAGTGCTGCAGTCAGAAGTTGTCATGAAGCTCCTGAAACTCCTGAAAAGTGTGAAAGATGCTTGCTTAGGCCAGCCCTTAGGGCTTCAGGATCAGCATATTGTACTCAGTGTGTAGAAGGTGTATGTGCATTGAGGCACAAACATGCATGCAAACATTAGGAAGAGCTAACTGAAGTGATAAGCTGCGTGTGCATACATTCCTGTGTTTGCATGTAGATCTGTGTATGTGTGCACAGAGGTTATGTACATGCACACCTGCACATCCAGGCTTCTGAAGGAGCTAATTGAAACTGTAAAGTTCCTGGCTGCGGACTTCTGATTCACGTTGCCAGAATTTTCTTAGTGACTCTGTAATTAGGATTTGTTTTAAGATTTGCACTAATTTTAGAGTTCAAAAGCTTAATTGTTCTTCTAATTTAAGTTTTAAAGTCTTCAGAGGTTATATTGTTTTTCAGTAATATTTTTGGCAGTGTTTTATCATTACAAAGTGTAAAGTTTCCTTTTTGAAAATTTGCTTTGACATTTGGATGATTGTATTTGTCTCACTCTAGCTTGACCACCTACAGTCACCACATACTTCAAAGGGAAAAGTTGTTGCAGGAATGCATCCTAAGTTAATAAAGTATTTGTGTCAGAATTGGATTATAAGGACTGGAGCTGGAAGCCAGATCCCAGAGCTTGAATAGATCAGAGCTTTGACTTCAGAGAAATTCTGCAGATTGTGGTGAAAATTTGCCTTTGAATTTAAGAGATTTTCTTCATTCATCAACAGCTATAATAAGTAGAGATTTTCAGAGGCCAATAGTCATACATCTCAGAATTTCAAAAGACACTGAAAGTTTCTGAGGATTGTTCATTCATGTTTCTTGCCTCTGGAAAACTTGCATAAGGACAACGCTTTCATTAAAATGTGGAGAAAACACTTTCTAATTCAAATGGAATAAACATACTTTCAGTAAAACCCAGAAATTATTTCTCCAAAACCAAACAAATCTACACCCAAAAACCTCATGCCAGGAACTATTCCATTCATAATTCTGGCCACCATAAAAATTGACTATCCAGACATTAAAGCAGATATTTTTAAAATTGTATCTTTTATGTAAAGTTTCCATCTCCTCCTCCAGCATAAATTGGCATATCTACAATGAAAATATATTGAAGATGATCAAGTCTAGTGGTTTAATAGTTTCTATATGTTAAAAGAATTTGCAGAGAAGAACTTCTTCTACAATAGCTTTTAAATATCTTGAATTTCAGGAGGGCATATATTGCAGATGTAACAACTCCTGTCTTCCATGAACTAAAAACATTGGCTGATTGACTTAAAAGAATTAGTAATTCTAGAGAAAATCAATTCGTATTGCAATGATGAATTAATTTTGCTCGAGACTCTTGATTCATTTTTTTGTTATTTATGATTGATGAATGCTTAATACCAGTGGAAAAATAGTTTTTTTTCTGTTGTCAGTCTTTGACCTTTTGAATTCCATGTTTCCTGTAGTCTGTTGCCAGACCATTAATAAAGACAGATTTTGATTTTTGGCTTGGTTGTTCAACACTGTTGGATTGAGCTAATCTATTTTCATGTAGTGCAAAAGTATAAGTGAAAGGAGAAACCAACTTTTTCAAGCTTGCAAAAATGTGAATTTTTCCATCCTCAGTCTTCCAAGTTTGCTCTCACGCTATCTGCTAATGCCCTTCCAAGGCAAAGTGTATATAGCCTCTTTTCTAATGTTCTTCCCTTGTTTTGCTTCCAGCTTAATATTTTTCTATCTTTTTTCTATACTGGGATTGAACTGAATTTTGGAGTCCATGTGGATTTTCCTCTGTAATTCTTTCTTCAGGTTTCTTTAAAATGTGTTTTTCTATTTGGGTCTCTCATTGGCTTTTGTACATTTGTTAGTAAGTTTCAAAATTTTTCTCTCATTATTTTCTTTCATTCTGCTTCATTTCCATGTTTTACTATGTATTAAATCCCTACCACAGAAATATTTAGCACACGTTCACAAATGTGTATATATCAATCCCCTTCTCCTTCAGTGCTAAATCTTTTCTGGTGTGAGTTTTGTTCATTTGACTTTTCCCCCACTGCCTTCATGACAAGCAAACGTGAACATCACAATCTTTCTGGGTCAGTATATGGACAGTCATGGAGTTTTCTTACAAAATATGATTTCTGTCCTTCACAGCCTCCTTAATTAATTGTTCCTTCCCCAGGATATAAGGCAGTACTTTTATCATCACATTTACTGAACTCTTCTGCTTTTTGTAATGTTCCACTCCTTTTCCAGACTTTCATGTCTGAATTTCTTCAAGGATTTAGTTTCTTGTCAAATCTCGTGAACATGTTCACTTTATTTTTTGCCACAATTACTGTTTTTGTTCCCATCCTCGCTTAATGTGTTCTTTTTTACTTCTTTCACGTCTGCTTTTATTCCACTTGGGCAAATACCCAAAAAGAGACTTGTAATGTTTTCCACATTTTTTCTTATTTCCTTTTCTGATTCACCAATTCTTTTATAATTCCCTGCACATCTCTCATTACAAGCATGTAGCTATCCAAAAAAAAAAAAAAAAAACCTATCGAAAGAAAAGAGTAGCTGAATTTGCTGACTCTATCTTTTGTTGGATACTCCTTTGTGTGACTCTTTTGAAATTATTATTTCTTCCCACAGTGGCTTTACATACTGGTATTTTTTGACAGTTAAGAAAAATCTGTTTTCAAAATACGGTGATTTTTTATAGGCTAACATATTTTGACAGTGCATTGTTACAAGAGTGTTGGACTTGTGGAAAATAAGTTTTTACCAGTCTAGCCAGAAAGAGGTAAATCAGTCCCAAGAGGGTGCATTTTAGATTTCAATTGATTCTGGTACTTTCACAAAATTATATTAAAAGAAAGAAAGAAGTAAAAAAAAAAAAAGAGAACATTCCATCAAATGAGACACAAAGTTGTCCACACACTTTTGAAAGTCAAGATAAATTATTTTACACTTGTATGGAATGCGAAAAAACTTTATCCTAAGCATCTGGTGGCATCCCAGACTATCACCTGCAGTTCAGCTTGATTTTGGAATTCACTTCACATTGTGCCTGGTGCCTGCACTCCCTACCTCCAACCTGAGTGATGGGTAGCAATGTTTCCTTTAAACTGCCAAGGAGCATAGGAACATTTGATCCCAAAATGTTTTCTGTGCCATGTTAATGATGGTTTTTTCTCACTAGGGTTTACATAGACAAAACAAAAGCAAAATTATTTGCATTTTAAGGGTTTTTTAAATACATCTCACATCCAGAAAGTTAAAAAATCACCCAGATGCTTTGTGTGCTGTCACTGAGCCTGATGGTCTCAGCTGCAGAGCACCTTAAGGGCAAAAAGGAGGTTGGCACTTTTTGGAAGCTTGTGCATATATGTTCATGTTTTCTCTGAATATCTATGGCACTACAAAATGACATTTTAAGGGACTGGACATGTGCTGAAGCCCATTTCATGGATGTCATTGGATTTATACCAATGCTGAAGTATCTCCCAATAGTTTGGTGTCTCATCATCTTTAGCCGTGTTTTTGTAAATTGAGAACCTGGAGACTAGAGAAATACTAAGTGTAAAACATGTCGGTTTGTGTGATGTTCAGCTGAGATTTGATGTTTTGAGCATACCATTCCTTACTTTGCTGATCACATTTGTTCAGAAAAGATTGTTTAGCAGTGTAAGTTTCTTTCATTTGTGGCTAAAAATCTTCAGATTTTAGCAAAATAATTTTTTGCTCCTTCACAGAACACACGGTAATAGAAATTAAACCAATTATACATTACAAAGATTTGTAGCAAGCGTGCATTCACTACATAGAGTTGAGAGTGACTTGTCAATGGTAACAGCTCTGAATCAAAGAAATTATGTTTCTCTTCTTTTTAACAAGTTCTTTAGCTGTGATTCCCAAAGTCCACAGGAAATGAGCTTGGTGGTTACAGCGATGAGTTCAGTGTCCAGACTTATAGGAGAGAACACAAAGGATTTATATGTGTGTGCCTTCAAAACACCCATTATACAATTGGATCTTCCCATTAGTACCAGGCAGCATTCTGCCTAAACCTTCTGAATTGTTGAGACATGGGTACCCTCTTCTGTCAAGGAAAGATTATTTTTTGCTAATTCTGTTGGGAAGCTATTTTTTTTTAAAAAATGAATTGGTTTGAAACATGCTGTCACTTACAGAAGAGGTGATAGAAAGACAAAAATGTAAATCAAGTTAGCTTGTCTTCCCTTTTTTGCATCTATTGCTGCAATGGAAAAAATTATTTTGGCCTTTTCTCTTGATACTGATTGACTCCTTCAGATTGACATGAATGAATTTGGGTAGCAGTAATAGACATAGGTTTTATTAAGCATAAAGGGTATTCCAACTTGAGAAAATCTGAAAAGTAAAACAGGAAACAGGACAATTTATTTGGAGGAAATACATTGAATTTTAAATCACAAGAAGTGATTTAAAAGCTTTGCTTCTCAAAGCATTGAGGAATTCTCAAAGCGCTGATCTGTCATAAAATCTTGAAAAAAATATAACTGACTTGACTATCTCTGAGTTCTTGATTAATACAGATTGTTGAATTCCTAGACTTGTATTCCACTGCTTTATATGTGCAATGGTGCATACTTTAGTTTTGGAGAACTCGGATTAAATTTGTGATCTAAAACTGGCAGAATACTGAGGGAGGTGATAGTAGTGGGTGATACTGCATCTGCTTCTTTACATTTGCAAGAGTTTACAGACATGTTTACGTTTAGCTGGAATTCATGTATTCCCAGTCCATGTTTTCTGACCTCCTAATGATTTGAGTAAAATGTTTATATTCTTCAACTTCAAAATATAGTATTTGACAGCTCATTAAAAAAAGCAACCAGCTTACATGTGGGTTCTTACCTGTGGGTTTTGGCATATTCGTTCAGTATCCGTGTGATTTTCAAATGGAAACCGAGGTGTGAATGTTGCTTCAGTTCTTTAATATATACGAGGCACAAGAAGTATAACAAAAACTAAAGAAGGTCCTTGGAAGCTCTCTCTGGTTGTGCACCCTTGTTGTCCTCAGTGTAGTGGAAGGGGCCAGAGTTAATACCCATATTTGCTCCCCACTGAGAAATTCACGGTGAATCTAAGTTTGGTGTGTTTTGGGAAACTTTTTTCCCAGAGGCTTCCATTTTTCTAGTTCCTTTCCTTGAGTGTTTGTTTTTTCAGCTTTTCTACTGGATGAGAAGTTGGACACCACAGGAGTGTCAAAGTGAACATAAATCAGTTGGAGCTGGAAAAGAAAGTTGTACTCTTAGTTGTGGAGACACTTTCCATCACATGAGCTTACCTAAGAGAATACAAGTAGTAATCAGATAAGCTTCTAGGAAAAGTTATGGTTAAGGTCTAAGGAAAATAATAATGATAAAGACAAGAAGAAAAGCAGCATAATTGCAAATGGTGTGGATCTGTGTCATAGGAAAATTGTAGTAACCTCCACAGTGACATATGGGTACAGTGGTCACTTTAGAACTGGAAGATAAAATGGATGCTTTTGTATGGGAGGTGACTGCCTTGCACCTGGCACTGCTAGGATTTCTGATTGAAAAACTCTATATTAAAACAGGAGGAATGTGGTCAGCCACGCTGAGGGAGAGCTGGCAGGGGCACAGGAGACAGAATGTTCTCAGACATCTCTGGTTCTGGTTGTGTAAGTGCTGGTGTCTACCAAATGGGCCCTGACCACAAGATCTGGAACTGCTATTTAGATGCTCTGATAGACTCACACAAGTGTAAGGTAGCACTAGTTGTACAGACTTCGAAGTATAACTCAAAACTTTTACAGTAAGAGCTTGAGAGCCTACTTGCCAGGCATATAAAATCAACACAGTGCAGCCTGTGTAAAAAACTGTTGTGGGAATGAAATAGTTTCTTCTCATTTATTATCATGGTGTTTGACTAGATAATTTACTACCAATAGCAAAATGAAGCAAGATAATAAAGCAGCATAAAGTAAAATGTATAAAAATGCCCTTTTTTTTTTTTTTTCAGTTCAGAACAGGAAAAGGTTAACTTTTTTTTCCTTCTGACTGCAGACTGTTTGCACAAGTGCTTCAGGGAGTACAAAAAAACAAACTGTATTCAGTGTGGCTGGTTAAAAAGGAAAATCTGAGTAGTCATAGTTTTTTTGTTTTATTTTGTTGGGATTTTTAAACTGTCTCCCAGCAATGTCATGACTGCAGTATAATGCTTTAGTTATGAAGCACGATCTTGGATTAATTCAGTTAATTTCAGTGCAAATTTAGTGTAATATCAGTGTCATGTAAGGGAAAGTAGCTTCTAAGTTCACTATGTGCAGTAGGTCTGTCTGGCATTTTATATGGCCAGTTGTAATCAGTTGTGGTATCATTCAGTGAATCAATAAAAGTTTGCATTAATGGAGTTCAAATGTCTAACAGGCATAAATATTCTTGCTGTCACTGAATAGATGAATTTTTTTGCCTGCTGTAAATATTACCTTTCATATTTACACATTAGATAGTTGCAAAAAAACCCTATATCCTTTATGAAACTTTTATTTTTTGTCTGTATTTTGGAAAAAATCAAACCCTTCCTTTTTGCTAATACATTTGGTACTTTGAGTGCATTAAAACAGCTCAATTGATTACTTCTGATTTAAAAACTCCTGAGAAGGAAGTTGCATAACCAGACTGCGAGCTCAAATATGTGAGTTTTGGCAAAGAGCTACGGAAGAAAGGCTTGTCTGTAGCAACCTTGCAAGAAAAGAACTTGACATTTTGAAAAATTTTTATTGACCAGTGTGAACAGGGAACAGGAAGTCAAATCACTCTCACAGGCAATCTGCAGCCTCTTCCTTGCTGACCTTTAAATGCCACTTAGTGTCATCAGAAAGTCAAGGAAATGCTACTAACAGGGCTTTGGGCAAGAAAGTTATGTATAAGAGACGTACTTTAAAAGCAATCATGAGCTGATTTCCATTTTTATACACATCTGCTTTTGTAAACCTGAATTCTCCCAGCAGTACCGTTATATTTTTAATAGATTACTCTTGCCTTTATTTATATATGAATTTAAAATTTTCCAAGTACCCATAAGATACCAGAACTTCTGTTTATCTTGAAAAGGAGGTAGTTTGAAAAAGATAGTTTACAGTTGCATTCTAGGTTGATGACCTTGGAACAGAGACTGGCCTCAGCTTTAGTTTCTTAGTCTATCTTGTGGTGAGTTCAGCAGGTATGGGACTTTAGAAGTCTTGTAGAAAGCTGACTGCTTGGTGTCTTCTGAAAATGAGAGTGGTATACATACCTCAGCAGAGCACTCTTAGCCTTCATACTTCTATGGTTTAATAGTCCTTATTTTCCCTGCAAAAATGTCTTTGATACCTAAATTTCAAATAGAAGAACTAGTAGGAAAAAAAATTAAATTGCTGAATCCCAAAGAAAACATCTGGTACATTAGGAAAGAAACAGGACGTTCTTTGGGTTTCGGAAGTTTAATGAGAGGGGAAAAAACCTAGCTGGCAAGTTTAACATGAAATGATGATGACACGTGATGGCACCATAGGTTGGCAGGGCAATTGTTTCTTGTCTCCTTCTAATATCTTCATGGAGTTGAAATGGACTGTAATCCAAGGTTGTGCTTCAGCACATATTCCAAACCTATGCTCAGCTAGTGTCTAACCTGACTGCTGACCTATGCTGGTCTATCTGGTTTTGTATTGTGTTTGCTTTAATTCAGGGGAAAAAACAACCCCAAACCAAACTGTTTCTTTTTCTTTCTAGTTCACATTATTTCATTGCTGTTTGAACTGGTCGCGAAGTGCTCCAACACTAGTGGCTTAACAAAGACTGTGATTTTGCACATTGAGAGACATTTTTGAAAGCTCTTTATATAATTAGTTTCCATTACTTTTCTTTTATTAATTGAATTTTTTTCTGTTTTCCTTTTTTTTTCTTATGAAGCACATGAATTCTGTGAACTGATTTGTAATCTGAGCACAGTATTCGTGCTAACCTGTTTGTCAAATGAAACGGAGGATAAGGGCTGACTTTTTTTAGCCAACAACATTGGCTTCAATTCCTGAGCTTGGCTTTCCTCACTTACACTGCTGTAATTTGAGTAATTCAATTGGTTCTTTGATAACAAATTAGAAAAACAAGAAATGAGAGATGCTTTGAGCATTTGGCATGTAGATATCATGTCCCTGCAATTTTGCTTGATTAATGTTGTATGCTCTTAACAGTTGCCTTTCTAAACTGCCTGAAAAAAAACAAACCTCCAAAATTCTGTGATTTGGAAAGAAACTACATTGCATCTAACTCAACATGAAATATAAAAGCTGGCTTAGGTGTTGTCTCTTGGTATTAGTTTTAAAAAAAAAAGACAAGTCATGCCGCAATCACTTCTGAAGGTCTTACTCCAGTTAGGCAAAGCTCTTGTTGCTGCATGAGAGGGCTTTCAAAACTAGTTCAAAACTGTCTCATTCTGTTCCCCTGGAAGCTGTGGCAAGTTTTTGTTTTAGGGCAAGTGTATTTATGTGAGCATTCTTGAAATGCTCAGTAATGGAATAAAGGGCTTGATATAAAGGTTGGACTTGGAAAAGAAAACATAGATGAACTTGCAAGGTTGTTTTTTTTTTCCTATCATTCAAGTCTTTTTATTAAAAAGTACTTATAGTTTAATGGAAGTGTTACCTTTTTTTTTTTCCTTGTATCTTCTGTTAGGAAATCCAAAAAACAGCACAAAGCAGCTTTAAACTGTTTAGTTGTTCATCACTGTATTCCTTCCTAATGACCTGTAGCTTGGAAAAGGATTCAAACACAAGATCTTGAGATAAAATTTAATATTAATTTTAAAATGGTTATTGCCTGTCGTCTTATCAGCACTCTGTATTTTTAGTGCTAAGAAGGAAGTCTTAGGGCTTTTTTATTATTTTCATACATCCTTGTCTAAAATTTCTCCACCCTTTTATCTAGAAGGCTAGAGAATTAATAGAGTCAAAGCATACCTGCAGAACCCACTTTGAAAATGTTTTGTTTGGTTGTTCTGTAAATGTGTGAAAAGAGAAAACTCTATTTCCCTCCATGAACTCATCATTTCCGAAGGAGTAAATAAACTTTATTTGATAGGACCTTGTGCAGGATGCATTGATAATAACTTAAAACTTTTAGCTTACAGATGAGATCATTATTTTTTCCACTGCCCAAGGTGCAGGGCCAAGACAAGACTACTTCTCTATAAGATTATACCTAATCTTTTAAGCAATACCTTCTACACCTTCTACACCTTCTACTTCAACCTTTTTTCTTCCTTTCCTAGAAGGGTAAAGATGCTATTGATGCCACTCAATTCTGAGAAATTAGTGATGAAAAATATGCAGCAAACACTGCTTTCAGTCAGAGAAGACTGGTCTCATATTCCACTTGTGCCAAATATATTATTCCAAGATGAATATTTTTTGTTACAATTTTTTTAACAAAATTATTGTTAAATTTTGTTAAATTAACTTTTGTTAAATTTTGTTACAAAAGTTACAAAAGCATCTAGGTCAGTAATTTGCATCACACGCGCAATAAATGCAGGACAAGGCACAAATCTGTTTGCATCTCAGTTGCTTTCACAGGAATCTATGGAACATGGAACTTGCCCAGGCAGTAAAGGGGCCTGTATTATACATATTTTTGCATTGCTCTTTTTTTTAGCTCTTTATGCTTTATCAGTGCTTCCTCAATGGTCCTAAAACTAAATGAATTGTTTTTTTAATCTTGCTGCCCTGTGTTTTTCATTTTTACCTAAGCTTGCACTTGGCACTTGTGGAGAGAAATTATCTTTTTTTTTTTTGAAAGTAATGGCATTTGGGGTGGCCTTTAAGTTTCCTGCCTGTATGTATTCTGTGGTTTTGGACAAAATTCCACCAGAGAGCTGTATGTCCTTGATGGGAGAGTTTTGAAATTGTGGTAGCATGTTCTGTTGTGATAAGAACAGCATTATCAACCATGCTCATCAGCCTCTGTTTCTAGAAGAGCTATTCAGCTCCAGGTCATGGTGAAGTGGTATCAGTGGTGATTCCACAGAAGATATTTCTGGGAAGAAGTTACAGTCAAATAACTTAATTAAAAAGTAAAATCCTCAGTTTAGTATGGAAGGTTCTCTTAATTAAAAAAAGGAGAAGGTGACACAGATTTTGAGGGGGGAAAAAATCTTTTTGCAAGATTTTTATTAGCAGAGTAAAAAATAGGTATTGAATTTAAAAGTTAAAACTAAAGTTAACACGCACATTTTCAAGGAATCCCAGTTGTAATATTTTTTATTTGTAGATTTGCTACTATGTGACTCCATATGTTTCTGTTTGCATATTAATAGAAAAATGTATTAAGATTCTGAAATCCATTAAACTTTTTTCAATTATTTTATTAAGTTCTCAATGCGAACTAAAGTAACTTTTAACAGTAAGGAATTACTGAAGTAATTTTCTGTTTCTCCTTTCATCTGGGCCTGTTAGAATCCAGAGTGGTGTCTGTCAGTAGGACTTCTTTTCACGAAGTTAAATTGTTGTTTTCAGTAAGTTGTGAGTGATTATGCGTGATTGTGCATGTAAATTGGGAATAGCTAAATGGTAGCAGAATTTCTCTTATGTAAATCTGCGGAGAAGACTCAGGTGAATCAGGCAGATTGATAGCAAAATAGACAAGCCTGAGACGCTGACAGCATTTTATTAATACAGTGCTCTCATTTAAGAGTAAATCTTGCTTCCAGAAATGTGTAACACTTATAATTTATATGCAACTGCAAATTCATTTGGATAACTGTAATTATGAGTCTTGATGTGAACTTTATATTTTAAATAGCAAGCAGCAGCAGTGTTCCCATCAATACTACTGTTAAACCGCAGTAGGTGCTTATCGTGCCTCCTGTCTTATTAATACTGCCTGTAAGCTTTGTTCCAGTTGACCTTTGGAAGTTTCCAAAAGTTAGAGTTTGCAATTCAGCAGGTTTGGCAGAGGAACATACATGATTATTCATATCATTGTTTAAACGGTAACCAGATGTGTCTTGTTTTTCTTCTTTCTTTCCCATTGTTTTTAAAGAGTGATGTTAATCCAAGATGTTAATCCATTTACAGGGTTTTTCCACAGCACCAAATTCCCCTTCGGTGAATTCTCGTTCCAGTAGCCTGGGTTCATCACTGTCCCTTGGTAACATCTCTGGAATGACAGCAAACCCCGAAGTGAAAAAGCGCAGAGCACCTCCTCCACCAGTTGCAACACCAGTATTGCCGAACGCGGAGGTGAGGGGACAAGAGAGGACAGCAGCACAGGTAACAGTGACACTGCTGATGGGCTCCTTTGCTTGCTGTGCTGGGTACCATTCATTCAGCAGTCCTCAAGCCATTCACAGGTATTTTGGCCAGCTGTTGGCTACAGGTGACCAAAACTCCATCTTACAAGATAAAATTATCAAAGGTCTTAGTGTTTTGTACACATTTACTGAGCTCTCTTGAGACTGCCCGGAGCTTCCTGCCCTGTCAAGAATCATTCTAAATCAGAAAAGTTTTGTGAAGCAATATGCTAGGAGAAGGAGGGTAAAGAAAAAGTAAAGCAGAAAAGCTGGAAATTGTATAAGGTGTCCTTACTGTCTCCAGGGCAGTCCTGGAGAACAGGTGAAAGTTCTAACGAGTGACAAAAACCTTCAGCATACTGTTTTGTCCAGATGCTTGTCAAGCTATCACCTGTATCCTTGTTTCCAGTGCTGCCATGGGATACCAGAATATCTATTCTGTTTTCTGAGTGACTATGTGACCTTTTAAAACAGTACCCTGGTTTTGTTTTTATAAAGGTCACTGTTCCGCTGTACATTATTGAGAATTAAACAGAAATGGGGGAAAACCTTTCTGAGGACCTAAGCCTTTGAAAAGAATAGAGCTAAGGGAAGAGGAAATTGCTCTTGCTTTTATAGTGACACTCAGGTGTGTGTTACTAAACCTGCACAAGTCTTCTGGTTCCACCAGCAATAGTATTGTAATCTAAATGTAAACTGTAGAAATCAGCATGTAAAGTTATGTAGGGAGGCTAAAGAAGAGTGCAAGGAACCAGTATCACCAAAGCTGTGTAATGTGGACTGACTCATACCTGCTCAGGGCTTGTCCTCTACAGCAGACTGATCTTTGCAAAGCAAACTGTCCTAGTACAAAATGGAGTCAGAAAGGAATCTTTGAGTTCACTACAGAGGAGGAGGAGAGGAGCCTTGTGCTCAGTCTCCCTCCCCGTCACTCCCTTATTTATCTGCAATAAGACATATGTTAAACACCTTCTCAAGTGAAGCATTCTGTAAGAAAAGATGATGCACACTCTCAGTAAAGGATTGTGGATTATTATTTTCCCATTCTTAGGTTATCTAAGTGTGATTGCTGGAACATAGTGTTTCATCTTTCAAAATTGGGATAGATGCCTTGAAATAGCACTTATTTACAGACACAGCTGAAGAGAAATAACAGCATTTTTCTAGCAACACTTGTGAAATTTTTTTCTTAAAATTTCCTTTCGAAATTCCTATGTAAATATTTTTATGAGGTTTCTAGCATCCCTCAGAGTTAACGTGTTTAAGGTAAATAGATCTTTTCATACAAAAATACTATGGCATTCTGACTCCAAAGTTTACACTAGTATGGTAATCACAGACTGCATTATTCTGCCATTCTCTTTGGCTGATCTCCTTGCAGTATGGCACTGAGATTCTAAATTGTGGTGTACAATTTCACTGCAAATCTAAACTCTCCTTAAACATACTAACATTTCTATTTTCAGCATTGTTGCAAATAGGTTAAAATGCTGGTTTTCTGAAGCCATGGGTAGAAAAGTCTGTGGTTTATTTTTTGCAAGTAATATACAGTATAGCGTGAATTTCAAATTCTCTTAGTCTGAAGGAAAAGTTATGGTGAAGAAGGGAAGGTTGTGTCAGAGGATTTTCCATAACAAAGTTCATTTTGGGCAAAAGAAATGTCCTTTGTAGCTGACAAAGTCAGTGAAGACCACCGTAGAGGTGCTAGAGTATATTTGGCTGCATTTGTTAAGTAAAGGATATCTTTCTGGAAACAATGGCATAGATCAAAATGTTAGAAAGTTATGGTGTGTTTCTGAAGCTCCCAGGCTGAAAGTTGCTCAAAGGCTGCCATGTACTTTGAACAGGAATGGAGTAGAATTGAATAAAACACAAGTTCCATGAAGCAATCAAGAACTGAGGGAAGAAATTCATTATTCAGTATTATGGGGCAAAGTAGCAACGGAGATACTGTTTTTTAGAAAACCCAAATAGTTCCATTTTATCTACGTGCAGACAAGCCAGTTTGCTGTGAAAATAGAGTAAAAAATCTCAGGGTGTAAGTTTATTTCTTTAGTTTATGGGAAAGAATTAGCACTGATCTGTTTTTTCAAGGAAGGACGTCAATTCCTTATTAATGGACTTCCTTCCATAAAAAGATAAGATGTTTGTTTAGAAAACTTTATTTATGTGCAACTGTTACTAACAGGAAGATCCTGCAAAAGGGGAACATGTTTATTTCCAGTGAAGCTAGCACACTAATAGAAAATGAATAGGTGATATTCTGAACTTTCAAAAAGTTTTTTTTTTTATCTGTCCTGTTCCATAAAATTCTGTAGGAAATAAAGTACTGTAGCTGTTATGAACACCTGTAACTTTCCAAACCATTAAGTCTGTTATTTTTAACCCATTGTTATGTTCCAGGTATAAAAGGTTCTTTAGGGTTATATATATCTTATCTCCCTGCCTCCTGGTCCCAGACAGAAATTTCCGTGTGTATGAAGACTGGGGTGTTTTAGTTGATGACGTACATTTAGATTTTCTCCACTCATTTTTCTGCATAGGTGACTTATTGCAAAATAATTTTGCTGTCTCACAGCTTTTGCTCCTATAGGGCTTAGGATAAATTATCTCCTTGTGGATAAGGCCCCTGCAATAAATTTATTTACTTTTTAGTGCAACAACATTAGTTTTCCATATCTATTTAAAGGTAGTGTTCCCTCTGTAACTGTTTTAAATCTACCCTAGAATATATTCATGTCTCTTCAGAATGTGCTGAACATGCACTAAGTAGTTTGCAAATGAGTTTGCAGAGTCCAAGAAAGGAGTCTACAGATTTCTCCCCTGGAGACTTCACCCCTGTTTTTCTTAAACATCTTCCAAATTATGCTATTTAGAATAATGAGAAGTCACTTGAAAAAATAACTTACTCATTGAAGAGTCTTACTTACCTGAACAAAAAGGCAAGAGAGACAAAAGAGAGCCACAGCCACTCTCATAATTTCTGGCAGTTTTCTTTCCCATTGTCCACAGTTAAAATAAACCAATTCTATGCTTAATGAGAAGTTTGGCTTCAAGAGAATTACTATAATGTGAAAAAAAATGTAAATGAGATTTTCATACCTTTCCTGGAGAAAATACGATACACTAAAAATTTGCCAGATGTCTTACTTATATAGAAGATATTTTCAGTAATTGCTATGTATGTGCCATCTTCATTGATGATCTCTTATACTGACCAGCCCATAGGGTGCTCCTCTCCGTCTCCCTCTATGTTGGACATAGCAGCCTCCTGCAAAATATGCTGCCAGTGCATGTTGCACTTGAAAGAGTGATGATTCTGCTGGCAGTCATTGATAGGAGTGCTGCAGAGCTGGCAGGACGCTGGCTTAGACATCCTATCCATTTAGTAGCATTTCATGCTTTTGGAAGGGTTGCCTTTCTCACAGCAGAATTCATGTTGCAGTACTAGTTACTGTCCTTTTATATGTAAACCAATATAAATAGAATATACCAGGGATGGAAAAGTTAGGTCCTCCCTACTTGGTCGAGCACATTAACAAGGAGGAAAAATGCTCCAGTGAAATGTCCTCTCTGGAAACCATTGAATTTGTACCTATCTACAGGCAACCCTGAAACACTTGAAATGACACTGCAGATGAGCACAGCATATAGTGAGAACATACCTGGAATTCATTCTGCCAGCAAGAACCACAGAATAATCTTCAAGCAGTAAAAATAAAGGAGGGGCAATAAAGGAAATGTATGAATAAATGAATAATTTAATATTGGGATCATAATTAACATACTAAATTTTTTCAAAGTGTAATTAAACTGTAGACTCACCAAAATTTTTAGAATCAGTCCCTGAATTTTCAGTTCTTAAATTCCCCTTTTGTATGTGTGTATGATACAGGTATGGACTTGGAAGCTGCTTGGAACTGTGACTCATAATCTTCCTTAGAATTAAAATATATTTTAAAATGGTGGCCAAGATTTTTAGAAGTGGTTAGTTCAGCTGTCCATAATTAGGAAGCTGATTTTGGAGCTTGATGTTTTCTGAACTTTTAAGATGTCAGAAGCTACGTCTGGTTGCTCAGCAACTCAGTATCTGGCCACTGTGATTTTAATATCATATTATTATTCAATGTGCCACCTTCTGTCACCAAAGGAATTTAAATTGAGGTTGTTAATACAAAAATCTGAGCAAAGCAAGAATTTCTTCCACTAATGTCCCCCCAGCACAGCAGGGTTTTTTGCGCAGTCATCTTTGATGCATTTTTGCGCAAAGTGATAACCACTCATCCACCTTGCTTCTGTATAATCTAGTGCCACGGATTTGTGGTTAGCTGGCTGCAAGGAAATCTTGATTGATATGAAATCACACTGTTACTGTTGTTCTCCTCAGGTTTTCCAAATGACATATTTCCCTGTGGCTGCAAATTAAGCCTTAAAGCCATAAGCACAAAGCATCCTGTAGAACAGTGCAGAGTAAGTTCTTGCCATGTACATCTGTGTCAGTATGGATGCCACCAGTAGAGCTCTCTGTATATGTGTCCTGTGAGTCTTGAATCTGCCTTGTCCCTGAGTATTCTAATAAATCTGATACTTCAAATAATAATATTCCTGCAGTTGTCTTTCCCTCTGAGAAACAGCCAAGTCTTTAGGAAGAACCTGTGTTTGTGTGGATGGCAGCTTTTTTTCCTCATAAATTTTTTTGGACTATGATATTGGATATTTTTTAAGAGAAACATGACAACAGCAGTCACTGCAGTTGTGGGAAGTTGAGGGACAGAAGAGTCACAACTGAATGAGAACACTTACCATGGCTTCTTACAGAACTGAGATTTATTGCAGCCAGCTAAAACCCACTTCATTAACACCACCTATAGAAGCACAGTACTCACACCAGCTTCTTTCCATCTACTTCTTTTGTGCATCTGCTGTAATTTATTATTGTCTAAATTTCACTCTGATCAGAGTCCTGTGTCCCAAGAGGAATAGTTTCAAATTAGTTTAGATCTACCTGGTTGGTAGATCCTATTTTTTATAGAAAGTATTGCAGTCATACTTGGAGAGGTTTGGTTTTATACTAACTGCAGCAGGATACGTTTATGCTATAGGTATTTTCTTCCCTTCTACCTTGTACTTTATTTCACTTTTTTTGTAAAAGGTTCAAGATAATGGGCAGTTTGTGGGGGACATGTGGCAGATGTATTCTGTTTTAATAAGAAGCCCAGAATCCAACAAAAGGGTGGATGGCTTCAGATTACTTATCTCCCTTTCATAGGTTACACCTAAACCAGAAATGTCTACTAGAAGTCAACAAGATATGAATGCATGCTTTTTTTATCATCTTTTAGAGAGGAAGGGAGGTTTCTCTTGACTCAAAGGTCTTCTGGGTGAGGTCTTCTCAACCTTTTTCTTATGACACATTTCCTTTCTCCCTTAAGTGTTCTGTGAATGTATTTTCATTTTGCTTTGTGGGTTGTTGTTTTTTTTCTGTGGAGCATCCAGAAGTCTCCTTTGAGAATAACAGATACTTTTTTTCACATTCTGAGGAAGGATGCAATGAATCAGATTTTGCTGTAGGAAAAAGCTGTTTTTCATAATGTGTCTTTTATTTCTACAGCCTACTGTATCTTTTAGGTCACTTCTCAGGTTTTTATGAGTTCCCTGAGAACATGAAAGCAGGATTTATTCAGAAGGAAGAGGAAGAACACTTGACTGACTTTTTAATTTGTTTAAAATGTTGATTTAAAGTTAATTAATGACTGAGTTTACATGCCTTTTCAATTGTTCTGATCTAAATTTTCTTTTTGTGCGCAGAGGCCTGAAATGTGAATACTGAATGTGATTTTTAGAAGTGTCTTTGCCTTTATCCATTAACTGAAGATGTCATGAGTGTTAGCTGTGATCTTCTCCGGTCTTTGTGGCAGACTTGTTAGAATTCTCAGGCAGTATGTGATATCACTCAACAGCATTTTTCTGATGAGGGCAGGGATATTGAATCTTTAATAAAGATGCTCTTTCTCTGGAACACTGTTCAAATGCCCAAGTTATGTAAGCCTTAAAGAAGGAACCTAGGTTTTTTTGTATTAGAGTTTGGATATTGGGTGCTGGAGTGCACTTCTTACTTCTGTATGATGCCAGATTAAGAGGCTGAGGCTTCTTAGATAATTGGCATGGGGCAGTATTTTAATAAGGTCAAAGAGTAGCTGTGTGTCTCTCTGTTGATGCACATAAAAATAATTATTGATAAACCAATTAAGAATGGAGATAATATTTTTTTTATTTCTGTGTTTCACATCAAATTCATGTATCAATATAACTTATTTTGAATGTACAAAGCTGTAAATACTGAGTGGTAATTACAAAAATTTTCCATTAGGCTTTTATTATCTATTTTAAGTGCTTTTCTTCCAGTCATTCTGCCTTAAATTTTAGTTAGAAGCTAATTTATTTCATTTATGCATTCCTGTAGATGTTGAGAGTTTATGGGTATCATGGGGTCTTTTGCCTCTGTTCATAGAACCATATAGAAATAATTTATTTTGTCTTACACCTTGGCCAGAGTCTTTAGCCTGCTAGTCTGGGATGGTAAAACAGTTAAACTTGGCTTGACATTTTTCACAGGTTAAGTGGTCTGTCACAGACAGATAATGACCATCAAGCTTGTCCAATAAGAGAGATAAGGAGTGCACTTCAGTTCTTTGAAGAGCGCATTGTAGTTCCTTTGTCTGAGCAGCAGGTGTGTGAAGTATTCTCAAGATGATGCACCAGAAACTGTACTTCTATCTGAAGTAGGAAAGATTGTATAAAATAACTGTGTCTGTAGTAAGTCTCTTTCTGCTATGACAAGCAAAGAAATAGAGAAAAAAATTACTGAATAATACTGCTAAGTGCTGCCAATACCACGTTCTGGCATGAAGAAATTCAGATGAAATAGGTGAAAGATATAGTTGCTATTTGGAAAGTGTAAGAGAAATTAAAAAAAAAAAAAACAACCAAAACCCCTAAGCCTCCTTAGGTGGTTTATGTACTGGCAAAATTACTGGAAATATAATAGAGAATTTAACCAGTTGTCATCTTTGTAAAGACAGCAAATAGGGTAAATGTAGCTTTAGTAAAAGAGAAACCCTGCTTTACAACTCCCTTATACTGCTCTTGACACATTCAGCAAGCAGATGGGTGTGATCTGGTTGATGCAGTCTGTCTGGGTTTCCACAAAGCTTCCAAGTTCCCTCATCAAGAATTTCATAAGGAAACCAAGTCTCAGTTCCATAATAAATAAGGTCATCTTACTCTTAAATAACAAACACGAAAGAAAATAAAAGAGAGATTGCAGGTTAGGACTAAATGATCTGCTCAACTAGTGGTGAAATGTTGCAGAAGCCTTGGAGTATTTGACCATCCATGTTGATCTATTAAGAAATGACCTGAAAAAGAAACAGTGAGAAATTTTGTTGCTCCTACTTGAGTTACCTGGATAGCAAGGACCAAGACTGAGTATGAAGAGCAACAGTTAGAAGACCTTGTGAGACTGAGCGCTGGAAGCACTTGCAGGTGAAAGTAGTAAATTCAGTATGGGGAAGGGTGAAGTGATATACATGAGAAAAGAACACTCTTAATTTTCCCTAAGACCTTGTAAGATACTGATCTCTCTGCTGGCAGTAACTGATTAGGAAGATCTTAGGATCAGATTAAGATTTTTATTTGAAAAAGGTCATCTCCAAGCTCAATAGCAATCAAAAAAGGAAATCCAATTCAGAGCATTTTAGGAGAGGAAAAGTGGGTAAAAGGATAGTTTTATTACACCTCTACATTGTCAGCTTTTTTAATGCCATCTTAAATACTACAACAGCGTTCTCCTTTCTTCAGAAGGATATTACAGAATAGGATGAGACTCATGGAAGAACATCAAGAGTGATCAAAGGTATTGAGTAGTTTAGTACAGGGTCAATGGTGCAACTTAAGTAAACCATGATTCTTCATCTTGAAAAAGGCACTGAAGGCTATGGATAAAGACTTGACTTTTCAGCCAGCCACTATGAGAGCATTTGGTGCTAATATTAAACAGGCAACTCCCAAAGTCAAAACACGTGGGTCTTCATTGACCTGGTCCACCAAGGTTGTTATGGACACTAAAAATTTACATGGGCTTAAGAGGAGACTGGACAAATGCTGCAACAATGACAAATCCATTATGAATTTTGAAAGATAAATCACATCAGGAAGTCCCTAAAATGAAGTTGGTTGGTGGGCACAAAAGTGTTTGGGAGAAGGTAGTATTGAACATACCTTTCCTCTTCTTTTGCTGTCCTGTAGGTACCTGCCACAGTTTAATAAAGAAGCCTGAGCAGAACCCTTGATCTAAGACATGCAGGTTTTTTTGGAGAATACTGAAGAGAGTCATATCCAAATGATTGTCTCATATAATCTGATATCACTCCAGAAAAGTCACTGGCAGCATACACAATGACTTCACTAGGTCTTCTTATCAGTGGTAATTTGATGACCAGAAAAACATGTTTCTCATTAAAAACAGAAACAGCTGCCTCTGATTGCCATTCCCAGTCATCAGTATTTCTTTTGTGTTCCTAAGTGCAATACTGCATTTGCAGAATGAAGCTGGAAGTTTTGCCAGTAAATCATAGGACCAATGAGAATTGTGCACCATGAACCCTAAAGCCACTTTCCTGGTGTGGGTTTTATGACTTGGTAGTGTGACTGGAGGATCAAAGAGCCCCATGGGACTCTGAGGGCCATGTTTGCAGGCCCCTTGGGCTGCTCCTCAAAATACTGAGATGTACTTATACAGCTCATATTACAGGTGGCTGGGAGCAGTAGGGGTGATGTCCAGTGGACTCCACAGGACATGTGCCTTTTACTGACAAAATAAAAAGCAGCATGAAAGATGTGATCCCTTTGCATTTCAAATCAGAGTCTGATTCAGGTGCATGCCAGATATATTCTCAAGGTTGCAGGTCCTCTGAGGAAGGAACTGTTAGCTTGTGCAGTGACAAGGCTATTGTTTTACTTAGAAAATATGATATTTCTACCTTTCAGGAGATGGAAAGTCAATCTCTTTGGGTGTTCCCTCCATCTATCCACTTTTGGCAATTTTTTTTAAGAGTCCATAAGGGTGGAGCTTTTCTTAATGACTTTCACTTAATGATCTTCTGAAAAAAAAAACATGGACCAACTGTTGCCCTTCACAAACATAAAATTTTGTGATGACACACATTAAGTTTTATAGAAACAATAGTCTCTGTAAACAATCATAAACCTGGAAGGTTTTATGTATTTCATATTTCCACTGGAGGTGAACCTGGCTAGTGCAATCCTATTGTAGAGACCATTATCAAGGTGTACAGAAACAATTAGTAGAAACAAGAGTGAGTAGTAAAAAAACTGTGGTCTTTAAAATGCGTTATACATGGTCTTTATACTGTAGTAAATGACTAAGAAATTAAAACTCAACAATTCATTTCTAATTTAAAGGTGTTTTGTTCATTTTTTAAAGAGCTTTAAACATGACATTCTTTTATCTGAATGAGAAATATCCAGACTTGTTCATGTCTTACAAAACAATAATCAGATAGCAAAGATGAAGCCAGCTGACAGGACATCAGATAATGTTTGCTGTGCAGTTTGGATGCTTAATTTAGCTAACAGCTGCACTTTGGTTTGGATAAATGATGCAGGCCCAAATTAAAAGGAAAGTGTAAAGTGCAATGATGGCTGAAGGCTTATCTTACTGTCATGTAAAGCATGAAATATAGGAAGGCCAAAAAAAGCTGCTAGAGAAAGGGAGTAATTTGTACTTCTTTTTATGATAGAAACAGCTCCAAAAATTAATTCTGGTGTATGCGCACTTAAACACATTAATTCTTTAAATGTAGTTATTAAAAACTACAGTTTAAATGATACATGCAGTATAGTGACTACTTTCTCAACATCTCCAAAGAGTGTCAGTTATGCGTATGTTGTATTTTAATAATGTATTACAGAATTTTCTTCTGTATACCTCTAAAGAAATTCTGTTGTTTCAGTCCAAATTGCTCCCCATCCTCGTTATTGGTCCTAATGCTCTACTTCATGTTGCTGCACGTTTATTTATGAACAGCATGGGTCTCATTAAAAAAAAAGAGAGTGGCAGAAAGCATTTTAATAAAATGGCAACTCTTTTTTTAGGCAGCCAACTTGTTTTCCAGCAGCTTTTTTGTCCCTCCTTTTCTTTCAGCTCTTTTTTCCTGTAATTTTAAAAGGTGTCACAGTGTGATGAATTATTTAAAAGGAGTCTAAGTTTTCTCAGTCAAGAAGCAGTTAACTACAATTGGTTATATTTTTTCCTGAAGCTTGGCCAGTAAGAACTAGGAGCTAGTTCAGAATTTCAGTGGAGGTTTTTGTGTTAGTGAGAAGGTACAGCCTCTCAGAAGTGCAGTTGGAGATAAGACTCATTTTGCAACACCCTTTTGAGAAAATCTGTACTCAGATAATGTTCACAGTCAATTAACAGGTTTTGCACCAGAAGAATTGAAAACTTTGAGGTCTGCTTTAAAATTATGTCTTTTTGCATTGTAAGAGGAATCCACTGTGTGGTTTTTTTGCAGTTTCAGGGATAGGTTTTTTTCAACTTTGTCCAGGAAATAGAAGCAATGTCAGTTCAGTGGTGATTTAAATTGCTTACCTGCCTTAACTGAAGGCTGGACTTTGTGAAGTGCTGAGTCCTTCACAATTTGACTTGGATAGGCTGTTATTTTAGAGGGGTTGGAGAATGTAATTATAAAATTTTGTAAGGCTCCTCCATGGTCTACTTTCCTGTTGTTTTTTGGAAAGTACTATAGTCCTGTACTCTAACCTGTGTAGCTATAACCTCTGAATTGATATCAAAGTTGGAGTTACCTGGTGATGTTTAATATATATGCAAGAGCACAAGCAAGGTAAGCTTACAGTGTCTTTACATTACAATTTAACATACATAACATATTAATCATGCAAAAATGTAAGATTTGTTTGGCAGGAGGATATCCATCATTTTTCAAGAAAACATATGTCTTGAGAGTTGAATCCTTGAATTATGTGCAAGAAGAATTCTTGGAATAGTCTTTTTTCCAGCATCAATAGCATTCTTCATCTTTTGCAATAATCCAGTTGCTTCTGGCTGTGAGTTCATGGTTCAGTTGCCAACTGTTTCTGAACAGACTATACTACCTGCCTTGGGAATGATACCACAACTTACCATCTGGTGAGATCATGATAGCATCGATTGACCTCCACATGTGGTCTCTGTCAAGCACTTCATTGAAAACTGGCAAGACATTAGGGCCGGAACATACTGTTCTATGCAGCCCTGAATTTTGGCAGGGTTGCAATGCTCAGTAAGTAAACTTCATCTGGCTTGCAAGTCTCAGACAAATAGAACAGGCTGATGTCATCGTAAGCTTTAACTCTCATTAAAGAAGAAAGTATGTGTCAAGTAATTATGAGGCTTTGTTGGGCACGGTATTTAGGGGAAGTTAATAGACAAAGATCATTTTGAACACTGAGACTTCTGAAGAGCTGGCATTCAATGAGCGATGAAAAATGACCCTAGCACCGTGCTTAATTTAGAAACTGGGTTTGCATCACTTTTCAGACTTTGTTTCTAACTCCACCTTACGTAGATCCTAAATTAAAAAGGTAAAAAATTACAGAATTGAAAAATTAACAAAGTAAACATGTCCTGTGTCAATCAGGTTTAATTCTATGGCTTAATAGCATAGTCATTGTTTAGCCAAATAAGAAAATAAGGGAAAACATCACAGGTATAATAATAATGAAAAAAAATGTTCACTGCTACTTCAAGCTATTTTTCACAGAATCGTGGAATTCTTAGGGGTGGAAGGGACAGCTGGAGATCATCCAGTCTGACCCCTCTGCCAAGACAGGGTCCCCTAGAGAAGGTTACACAGGAACACATCCAGAGGGGTTCTGTCCCAGACAGGGAGACAAGCAGTTCCAGTGCTCTGCCACTCTCAAGGTAAAGAAGTTCTTCCTCATGTTGAGGTGCACCTTTGTGTGTTTCATTTTATGGCCATTGCTCCTGATCCTGTTGCAGGGCACCACTGAAAACACTCTGGCACAATCCTCTTTAGAGTTGCAATGGGTCACTTGGAGAAATAGGCATTCATTTTTTTTTGCAGTATGCCTGTCTTAATGAGAATATATTTTCTCATGTCCTGAGAGACCCAGTAGAGAGCCCCTGAGTCCTGCTCAGCTGTGTGTTGCTGACACTTCCATGTGTGGCTAACAAGCAGTGTGCCATGATGAGTTCCTTAAGTCTTCATAGCAGAATCTTTTTGTAATTTTGGATAATAAAATTTGACACTTGTGGGCAATAACTTGATGTACAGCCATATTATGCTACAGTCTTAGTAATATATCTAATTGACACTGTGGTACCACTTTGTTCTTCTCCCCTCTTCATGCTTTTAGGCTGTGGAAATTCAGGGGCTTTTGGCTGGTGTTCATAAGTGCTGGAGAGAACTTGACTTGAGTGGGAATTTGAAGGGGGCAGTGGGAAGGCATGGCACAAAGAAGCTGGTTGTTAGAGGTCATCTAACCCAAACCATTCTAATGACATCTTGGATCGGAAAGGAGTCAGAAACTATTGCTGGCCTTACTGCCTAAACCATGTTCCCCAGGCTTTCTATGTGCCTGCAGAAGGAGAAGGCTGATAGAAAGGGGTAGAACACTGGAAATAATCAGATATGTTTTTCTCTAAATTGAGAAGACTGCCAAGGTGATTGCCTAAGACTTAGTGCTAAGTACTAGAAATTTAACTTGGCTATGTCTACAGAAGAAAAATTACAATTTACAAAACAAATGAACTTTAATAAGAGTGTAAGATGTTAATTGTATAGTTCTAACTAGAAAGATGTGCACAAATATAACATTAAAATCTGGAGGTCAATTTTGCCTTTTTTTTACTTCTGTAGAAGAGAAATGAATATTGGTTTGTGGTCATTTTAAAATACGATTTTTAAGTGTTTGCGGGGTTCTTGTTGGTTTTTTCCCCCCTAAATGAAGACATAAATGAGGAAAATTTACATTGTATTCTGAGAAACAGAGGAAGTTCAATTCTTTGCCAAAGCAAACATCCGCAGACTTGTGTAGTCTACATGTTTCAATGCATGTGAAAATATTTGGTGTTGTAGAGTGATTTCCTTGAGTGGAAATAATGCTGCAGCTAGAAAGGAGATTTTGCAAAGAAGGAAATCACAGCTATCTTAGTAATTTAACATCTCAGATTTGTTTATGGATAATTTCCTGTCTGACACGTTTAACTGAACAAGTTAAAGGGTTTAAAGATTAGAATGGCATTAATTTTTAACTGTCCTTGACGGTGACATTTCACAAAGGGTGTGTTCTATAAAAACAGATGGAAAAATGAGCTTGCCCCTTCACCTTATACTGACTTTCTTGTGTTAACTGATTTAGCTTTCTGTCACCAATCAGCCAAGTATTCAAGGACATACTTGCCTTTTGTCTTCTTCATTTTGTGAATAAAATAGCAAAAGAGCATGGAAATTTCTATAAAACCCAGTAGTAGTAAGCTTTTATCTGGTATTAAGGCTGACATGTTTTTGCAGTCAGAGCTTTTTTCTGCTTAACACCAAAGTTATATAATAAAAAAAAAAATCTGAAATTAAGCATTATGGGCAAAAATATGCAAAATAGTGTGATATGTGATTAAAATATTAATGGTAGGGTTCTTTTCAGGAGGCAGATGCAGTTTGCACTCTAGTTCTAAGACAGATTTCCCACAGTACCTGAGCGCTTCCAGCAGTAAAGCAGCTCGGGAGCTGAGGCAGGGGGTACAGCTGCTGGTACAGGAGTGGAGCTGGGATGCAGCCATCAGGTGAGACAGACACCTGCACAGCACAAGGGAGCACAGTGCAGAGTTTCAAAGTCAGGAGGAAGCCCCCTAATAGAAAGTGGTGTGGTCAGGACTGAAATATAGTTATCCTGTTCTTTGAGTTGCTTGCTGTTCTTGTGGACTTAAACTCAAGTTTGCAGGAGCTTGGGAGTTTCCCATCTAAATCTGTTCCCCAGGAGAGTGATGTGTCCAGAGTTACACAAGATGTCAGGTCTGATTGGTCCAAATGTCAGTCCTGCTATACCAGCATACTTACTCATATGGCTTACTTAAAGCAAAGCCTATTTTTATTCATTTTATTGCCAGGCTTTGAGATCCAACACATCAGCATGAATGGAAGTAAAATGACCAATGCAGAGAAACTCTTTGCTAATTCCTAAAGTGTAGTTATTCCTATGCATTTTACCAAAATGACAAGTTTTCCAAATGATACCCTTTTAAAAAGTGTTTTCAGTGTGCTAGATTTTTTATTATGTCTGTATCTGTTGTTTTGGCAATATGTTGTTGTATTACATGGTATCCCAGTAAATATTTTAAATAACCCACACAAATGCATTCTGCACAATAAGGACACGCTTCTGAGGAGACATCAGGCTGCTGTCTTTGAATGCAGTTTCTAATATACTTGTGTTTTAGTGCACTTGTGTACTTAGGGATTAAACATTCATCTTTTAATCAAATGAAACAGGATGCTACCCAATAAGGAAAGAAGGTAGATAAATTCAGTGCAGAATAGACAATTTTATTCAATGTAGCTTAAAGTGGTCAGCCTCATTAGCTCAGCTGCCCAGTTTTGAGAGCTCACTGAATTTTCCTTTGTCAGTGTATGCCAGTGAAAAGACTAATGATGTATGACCTATCCAAGGAATATTAGGCACATGAGTTGTATAAGACACATTAATGTTCAATTGGGACTTCTTGTGGTTTCTAGTACTAGGCATGTTGAAGCATCTGTTGCCCTGTAAAAATGCAGAATCAGCTGTGCAGGATAGCTTTTATATCATCAAGTTTAGTGGACAGATTTATGTCTCCATTCTGCAGCTGAAAGATTTATCTGTCTGATTTTCCTAGAGCAACTCTTCTTGGATCAAAATATTTTCTTCTCAACGGCTTCAAGTTATGCCACAGTAATATGTCTTTAAATCTAAACCCATAAATCTTACATACCAATCTACCACTTGTCTTTCATAGAATATTATAAAAGATTAGTGCAGTTATATCAATATTTTAAAGCCAATTAATGAAACATGCATCTTTTTTTTCTTTTAGAATTCTTCTAAAATCATTCTTAATTATTTGAAGATTGCCTAAATTTTTTTGCAGGGGAAGAGGTTTGAGAGGGTCCCATACGTGGTTTGGGATGTTACTATTGTTTTTTCAGTTACAGCTGAGCTCTGGGGATTTTTTTTCTGTTTGGGTTGCATTTAAACATTTTTGAAATTCAATAGGCATTCTGACCCCACACAATATCATTGCCAGCAGGTGTATCAGAATCTGGCTCACTTAAATCAGAGTGTGTGTCTGGTCAGTGTGGGATGATGGAACCACTTTGTCATGAGGGTGTGCTGGTGGTTGAATCCATGTGTCGTTTTTCCAGTTATTTTTCTTTACTTCTAAAAATAATTTTTGCAGTCATTCACTGTTTCCATGAATGAAACAATTTGTATACAAATTAGACAATTCCTTTATAAATAAAAAGGTCCTGATGTGTAACATTGCATAAAAAGGAGATAGAAGCAGGAGAATATAAGGACTTTCTTCACACAGTTTATATCATGTGCTATAGAATTATTTATTTGCATGTGCTTAACAATAGCCTGACATCCCTTAAAAGCAATCCTTATTCCAGACATGATTCTATTGCTGACATGATTCTATTGCTGACATGATTCTATTCATCTGTATCATCTGTAGCTATGTTGTTTGAGCAGGAAGAAAATTGCTTAAAGGAGAATTTTGTTAAATATCGAGACTGGAAAATTCTTAGATTTTCAAGATTTATCCCTTTTAATGGCAAAATGATAGGAGTGATAGTAAAAGGAAAAATCTGTTGCCATAAGACAAATGTTTCTTGCAATGTCTATAAAAAATACTGCAAAGGCTGGCTTGGATTTTGAAACACAAACTATTCAAATTAATGGTGCAGTTTCTGGCTTACAGAAGGAGGCTCAGTTTTAGGAACCATAAACCTGCAGTGAATTTGGGCCTAGTTGGGTTTGTGGATTAAAGAAAGTTGGCATTGACCAGATGACTTAGTACTTTTATAAATCAACATTTCTATTAGAAAGTTTAAAAGGGAAGGGCTGACAAATACAAAACCAGTGTCTGGCCTGTAAGTATAGGACAGGCAAGGGAAAGGGGTGCAGCTCACACTGGAATTCTATCTGAGAACCTCCTTGTCTTTGAATGCTTGATGAATTTTCAGTAGTGGTGACTTTTGTTTCTTTGGACCTCCTTTAATAATTTTCATTATTTCATATTCATTGCAACCTGACCTGAAGAAAATACTGCACTTTTACACATAAGGAAACTTAAACTCAGTTTACACATGCACTCTTACAGTGTCCACAGATTGTTTGTATGTAGGGTGACTGTGAAATGCCACTGATTGAAAATGTCAAGCATTGGCCTTGTAGGATTCTTTTCTACACAAATACCCTCCCCAGTATGTTGTTGTTATGCTCTATATATATTCTCAAATCTTATCTAGAGCCCTCAAATTGTGTTAAGTATGTTGAGATTTCACAGTAGGAAAACAAATTCAGCACGTTGCTCAGAAATTTTGTACACAATATTGGAAGTATTTTTCAAAGAGCATGTGAACCCTGAATGTGATGATTTTTTTTGGTTTTGTTTTATTTTATTGTTCTATATTGTCTTATCGGTCGGAGAAGAGAAATTGCACTGTTTTTCAGATTTGGGTCCTTTTGACCTCTTTTATTCTAGCTCAGTTCATGGTATTAATTATACTCAGAATTTAATGAACATCTTTTCACATTAAGTATTGGTTGTAACAGGAGCTGATCTAATAATTTCTTGTTGATAAATACAGGTGAAGCACAAGTGCTAAGACTAGAAAATATTCTGTTAGACTCAAAGAGGGGCTTCTCATTGTAACAAAGTTTCAATGGGAAATAACTCCAGATAGTGTTGCTAAGGCTTGATCTCTTTATAAAAGAAGCAGCCAGCCATAACAAATTATTTTCGAGTTCTATTGGTTTTGTATATACAATTGGAAGAAAGAAACAGAATGTTCTTTGTGTTTTTTCCATTTATGTTTAGCCTCATAGGTTTCCCGAAATTGGGATTAAAAAAAAGATATTTTTACAATTTTTATGACCTTTGCTTGAACTAGACACTTCTTATATACTTTGTAGCATAACTGGCTTTCAACAAGCTTTTTGTCTTCTTTATGGTGTTTGTGAAGAATACTGCACTTAGCTGACAGTATAATAAAATCACTCTTGTGTGTGTATTTCACCAAACTTTCATTATTGCAGTCGTGCACTAGCTGTTTCCTAGCCTATTCTTTAACTGCAGCAGCGTGATCATCCATACATGTGTCTAATGTTCCTCAGAAGATTCGACTAAGTAAGAATACATAGAGCTGAAAAGAGTAATCTGACTTCTAACAAGGATCCCTTCTTCACAGGAAAGCAGTTATGTGTCTTTGTGGGATTTGAATATACCAAGCTAACATCCTTCACTCATCTGGTACTTGGAGAAGGGTGATTAGTGATCTCTAGCATTTTAAGTGGGAAGACACATTTCCTTACTTTCTGCCTTGATTGTCAAGATTTTCTAACTTTATCATTTAAATCACCAGTCTAACCAGTTTTTGTCCTAAGATAAAATTACTTTTCTGTCTGGAGAGGGAGGAGTGAAGGTGGGAGCTATAAAATGCCATTAAACAACTGCAAAAGTCAAGCTTGTACTTGTGAAGTTTTGGGAAAGTTCAGATGGTGCCTGTCTCCCAGATGATTCAAGCTCTCCATAGCTACTGAATTTTGCAGTCTTTGTAGCAATCAAAATCACCACTTTATTAATATTCTTTCCCTTTTTTTCCCAGTAAGATAGTATCCTGCAGAATCAAGATACAGTATTAAGTGCCGACATGTTGTTAGCTTTTTAAAATGCAGGGGAGAAGAATGGGATTTTTGTTTTTTCAAAGTGTGTATTTGCTAATTTCTTCAGTGGAGAAGAATGCAGCATTAGGTGGCTGTCCTTGGTGTTATTCCCCTCAAAACCAAAGCCTGCTGAGTCTATTTCACTGAATGGAGTTTCCCATGTTCAGCTCAGTATTGAGCATTCTGTTTCAACTTCAGTTAGTTGTGGTTAGCTCCTAATCACTACAGGCAGTTTCTTTGTCAGGGCAATGTCCCATCTTAATATGGAGCAACATAACATTGGGCAAAAGTTTTTCAGTGGAGCTCTAAAATTTTGCTGTATCTAGTTCAAGCATTTAGTGTGGTTCTCTTTTCTGGGTATAAGTCCAATGTTTTTTAAATTCTATGAAATTTTGGTGACCAAAATTTAGGTCCTCAAAGTTGCTAGTTACCCCTAACATTATTGTCCATTAACTATGCCTAACTTTGTCTAGATATGCCTCATTGGCTTTAGTCATGTACTGTACCTGATGGAAATTTAGTATAAAATGCTGACATAACCCATGATAGTAGGAATTAGGACCAGGACACCTTTCTTTCCCACCCTTGTTTCCTGTGAAGCTGCAGCTCATCCTGGTTGCTGTACTCTATGTCCAAAGTAGTTACCACCAAGTTTCTCCCATGCAGGATGCAGGTTCCCCAAGAGGTGGAGAGTGTCCAGTTGTCATGTGGCATGATGGTTAAAGCGTAATCCTCAAAGGTGGGAACAAAAGAGTTCTTTTTTTAAAATGTAAGACCTTCCTGAGTACTTTTAAAAAGGAAGGCTAAGTGAAGAACACTCTTTTCATATCCTAATCTTCGTAAAATTCATTTATTCTCAGATTTTTTTACTCAGCGTAGGAAAGGAAACCTGTAAATGAGTGCCTTTCCTCTGAAGTCTGGTGGTAGATTTAATAGTGTGAAGCTATTATTTGTTTAATGAAATCTCCCACAACAATTGTATTTTAAGGGTTCATTAATCCTCTGGATTAAAGGAAATATTATGAATATTTTTATTTTATTAGTTAGGCCTTTGAAATAGTAGAAAGCCACTGCAGTTCTGTATATTAGGTACAGAAGTATTGAGATAGACAGAGCAGTTAAATCAAAGAACTGAAGACTTCCTTGGTACAATACCAGCAGCATGTTATATGTGGGCAGCCACCATTACTCTCTACCTCAGCAAAGCCTGGTACTGACTGGTGTTGTCAGTACCTTTCAAATATAAAAATTCCACAGATTTTCCTACATGGTTTTATTATTATTATTTTTCCAGAAAAAGGAAGTAGAGCTAAGTTCCAACAAGCTACAGAAAATATTATGCAACCCAATGAAACCCAAGTTATTTGTAATAACATTTTTTGTATTTTTAAAAAGAGCATAAACAGTAATGAAGTCTTTGCATAGCAACCAGCATGTTGCAATTATTGGAAGCCAAGGTGTTACAGATCTTCAAAAGCAGGACTGTGAAGTCCAGTAGGCATGAATAGAGTACAGTGTGATCTCATATCATCATGCAAGCAAACAGTCAAATCTGATTCTTCTCTCCAAAGTCCTTAGACAAGAATTTGAGAGGAAAATAAAAGAATGAGAAAGGCTTTATTCACTATACATGCCAATTGGAGTATTTAACCATAATTTAAGGTTTGAAGAAACCAGTGGGAAAAGATCTTGTTACGGCTCAAACTTAAAAACACACATAGTATCATACTTTGCTTTGCTGAGTGTTGGGCTCTCTAGTTCACTTTTTCCAAAACCATCAAATGCCTGCCAGAGTGATATTTCTGCTGTGACACTCATCAGCAGTTCTTGTCTCTTTCCCCTTCTGAGAGCAATATTACTGTAATTCTTTAATCTCTGGTTGTCACTATAATTGCTCATTCTAAAGATACTGTGCTCAGAAATTAGGTCATATGGCAAACACTTTTTTTTTGGTTATTGAAAATTTACGACTTCAACAAAATATATCCTTTACTGTGCTTATTTTTCAACTTTGTTAGATATCACAAGGAGCATCCTTGAACGATTTAAGGAAAAAGAAGAGGCGTGCCCCGCTTCCACCAGCTGCATCTGCTCCACCCACTCCTGCCATACCAAACAGGACAGAAGACAGGGAAGACAAGAGGAAGAGCACAATGGGTGAGAAGCGTTCTTTTCTCCTGAATAACCCTATTCATGTGTTTTCAATGCTCACTGTTTGAAGTTGCCTTAATTCTGTTATGCTGTGAGTTTGGAAACTTTTGTAACTTGGGGAAAAAACTACATTTCTCTGCAGAATGAAAGTCTGGAAATAAGTGTTACCTCTTCTTTTTTTTTTTCAATGGCACCATTCAGAGTATCACAGGATAGTAAAATGTAGATAACACTCATCAGATTATTTGAATATTTAGCACAAACTTTATATCCAAAAGCACTAGCCCTGGGCCTATTGTGGCCTTGAAGGTCATGACTGGTTCACTAGTAAATGGAAATACAGAAATAGTAAATGGAAATGCTAATAAATGGAGATAGGCCAGGCAATACTGAATGCATCTGAAGCCTTGATGTTCTGCTAGGACCAAAGTACAGTCACCTTGGTTCACTGTTTCCTCATGTTCCTAAACCATGAAGACATTTGATTTTCATATAGTCCTCCAACAGTTTGACATCAACTGCCCATATAAAGTAAAGTTGGGGTGGTTTTTTTTAATTTCATCCTCACTTTTATTATAAATCAATATCTGATGATTCTTTAGCTAATCAGTAGAAGAAAAGAACTGATGCTGTCAAAGGAATGCCATACGTACCTAGACTCAACAAAAGAAACTGTAGCTTCAGCTGCATGTGGCACCACATTTACTCACACAGGAAAACTGAAAAACATTCTCCCAGACCTCTGTTGTTATCTGCCTGGTAGCTTGTTCAGATTGGTGAGAGCTTTGCTTGAGTGAGGACACCAGGATTATGCTTCTAGCAAGCAAAGTGATTTTATATTGGGTCAAGTTATGAGATAATGACCCCACATATTGGAACTCATTTTTCAGTACATTAAGAGAATCATTCTTCAAGTGCCGTAACGCACTCAGTGCACTTCAGTTCATGCCTTTGACCTCATGTTTCATAAAATGCCTAAGACATACAGATATGACATTCTGTCATTTATAATTGCTTACATTACAAATGCCTCACAGTTTAGTAAGAAACCTCTTGGCTTTGTTCCAACATTTATTTTCAGTAAATGCTTCACATTTAATGCCTCAGCATTTATGTAGCAGCAGGAGTCCATTATCATGTGACATATTCAACTTCATTGACATCTCTTATTTAAACTCTCTAAGGGCAGTGTTGTTGCTGGACCATGTAACACAGGAGTTTTCAGCAAACTGGCTTACTTTTAATCACCACAGAGGTCACACCACCACTTCTCACGCTTTGCCCTACTACTGGTCACTTTTTGATGACATTTGTTGCTTTAGCTTTTTATAAGTGTTCTTTTTCTTTTGTATTGGTGCTCAAATGTTACAGATGAGATATAGCAGAGCAGAGCTACTTCTAGTCTGTTCAGTACTGTGTACATAAGTGCTTGTTGGAGTGCTCTGCTCATGTAGGATTCTGTAGTATCGTTTGCTTTAATGGAGCCTTATTATTTTACACTGACAAAGAACTCGTCCCACAGTAGCCCTGTCTTCAGTGCTTTTTGTTTTCTGCTACTTTCTTGAATGAATGTGTTCATTAACAAGAAAAAAATGTTACAGGCGGAGAGGGTTGGTAAAACAGCCTCTCTTCAAGGCCCTTGCAGGAAAACAATGAGAAAGCACAGATGGCTCTGAAAGCATGAGAGAAAAGCTGTGAAAAAAGCAAGACTCTAGTGAGGAGAAAAAACGTGCTGCAAGAAATAGTCAGCCACATGATGGAAAAAAGTATTAAAGATACCTGTGTACCTCTGAAGTTAGCCATGTGAATCAAAGCAAAAGATTCTATCAAAAATATTCTCAAACTGGCAAATTCCCCATAGTGTTCAGTACTGAATCAGACACCAAAGTATTGCGCCAAATTTCCTCAAAGCAGTAAAAAAGGGCTTGCACATTTGCCAGCATTAAATCGTGTCTCTGGAAGATACTCCTCTGGAAGCTAGAGACTGCTAAGTGAAAAATTATAATGCTTTAATCTTTTTCTTCCCCCTTGGTGCTGCTTCCCTTCTCAGCAGCCCCAAAGCACAAGCCAGAGAGTGTAGGAGTGGATCAGACCAAACATCTGTCTCTGCCAGCATCCATCTTCAGCAATGACCGCAGCACATTCTTGAGGCAGGGTATGAAAGCAGAAAAAGCAGGTAGTCGTGATTCCTCAGTGAACTTCCAACCTCTAAGGACTTTCCAAATAACAGTAGCTCAAGTTCTGCACACTACAAACTGGCAGCAAACAGCAGCTTTTTTGCATTGAAAGTGGTTCTCAGAGTACAGTGCAAAGGTGCATGTATTTCTTTAGTCATTGCACATAGTGTTGAAATAATTCCCCAGACAAAGTTATGGGCATTTCCTCTGATAGCTTCAAACACCATTTTGCAAAAAACAGTTTAATCATCTGCTTCTCTAAAATGTCAAAATAATGAAAACTGACTCAAAAAGAAGAGCCTGTAAGATACCTACTTCAAAATAGTGACCTAAGGCATCTTCCTCTTTCTCTCAGAAAGAGTCAGGAAAATAGTCACGTAAAGTATCTGAGAGGTCAACAAATTCAGGCAGTTTGACACTTCAGAAGATAAAATAAAACACATTTTTCACATTTTCTTACACAGCTTTTTTCAAATTTTTTTTAGTTTGCTTAACTGTTTTTCTCCATCCTTATGCCTGCCAAAACCAGTGATTTTAACTGGTAGTTGTAATGGATGTCTATGTGCTGGGCTCAATTCTGCTGTTGGTTTAAGACACATCTTTTCCTCCTCCCTTAATTATTTGGATGGAAATAAGAGCAGAACTAGATCCAGAGAGACTTTGGATGTGGGTAAGGGAAAATAAATGTGTTTTTAAAAAATAAAAATGAACAGAGTGATCATTATCTTGCAATGAAGTAACAAGTCAATTGATCCCCCTGTAGGTGATGGACGGCAGGTGCCACAAAAGCCTCCTAGGGGCACCACTCGTGGTCCCCCCCAGTTAGTGATCCCCCCACCCCCACCTTACCCTCCTCCTGGCAGTGACATTGTGGATCCAACACTGTGTTACAGAGAAGCAGATGTTACAGCACCAACAGAGCTGGTACCTAAACGTATGTTTGAAAATATATGTATCTCCATTTCCATTCTTTTGATGATTAGTCTCAGGGTAGCTTTTCCAGACTTTCCTCTCTGCTCTTTAGACATCTGTGTCTTTTTTTCCCCCTTTTTCCAGCCTGTTGTATTTCAAAATGCCCAATGCAGTGTAACCAATTAATATAAAGTGAGCAAAACGCTTGCTCGGAGAGAGTTTTGCATGCGATACCTGGTCATTGTACAGAAGCATTTTAAAATAACCATCAAGCTTTGTTGCTTTGTTCAACTGAAAAAAAAAATCTTTTGTCTTTTATCAATTCCCCAAGTTTGTTTTTCTGTACTAACAAATTTTTTGTCTCCCCAGAGATGAATTCCTTTGAGAGTCAATGGGTCTATCAGTCTAGGTTGAAAACTACAGTGTCTTCCTTAAGAAAATTAAGCCATTTACAGGCTTTGTGTATTGTTAAAGGCCTTCCTGTCCTAATGGATCCATTTTCTTGGCATCTCTGGGTAGTCCTTTGTGTGCTCTTCACCTTGGGGCGTAACAGTTATCAGACAAAGAAGTGCAATATTTTTCACATGCCCGTGTACTTGTGAAAACCATGTTTTCATGCTGCTTTTTCGTGCTTATCCATTGACTGCCTTTAAATCTTTGTACACAATCCAAGTCTTTGATCATGTATTATGCTCCCTGTGGGCTTGCCCTGCACACCCATGTAGAGCTGGTAAAAGCAGCAAAGCTCTGCACGTTATGACATCTCATGGATGCACTTCCTTTGAAGACTAGGAGGGTGTCTCCTAACCATGGGATAGAGAAATGTCTCCATAAGCTACTAATTTGACAGAAGGTCTCTTTCCAGGACCTTATTTTTACCAAAAGTACTCTGCAGTTTGCAGTTTGCAGTTACTCTGATACATTAATCTGGGTGTGTTTGCTGTTGATTACCAGCTAAATCTAAAGCCCTATTTCTCAAATCTATGCTGAGGAAATACAAAAATTGTTAAGTTTTATTGGCGCTAATAATGGAAATTAAGGAGATCATACTAACAGAAGACCTGAATCTTATTGAGGATTAACCCTAAGACATCTTTACCAGCTTATGCACAGAAATCATATCATACTTAAAATCTTCTTTTTGTTTTAGATACCATCAGCTTTCCTGCGATGTTTTCTTTATTAAAAATCCATGCCTTCTTTGCATTAATATTTCTGCTTCATTTGAGTTTCTATCTCTGTTATTTTGCAATGCTTTCCTGATCTACCTTGCTGATCAAATACCCTTTAATCAATGCAGCCCTGATGTAATCAGTGTGATCATTTGCTCTTAAACAAACACGGTATCTCAGCCAAAAGGATTTGATTAAGCTTGTACATAGAAACATAACATGAGTTTTTATTGTCCTCAATTTACTGAGAGCAAGAGCTTAGTGGGTACTTATTTTAGACTTAAAGCATCAGTGTTGGAGAGGGACAAGTTTTAGCTCTGTAATTATGCTTTGTCCTACCTAGATAAAGATAAGTGTGTAGACTTACACAAGAGAAGCGTGTACAGATGTACCCATGAGAGACAGCAGCACAGGCAGGACAGATGCTAATTACATTGCCTAATGCCATTCTGAAAGGTGCTTAGATGCCGTAGTGATTGAGCCCTGTAAGAACAACGTTTTGCAATGATGTGTTTTATTGCCTGAGAATGCCCCAAGCAGTGCAAATAAGATTTGGGTGATAGATTCAAAGAACAAAATTTTCAATCTTCCTAACTCTAACCTCAGTAAATGTGTTTTGTCATAGAATGAGGTGGGGAGGAGAATAAACTGCTGATACCAGGTGTTGTTAGAAGACGTTTTTTTCTGAAATCACTTTCAAAACCGCTTTCTCTGATAACAGTTGTGGGTGGGTGACTGTCAACAGCAGTATGTGTTCCATGAGAAAAAATTCCCATTTAGAAGTTAAAATTCTGTGATCATGTGGAGTTTAAATTCTCACTCCTTTTGATCTGCCACTGTCTGTGAAGGTCCTTCCTTCCTGCCTTCCTGCCTTCCTTCCTGCCTTCCTCCCTCCCTCCCTCCCTCCCTCCCAGTACACAGTAATCACTGTTCATTGAGTTTTCCAAATTTATGTGGAGTGTAAGTAATTCATGAGTATGGCCTTTAGTAAGATACTCAAGCTTTTCTGTATTAAATACCATTTAATACATTTAAGAATCTCTTCCACAAACAAGGGTACAGAAGTTTCTCACAGTTTTTCTCTTAAATCTTTCTATCCTAGTTGCGTGACCTTTTCTCTAACATTTGGTCTGGTAGAAACTTAGCTGCATGTTGTGTGCACATTTAAAATTGATGTGTTTATGGGATCCTTTCTCCTTCCTTACCATACTAATCAGATTGTTCACGGCCTGGTTCTAAGATTGACTGCACTTTGGGAATGCAGAGATGGAGATCGTTGCATGGTGTTTGGTTATGACACATTGCTAGTGAAGTTCCAAATGTGTGAGTTGATGGTAAGCTCTGTGCTGCTTAACTGAGGTAAAGAATGCATGTCGTGAAAGACTGCTGCACCTAGACAAGCAACTGAAACATGTTGCCTTGAAATGTCAGCCAGCTGATGAGAGTAAATTCAGTATTCCTGTGAAACTCCACATTAGCCCTCTATTTGGCTAGTTATTAACTATCATTAAGATATGCAGTAAGAAATTAAAAGATCTATGGAAAAGAATATACAATATACTCTGCCTTCCTGTAGAGTGAGATCCTGAAGTTAAGTTTTTGACTCTGGCACTGGATAAAGTACTAGTGAACTTGGGGCTCAGACTGGGTAAAGACTTAACAACTAATTGATTTATAAATTTCGGAAAGTGCTATTTCTTTGAAGAAATTAGATACTGATTTGACCCTGTCGTTGTTTTTAACTCAAAATCAAAATAGTCAAACGTTCCTTAGTTAGAAGGTCTTTAAGAGGTTAAGGAGTAGGTACACCGTTTTATTTTCTGTAGATGACATGCATGATAGTGGTTGATGAATAAAACTAGGTTAATTTTAAGATACTACAAGAACAAGAAAGAGCCTTGTCTATATATCTAATTTTTAATTTTTTTCATTATATCACTGATATATGAACTGGTAATACAATCTGGCTGACAAAAAGGCAATGACAGTTTCCCCAACAGTTCAGTTGTATTTCTTCAGTCACTTTAGAAATGTATCTAGTCTTTCACAGGGCTAGATTATAAGAGTTTGGTTTTGTTAGATGAAGCAAAAATGGATAGAAATACAGAGAGAAACTTCACTCTTTTACATGTGGCTCTACATCAACTGAGAACTGAGGGCTGCTCTGCAGGGAGTTTTGCTGGCTTGTCATGGTACACTGCTTCATAA
Source organism: Haemorhous mexicanus (assembly GCF_027477595.1). Lineage (NCBI taxonomy): Eukaryota > Metazoa > Chordata > Aves > Passeriformes > Fringillidae > Haemorhous > Haemorhous mexicanus. Next base: position 85,909,946 of record NC_082341.1, on the reverse strand, counting down.
GGCATGTGTCAAGTGACCCAGCCTTTTCTTTCTCAGAGGTGGTCTTTAAAGCAAGTATGCCTGCAGGTGTGGCTTAGGAGGCTTTTATTGCCATCACTACTCTTACTCATTCAGGCAATCTGAGGCTAAAGAATGAAGTTGAATCTCCAATATCATCTATCTTGGTCCTTCTGGAGAATTAAAATTCAGGCCAAGTAAAGCAGAATTCACAGACATACAGTGTATCAGTAAGTATTGTGTTGTTAGCATTGAGATAGCTTATACATGAACCCAGGCAGTTAGAGCAACTGTGGAATTCCAAATTTTAAAACATGTGCCCATGCACTTGCACTTCCTTTGGGCATCTGATTCTTTAATGTTGCTGAGCATGCTAGCCATTCTGCCAACTGACCTACACAATACTTATCATTTTATCCTTTTACTCTTTTCCCCTGACAGTTTACTGTTGTGCATCATTCCCTTCATACTCCAAGCGTGTCTGACAGACCTTGCCTCTTCCTATGACCTTCATACTTCTGAACCTCCTGTTGCCTCTGCTACCCTGATTCTTCTGTTGCCTTCCTTCCTCCTCTGCTGGGAAAAAAAACCTTTTTTTTTGACTGAGATTTTGGCTTTTTTCTTTTTAAACTCGCACATTCTCTTTAATTACTATTGATTATTTTCGGCTGTAATTCATACTCATTTGTGAGATGTATGCTCCAGAACTGAATGGTGTGTTACATAAATCTATATATCAGCCTCAGAAAGATTATCTGTCGTTCTTTTCCAAAACACTCTCTTTTTATTTTGAGCCATGGTTTGCTTTGATTTGGTGTTGAGTGTGTTCTTGGGACAGGGTGTCTTACTTTCCATGTTGTTTAAAGTTTTAATGAAAAGATTCTAAGAACTCTTTTTTGATTTTTCTTTCTGTTACTCTAGGTATAAAGTTTTGTATTCTCTATTTCCTCTATTTTCCTTTTATTGCATCTATTTTGTTCCTTTGGAACAAAACTAGTACTGGGCATGGCCTAGTCAAGTTGAAGTGCAAGATTCTTTCTGTATCTTGGCTATCAATCGAGCTGTCAAGACAAAAGAAACAGGAAGATCTGCTGCATCTATAAGGGGCTTAAAAGGAATACCAAGAACCAATACCAAATGCACTGATTCATATTCTTTGCTTTCATCCTGATGCTTAATATGAGTAATTTTATCTTGATGCTGGAGACATGCTGTGGAAATCGAGGTGTGTGTTCTATTTCTGTAACAAAAGACACAAACACTGTTTGCTCAAGATACATTTCGTTCTACAAGTCTCCTTTTTGCACTTGTGCTAGGAGTTGTAAGTGAGTTCTAATTAAAACATCTTCTATAAGTTTGTACTTAGCAAAAACTTCTTTGTGCTAAAGGAAGTTCTTCATGAGAACAGCCCATAAGACATGTATTTTTAATAATCCTGAGCTACAAACATAGGCTTTATGAGTTGTAATGTAATGGTGCACACACCCAGAACTATTCTGACCTCACATGTACTGTGCTTTAAGACATTCATGTTATTTAAATGAGTGACTTGCAATACATAACTCTGATTTAAATGATGAAAAATTATTGTTTTACCCTCAAGCAAATAATCATGTTAATCTTGACTCCTTTCCAGGTAGGCAAAATGGAGAATAAGAAAGCAAAGCATTCCTACAGATAGTATGAAATATGACTAAAATGGGGTTTGACAGTTCTTAATACAAATATGACATGTAGCTAGTAAGCTTTAAATGATTCTTTAGAAAGTATACTTAGTACCCTAAGGGTCTTCTAATAAAAGTGGAGAGGATTTGAATTCTCTGAGCTGCCAGGTACGTTGTAATACCTTCTTAAGACAGGACAATAGTTTAATTGTAAGTCTTCTCTCAAAAAAAAAAAAAAAAAAAAAAAAAAAAAAAAAAACTAAAAACAAGTAGGCGTTCACAATGTGAAGATTAGGAACCTAATTTACCCATTCTCATTGCTCTATTTGCATCCTATTTGTAACTCCACAGTTACATGTCCCATGGAGCTCAAACTAGTGGTGAAACAAAGTGTTTTATATTGAGTACAAAGTACTGTGTATTGTCAAAGCAGTTCTTTCCATTGAATCCATTTTCTCTGAAAGGTGGCAAAAGTTTTCAACAAAATCTTTAATGAAAAAATCTCCTTGCTTTGAAAAGATACAGCTATGGCCTCTCTCTACATAGCTGACATGTTTCCTACAAGTAGCAGTCTTTTTTCAGGTAACCTCCTCAAGCTCTTAAAAGCTATAGGTGAAATCTCAAAAAGTTCATTATTTACACTTAATTTACCTTTTCTTTCACTAAAATGCAGAATTTACGTCGAAAATATATTCAGGGGAATTAACAGTTTTTGTGAAATTCCTAGGTTAAATAATTTAAAGACCAGCTTAAGCTAGCAAGCTCTGCCTTTCAGGATTTAAAAAGGATCATTGCTTATGTTCAGTCATATTTGTTTATGATGATTTCATAAGTTACAGATACATATATATACATAATAAACAGAACTTACAAAAAAATATAGAAGAAAGATTTCTGTGTCTTTACAAGAAATCATCCTAGTTACAAGAAATTATCCTATGACATTAGCATAGTTTGAAACCCCCCAGTACTCTACATGGTGTTAGAAAAAATTTTCAGTGACACTCAAGAAATCCAAATCTGTTGAGTGGAATTGCACAGATACTCTGTCTCAGAACTGTTCATGCACAATAGCATGTGTGCATGGAGGGGTTTAAGCAAAGCATGATTGCAGGACCGGGAGCTCTCTGGAAGTTTGGCTCATGAGCACCAGCTCAGCCCTGAGGGCAATTCCTGTTTGTTCCAAGCTTCAGCTCAGGATTTGTAAGAGATCCTCAACTAGGCTTCTGAAAGAGAATGGTTTTTTTCTGTCATTTTCAGTAACAGGAAGGAGTATCAATTTAGTTCTCTTTGATGGAGTCTTAGGTCAGCAGTGATATGAAAGGACATTGTCTTTGTTTTGCTCCTTTTATTTTAACCTTGGAGACATTGGAAGTGTAGTGAGAATGACATGGAAAAGTTAATAACAAATTCGCCACTATAACAGATTTTTCACCAAAATGCTATTACCAGACTTAGTAAGAAACACATTTAATATACTCAGGATTTATCTGCACTACCAAACAGCCTTGTTCAAATGCTGTCCTTCATGTTAAGATATCTGGGGTTAAAATCAAATAAGCAGTCAAAAAAAAAAATGGAAAATATCACTGAGCCCTTTCTGGAGAACAAGTAAATGCCTAGATAACTTATAAATCAAAACAAATTCCTGTCTTGCAACTCCAGTGTCAGTGACATTCAGTGCTCTTAGGGAATAAAGAAAGATTTATAATTTATGATTAAACCTATTCCGATGAATGTTCTCAACCCATACGAAATCCAGTGAATTGGAAACAGATTTAGTAAATTTCGTGGTGCCGGAGATTTTACTGAAATCTTTTTGTAGGTTGGCCACCAGAGGGAGCCGGTGGTTTCCCAGATTCACAGAAGGAGAGCTAGAAAAAATAAAACTAGAATTTCAACCTGATAGATTCCAAACTTCCGCAAAGTTTTTTAGTTTTTGGAGTAGTTGTTTTTTTCTTTTCTGCAACTAAAATAAATAAAATAATTTTGTTTCTAGATCATTTTAAAATCAGTTTCCCCACAAATAAGAAAATGAAGATAAGATTATATTTTCAGGTGATGCCACTGTGACAGCGTCTTCCAGATGCAAGCTCAGTTTTTTGTTTTAAGCTTTCTCAAAGTCTGGTGCATAGATATTGCCTCTGTACCTATAGCATCTGTGTCCAAAGTGTGGTAATTAGTGCATATGATTGGTATACGTGCTTAAAACATGCATAAGTGCATCAGAGTAGGTCAGGTTTAGTGCAGTACAGATAGACTGTGTTCTGCTAGGTGGATCTTATCAGCTTGAGTCTAAGAATTTTAAAATCATGAGCAGATCAGTTTAGTATCCATCTTCTTTCACAGACAAATTACTTCATTACCAGCAATTCAGTCACTTAGAGACTAAAATCTCTGCTTTTTAAAACATCCTTAAATGTCTTTTCTACATGTAATACTTTCAGGTTTTTTCCTTACAGTTAGAATCTTTGAGGATCAAAATGAATGTTGTCTTTCTCACTGGGCAGATGGATTTTTTTCCTTTTCTAGTAGCAAGGCTGTAGAATAATACTACCTTTGAACTCATTCCATTTTTATCTTCAGAAAATATGCTACTGATGCAGCACTGAAAATTATTCTGGATAGGTAAAATATGAAGAAAAATATTCTAAATATATGAATGGAAAAAGGAAATATTTCTCTTCCTGTTGTCTTTGAACTGGAATTATTTAAAGCTGTCTGTGGTATCTAGAGTTATCCAGTAAGTGCCAAGGGAGAATGATTGGCAGAAAACTCATCCAGTTCCAATTGTATGATGAGTTGTAAAGATTTATGATGCATTTGTTTATTAAACATATGGCCATCCAATCTATCATATGCCCATCATCTGTCCCTTTGTTCTGCCTTTTTAAAGTAAACTCTGTGGTCATGATTCTCAAACCCTGGTCATTTATATGTACAGCCAGTTTGAGCCCTCCTTATTGTTCTGTCACAGTATAAAAGTGCCTCTTTTTGAAAGCTGGGCTGTTTGTGTGTATGTATGACAGCAGTTCTGTCTTCTGAGCTTGGCTTCCAGTCACTACCATGACTCTCAATATATATTTAGTACATGCAGTAGGCACCATTTAGCGTTCCATACAAAAATACATGTTATTTTAGAAGACAGAATGGAACTTATTCCATCCCTCGAAAATTACAGCCATGTTGTTTTCTGATGTCATTGTAAAACTATGGACTCCCCCCTCAAGGACAGTGAAACAAAATTACTGTCTCTGTTTACACTTCTTATTCATAAGCTTCTGTTATAGCAGCTCTGTGGCTAGAGAAGTCCACTGTTAAAATTCATAAGAAGTTGACAAAACAGAAAGTGACATAATTAATTCCTTGTTTATCCAGAAGAGCTTACAGGTAATAAGTGCTGATTTTTGCTGAGATGGCTAAGGGAAAAGGTGATCTTGTATATTTCCCTGCAAGAATCCCCTGCTTTATTCCTTTTTTATTGCATATTCTTGTGTAGTGCTCTGGCACCATTTTGCAGTGGTAAATGACTGTTGAAAGCATCAAGTCCAAAGAAAGAATGAATGACTCTAGAAGCTGGCAGCATACAAAACAGGCATCAACTACTGAGTCCTTTATATTCCTTGGGTGTACCTTGAATATGAATTTTTTTTTTTTTTCCACTTCTAATAAGAAAATAGTAAATTTAGGTCACCAGATTTCCTTCATTTTCTCATGCCTTGAAAAAGTTCTAAGGAAGGAGACTGAGTCCTGGGTACAAACACTGGTTGGAAAGTGTTGGTAGTTTCATATTCCATTAATCCCCCTACACTGTGCTGCCTGCCTGTGTTGGAAATAAGAGTTGTGGTTTTGCACACTTTCAGCCAGAAATCAGTCTGAGTCTAAGGAAGCACAATCAGTTTGAATATTCAAAGAAAATATTTTCTGGTTACACTAGTATGGGACTGGACCCCAGTGAATCAAATAGTCTTTCTAGACAGATTTCCTGGTATTTAGATTTTTAACTGGCTCCTTATCTATTTCATGTAGTGTGGAATAAACCTGAGCTTCCCTTCTCCCATCCTGACTAAATGTCAAGACATTTCTTCTCTTAATTCCCTTGCAGACCGGCTTTGCAGTCCAAGTGGTCTGCGGATAAACTGTGAACATTTCTTCCAAGTGAAACCAAATTCCCTGTTGTCCTCTTCCTTCATCAAAAGAAGAGCAGTTTTAACTACAGGAGCTGTACCTTTAGTAACTGAGTGGCATCTTAGGCATACTCTGCTGCCCTTGAATGGTGGAATGTGAGGAAGTAGTCACAGCCATACACACAGAGCAACTTACACTTCATCAGTAACAAGTGGGGCTAAACATCTGTGTTCAACCAAATATATGCATGTGGTGCAAATGTGTGTGTGAGAACTTTCATCCTGGGTGTGAATTTGAAGTGTTGCCAGGTTTACACATAAGGTATGGGCCAAATAAAACTGGAAGGTTGGTGCTTTAAGTGGCGTATGTAGTGCAAGCTCCTGCTGATTCAGACGCAGGCAATGTTCATGGACCTGCAGTAAACAAACCATTGAAGTTTTTTCTCTTTTCCAAGTAGGTGATGATTCCAATACCAAATGAACATGCTCATACTCAGCTTTTCCTATTACCACTTCTAAGTCAGAAAACACTGACTAAAATGCCTGCCTACTTTCTTCTAAGAAATTGAGAATTCTGGCCACGCACATTCACTTCTGGGTTTTCGGGCATGAGGGAGCAAAGGCTGAGAGCAGAGACGGCTTCTCCTTTGTCAGCTCCTTTTGTGGATTCCATAATTGTGGTTCCTGGCATGGATAAAATAATTACTTTCTAACCTACTACCATAAGCAAAGGCTGGGTGTAATGGAGGACAAAGACATGAAACAAAAGAAGATGGAGGAAAGACCGAGAAAGGAGGACTATGATGGACAAACACATTTTTTTCTTCTAAGACTATAGTGATTAAAAGGTGAAAATAAAGTTGCTAAATGCAAGGTGCCTGCCCATAAACAGTTCAAGATTGGTAGGGGATTATCTGCTTAATTGTTAGAGTAAGCAAAGCAACAAATTTTTCTACTTTTCAAGCATCTGATAAAAATCATTATTGTTTTCTGATTTTTAGTACATATATGTAAGCATTTTTCTCTTTCATGGTTTTTTTCTCATTTTTTTCACTTGACAAGAAGGTAAAAACTAAAAGGAAAATAATTTTACTGTTTGTAAAAGTATAAAACTTAATGATGAAATAGTTTCAACATTTTTTTCTAAATTATGTGGAAATATGTAAGGGATCTATTTTTAAGGTGTATCTGTGGATGAAACAATCAATATTTAAATGAATATACTTCTTAAAACATAAGAAGTATGAAAAATTATATAGGAATTATAAAGACTGTAAGTAAAAATAATTACTGGCTTTCAGTTCAAGATAGGAGCCTGGTTTACTTAGCTTTTACTTGTAAGAGATGGAGCATTTTGGAAGGCAAACAAACTCTTGCAGACTTGTTCTCCAGAAAGCCTCACAGTGGACTGCCAAGGCCTGCAGAAGGGCCACCCTTTGGAACCTCCTGGTGTTGTTGGAAGTAGATGACACTTTGGGGACTACTGCGTGAATGCATTGGTATATTGGTTTTGTTCTGAAGCCCTTTATGGGTGCTCCCAGTCTCAGACATGCTAAATCAATGCTTAGGAGTGACACAATTATTTTTATGCCACTGTTCTCCCCAGAAATAAGAAACATCTTTTTCTTTCTTTTTTTTCTTTCTTTTTTTTTTTCCAAGAAGAGATCCTGGTTCAATTAAATAAAATGTATGTGAATATATTATTGATTACTTACAGTTTAAAACTGTATTTTTTCATTTCTAAAACCCTTCTCTGCTTGCTTTCAGAGAATTAGAACAATATGCTGATTAACTGACCAGTCAGTTAAAGAAACTTTGAGGTTTAAGTGCCCAAGTTTTCCAAATGAAAATTTAGGTTAAAAAAAAAAAAAAAAAAAAAGAAGGCATGCATATACTGTAATTTGCTTGTTTGCTCCACTCCCTTGTGGACATGCCCAGCTTCCTCTGTACCTGGCAGTTTTCCTGCTCTGTATTCATCATGCTAATCAATGGGATTCAGATGTTCCTGAAATAAAATCATTTGTCTTCAGTCTGCTCTTACAAAGGACACAGACTGTACTAGAAAGTCTTTTCTCACTTCCAGAGTACATTAAATACATGCCACTGTTCATAATACAAGGCTTTGGCAAAGTATCGATTGCTTTCTTTAACACAAAAAATCCTTGCACGGGGAAACTCCTTGTGGTTTTTTCCACAGACTTAAATTAGTGCCTGTGAGAAAATTTGCAGGCTGATAGTAATTGAGACAGAAGTCTTTAAATTTTCATGCTGCAATGAGAAGAGTAGTAACAAACCACCAGCTTGATTCTGTGCTGGTTTGATAGGGGCTGCTCTAAGGTGAGTGGAAAGTTTTATAATACCATGCTGAAATTATGACTAACCAAGTGAATTAAGGTAATGTTGGAGCATTACTGTACAAACTGTACTGTACAAAGTGCAACAGTGGCCAGTCACACCTGCTAAAAATTTTTTCAAACACATTTCTTGGGTAATGGCTTTAGAAAAAAAAATTACCTGGTTCTTTGGAGATTAAAAGAGAGGGTGCCTTTTCTTTTTCTTAATACTCTTTGATTTTTTTAATTAGGGATAAGAACGGGAAAGAGAGAGGATAATAATGAATAAAAAGGGGAAAAATAGAAGGAGATTAAAATCCCAGGACCTTGAGGTTCTTGATTTTCAAAACCAAAAAGATTTGAGAATTTCTCCTTTCTTTTTTTCTTCTTTGTTTTCTTCTTTTCTTCCTCCAGACCACATCAAGTAAGCATTTCTTTTGAACTTTTGTATAAATGACTGAGTTCTCTGTTATATAAACCCCATCAAACTTGGGGTTGAAGTTTTGCTATTGTTTGTAGCATCCTTCTTTCAGTATCCCTGGTAGATAATAGAAAATAAGCTTTTACATGTAGATGAAGAAAGTTTCTGTGCTCTGTCCTTCTACCTCTTTATTAAACTTTTGTAACTGAACGTCAGGCTCTTATCCTTCCTGACTCATTCAGGAGAAGCTTGTAGCCACTTTAAACGTTACTGGAGGGTTTCATAGACAAGCTTAAAAACTACAATTGGGTGACCTTCTCAGCCTAATTTGAGGAGGAACTGATGCTGAAAAAAAAGAAACTCAAAGGCATTTCCAAATTTCCCCTTTTATGCTGATCCTATTTAAGCCCATTGACTCAGGTGAGAAATTCCCCAAACTAGCTTGCCTATTTTGAGCATATGCTCATAGCAAACCTTCAAATTGTAGAAATGGCCCTGCTCCAGCAAAGCACTTAAGCATGCTTAATCAGGTACCCCATTATACAGCATGCACATTATTATTGAATGAACTGTGTAAATGAAAGCCTTAAAATTCTTCACATGAATAAAAATGCAGACAAATTTTCCCTGTGGGGATTCATCCCATGCAGGAGATATCTGCAGCTTTGCATTTTAATCAGTGAACGGTCTGTTCCTGCTGCTGTTGAAGTCAGGGGCAGAACCTAACTGCTGCACTGGAAGCAGGATCTGATACTAACACCACGTAACATGAAAGGGGAAATTTTTTTCCAAGTGGGTGTTCAGATGATGACCCATTTCTTGCATCAGGCTATTGTTCACCAGAGATGGCACTGCCATTAACGTTTTACTATCCACAAATCAGTACAAAGCGTAACATCCAGTTACCGCTCTTGCATGTTTGCATTTCTTCAAGTTAATAGGGAAAGAGAGCCCCAGGGCAAAGCATGATTGATGAGATAATTGACTTCACACAAGGACTGTGGAAGAGCAGGCCAAATTCAGCTCTGACTTAAGTATTTCTATCTCTACTTATGTCTGAAATAATCCGATGTAGTCCATCTGCTGCCAAAGAGGAGTGGTGGCATGACAGCAGTGCTCTTCTGTGAGCACCTTGTTCTCTACTTGTCCAGTATTCCCCTTCTTACTAGGCTCCCAGGGAGAGCCTCAGTGTGCACTGCTGGAAGAGATAACTTCATGGATAGTGTGTGGGCATCATACTATCAAAAACCATAAAGTGGTTTGGATTGGAAAGGATCTTAAAGATCATCTATAGTCTAACACCACTGAATGGACAGGGATACATTCCATTAGACCAGGTTGCTCAAAGCCTGATCCAACCTGATTTGGAATGCTTCCAGGGATGGGGCATCCTTAACTTCTCTTGACAACCTGTTGCAATGTCAATAAGAAGAATTTCTTCACAATGTCTAATCTAAACCCACCCTCTTCCAGTTTAAAGTCATTCCCCCTTGTCCTATCACTACATGCCCTTGTGAAAAATCCCTCTCCAGCTCTCTTGGAAGGCCCCTCTTCAAAGATCTGAAGAATGCTATGGGGTCTCCCCAGAGCCTTCTCTGCTCCAGGCTGAACAAACCAGCTCTTTCAGCCTGTCTCCACTGGAGAGGTGCTCCAGCCCTCTGATACTCTTCATGACCCTCCTCTGGACTCATGACGCCCTCCCTGCTTTTGATTCTTGTCCTTTGCTGTTATTGCTTGTCTATGTCTGTGTCACTGAAAAAGAAGTCTCTCTCTTGCTATAATTCCATAGAACCAATTGCCCTGGTGGTCCTCTGCAGCATGTGTGTGCCTGTTTCCTGCTGGTTTCGATCCAGAGGTGCCTGGCAGTATTTTAGGTGGAGAGTGTGATTGGCATGCACTGTCCTGGCCTCACTGCTCTTGGTTTGCCCTCATCCCAGCACAGGAGTCTGGTCTTCAAATGGCCTAGGAAACATCCTTTGAAAATGGTACAATGCCCTTGCAGAGGGTACCACACAAGAACTTCAGGGAGATGCTATGTGTACTCCAACCCTTGGTTTTTTTCCCTGCAAGAATAATTTTTTCTTTACTGGGCAGTTTCAGAAGGCACACTGTTTTAGTGACAAGAAGTGTTCATGTACTCAAAGTAGTGTCTCACCAGCTTTATGCTTTTACTGACATATTTGGATGTCTTACAGCTCTGAGAAGTACAATAGCAGAGTAATTCAGTGTGTCTGTGCAGTAAAATGTGCTATAACGCAGAAAAAACCACAGTCTTCTAGGTTAAAATATTTCTGGGAAGATAACTGCTGAAGTAAACCACCAGCCCAAGTTTATTGAAAAGCCTCTTGGAGGCAGAAGCACGTTTTCCACAGATCAGGAGGTCCAAGAGGAGTCAGTTAATGTACATCAAAAGGGGTCAGAGTAGAGTTTTGTGTCTTTATACTACGGAGGTGTATGAAAATGTTTTCATATCTAAATTTGGAGCTAGCTGTGGAAAATCTGTGTAGGTATTTACATTGTTGGTGGTTTGGCTGAAATATGTTTTGGCCCATTAAATTGAGTCATTTTATGCCATTTTAATTGTAAGTTAGGTGGTTTGTTCACAAAATTTTCTCAGGGCTCTGTCTGACTCCAGATTATGCTAAGGTACTATCCTACAAAAAGAGAAAGAAATGTAAGGGAAAATGATGGATGCACTGATGGGGGAACTGGAGGGTTCTGCAAGAGTGATGAAATCCCATTTTGTTAATCATCACTCTAGCCTGTAGTTCACTATTAGCTTTTAGTATTAAGCAAAACCAGTATTTGTTGCCATTACTGCCAGTAAGTCTGCATTGATAGGAAGATTTTTTCCTCAGTTGTGCAGCAGCTCCCAGTAGAAGTGCTTCTGTGCCCAAGACAAGTATACTTTGTCCCCAAAATTAGAAGACAGCTGTTCAAAATTTTTTATTTATATGTAATACGTAATGGTTTCAGTAATAGATTATTACAGATTGACCTGATTCTCTTTCACCCTTCCTAACTTTTAATCACTTTTAATTAAGATATAAATACACAACTGGGAGTAGAGTTCTGGAAAGAGCTCTTAAATCTCGTGAGGGTGCCTGTAAATATGTGTATGTGTGCTTGGTTTAGGGCTGGGTTTTTGTGTCTCTTCTTTGCTGAGTTTCCTGGCAGCCAGTTGATGGGGAAGAAAAGGATAATTACAATGCAAAATTGTTCTATGTTTTTCTCCTGCGGATGATGCTATAAATATAAAATTGCAGTAGAGATTTTATGTAATTGTTAACAAACTAAGGAAGATAATTAATTGATGCAGAGTGCACAAGGGGAAAAAGATAAAAAGATAGTGAAGTTTAAAAAGAAAAGTTGGGCAAATAGCCTTTTTTTGGTGGTCTTAAAAATCACCTAATAAAATGTTGTTTTATTGCATAGGTACATGATCATTTCTGGTTTTAATCATTACAGTTCATATGCTTTTCAAGCAATTTTATAGAGTGTGTTCTCTAAGGTGGCTCATGAAAATCACCTTCACAGTCCATTTGTTTAGATGCTGCAGTGTGCCTGAGTGAAAGCCGACCACCTCTGAAAAGGATGCGGATTGCCCAAATCTATCACTTAAGACTAATAATTCCCTGCCAAACAGGGAAAGTTGGTTATTTCTTCACCAGGCTCACTATACTGGGCAGTCTCTGGTTTTAGATCTAGATTTTCCTGTCCTGCAAACACCCCCAAAGAGCCCTGTTATTTAACACAGCGTGTCGCCAGTGTTACACATGGTGATTTATGAAAGTGCAAGTTCGAAGTTATCTATAATTGCTCTTAAATATATTTCTTATCTTCCTCCTCTAACCTATATTGTCTGCTCGTTTGTAGTCTTTTTGAACTGCACAGATTAGGCACCCTGCCCCTCTCCTCACCTGAAGTAAGGGACCATCCAAAGCCCTGAAATCACCTTGTGAATCATTCTAGCTTGCTGTTAACCTCAGAAAGCGTACACCAGGAACTGTTGTGAAACTCTCCCCATCATACTTCATTGTGTATAAAAGGAAATGAACAACTCACACGACTGGTTCATTTTCTAAAATCTGTTCTTCCCAAAGCCAAGTGACAATGTTCTCCGGTTAATCAAGGAAAGATCTACTTTGACACACGATCCTCTTTCTGTCAAAGAGCATTTTACTCTTTGTGTCGCTTTTATGACATCTGATCCCTTTGAATAAGGAAGGCTAGTTACTGGCTATGATGTAGAGTTGTCAGAGAGTCCAAACAAGGCTTTTATAAAAGCAAGGAGCTAGTGGGTTCAAGAGGGTGCCAAAACAGAGAGGATGAAAAGCAGTTCAGCAATAGCAGCAGCATTCTAGGTCAAATGGGCTTTGCAGGGGTCAGAGAGTCTTTTTCAGTCACTGAAGAAAGGATTGTGGGAAAGAAATAGGAATAATAAAGTCCAATATGTTGATTTTCCCCTGTCTGAAAATCTGTGCTGCATTAGTTCAGAAATTTTTCTTTGCTTGTTTGGCAGGTGGTAAAAATAAGGGTCTGAAATGGGAGAGTGTAGCAGGCATTTACTTGCAGGGGTAGCTTCCTCTGAGACTTTCAAGAGCCAGCAGACATTTTAGGTTGTGTTGTTTTGAGAAAGAGGCTTCACGACCATTTTCAGTATATGTTTGAAAGGAAAAGCAAACATTAGTGCACAGATCTTTACAGCTGCTTGTACATGAAAAAAACAATGGAGGGACTGGAACACTCTTCACTTCTCGTTCCCTGGCTTGATCCTATCTTGTATTGCCTTTGGTGTAGGAAACTCCACTGCCAAAAAAGCTTTTGTGAAAGTTACAATACTTTTCTGTTGTGTTATCAACTAACAACAGACAATTTTAACCCCAAGGGAAGTGCTTAACTACCTCAAATCCATAAGGCAGGTTAAATGAGTCCACATTGCTTTTATTTTTCAACCATAGGAGAACAGACCTAGGTAGCTGAGTTAACTGTCATTAGTTTGGGACTGACTGTGGAAATGCTGAAGATTCACAGGGTGTAACTAATGACACTCCATTTGTACCTTTCTGATGATATGTCTGGTGAGACATGTCCTTTGTGAGTCTTTTAATTTTTGTTATTGGCTAGCATGTAAAGGAATGGATTTACTTTTGTTTGCAGGGTTTGCAGTGAGAATGACTTCAATTAAAGAGCATATTGGAAAACATGAGGATGGGGCATAAGACTAGGAAGGAGACTGAAAATACCTCATTATGTGAGACTGGAAGTCGCATGCAGGGCTGTGTGAGTCAGCAGCATGCCCTTGCAGCGATGAAGCACTAACCACAGGCTGGGTTGCACTAGCAAGAGCACAGCCAGCAGATCACAGGAAATGATTATTCCCCTTTACTTGGCTACCATGAAGCCACATGTGACTCCATTGTCCAAAAGTGAGTCCAGTTTGAGTTCTGTGTAACAAGATATTGACACACCAGAGCAGAGGCAACAGTCTGGCACAAAGCATCAAGGATGTGCATTAAGGTGCTGAGGCAACAGGGCATGCTCAGCTCTCCCCTGCAGAAGGGAAGGGTAAGGACAGTTTGAATACTGTCTTGCATCTAAAGGAAGAGGAAAGACTGAGACAGATTCTCCTCTGAGATTTGCTGCAAAAAGATAATAAGACTGCAACAGTGACAAGTTGCAGCTAGAATTTTTTTAGGCTGACATTAAAATAATGTCCTTAAGTGGGAGAAGCATTAGATGCAGCCCAGGGAATGATTCATTATTTTTTCCAGAGAGGCTGTTGGGTCTTCGTGCTTGGAGATTTTCAAAGCTAAGCTGTTCAAGGCCCTGAGCTACTTTGTTAAAGCTGGAAGATAGCCTTGCTTTGAAGAGGACATTGAACTAGGTGACCTCCAGAGGTTCTTTCCAAATGAAACTGTTCTGTGATTCTGTGACCTAAATAAACTAAGCCAACATTAAGCTGCTCTACATCCTCATTTTGGAGGAGGGCTAGAGCTGCAGAGCATGGTACCTCAGCTCAGTATTTCCTGGCCTCTTTTTGATTTTCTGCAAGGCAGTTCCAGAAGTTGGGAGAGGAGTGCTTTGGAACTGATCCTTTCCCCTGCTCCCCTAATGATATTGTTAAAGTATAACAGTGGTCATTTATTGTCTCTTTGTTTCTCTGATTTTTTTTATAAAAGAAGAAATTATGCATGCAGGTTCAAATAGGCTAAAATTAAAATTTTAATTATGATAGCGAGAAGACCACCCAGTCTGTGTACTGTTTTATCTGCTCATTGAGTGATCTTTAACACCTATCTCTATATACAGGTTTTTGATCCATGAGAAAAATGAGTAAAATGTAACAAGAACACACTGTACCTGTGTGAAAACCCTTAAGCTAATCCTGTGTTCTTCATTTTCATAATCTCTATAAATAATTGCCATAACAAATGTTATCTTTTCCTGTTCCTTCCATCAGCCTTCTTCCAAGCATATGAAAAAAAAATGCACAGTATTTTAATACTGCTCTTTTTTGATGGTCTCAACTTTTTACTGCCAGGACAAATAATTAGAACAGTGTTTCTTTCTCCAGATAGAAGTTTTAAGTACTGTCAGTGAAAGAATTATGTTATAATTTGGGGATCATCATAAGAATTAATATTCTTTAATATCATGAAGTTTGTGGTAATTTTTTACGACTTCATTATAATAGACCACTTGGACTACAGCAAAGCAATTTTAGTCCGTGAAAAGAAAGTTCTTTGGCAGTGGAACAAATGATGAAAGGAATTGTAAAACAATTACCAACATGTTAGCAAGAGTTAGATTAGTTGGAGAAACTCTGCATCTCTAAAATGATTGTGAAGTTCAGGTTACTCATCATGTAAAGGTGGAATCAACTGTTACATCTTATGTCTGTCCGTATTGAATGTAATAACAAAACATCAACAGTGCTGTAAAATCAGGTCACAACACTTCCTGATTTACACTCTGTGCCCATTGGATTCAGAAGAGGGGATGACTTGGGCTTTGGTGACTGATTTTGTAAGTCCATATGGGATAGACATCTTTTGAACACTTATGTCCAATTCTGATCTAATTCAATTTTGACAGTAGTTATTTTCATAGTAGTAATCAGAGTGAGTATTTTACCCATGGGAGTCTTCACATATTGAATTAAATCTTCATTTCTGAAAGTGCTGATTCACATTTTAACCAGGTGAGGTTTATCTGTCTCCCCATCATTGGCATTCTGGATGAGTAATGTGTACATATATGCAATATCAAACTGCACAAGTGCAGATATGACTCCTCTAAACTCAAAGTTCAGTGTTTTCCTAATTGCTTACAGGCTATTGAGATTAAAGCAACAAGATCTCTTTTGTGTTAAACAAGAAGCTCACATTCCTTACTCATGAGCTACTCTCCTCTTTCCCTCTTGGTGATCACGGGCAACATTTTTGCAAACAGACGTCCCAGTCCGTCCCCCTCTGCAAGAAAGCCTTTGTAACTTGTGGCTGACCTAATTGTGCAGCGACAGCCCTGCTGCTGCAAATCTGGGGAGATCCCTGCTACAGCACTCATGTGGGCTTAGCAGTGTCTGCAGCCTGAAGCAGGATATAGGTAAGCAGCAATGCAAGGCTTGGAAGGACTCTCCCCAGTTTGATGTGGGGGTGAGATGTCCCATGGAGATTTTAGAATAGCTTGGAGACCATGGACTGAGTTCTATGTGCTTTTCAGTACCACACCCCACCTGATGCCAGTGAATAGGGTTATGTTACTGAAAATTGTTAGATATTTGAAAACTCAGCCTTCGTACAGAAATCTTTCAAACACTCTGTTGTCTGTGGCAGTCGGAATTTGTGCTTTCAATTCTGAAGTACTTGCTGAATGCTCTTACTTAACCTGATATGTCTGCATGAGGTCCTTGGGATCAGAGCCTGAATTTGTCTAAGTGTTATGACAGAGGAAAGAGGAAAACATTGAGATTTTTTTTCTTTATTTGACCAACAAAAATCCTCAGTAGTGCCATCATTGTGGTCCCACTGTATTAGTGTGGGGTGGAGAAAAAAAATGTGAAAATTGCAAGAGAGGATCACATCTACTACTAAATGTTATCCTGTTCTCCTTGTAAAATCAGAAAGCTTTATAATGTATTTTCGCTCTCCTGAAGACAAGACCACTCAGTAATGTTGAGGTAGGCTTTCTTCATGTCATGTGTCATTACCCAATAATGCCCATCCCATCTTCAGTTTGCACCAGTGAAGACTTAATCAAGCATGTAGGAGGAAGAATAGTTCTTACTTAATCCATCCAAGAATGGCTCAAATTTGAAACGGGGGTGTTTTAGTGCTGCTCTTAGCTGAAACAAGGTTGTTAACATGACACAGAACCATCACAGTCATGTTTTATGTGTGTGCTTTCATGTTCAGACAAGTAGTAGTGGCAATCAAAATGGTTTGTCTCAGCCAGTATCTCTATTCAGTGCCATGTGTTAACTGTGTTAAAAATTTATTAATCTTCTTGGTGAAGATAAAAAATAGGGAAGCACTTTGTCAAACTGATAGGTTTGAAGAAAGGGGAACATTTTAGTTTTGCTTGAGCTTTGGGAATTTAATCATTGAGTAGAAAGACGTCTATTTGTATTTCCGTGCTTGAGGATAAAACTGCTGTTGAATGAAGGGTTCTTATTCTGGCCTGGGTGATTCAGCTGCCAAGATCCAGACATAACAGGGATCAGTTCACCTGTGAACTCTGATAACAAGAGATTGGTTTTCTTTTGTTTGTCAACATGTGAGGACAGTGGGTTGGAGTTGGGGATCCTGCAGCAGAGCAGGGAGACACTTGAGTGTTGTTATTACTGGAGTAGGCAAGTAGGGCTCTGTGACCAAAAGGATCTAAATCCTTGAGCAGAAAGATGCAGGAAATAGTTGCAGTCAGGCAAGAAGAGGATGAGGAAATGCAAGAGACAGCGAGTGAGGAAAAGGCTGCCCCCCTCATGTCAGGATCTGGGAGTAGGTACTTGGCTATAAATTGCTATGCCAGCTGTAGGGTGGAGGTCATTTATGGCATCCGTGTGACAATAGATTTGTCATGTATTACAGAGAGATCTCTTTGCATCAAGATATATATACTGCATTGTGCATTACTTAAAAATCTTCCTGTGTGCTTTCACTCTTCAACTTCCACTCTATAAATTGATTTCTCTGTTATACTACTTTGTCCTGGTTTTAACATATTGTAACTTTTACTAATGTTTGTTACTGGGCTTTTTTTTTTTTTTGTTTATCTAAAAGCCAAGAAGCCATATACTCATACCTGTTCGTTCACAGTGAGTTTTTGTGGGGTTTTATTATTTGATGTTCAATGTCAAACTATTCATATTTATCCTTCATGTTGGTGTTGTCCTAACTGTAGTTCTATGGCTAGTATACTCAAATCCATTCAGTGGCACATTCTTTGTTCTTGTAATTACCATTTTAAAATGGAATAATCTCTGAGACTATATCCAGAATCTAGAACTAATGTTACAGAAAAT
The DNA here is from genome assembly GCF_027477595.1 of Haemorhous mexicanus. Classification (NCBI taxonomy): domain Eukaryota; kingdom Metazoa; phylum Chordata; class Aves; order Passeriformes; family Fringillidae; genus Haemorhous; species Haemorhous mexicanus. The sequence continues at coordinate 85,891,881 of NC_082341.1, read as the reverse complement.
AAGGTCAAAGAAATCAAGTAACATTGCTTCCAAAGTTGCAATAGAGTCTTTGGATCATCTTCCATCATTAATATCAATTCTTGACAGCACTTAAAACTTTAATCATGATTTGTAACCCCCTGAATTTTATTGCTTCTTCTGTCGGAAATCAATTTCAGTGCTTAATGGCATCTTGTAACCTCAGTCAAGGAGAATGTTGTCTTGATTTTTATTCTGGTTTTACTCCAAGCTTCACTGCTAAGCTATACCCTGACAAAATTATTTCATTGACGTTCTGTGATAAAGTTGTTTTCAGTTCTCTGACTTGAAAAAAATACTTTTGTGTATACAACAGAATTCAGAAGTATTTCTCTCTGTTGATCATTTTTGTTGAGCTATAGCTTCACATATTCTCCAAAAAGTTGTTAATTCCAAGCCTAAAATACAGTGAAGTTTATGTTTAATCTTAGTCACACTTGCAGACCTTGGACTTCTCATGTAATTAACGTCCACCACAAGTGTCTGGAAGATCAGACCGTAAACTGTTGTTTAATCTTCCTGTTGCTTACTGAGGTTCAAGAAGAGAATGGAGCACACTTATAATTCCAAATTAAACATTAAGATTAGTCTTTATTGATTCCTTTTGATCAGGAGAAGTGTGTTTGGGCTTGATTCTGTTTCGTCACTCAGTAATTTCAGTCACTGAAATTATTGACCTGGTTGGGAGCTCTCCTTTAGTGGCATAATTGCAGGATGAAATTGAGTACATTTCTTAATAGGAATTGGAATTGTGTTTTTTATCAAAAAACACAAAAAGGGGTAGCTCATAGAAAGCAAACTAAAACAGGGTACAAGAAATTTCACTGTATCGAATCTCCTCTCAAAATTTGCAGCTTTTAATAGAATTAAACATGCAAAGGGCATATCCCTTGATCTCCTGTATAAATAACTAAACATTGGAAAAGTTTATATTTTACTTTACATATTTTATATGTCTACTTTTCTGTACACTAATTAGGAGATTTTGTGTGCTTTGAAAAATAGAAAAATTGAAGGGTGATAAAATCAGTGACACCCACTGGGCCAGCAGTAGGTCTAGTTTACCAATTAAATGTCCTGACTGGGAAATGCTGCCCATTTTTACCTGTACACAGACTTCTTATTGGAAATGTTATCTGTTTGGCATAGAAGAGAAGAGAAATAATGAGATTATGTCGCCATAAAGAGTAACAGGAGAGATTTCTTGAACCATGTTTTTTAAACTTCAGTCTAATTCCTCAAGAAACTGTCCCTGGAAAGTTGTTTCTTCGGAGAATTAAGGAAACTGATTTGCTTTGGAAGTTATAAGTCCCAAACCCCAGAGGACCAGCATAGCAAACCACATCTCTAAAAGCAAAGGGCATAATTTTTGTCACTTTTCAAATAATCTTTATCTTATATACAAATACTGAGCACCCTCCCTCACATTTCTAATGCATTTCATGTGGGTTTTTCCAATTACAAAGGGACAGCTCTCTGATTTGTGTACTGATGACTTCCAGCTAACTTTCCTTGCTGTATTTCATTTAGAGAGCCCGCTGTCTGCACATGATAATGTTTCTGTAGTGGATGACACGGCTCTGGAGCTATCGGAGGTGGAAGAAACGGCGTCAGAAAGCAGCTGCTTTGCATCAGAGGACACCACGGAGGACTCGGGCGTTGTGAGCTCCCCGTCTGACATTGTGTCTCTGGAGTCACAAAATGACAGTATGAAGCTGAGAGACATCAAGCTGGTCAATGGCTACACGGACCCGGCTGAGGCAGGTGCAGTGTGTGGCACAGGGATGAGCCCCGTGCAGAGCGCTCCTTGCCACAGCGTGGGACCCGACCGCGCTGCACTGAGGTAAACAGCTACTTGCCACCAGCGCTTGTCCTCCTGGTAGGGACTCATTTAAGAAAACCAACTTATACTTTCTTCTGCTCTTTCATAAACCAGTACCAATGCCAAGTGACTCCTCCCAGTGAAAAGCTCACTGCCAAATCCCCTCGAGCAACATACTTGTAGCAACAGGCAAAGGTCACTTCTCTGTTTGAACTTGCAGTTACATTTCTTGCAAAAGACCGCTGCCCTCCAGAGTTGATTTCTTCAAGGAATATGAAATAATTCTGTTACAGTTTGTTTTATTTTGTACTTCTTATAGCGCCTGAAGTTTTTAAAAAACGTTACCATATATTGATCCAGAAAAATTACATGCAGGTCATATAATGGAAAATTCAAGCCACTGAGAGCCAGGTGGAAAAGGACTGTGTGCAGTGAACTTTGGAGATTGGTTCGGAAATGTTTGCATGCATATATATAAATATATATACACACATATATATATTTTTATATATATATACACACATATTTTTTTTATATATATTTATATGTATATATATATATATCTGTTCACCTAATGCTAACCTCCACTGATGTTATGCTTTGGGGTGGGGGTCTCTTCAACATATTTCTTTTTCTTTTCCCTTTTTTTTTTTTTTTTTAATTTTACCATAAACAAACATTTTTCTGCAGTTTTTGCAAGAAAATACGAGAACCTGGAGTTTAACTAGAAACTGCCTTCAAGCACAAATGACTCTGACACTGTTTATTTGCCAAAACTCACATAGTTGGTGGCAGAGCTGCAAAGGGAACCCAAAATTTATAGGACTTTGCAAATACAAGCTGGCCAAATAGGAAGCTGTGCCTCCATCAAGGAGGGTGGCCTGGTAATACTGACAGGGATCCGCTCTGTGTGATGCTGCAGAGTCATGGGACAGGGGCCAGAAATTCCTCTGAATTCTCAGTTGACACAAAGTCTGTGCTTTCTGGTCTCTCTCCATTCAGCTGCTAATCTGTACCCTCTTCATAAAAGCATGTATCATGACCTAGTTATTTCCATCCACACATTTCTGAGTGAGAACTTCATCTTGGATCATGCAGTGGGTGATAACGTAGGGATAAATTAGCCCAAAGTCAGTATTTAACCTACTGGAATTATCCTGGGGTTTTTATTTATCCATCAGTATCAATGGGGACAAGGTCAAGCCTCACTTAGATACTTGTTCCAGAATACATTATCCCTGTGATTTTTCCTTTTGCAGTGTCTTAGGTCCTGATGCAGTTTCTATTGGAAGGATTAGATAGGCTGGTATAGTAACTGCAATTAACATTCCAGACCTGATCCAAAAAAGCAACCCATTAATTTCCGTAGTCTTAGATTGGTCCTTTTGAGGTAAATAGGCTATCCCAACTTTCTTCAAAATGCAGGATCTAAAGTGGTTTGAAAAACACACGTGCATGTTCAGTGGGGGAGGAGGAAGTTAGCATTTTGTTGACCAAAGACATCAAAGCAAAGCCCTGTGATAACAATACTAATCAGCTACAATTTGGGGGGAACTTTTTCTGGTTTTTTAATCAAATGAAGGATTGTGACACACTCCCTCTTGAAAGTCAGTATTCCTTCCATCTTTCACCTCAGCCAAAGATACATAATCTGTCCATGACATTTAGAATTGCCCTTGCCCCACAAGCCCACATAATTTTTACTGTTTGGAAAGAGTGGACAGAGAAGCTGTCCATCAGGACTTGGGTCCAAGGGTCCTGCTGAGCCAAAGGAGTGGAAACTGGAAGTATGGTGTGATGCACTGCCCATTGCAGTCAGGAAGGTGCTGAGAGGCCAGTGCTGCAGTGTCCTGTCTTGGGCCCCCAGTTCAAGAGAGAGACTGGAAAACTTCAGAGGGTCCAGTGGAGGGCCTCTGAGGGGGCTGGGACCCTGGAGGACTCGAGGTGTGAGGGGAATGGTTGCTCACAGTGGGAAAGCAATGCTGGTAAGGAGGGACCTGGTTGCAGTCTTTCCCTAACAAAAGGAAGACTATCAGGGTTCTCAGGCATGCAGTGTGAAAGGACAGGAAGCAACTGTCACCAGCTTCTCCAAAAGAAAAAAAAATTAAATATGAGGGAATTCCTCAAAATGGGAATGGTTAAGCAGTGGAAGAGGTTCCCCAGAGAAGTTGAGGAATCTCCATGTCTGGAGATTCTCAGAAATCAGCCAGGTGAAGCCTTGGGCAGCCTGTTCTGGCTTTGAAGTTAGCCCTGCTTGGAGCAGGAGATTGGGCTAGGCTTCCAACTTGCTTTTTTTTTTTTTTTTCCCCTGTGATTTTACAATGCTAAATAGTCTCTATTTATCTAATATGTCTGTAGTTTAAAAACAGAGGTTTGGGACTGAAATAGGTTGTTGTTGTTTGGGGCATGCAGTTTTTTTTCATAAATACTATTTATTTTTTTGGTTCTGAGACACCAAAATTACTCCAGATCAGCTTAGCAATATAGCAAAAACTTAACATTTGTGATGTGTTTTAATCTTGTGCCAGCAACCACTTAGACTGACACAACAGTGATGCTGAGAGTAATATCCTTTAAAATATTATGCTTGGAATGTGCCAGTAATATTTGAAGGTAAAACCAATTCCACTCATAACATATCTTTGTAAACAAAGCAGCTTTGAAAATTGTGCTCCTCTAAATCCTTTTGAGGTCAAGCTGCTAAGTTTTTAAAAGCCACTTCCTAAGTGTAGACGAAAGGGAAAAAGGTATTTTTTTTAGAACTATTTGCATGAAATTCTTGTTTTAATCAGATATAAATCTTTTCTTAGTACAATTTTGAGTACAGACAAATTTGGAGAACATCAATTTCCATTTTTACTGTCAGAATTGCCACCCCACTAGTAAAATGTGTTGGGAACTCAGAAATTCTACATAGCTCTTGATGAATGGGCTACTTTCAGGACCAAACCAGCCTCATGAATCCCCAGACAAGTCAAAATGCACTTCATGTGAACAACAGATACCAAGCTATACAGAGTTTTAAGTACATTTCATAAGCTACAAAATATAAAGGAAAATTTTACACAGAGTTTACTCATTCCTTTCTATCTTCTACTTTGTACACTGGTGATCTAAACTTAATACTAAAAGGAAGATAAGAACTAAGAAATTGCAACAATGTGTTGCTACTGAAACGTAGTAGGGGTTAGCAGTAGTGAGACTGAGTTCTCCTTGAGTCTGAGCTCTACTGAAGCCAAAAATTTTATTTAGTGACTAATTTGGCTAAGGCTTGGGAAAAAAATGTTAATAAGAATAATGGAAACATTTAGTTGCCATTTTATATTGTAAACCTGACTAAAAATTGGGCTTTTCAACCAGTGAAATAAATTCTGAAGTATTAATAGTGCTATGTGCTAAAATAGTTTTGTACTCTGGTAGATGGTGAAAAGTACCCTTAAAGTGGAAGCAAATTATATTTAGAGTGTGAAGGGCTGTAAAAAATGTCCAGGTAGTATTTTGCCCATCCATTGTGAAGTACTGAAATGAAGAGCAGAATCAAGTCCACAGTTCTCATAGAGGTTTGCTCCAAAGAGTTGGCCTGTGCTCCAGGAGATCAAGAATATTTTGCTATGAGGCTTCTTCCAATTAGTTATATTTTTTGCTTTAAATTAATTTTTGTTAGGGTTTCTGGGGTTGTTTACTGGATGTTCTAGGTGGTCTCTGTATGGCTGTAATATTTGATAGCATTAGAACATCACAGCAGGGTTTTCATCTGCTGCTGAAGTTGAGGAAACTTGTGAGCATTTAAGGGTACAGTCTCTGACAAGGGATGTGTTTGTTTGCACATAGCAGGGTAAGATTGTGGCCAGGTCAGAAATTACACCAACCACAGGCTTTGCACAAACAAATATAACAGCACAGCTGAGCTCTAATCTGCTTCAGTTCCCAGAGCACAGAAACAGAAATCTCTAAAAGTACATGGATTCCAGGATTTCCAAGTTGGGGTCTTTCCTCTATGGTTTTAATTTTCTGTTCATGGTAGCAACTTGAAAATGCACTCCTTTTTGTTTGGTTAGGTTTGGGGATTCTTGTTCAAGCAGTCGTAATCCAAATATACATACTAATTAGCAATTAGAATATCAAAACAAATGTCAAAACAGTCTAGTCCTTACTCTTAGCTCTGCCTCTAACCTCTTAAACCATCTTGGTCTCTCTGCCTGTGAGATCCCCTTCTGACACTGACTGGTTTTTTACAGCAAAAACCATAACACAGCTATCATATCTCACGATACATTTGTACAGTGCCTGGTGCAGCAGAATCCAGACCTCAGCTGGAGGTGCCACGGGCTAAACCCGTATAAATAATTGACTACATGCAACGTTTGCTTGTGAATGTTTTAATATTAACTGCTGAGTCTGAACGTTGTACTACATAGTTCTCTTTATTCATACCCTTTCTTACGGTTGATGTCTTTGTGTTATGTATCTGTTCACCAAATTTTAATATATAGTGTTAAATGAGTAACAAGAAAACCACAGAGAAGCTGAAATGTTGCTTATGTAGCAGTAAGTACATCTCATGATCTCACAGTGTTGCAACCCTGTCCTCCCATACCCCCTCTTTTCCCATCCCATGTGTGGTGTCATCACGCAAGCTCCTAGGGGCAGGGATCAGACAATTTTACACGCCTATAAAGCATCATACACACCTACTGTCTGGAGCTTTATAAATAATTATACATTAAAAATTATGTTAAAATAATATTATTAGGGATGCTAGGTCATGTGCTCAAAGTTAGGTAACTTCAATATTAAGGCTCTGTGTGTAATCTTAGATTCTCCTCTTTTAACATCAATTCCCCCTTTTGTACAGTATGATAATGTCTCTGGTTACAGGGATGGGACTCAATTTTATTTTCTTTCTAAGTTTCAGCACTCAATTAAAAAGACAGATATACCACTGTTCACTCAGTTCAAATTCTCTTCTGGAATTCATTAATTACTGCTTAATTTCCTTTGGCTCTCTTTATGTTACTCATTGCACTGGTATTCACATGCTATGCAGACTTTAATTCATTTCTCTGCACAGTGCTCATGTGATATGAGGAGGTGGCATTTTCCTGTTTTAGGGAAGGTAAGCTGATGGGCAGAGAGTCAAGGCAGAGTAGTGAACAGATAGACCATGCCAGGACCACTGTTTTTTTACAGGGCTGAGTATTAAATAGAATTTCATGTATCAGAATGCAGCTCGCCTTTTCCTGCAGGCTCTGTTCTTGGAAGACATTTAAACGTTTTGCTTGAGATAAGATAATAGTATGATTATGGGCATGATATGAGTTGTCATATAGACTGTCACCTCACAGAGGTATGTAGTTTCTCAACTTTAAAAGCAACTGAAATCAGTGTTTTAAAGGGGGTCACTCCTAAGAGTGGTTCTGCTGTCCTGTCTCAGAGAAGGAAAAGTGCTTTAAAATACCAGACTTTTTTTTATTCTGAAAATATTTTAAATGTATTGTAATGTTTTAAAAAAATATTTTAAAATGTGAAGGAAATTTTGGAGTTATAAAGGTATAAATAAATACAGGCTTGTGTGTGGCAAAAAGACAAAATAACTCCTAAAAGTCTGAAAGGGATTTTCCCCTCCCTTGAGTGTCTGCTTCAGTAGCCATGAGAGAGGAATATTTTTTCACGTACAGCTAGTAGAGGACATAGGGTGGGGGTGGGGGAACCCTCCAGAGATCAGTTCCTGCTGTGGGTCTGGACAGAGATAATCCCGTTTCCTCCCTTTCTCTTGGAAAAATTTGTTACCTTTGGCTCTGGTCAGAGTAGCTGAAGCTGCTGGGAGGACAGTCCTCTTAGTTAGCAACCTGAGAAGTACTTGCTGTTTGCTACTAAACTGTTTGGGTTTTGGTGAGTTAGTTTAAAACAAAAGCTTGAAACGATAGGGGTGGGTGAACCTGTTCTGCTTAATTTTCAGTCCATTCACATTCAAATGTTGCAGGGTTTTGTGTTCCACTTGGGAAGGACAGGACAGAAGGAGAAGTCAGTAGCTGGAGAGAATTCAGCGTGGAAGCTGGTCAGAAAAAATAAAAATAGTGAGTGGCAGAAGGCAGGAAGGGAAGAGAAAAACTGCAGTGAAAAATAGCAGTGTATGTATGTATTTTACATACCTCTGTGAGCAAACACATTCCGTATAATTACTTGTAACTGTCTCTGAGAAACAGGAGAAAGTTTAGTTCTGTTATTTCTCTCTAGGATAGGTTTTGTTTTAACTGGGTAGGCCTGTTTTACTTTTTTGAAAATAGTTTCAATGAGTAGGAAAGTAGAGAAAGGGTTAAAGTGACAGGGAGAACCTCAGGGAAGAAAAATTATTTAATTAAGACCCAGATGTCTGACAGATTTGCAAGCCTCTGCTTCTTACATAGTTTTCCTTCCTTATCTCTGGCTTTCCCTTTCCCCTTGTTCCAGAAAACTCTTCAAATTTGGAAACTTTTGTGCACTTTTTTGCTGGCAGATCTTCATGGAGGAAAGATATGATGGATATTATGGTTAAGTAATAGATACTCACAGTCATTCTAGGGCAAGAATACTGATTAGCCTTTCTGTTAAACTCGTCCACTGGAAAAATACTGTATGCTTTGGAGCTGTAGAATATTTTAAATATTATAAAGCAGCTTGGGTTGCTAAAGGCCTGGTGTTGGCTTACAGGAGAGGAAGGCTCTGGTCCTTTTCTGGTTTTATTTTTCTGTGTAAATCAAGAGAAGTTATTTGACTGTACAATCTTTTAACTTGCAATATTACATTATGCAGGTGATGTGACTGTATAAAGATCTAAATCATGCTAGTCCCCTTTCCTGACTATTCCTGGCATTCTGTCTGCCTACTGGCTTTCCTGTGGAGAAGCTGTTGCCAGAGGAGGGGGAGTGGGGTGCATCCGCATTATAGCAACTACAAGCTGCTGCTTATGCAGCAGGACCTGGAACTGACATATGTTGGGTACTCTGGAAGCTTAAATCACCCTGGTATGTACCACATTAGAGATTGCTAGCATTAGAACACAAAATGATACAGTGTAAAGCATACTCGTTTGCTTTCTGTTTAGATTCTTGACCAGTAACTGTGGAGGAAAATTGTAGAAGGACCATAAACCCAGCTGCCTTTGAAAAATTTCTTCATTTTCCTTCTCGCCTCTATTTTCAAATTCTTATTGTTAATTGGGTGGCAGCATATCTGAAGACGCTACTGGACCTGTGTATTACAGGACTGAAAAATAGTTAAATTCAATCTTTGATGACTTTCATTCAGCACAGATATAAAAGCAGTGAAAGACCTTTGTTTGATGTAGTCCCACAGAACTAGAAACAGAACACAAACTAAAAATGGAAAGGAAGTGATACCTGTACCTTGCTCTCAAAAATATGTGCAGCTTTTTTTTTTTATTGCGTATCTAAGAACTTAAAAAAGAAGGGTATCTGGTATTCAACAGAATATGACCATGTTATTTTTCCCTTTCCTAGTTGCCTGCCAATTTCAGAAATCTTGCATCAAACACAAGTGATGACTTTGCTATCTAACCAGTCCTGAATTGTTCAGTCTACAACTTTTGAATTTTAACAGTCTTTGGTTAAAAATTCATTCTCAAGCTCACTGGAGGCAGTGGAAACAGAAAATATCACTGGTCAGGTCATTACTAGAGTCAAGTTAGGTGACTAGACTGTCCAGCCCTTATTCTAGCTGCTCTCCTGCTGCAGTTATATTACTTCCTTGAATAGAAATGAAAAAAAGTTACCTAGCCTAAGAAATACAAAGAACGGAGAAATGGTCTCTAAGATTGTGGAAACCATTGGTTTATCCAGAAAACAGTTACCTCCACTTTTGAAGAGTACTTTGCAACATCACTCGGAAAAATGAGTATATAAAAACCCTGAGTTTACTTAATGCTGTCTTTCTGGACTGATTAAATAGCAAATTGTTTTCTAAAAGCTTCAGCCATGCTTCCTACAACTTGAAATCCTTCAGCATCAGTCTCTTCTTTAACACTGACTTTTATATATACATGTTGTAACCATGGAATACCGCATGTACAGAAGGTAGAAGCATTTCCCTTTGCAGCATTCGTGTAAGAGGTGAATATCATGGATTCATTTTAAAGAGGACAAATTTGGATACATAAAGATGAGTTAATGTAATTCCCCAGTACCAGACTGGGATGGTTGTCCGAGCTGGGAAGGGAGCCTGAATGTTCCAAAGCCCGGTCTTTGGAACTGGTGTAACCATGTCAGTTTTCCATGTAGGTCAGTCCCTCTTAGCTGCCCAAGGCTCATGTGAGAAGCTGAATGCTCTCAGTGTACCTCACAGTTGTCACTACATCCCTGCATGTCCTGCTGCCCAGTGTGCCTGTATGGATTTGACTGCTTTGCAATGGCTCTGTCCTCCCACCCCACCTAGTAACAGGTTCAAGGGAGCCATGTTCTCAAGTCTTTCAGTATAGCAAATACTGTGCAAAATGAGTGAGATTGCAAGTCACATTCACTTAACCTGAGATATGTCTGCTACTAGGCTTCTTCTTACCTGCTGCCATTCAGGTAGGATGCAAGTTTCCCTGTCTTCCACATCAAGTCTGAGAGCCCCAGACAGATGTCTTGAATATCCTACAGCATTTAAATGGCACCAAGTATCTGTATTTGGATAATTGCATGTCTTCCTCCCTCCCTTCTCTGCAGTTTACATAGGTCTGTGTTGTCTTTAAGCAGCTGTGGTGGGAGGTGTGGTCTCTATCTCTGGTGCCATAGGTGAGGCTCACCAGACCTCCCAAGAAGTGCTCAGAGATACTTGGGTCAGATTTATCATTTACATTGGACCCACAGGTAAACCTGCTTTGACTATAACAAAATGGCAGCTTTTCTCATTGCAAATCCCTTGTCTTACCAGCAGTCTGGGTTTATTTTTAAGCAGCATTTCCACCTAGTTTTATCAGAGAAATTTCTCTCCTTCTTAGAATGTTAACCTCCTCATAAATGTATGTCTCTCATGGCACTAATTTGGTAAAATGCTGCCGTAAGTTTCATTTTGTCTCCAACTGCGCAAATGACTGCCAAGGAGTAATTAGGCGTTGTAGCCTGAGCTCAGTGGAACATTAAATGCTGTAGTTTAGCAGTCACTTTGCTTCGTTCTGTGCTCTTGCACAAATCTCTGCTAATCTGCATAAGTAATATGTGCGCAGGCTTCCAGGAACCGTGCACATTTGCCATTTCGAGCTTGGGCTAAATGCTCACCAGTGCTGTATTTTTAGCACCTCATATTTTAACCAGGAAGGCAGCGTAAAGGTTATCAAGTTCTTCCCTAAGTCAAAAAAAAAAAAAAAAAAAGCATGGATGAGAAAATGCCACTGGTAATGTTTAGCCAGAATGTAAAACATGATATCGAAATAAGTCATATTTTTCTTGGCTTCTGGCCAGAACAGCTGTCAACAAAATAAAAGTGTAGAAGGGAAGAAGGCTATGGAAAAAAAAAAATTTGAAGCCCTTTTGTTTTCCTTTTCCTGTGAGAAAAAGTCTTCTTAGGCATATTTGTAAGTCATGTGAGCTACTGGAAACTACCAGACCTTCACCTCACAAAACACATAGCCCATTCTAAATTCCCAGTGGTAAGAATTTTCAGAAAAGCCCTTGCGATTAATCTATACCTTCTGGCTTGCTTTGTAGGTGAGTTTGGAGATGCATTGAACAGTAGCTCTTCTAGAGATTTAGAAATGCAAAAGAAAATACCTGCTTTTTCTGAAGCTCCCTCTGTAGCAGCAAATAAGAATCAGTTCATTTTCAATGCATTGTTCTCTTTCCTTCAGAAAAATGCTGTGAATTGGATAATATTATCTCAGTTGTCTAAGTAAAGAGATTGAAGCAGAAATTGAGAGACAAATTATGTATAGTCACTGCATAAGTGCTCAGAGGATTACGAGAGAGACCACTGCTGACTGTTGTGCCCAGCAAGGAGAGCATCATTTTGCTATGAAAATTGAAAGATTCCCACTGATAGACATGAGAAAAGAGCTGGTCGGTGCAGTGCAATGGACCTATGCTCCATGTTTGAAGCCCAGGAATGCTTGTTCCCTTCTCAAATATGTTTTTCTAGACAAATTTCCCATAAAATTCTCAAGCCGATTTTTTCCTGTAGAGATTCCTGTAGACCATGGACAACCTTAGTAATACAGATTTTGGCTGCATTGTAGAAGAGTCAGGCATTAGACAGGAAAATATGATCAGGTAGCAAAAGAGTGGTGAGCTGACATAGTTTTCATGAAATTAGGTCTCGCGAGTTTACAGATTTTTCTTGCAAGGCTTTGGAAACAACTTCTCCACAGTCGGTCTGAGAAGGAGTCTCAGTGTGTCGCTTGCCTCCGGTTGTGTGCAACAATTCTGCAAGACCAGCTTTGTAAAGAAGAAAGTGGTATTTGCTTTCCATGATGGATAGACTTGTTGCTTAGCTGGTGCACAGTTTGAATGGTTCTCCCATTGTAAATGCTCTGAGTTTGCAAATAAATTGTTTTGAAATGCACTCAGAGTAGAGTATTTTTTATTAATTTTATGAAACTTTCCACTGCAAGAACAATATGAAATTCAGTTAGTTCCTTCTTTCTGCCATCTTCACATTGAGAGTTTTGTTTGCCAGTCTTCTCTCCCAATTCGAATGCTGTAATAAGTGTAACTCTTCTTGTCAGATGGCTCAGATGAGTAATCTCATTGATTTATGGATGCATGTGTGTGTGTGTGTGTGCCTCAGGGTACAGAGGGACAGTCCTACAACGCCAGGTGCCTGCACTGGAGACTTTAACTGATTTGCTCCATCATCCTCATAATCCATCAGAGGGAAACATCAGTTCACCATAAATCTTTCAGTGTGGATGTTAAGCCTGAGCATCATAAGATCACACTGGCTTGTGGGGATGTTCAGGGCCTGTCAAAGCTCAGGTCAGTGGCAGATTTTGGAAGAAATTTTACTCCAGTCACAGAGCACCCTGTATCCTCATCTGTATTTAAAACCACCAATACTGATTTCCATCTTAGATTCCAGTTTAGGAAACCTCTTAGTCATATATCAAGCCTTGTTGTCTTGAATTAATCCCATCTGTGTATTCAGATACACAACAATGTGTGCATGACAGTTTTGGAAGGCTTCCTTGGAGGTGTATGTTGTTGTTTTCATTGATACCGCATACGTGACGTCAGCTTTGTAAGTGCAAGGCAGTTTAGGTAAAAGTAGAAGGATCAGGCTGCAGGGCTACTACAAAAGATATAAAGGAGAGGTGAATGCTAAAAAAAAAAAGATGAAAAATAAAATCAGATACCTGATGCTTCAACATGTTGTTTCAGTTGCTCCTGGTATGAGCAGGGGAAAAATCAAACAAAGTAGCAAAAAGTGATGCTACATTGTTGGACAAAATTTAAATCAATGTCAGGAAACATGCCTGCATTTTTATTCAGATTCGTACTTTAAAGGAAAGAAGAAAAATGGCATTTTTCAGGTAGTATTTGGTAAACTATCAAAAAAATCTGTCATGTGTTACTGTATCTGTGCAATTAAGGGTATGATCTTGAAAAGGGCAAATCTGCTTCACCCAGCTAGAGTTAGTTTAAGTGTGGCTGGAATGAAAGCAACTTTTTAAATAGATCAGTCACAAGGGCAAAACTTAGATACAGTGTCACAGACCACAACATCTTAAATTTGAACTGAAAGAAATAAATTGTCATATGTGAAATTTTAGTTTCAATGATTTGGATAAAAATGTTTTGCTGATCAAGATTTTCCTCTAATAAAAAGGAGAACTGTTGTGTACCAGGTTGCCATACAGGTGGTTTTTTGTTTTGGTTTGTTGTTTTCATTTTTTAAAATGTAAGGGGGGTGGTTTTAGGATTCTTTTTGTTTCATTTTCTGTTTCTTCTCTTTTTTTAATAACCCAAATCAACACTTGGCACTCATTCTGATTTCAGACTTGTCTTAGGTCATTATACAGCTTCATCAGTTTTCTGGCAAAATCAGGTCCCTTGATGTTTCATTAGAAACTGCTTTCACTCCCTCCCACACCTCAAGATGCAGAGTGATTGTCTAACAGTACTTTGAGTGTACTTATTTTTCATTACCATGCAATTTTTATTTAATTAAGGTGCACATGTATTGTTACAGCGGGTGCACAGGATTGTTAGTGGTCTGCCTTAAAATCGTATGGAAGTGCAAAACCTTTGTCCTGGCATATGCTGTGTTTCTGCAGTCCAGCTGAAGTGTGTACTTCACACTGAAGCCAGGCCGTTTGTTTGCAGGCTTTATTAATTGTAATCTTTTGATTACCAGCACACTGGGTTTGCTCAAGCCCCCACTGAGATCTTTCCTAGATGGGGATGTGTCAGTACAGTGGTTTGTGTGTAAGGCCACACATTTTTAATACTTTGGGGAATGAGTTTGAGAACCCCAGTGGGAGCAAAGGGGCTGAAATTATAGTGTTTTTCAGAGCAGCAGTGCAAAGTGAAAGAAAGGGGAGAGACTATGATTTTCTTCTCTTTCCTTTAGCAGGCAAGATGAAGCCACAGCTTTGGCTAAGCATGAGAATGAAGATACATTCATTGCAGCACAGTTCCAGCAGACTTTGGCTGACCTGGATGAAGATTTAGAAGGTAGGAAAGTGTGTGTTACCTCTGAAGTGCAAAAGACAGAGACACAGCCAGTGGATGCAGAATCAAGCTGTACTCTTGAGACACCCTGTATGTTTCTCACTGAGATCACGGGGAACAACTCATGAGTGTGAGGTAGAATGTGGTCCTCCCAAAGTGACTCCTTTGCTTAAGGAGCAGACACCCTTTATAGGCTCCCACTGAATGTTTTACAAACTGCATGTCAGATTTCTGTTGTATTTCAGTGTCTTCTACCAAAAAGAGATGAACAGCAGTCAATGGACATATTTTATGGGCCAAATTTAGTATAATTTCACTGACTTCAGTGAAGCTACATCAGTTACGAATTTAGCTCTGTGATTAATGAAGAATCCCTCTGTCTTTATTTTATCATTATGAAGTGGAAAAGGATGGAACATTTTTGTACCCAGTGTCTCCTCTGTGTTAACAGGCACATTTAAAAGTTAAAAATGGAAAACATGAAACAGTGGGAAGAGATAAAATGTCATATTGAGCTCCTCTTTTTCCTACTGTGAAAAAAAAAAACCCAACTTCTCTATTACTGGTTTGTCAACAAATGACATTGATTTCATTATTTTTTTTAACTTCCCATCTTCATTTTAATATTTCTGCAATGGAATTGAGTCTGATTTGATTTCTTGTGAGTTCTGAGACACAGCCATTCCTTAGCTTGTGTTGTAACCTTTGATTTATACCAGCAAATTTGAGAGGATATATAGCCTTCTTGCACAATAAGGCTTCTGGTGTCACTGGTAATAAAGGGTGAGAAGAATGGAGAAAAAAATAAAAGTACTGGCTTTTTGTTTGCTTGTTCAAGGAAATCCTTCAGCTGGACTGTTATTACTAACCAGGTCTGGGAAATATGATTTGGAGTTGCTTGCTGTTTCTTAGAAATATTTCCACTTTGGAGCCATGTGGTGAAATGTTTATCACTTAGATAAGTTAGTCAAAGATAAGGTATGAACAATAGATGAAATTCTGCTTTCAGCTGCATTTGTCTGTTTCCCACTGGCTGAAGCAGAACTGCAGGAATATTTTGCCAATCCTAATCAGCAGCCCAACAATAAGAGGGACCCAGACGTCTCCTTTTTTTGTAATACAGGCATAAAGAAAAGTCTGTTACTTAATGTGTAACTAAAATACATGATTTGCGTTAACTTGTACTGGCTGTTTGTGTAATTTATAGTCATATTGCCTAAATACTGCCTGTTACACATATGTAACATTGTATGTGTATTTTGCAGCAGAGGATGGTGTCAGTAACTCTGACTCTGACTACACCAGTGAAGCCTTGAGCCCACATATAAGAAAAGTTGAGGCCGCCCAAGATGTTTCCATTTCTGTTCCAGTAACAATCATAGATGATGCTCCAGAAGTTAGCATCTCTAACTCCTATGAAAATCAAGAGGTGGAGATTAAGGTTTCACAGAATATCTCAGCTAATGTTAATGACTCTGTTAATGCAAGAAACTTCACAAATAAAAACAACAATGCAGGTTCCTTTGATAAGGGACACACAGATGGTGGAGCTGTATACAAGGACCTAATATATCAGCAACCATCTGAAAATGAATTCATTCACTTGCCTGTGGAACAGAGAAGAGATATGTTTGAATCTCTCACATCCTCCTTTGAAAAAAGAAATGAAAAGAACTTAAGACTGGAACCCTCTCCTAAACATGGTGTGAAGTCTGAGGAATGTAAATCCAAGCTGAGTCCATCTCACTCCAAAGCCATGGTTGAAATCAGTACAGCAAAAGAGAAACTAAATCCAGTTAATGAATGTAGTAGCAAGGAGAGATCTCTGAAAAAAAGTAAATCAGAGTTAGAAATCAAATGGCCACCAGCAAAAAAACCAGAAGTAGAAGTCCCATCAACACCCACATGGTGTCATCGTGCCCAGAATTCAGGATCAAGCTACGAACCTAAAATGGGTTTGACAACGTTTAAAGTTGTCCCTCCCAAACCCGAAGTAAGACATTTTGATAGAGGAGTTTCAGTCTCCACTGGTGCCATTAAGATAGATGAACTGGGCAATCTTATAGGCCCAAACACCAGTGTTAGTAAGCATGTACAAGGTTTTTCTTCTGATGAAAGTGAGGAAATTCATATTGGGAGAGTGAAGGCATTCTGGAGGTCAAGTTCTATGGAAAAGCAAAGTGATGACTCTGCTGAGCATTTTCCTAAAAAGTCAGCAGTCACCACAAACTCTAAGCCCTTTACTATAAAACATGAACACAAACCTGTCAGTCCTTCAGCTCCAAAACCCTCAGCACCACAAACTGTTACTACCCAGGTAGCTGAAAGACAATTTGAGAATGAAAGGACCAAACCAGCTCTCTCAGTTACGCAGTCCCAGGTAACGCCATTAGCAGCCCCAGCCGTTAGTAAGGACAAGCTGGAACTCCCGTTCGTAAAGCCACACAGGAGAACTTCAAGTCAGTATGTTGCCTCTGCCATTGCAAGACACATCAATGCAACTACCTTTAAATCTGACACCATGGAATATAATGAGAAAGATGAAAACAAGCAAGGGGCAGGAGAGGTTAAGAATGAAGTGGAAGTTTCACCAAAAAGATGTATTATTGTGGCCAAATATAGCCCTGTGGAAACAGAATCAGCAGAAACAAGAGAAACCCTTTCAAGTATTTTTGCTTGCAGTCAGAAAGCATCCCACAGGTTTACACCTGGTGATAATTCTGGCATGGAAAACAAAGTAGTTAATATCAGGGCACCAAATCAAGCAACTCCTGTGAGTTTCTATAAAAAGAATGCCAGTGTCCCACTTACTAAATCTTCTTCAAAGGATAACAACAGTGCAGAAGATGATAATGGTTTAAACAGCAAGCAAAGTGTAGCAGAGAAAAAGACTGTGTTTGACCAGAAGTGTGAGACTTTGACCCATACTAATTCAGCGTCATCCCTCAAGTCTCCTGATCTCCAAGGAGCCCCATCCTCTTTCAGCTCGTGTTTACGAGTCACTAAATGGCGTCCCACTAATGGTGTACAAGTTGGTTCACTTAAAGCTTCACCTGAGCTAAATGGTGCAGCAGCAAATGCAGAGTCAGAACAGGAGGAGAAACCTGAGGATTCAGATGTTAATACTGTTGGTGAACTGGATTTTAATGTGCAGACCAATATTTTCGGACCAAAGAAGAAGTTCAAACCTGTCATCCAGAAGCCAGTTCCTAAAGACACATCATTGCACAGTGCCCTAATGGAAGCCATTCAAACAGGAGGGGGAAAGGAGAAACTCAGAAAGGTAAAGTGCAAACCTTTTTTAACCTGATCAGACCGCAGAGCCCTATATTCACCCTGTCAGACACCAGAGGTTTGGTAACTTGTATAGTTGCTGGTGAGGTGGAGAACGCAAGGCATTTGAAAAATTTATAATGGCAAAATGCAGACCAAGCTGCTGCTTATTCTGCACGTCCTGTATATTATGCAACATCATGGCTGCTGTACTAGCTGGGTAGGCAGAGGGTGCATAGACACAGATAAAGGAGAGGTAATTGAGGTTAGTCTAAGAGCCAAATGCTCATTTCAGTGTGTTATGTAAAAACAGGAACACACAGCATGGAGAAAACTTGTAAATATCTGCAGTGAAAGAAAATTGCATTTTTTTTTTACTAGGGTATAATAGTACACCACTGACTTCATGCTCAGGGGATATGGACTGCATCTCCAAGTACAGCATTACTATCTACACATACCCTTACTGTTCAGTGTGAATAAGGTTTTACAAGCAGGCCCAAAAAAAGACAAAGTGATTAGTTTTCATAGTTTGCATTCTGGTACAAGTGCCAAAAAGTGTTTCCAAGATATCTAAAAGTAAATATCTAATAACAATGTGAGGTTTATTCCCTTCATATTCTAGGTTTCAAATGGTGCATTAAATGGCAGTCATGGGAAACCCTCATACACTGAGCCAGAGAATGAGCGCTCAGCCCTATTAGCAGCAATTAGAGGCCACAGTGGCACCTCAAAGCTAAAAAAGGTAAGGAATCAGGATGGTAAGTGATCTTTAAAGGGCATTCTATTCCTTCTGAGTGTTTTGAATAAACCCAAATATCCCACAAATTAAACATTGTGCTGCAAAGAGAGAAATTGAGGGGGTAACCATATGACAGAAGACCAGATCTGACTTAGGCAGACAACACAGCAGGTTTAATCCTATTCTCTGCTATAAAACTTAAAGGTCCTTCAAATAGTGTGCTTTTAGCTTAGAAAGAAGCATATAGAAATCCAAACCAATTACAGGGAGTGTACATAGAAGACATCAAATGTTCAGCATTTTCACATTTAGGTGGGGTCTTGTTTTAGAATGGTTTTGGTTGGAAAGGACTTAAGCATTATCTAGTTCCAACCCCTCTGCCTTGGGCAGGGACTTCTCCCATTAGACCAGGGTGCTGAAGGCCCCATCCAACCAGCCCTCAAATACCAACAGGGATGGGGCATCCACAGCTTCTCTGCACAGAGAAGCTGTAGTTTAGGAGTTTGCAGTTGGATTTATATATTTGCATTACCTACCCTATATATCCAAAACACACTAACAAAACTTCCTGAAAACACACTAGGACTTCTTCATACGTGCTATGTATCTGCTAACATGGTGCAAGTTGTATGCAAGTAAGTGATATTGATGTTTCATCAACACTCACCACAGCAGGATGATTCCTCCTCTCTGAAAGATTTATCTAACCATTAAAGCATCTCTTATTCTTAATAGCCAAAACCTGCATTGTTCTAGCTTTAGTTTTCACTTAGTTGACTAATCCAGCCAAAGATGTGTCCTTGGCAAGGAGGTTCCCATTTCCCTCGTGCAATGACTCAGTTCATTAGCACATATCCAGATAGCTGGCATGAGCTAGAAAAATTCTCTTGCCTGTGTTAGGGAATTACTTCACCCCTCAAATATCCTACTGCCTTTGCTGCAGGTAGGGCACAGCTTCCTCTGAGCCTGTGAGCAGGATGTGCTAAGCAGCAGCAATCTTCACACATACTTAACTGCATTCTGCATTCATTAGGAATAAATAGCAATTTGTTTAAAAGAGGCTCTGACAATGAAGTCATCGCAGAGACTTTTTGGAATACTTTCCTCTGGCAGAGAAGTTTTTGCCATGATTTTAAAGGAAGTCACCTAGAAACCATATGCTTTTTCACACCATGTCACCTGTGCTAGTCAAATCAGTGTGTTTGTGTGTGTACAGGGTGCTGTACAGATGTGGTATCCCTTTCATGTTGTCTCAAATGTTTGCCTGCTATCTGACATGACATGATGCTCATATATATATTGTATGTGTGTATATATATATATATATATATATATATATATATATATATATATGTATAGGGAACTAATATCATGCAGGAGCTCTCTGTGGATTATTTTAGGGGAGACGAATCCTTTCATTTTTCACCCCAGAATCTGTGCTGCAGTTTGTCTGAGAAATGAATTATAATGGATCTGCTTGGAAAACTATTTGGCTCATAGTACTGAATTTCTTATTAATTGCTGAATCATTGTAATTACTAACAATTCATCATTATTGTTACTAGTATTAATGGAAAAAAGTATCTCTTGACATAGTTGATGACAAAGCTGGCTTAGTCTGAAAGACTCTCTTCTTTGCCTGCATGCATTTAAAGTAGGATGAGTTTCCAAGCTGGTAATTTGTGCAGAAATTTTAGTTTCTGAAATTCCATAGAAACAAACTTGGAAGAATTATCAATTGATTTTTGTCCTCAGTGCTTTCACGTAGCTCTCTCTAGTTTGGTTTTTTTTGTTGTTGTTTTTTTTTTTAAGTATGGCTGGAGACTTTAGGTTTAATGGCTTTTTTTTTCAGTGAAGCTATGTCTGAGAGCGCAGATCTGGAAGAGCTTCCCTGTCATCTGAGATTATTTCTGTGCAGCCCAGACTGCAAAAAGTAATCATATTCCTGGGTGGCTACTGCAGCCTTAATATATCTTCCTGATTCCAAAACCCTTGTGGTTGTTTCCAAATTAATACCAAGTCCAACTTTCTCTCTTACCTTACATGCCAAGAAGAGTTACAGGATGCTGAAGCTCACAGTAAATAAAGATTGAGTTTCTGAGACAGATTCAATGCCAAGTCCTCAATGCTGGTAATCAGCCCAGCTGAGTGATGTGAGTGAGTAGTAACAGATGTTCAACCCCATGAGCAAACAAAGGTTCTATGGTTTTACATCATCCAAGAAAAGTGAAATCGGGGTACTGAAAGTGAATCTAATGTCAAATAATTACAGTTTAGCCATGCTTGATATTAACCACCTTCTTTCAACTGCATGATGAGCAGATCTCCTCATTGGCCTCCCAAGAGCTGCAGCGTTTTAGGGATGCAGAACAGTCCTCACAGAAGGCAGAAGACCTTCAGGAAGTGCAGCTGTGTGTCCCACCTGCCCCTGCCCAGCCACCACCACCACCTCCCCTTCAGCTGGCAGCAGCAGCTCCTAAATCCTCTGCCACAGCTTCAGGTAATCCAGTGGAGGCAAGGCAAGCCCTGTTGGAGGCCATTCGCTCTGGTGCCGGGGCAGCAAAGTTAAGAAAGGTAAGAGTACTTTTATATTTTACTGTTGATGAAACAACCTATGCTTGCCGTGTTTTCAGAACCATTTTTAAGCTGTTCTAGCTAAATATTTCTTTCTTCCATCAGTAGAAGGTACATGCACTATTTCCTCTAACTGAATCAAGATCAGGAATGTATTTGAAACCTTTGAACAGCTAAGGAAACACACCCATGCATATATGCAACCATGTGAACAGACAATGTGTTTTATTAAAGAGACCACCAAGAGCATGACTATAATTTAATTTTCATGACCTTTTCATTCTGTATTATCTGGGATAATACTGGATATCCTTTAGACAAGGTGAGCCTAAGAAAGATCAAATATGAGACCCTGAAGAAAATTTATAAATAAATATTCTTTCCTGACTTCTGCAGTGTGTCCTAGACCTTGATTCCCAACACTTAAACCTTGATCACTTGTGCTGAGAGCTGTCAGTGAAACTGTGAGGTCAATTTAATGTCTGCCTGAACTTTATTAATTGAATTATGTGTGTTTCACTTTTGTGGTTAGATGTGAATCGGTCAGCTCCCAGATGACTAAATGCTCAGTTGCCTGTGTGTGATTTTTGGAGTAACTTTACTTATCTCTTTGATCAAATTTTGTTCTTCCCAATCTCAAGTTGCACTGTTTCTTGGTAAAGAGAAGCAGATCAATTGTCCTGAGTGGAGGCATCCCAATATTGCACTGCAGTATCCAAGAACAGATTTTAATCCAGGGCCTTAAGGGAATGTAGAAAAGCAGATATAGTTTTCCCAACACATGAGTTAGCTGATGCCAACCATAAATGTGTAAATAGACTTTATTCTTGCTCACTTGTCCTCATTTAAATAATTTTAAAATACATTCAAATTTTAATAATCAGAAGTTGTAAAAAAAAAATCTGATTTCTGATAAACCAGAAATTCCACAGAATCAGACAAATGGCACAAACAAAGCAGTGTTTCACGGAAATTTACATCAGCATGGTCTGATTACATCAGGAGCTTGGATATGCAGTTAATTTTTCATGTGAAAAATTATATCTATGTTATGCTTACAATTATGAGGAGCAGCTGAGTTCACACTTGGTTTGTTCAACTTGGAGAAGGCTGAGGAGCAACCTCATTGCAGTCAGTGCTTTCCTTGAGGAGGGCAGCTGAGGGGCAGGCACGGTCTCCTCTCTGTGGTGGCCAGCAGTAGATCCCAAGGGAATGGAATGCAGCTGTGTCAGGGGAAGTCCATACGACAGTAGAAAAAGGTTCTTCCCCCAGAGGGTGTTTGGGCACTGGAACAGGCTCCCCGTGGAAGTGATCACAGCACCAGCCTGACAGAGTTCAAGGAGCAGCTTGATGATGCTCTTAGTCATATGGTTTAGTTTTAGGCATTCCTGGGAGGAGCAGGGAGTTGGACTCAGTGATCCTTATGGGTCCCTTCCAATTTGAGAAATTCTATGATTCTAAGATTACAAATTAAGAAGAAGTCAGGCTTTTATTTCCCCTCTTGACCAATTGACAGAAAAAAATGGGATTTGGACATGGAAGGGTACTTCATGCAGTTGTTTTCTAGACACTTCCAAATTTCTTGTTCTTCCAATTGCATTGCTCTTGCAAAAGTCTCTGAGGGAATCCATAGCTCTACTCATGAAAACAAGTCTTTATCATATCTTTGGGAATTTATTTCAAAACACTTGGATAACCAGTGCAGGTCATGAAAGTACACCAGATAGACAGATAAATACTATGCCCGTCTTGTCTCATTTCCAAGACAGAATAATTTTTGCTACTTTTGACATTGAATCAACAGAAGAGTACATTTCATTATATAGTTCTCTTATGAAAATAAAAGAGAACAGTGTTTTGTCCAAGACAGAGTGTGATTTTCTTATTACTGTGCTGTCCTTCCAGATACTGGATAGGCAAGCTAGTCTTATGTATGCCAAAGTCATCATGACACTTTGACGTCTGAGATCTCATGCCCTTGATAACTGATTAAAGTAAAAATGTTGTCAGATTTCTGAACAGGCTTTCTGTCCACTGTGTTTTAATATCTCTTCCAGTTTTATGCATTATATTGAGAGCCAAATTCTGATCCTTCCCTGCAATTGGACAACTTGATGAGAGCAAAAGTTGAATCCATAGAGGAGAGTGAACACATAATAGCTAAATATCAAGGTTTTCTTCCTTTGCCCATGTCTAAGGAACACTGAGTTTTTTGTAGGCAGTGGCTGACAGGTTGCTTTGTGCCAGGGCCAAAGGAAATTTTTTCTTTGTTTTGCCTCCTCTGTCAAAGTTCTATGATGTTGTGATTTGGAGATGTGAACACAGCACTGTTTTTGGCTTTGCTTCCTAGACGATTTTGGTTGCAGCAACTAGGCAGCAGAGTAGGTAGTTCAGTTCAGTAATGGCATCTGTTTCTCTTCCATTGTCTTCTCAAAGTCTTCTGGGACAAAGACTTCTGACAGCAAAGTCATTTGTTTAGCTAATATTGTGGAGAACTGGGAAAAATCTGTGTTGCTGACAGCAAAGTCGTTTATTTAGCTAATATTGTAGAGAGCTGGGAAGAATCTGTGTTGCATAATTATGCGTGACTCGGTGCTTATTTATGTGGGGTTAGTTGCAATGGAAGTAGATCAAACATAGCTGTCATGGGAAGCAAATGTAAAAAGCAACCAATTACCTAGATAAGGAGCATCCCAACAAATATTTGAGCTCAAGTATTATCTGTGAAAAGGCAGCTCCTCCACTCCTCCCCTGATTACACAGCTGTTTGCTAAAGTCATGAACTTTAAGGTTAAAAAATTCACTGTGCAGGAAATGAGGAGAGAAGTTGCTGCAGGCTGACCTTGCTTAGCTGAGTCAGGGTCTGCACAGCGCAGTCTCTAATTGGGTCAGCCAAAAGAAACCAGAGCAGAAATAGATGCTTGAGGGAAATGCCAAGTATAGGTAAGACAGTATTTGCATAGCTCTCCTCTCTCTTCCTTAATCCATTTTTTGGAGTACTGTGTCTGTTTGGGCAAATAAATCACTCTTTGTTTTGAAGAAATGGCTTTCAATTGCACTGTTGCTGTCCACAGACTCCTGAAGGAAAATTCTTGCAGCTGCCAAGCCCATTTGAGCCTGCTCAGTCAAGTGGTTCATCCCTACTGCAGGGCTAGTGCCAGAAAGTGGTTACTCTACAGATCCTACCCAAAAGAAAGGGAGACATGGATGTGTTACAGGAATGGGATGAATTTACCAACCTGGAGAAGACCTGACAGTGTGCAAGGAAGTAACCCTTTTCTTCAGTTTTTGAAATGATCTGTCGAGGAACCTGATAGGTGTTCAACACATCCAAAGTATAACAGCAAGTCAGAGAGGTGGCATCAAGTAAAGCCACCAGCCATGATGGGCCTTCGGTGGTTACTTATGAGAAATGAACATGCCTCTCCAGCAAGGAGGCTGTCCCAGCCATGGGGTCTGCTGCATGAGCAAAAGAGAATCAGTTGATCTAGGAAGTAAATAGTTCATCTGAGACCAAGTTTTGGCTAATTCTGGTGGACAGAACTCAGGTCATAGAGCTGTACCATTTAACATTCTGATTTTAAAAGGGAGCCAATGTTTTCCTTAAATTGTGTCAAACAGTATCATATAGTTAAGATCCCTATGTGCAGTTTTAAACTCCCTATTTGCCATCTCATAAAATGCAAAATAATGTAACTAGATGTCTGAATTTCTCTGTATCAATGGATGTGTATTTTTGTGCTTATGTAACTTGCCTTGGGATTTACCATGACTATTTGTGGAAAAAAAAACCCCATAACTACACATGCAAATAACCCATTAGATGTCTAGCTGTAGGTATAGTTGCAGCACAAGTCCATGCAGGATTAAAAATCTTACTCAACAAAGGGAAGCTATAAAAGTTGCTTTAGCTTATATGCCATATACTCATTTTAGGTAGAGTTAGTACTCAGGGATTTGGTAGAAATATTGCAGGGGAATTTGTCTGCACATGGTGGGGAAAGTAGGTTATATCTCTGAAGAGCAGGCTGTAGCTCTTGGTAAAGTGATTGCTTCAGACCACTTTTTAATGGTATGTGCAAGGGAGATTCTGCAGATTCCATGTATTTTCCAATAAAGATTGGAGTTGCACCGAAGTAGCCTTTTCTGTTTGTTCACTGAGATTTTTAAAAATTAATTTGGCTCCATCAAAGTTCCTACAAGCATTCATGGTGATGTTTGGCATCAGCATTAGGTCACGTCAGCTCTTGATTTGTGCAGTGTAGCATTCTGTTGGCAATCAAAGGAGCCAGGTAAGATAATTACTGCACCAATTGCAAGGAGTCCCTGTGTTCTCTGGGATAATTTGGAGTTGGTTGTCAACAAGTAACGCGTCGATCGAAATTATGTCATGTTGAGTGTCTTCTAGGAAGCATGGCCTAGTTCCATACCTTTATGTCAAGCAGTGGACTATTCTTCTCACATAAGCAGAGAAGTATAATGGTGAATTAACAAATACTGTTTCTTATTATCAGTATCTGTGGGTGCAATGAAAGAAGTTACAGGCTCAAAGCCACAGTTGATGTATGCTTTGGCGTGCTGGAAATGAGGCAGGAGGCCCAACGATAAGGTTGACCAAGCTTGATATACAAGTAGTCAAATAAGCTTATAAAGTGATTCTAGTTCCCATGCACAGTGAGAGGCAGGCATTTGCATGCTGTTACTCTGTTTGAATTGGAAGATAAAACATAATTTGAACTCTTCACCTTGCTAATAATTTATACCATGACCTATTTTTTTCCTCAAGAGTAAGGGTCAAAATGGAAAATTTAGACTTGATCAAATGCATTACTCCTGTTCAGCTTTTGTGGTGACCTTAATGTATACATCTCTGATAGAATCAAAGCTCAGTAACTTTGAATTTGGAAGAGCACCTTAGCATATGTATTTAAAATAAAGCATATGCTTAGATGACCCGAGGACTGGGAAGGAAGATTAGCATGTGTGTGTTTTCCTGAATCAAAGCCACTGGGAGTTTCCTTCATTCAATCAGAAAGCAAAGTACTCATCAATTCATTTTTATGGCCAGTGACAGCTAACCAATACAGAACAGATTTTGACTGAAAGATGTTGCATACTTGCAGCCTGAGCTTCTGCTCATTCCACAAAATGAAGGAATTTCACAGAAAAATGCATCACCTATGCTCCAGAAATAACACAATTACAAACATAATACCTAAGGATGTATGAGGTGTGGGTTTTTTAAGGAAGGACAGCACTTTTCATTAAACCAAGTGATATAGCTAGGGGAAAAGGCACACAAGCTTAAGTAGTCTCAAGGAGCAGACGAAGAAACCAAGCTTGAAAACAGTCCCACGGGAGAATGTTTGGTTAACAATGTCAACAGTTGGAGGTTTAAAAATATCTTGAATGATCATGTGCTTTTCTTTGTTACAGGTCCCTCTGCTCGTTTGAATCATGTAAAAGGAATAGGTAACTGGAAATCTAACCCTGTATGCACCCATAATCATCATTCAAAGTCTGAAGTGGCAAAAAACATCAAGAAGTTTAGTTTATTCTCTTGACTCCAAGCCAAAATAAGTTGTAGTTAATTTTCTGTGTGTTCCTGCATAATGGTTCTAAGGGGAAAATATGTTGCTCTGCTGTAAAGCTTCTGTGCCAAGGAATTGTGTTTTGCCTCTGAATATTTAAGGTTGCCAATAAACTATTCTTGTTGGCAGGTTAATAAGAATATAAACACTGTGCAGTCCTGCGTTAATACTTAATTGTGTTTATGGGCAAAACTAAAAACTTTGCTAGTTATCTGAAAAGTGATACTCATTTCCAGCTGTTAAAAATATATAACTATTTCAAACTATTCACTTGCTTCTTTTTTGATTTCAAGAAGGGCTGTAAGCGATTAGGGTGAAAACCAGAGTAAAGATCTATAAAAAACAATCACAAGAAAAAAGTTATGATACCTAAATTGTCATCTGCTGGGGTCACTGGTTTTTAAAATTAAATTAACTTTGTATCTCTGCTGGAGCTCTGAGAAAGCAGGCAATCAATAATGAATGTGAGACAGTGTCTATAGAAAAGTTACTTATGGGGTATGACGTATAGAATGCTAATGTGCAGAGATATGCTGAACCCTGGTAACAAACATGGAACTTCAAAAATACTGATCCACCTTAAAGGATCTCTATTTGAAACAGACTGTGAAGGTTATAAATATGATTCAGAGTATAGAGGCTGAAGATGTAGAATTCATTCTGCACTGTAAAATGAAGCAGAGCTGGTTTATGTCAGTAACCAGGACTTTTGTGGCCTATTGTTCAGGTCATGCATAAGTTGGCCCTTGGTTTCTATGTGTATGGCTGTTGTATGTTGTCTCACAAGTATTTATAGCAGCATCTTTTTCAAATGTTAACTACTTGGTATTTGTTGTACATATTTTGAAAATATTTCGTTAAATTGATTAACTTAAAAAGGACAAATGAAAATGCTTTTTCACATTTCCTATATTGTAATGAAACTGAAGAAGAGGAAGTTTGTACATTTACATTTTTATAATTAAAGACTTACAGCAGTGGCAGATTTTTTCTTTAAGCTGGAATTTAAAATGTATAGCTATGGACTGTTGAAAGCACGAGAATATTTAGCCATCTGCATTTAATGTGGGTATATATTATATATTATAAAATATTGATGTCTGTTAGTGCCACAAATAAAAACAAAATTAAAACCTGACATGACTTAAAAGGCTCTTTTTTTTGTTAAATATTTTTTATCTACTGAAAGAAATTAGGACTAGAAATGGACTTTAGCAAACCAGTATGCTGTGCTTAGTATCTCAAGTCGAACGTAAAATATCTCAAGCCAGGAAAGTGCTCACAGCTAACAGTTTGTAAGTGCAGTAGAAATCACCAGCTAGGATCAATATGTGAGTTATGTACATTTCAACAATGATGGAGTACTGGTAATGTTCAATTTTCTCATTAGGAAAGCTTATATATTCAGAATTAAGGTGCTCAGTTGCCCTCTATGAAAAATAAGACCACCTCTTTTGATTGTGATTATCCTTCTTTCACCTTTAAAGTTTTCTCAGTGTGCTAGAGATCAGAGGCGCTACCATGTTGAAAACGTTATCACAGGAAAAGATTTAGTCACTCATAAGTTTGATGCTGTAGATATTCCCCAGAGCAGCAAATACTCCTTCTTTTCCTGGCTGCTACAAGGCAAATTTCTCCTTCTGCTTGTTCTTAGTGTTGCCTGAAGGCCCTGGGTGCATACCCCTTCTTCCTAACACCCTTTTAGTGTAATAAGTTATAGGAGTACTTACTTTACAATGTAAGGGATTCAAAACTGAATTTTTGGACAATAACATCCTCTGGATTTCAAAATGCAAAGGTTCTACTTCTGGGTGCTGACACTCTATAGAACTGAAGTTTCTAAGTTTTATTCATAGCTAAACTTCTGAGTAAAAGCTATAAAAACAGCCACAAGATAAGATGTCCTTCACTTTGACAGAAAAAAAAAAAATTACAAAGACCCTGATGGCTCAGTCACAACTCAGACTAAAAATGGAGGGGGAGTTCAGTTACCTACAGTAGGAAGCCTAGTCTGGTATTCATTCCCTTCTCATGTTAATGAGACTTGTGTCTGCTCTTAAACTGTCATCCAGGTGCTGTTGAACTCTTGGTAGGAGCTCAATTTAACCCCAGGTGAATTTAGATTAGAAATTAGTAGGTTTTACTGTAAACCCAGTTATAATGAAGTCTAGTTACAGACATGACACTTCCATATAGTAAATTTCTGTTCATGCTTTTAGTAGTAACAATGGTTAGCTCATCCTGAGTTAAAAGAAAAACCCTGAAATGTGTCTGGTAAAGACATGGCCTTCTCAGCAACAAGTATTTTCATCTATGTGGCTGCTCTTACTCTCCCACGCTGTTTGCTAGTGCAGACACAGCCTGTGTCTAGAGATGCACACGTTGCCCAGGTTACACCCTGACATGTCCTGTCATGGCACAGTCTGCAAGCTCCTTTCTTTTTTGAAGGACTGCAAGAAGGACAGGGAGCTCCCCTTTTCTTTGGTGTTTCTTGTCTCTCCGCCTAGATTGTCCCCACATTCTCTTGCCTCAATTCAACCAGAGGAAAGGCTCAGATATATGCCTGATTTATCCAGCACTTTATATTTATTTTTTTTAGTAAGAGTTTGAAATTAAGTGGAAAAATGGTATCACCACGGAAACTGAATGGAGAACTTGGGTTTGAGATCTTTATTTATTGCACAGGTATAATTCAATGTTCAGGGCTTAAAGAAATCCAATCTCATGTCTCAAATAAAAATTTCTACTTCTTCCTTCCCTTTTTTTACATGTTTTTATTATTTTTTTTAAACTTGAGTTTAGAGTAATCATCAACCATTAAGTCAGCCATCATTAGATCTCTCTGGTTAGATATTTAATTTAAATAACACTGGTTGTCTGCACAAGCTATTTGATTTAGAGGAGTTCAATACACATTCTTTGTTTTTTAAAGACAGCCTGTTAATGTTAGTCATGCAAAGTATTGGACCAAAGGACCTCTTGACATGCACATCAATCTACAGTTTCAAACATGGCAGGGTTCTACTTCCCCAGCTCATGCAAGTGATTTGCACTATTTATGCTACATTGGCCACAGCCAAAAATTGGCACTTCATCAGTGTGTAGGAGAAGGAAAGGGAACAAGAGATGCATTTATGAAACAATGGAAAACTACACCCTGAGATAGTTTTCCCTCTAACTTCTCCAGAAAAGAAAAGAGCAGTTCTATTGTTGAGTGATGCTTAGCATTAAGCACAAGGTTTAATTTGAATCCAAAGATTTGCACAAATTTTGATTTGAATCAGTTTGTCTGAATGGAATGTTTATAAATCGGTTCTTTGTTGGTGCAATATGAAAAATAGTTGTCTTCTGCAGCCGTTAATTAGCAACTTTTACATATGTAAAGTATTTATTTGTGTGTATTGTTTCTCATCTCTAATCCCCTGTTGGGTTACATGTGCATTATGTGCACCAACGTGCTTTGCCTGTGAGACGTCTGTTAAGATTTATTAGACTATTCCCATTGTTTCTCCGTTTGTTGTTGCTGAGCACACACAATGAAATACTCCATGCCCCTGCTATATTGCTTTAGCTGCCATAATGGTTGCATTTCCCCACTTGCAGAAAATGACCTTTGCAATGACAAAGTTCTTTGTTAAACAAAAGAGGAAACAAATTCCTGATTTTTCAGTAATGTTCACCTGGATTTTGTGCATGACTGTTTTGATTTGCTTTACTTTTTTGTTGCTGAGTATGGTGTGGAGTTTGGTTCATAGCTGATGGCTTCCTTTGCTGGAGAAAGTTTCCCTGTAGTTGCATTCTCAGGGTTGTTCATTAAAGCATGGTAAGATGGATGACCCTTTCCAAGGGCAAAAAGGTAGCTTTTTTGGGTATTGTCACCAAATATAATTATTTGTTAAATGAATATAATTTGCCTAAATACTAGCAGGTTACATGATGCTGCACCAGGTAGCAAAATCCCACTATCCTCTGTTTGTCTACCAACTTTTTGTTCTTGTTTAAACCGTTTCTGATTTATTGCAGTATTGAAGACTTCAAAAAGAGAGAGAAAATAGAACTACTTAACAGGAATATTGTGTTTTTCACACTTTAGGAGTTTAGGAACAAGCTCCCTTCCATAGTCTGTTCCCTCCCATCACTCATTCCATATGTACAGGAGCACACGCGCACAGAGTCTCCTTCGTCATTTCAGAAGGTCGGGAATAGTTAAAAAAGCATCTTTACCACGGGATCCTTTTCCATTTTTAACAGTAGCTTTTTTTGTCCTGTAAAATAGGAACTTCCAGAAAGTCAGGGACTGTGTTTTGGCGCAGTCACAGCAGTGATACACTGTCACTGCTGGAAGCAATGTCAAATCCAGCTCCATATAGTGCTATCTCCAGCCAATTTCTTTTCCTTCTGTTTTTTTTCTTCTTTCCTTTCTTGTTTGTTAACTGATAAAAGCATGTAAGTGCCACATCTCTTCTGAGGTCATTATTGTGCTTGAAGCCCTAAAAGGTTTTCCCTGAACAAAGCATAGTGGTGTTGCAGTTGAACACCAGACTGAAAGAGGACATTTGTCCATACACAAACACCACTGTCCAGCTTGCAAGTCAGGAGCTTGAAAAGGAAAGCTTATTGAAAGAACAAGACTGTGGAACATTATTGTCTTCTACATCAGAACCTGTGTTTACTGTAACAGGAACAAAGCAAACACAGCGCAAAGAGGCGTGGGCTTCCTTTGTCTTGTTCCATGCATTTAACAGAGGGGTTTCTGTCAGAAGCACTGGCATCTGTCCCCAGTAGTGCTTGGCACGGGTGAGTGGGTCACAACTCGAGAGTACTGATTTTGGTGGCACCACTGTTGGGTTGTGCCACTGGTTTGGGCTTTTTTTGCCTTGTGATAAGCCAAAATGTGGTTTGATTTAGCCAGTACTCGAGACTGCAAACCAAGTACCTGTGCTGCAGCAGTGAGCAAAGGCTCCACACGTGGACCACTCTTGAGATGGAGAGCGATCCATGAGCCAGTGTGTGCCAACTACAGCGCCCAGATGCCAGTAGCCAGTGCAATCTCGTCTTCTTAAGCCAGAGGTAATGATAATGGTGAAGGGAGAGGGAAATGGATGTATCTGCCTTCTGAAAGAGCTGAGGAATAAGCCACATGTAATTCAAAGAGCTGCAGCCCTCCGTGCCCCAGCAACATCTAACGGTGCAAAGGACGTGCAGGAGGTGACTCAGTAAGCAGCAGGTCCATCAAAACTACTGATAGGCCTGAATTTTACTGACAAGATCCTGAAACTGCACATATCTCTGCTGACACAGCTACCTGGTGGGTTAGCATGCTCAAGACCAGTCTAAAACTCTCCCCAGTACAGACCCTTTGCTGATAAAATCCAGCTCTCAGTCCTTCAGTCAGCTCAGGAGGTGGGTGTACCTGGCAGGTTCCCAACCAGCAGCACCAAACACAGAGCAGTGGTTTGGCTGCCTGCGCAGTTCATGCTTCCTCATTCATTAGCCTCACTGCTAATGTTCCAAACTTCCCAACTTATGGAAGGAACTGTCAGAGGCAATTTGCAGGCAGCCAGTGCTGCAGAACTGCAAAGAGTTATATTTTTATGTGTTGATGAATAATTTAGCAACAATTCTGTGTTATGTAAAATTACTGCTTTACTGCTACTGGGGCCAATGTTCGTACAAAGTGTTCTAAGCCCAGTTGTACAAGTTAAAGCTTGCTAGTTTTATCCTATGCATCTGTCATTAGAGATAATTTTTCCAGGTTCAAACTGGGAAGCAGAGCAGGTCTTTCATTCCAGGAGTGGGAAGTTCCACATCCTCATTCTCCTTTATAGTCCTGATCACTCTACCTATTTCCAAGTGGTCAGTTTTGCACTAGGTTGTGCAGTAGTGCTGGTTTTCCCACAGAGGAGGAGGCTATGTAATACATTTCCATTAAAATGCCATGGAAATGATCAATCCTCCAGACCTTTGCTTTATACTACAGAGCAACCTAAGAGATATTTTTGTGCACCTAATGTGGGCAGGGAACACAGAATATGGGCAGATGTAGATATATCTGGTTTTGGTTTCAGATTGGAAGTTGTTCCTTTGAGATTCCACCTATTTTATACTCAGAGCAGGACTAAAAAATTAGGGAAATAAAGGAGTATTATTGCCACCCAAAAGCATGCTTGTAAGGGTAAAGTGAGATTGAAAAACTTCAGTAACTCATTATGGTCCACATCCAGAAATGGAGAAACTCACAGCCTTCCTTAGGACTCTGCATCTGAGCGACTGCTTCTGCCGTATTCTACAAGTGTTGCCAAGAGATGCTTAGTTGCAAATGCAAATATGTTCAAGGCTGAAGGATCAAAGAGCAATTAAATTAAAAACTGCTGACAGGTCAATCTTAATAGTCATTTCCATGCTGAAATAAGTCAATAAATCTTAGCATGCAATAAATCTTACCACATAAAGGTGGGCTTGCATAACAGGAAAATGTAGTAAAATATAGCAATATATTTTATGCAAATGCTTTTTAAAAGTAATGAGTAGCATGTTTTATTCATCTTGTCCTGGCATCAAAGCGGTCAAGAAGACATTGGACTTCTGGAATGGGTTAATCCTCTGCAGCAGCAGTGTGCTGAGCAGGCAGAATGCCTTCTATTTATATTACTATTTACTTATATTTGTAAATACAAGCCTTAATTGAGCTCCTGAGTCCTGCTGTGTTTGGTACTGTGCAATCACCACATAAGTGACTGTCCTTGCCCCAAAGACCTTTACAAACTAGAAAAGTCAGAAGAGGAGGATGGGAGCAAAACAGTCGTGTGACTTGCCTGAGGTCGCCCAAGTTGTTAGTGGCAGAAGCAAAACTGGAGCCTGGGATTCCTGTGCCGTTCTTTGGTCCTGTTTTCCAAGTCATACAGCTTCCTGGCCTATATAATAAATACAGTAAGTATGGATCATATAAGAAACAAACTCAACCTCTCTTGGTATCAAACTCTTTTAGTAACTGAACATGCCCTTGTGTTTTTATCTGTTCTCTCAAATGCATTAAATATGAATAAATATTAGATAATGCTCCAAGGTACTTGTGTCTATAATGACATACATCTCCAACAAACACATAATACAAGAGAGTTTTGGAATCCAGCTGCTAAACTTAAAACAGATTTTCTGTGTGGTAGAAACTCCCTGATAGTTAAATAGTCAATATGTCCATCACAGCTTCCTGCCCACCTGTAGCTGTACTGCCTGCTCTCCCCAAGGGAAGATCCAAGAGGAAAAGGTTCCTGATACTGCTGCTTCAGCAGTGCCCGAGTGCCTGAACAAGGATCTTTCTATTAGCCCCTGTGTAAACACAGGATGGCAGCCCTGGCAGGCAACACCAGGTGGAGGGAGCACGGATCATTTTAAATCATTTGCACGTTCTAAATCACCGGGCACGATCTGCGAAGAGTGGATCTTGTGTTACACGCTGCACTTGGGAGGCAATGGAGACTATTTCCAGCTAATAAAATTCACAACAAATGACCCGACACAGGAGAAGTCCTGTTCTCAAGGAAAAGCCTTACACCAGCACGGGCTCACAACTTGCCCTTCTTCTCGCAGTGAAAGACTGAAGATTTTAACCCCAATTCAAAAACAAGTTAAAACATGGTGAGTACAGTAATTGCACAGACAAAAATAAAGGGATTGGGGACAACCTGTACTTCTCTTTATCTCCCTCTATTTTTTTGCCTTGGTCCAGAAGAGCTGCTCTTAGGCTTTTGTGGTCTATGGCAAGATGCAGTACCTCATTTCCAGAGTGTTTTTCCTGGTGCTAACAGACAGCATAGAGCCCAACCCAGAGCAATAACTTGCTGCATCTTCCCAAAACTGTGAACAAAAGGAGAGGATTTCTTGTTTTCCTCGGAATGCTGGTCTCATGTTACTTGTCTAAAGATGCAACATGAATGAGATTTCAAAACTAATTTCAACCTGTTCCCTTTGTATACCTTTAACCAGAAGAAAGGTTTTCACTGTTACCAACAATGGCAAATATGTCCTTTTGGCTCATAGGACAGTAAATTGTCACCAATAATCAAAGGTGGCATTAGAAAAAAACGGGTTTAACTTGCCAAGGGAGATTTCTCCCAAGAGCAGGTAACATTATTCTCCACAACAGCAAGCCAGTCCAGCACTGAAGTCTGCCAGTGAAATACCAAATGGAAGATGTAAACCTGGTTTTAAAAAAAACACATCCCAGCTCTACCTGACCTGTGCCTAGGAGCAGATTTTATTTTTCAGTGTGTGAGGCAGAATTTTCAGAGATGAGGAATGATGAGTCAGACCCACAAAATCATGAGACCAGAATCCAGTATGATGAGGATTGCATTTTTCTGTTTTTAAGGGAACAGGTTCTGCCATGTGGTTTGGTCTGCCCGATTTCTAAAACTCCTTTGTCTGTCTGTGGGGTGTGGGTAGAGCTGTCAGCACCATCCTCTCCTACTTTGTCCCCCCAGCTGTGCTGCAGGGTCAGGCAAGGAAACCCAAAGTGGCCCCAAAGGCAATGAGCAGTTCCAGGAGAAGGGATGTTGAGTCAGCACAGTGAGCACAGCTTCTCACTCAGCCCCTGTCCACACCAGTATCTCTACACAGGACATTAATTGCTGCCTAAAAAGGAGAAGAATTAGAATAAGAGGGATTAAAGTACAATATTCCCTGCAAGCACTGTCATTCATGCTATCAGGCTACTGAATATTTGACACACATTTGCCAGTGAGCCAGGTAGTTCAAGCCAGTGCTCAAAAAATGTCTGGCCAGATTACTTGTAAGAGAGTTGTTAGAGTATTGCGGGGGGGGAAGACAGTCTTGAAAGTTTTTGCTTAGGCCTGTTGGACTCAGGTTTTGCACTGGTACAGCTATTTCTATTCAAGGTGTGATATTTTTAACTGAAATAGATAAACCAATAGGAACCACTAGTTGGGAACACTTGTTCTGGCGCAATGGTGCTTTATACTAGTACAGCTTATTCACCTGCTTGTATGGAAATAGAAATTCAAGCATAAATAAGCTTCTTTATACTGGTATAACTGTTTCTACCCTAGGGAAATTAAATCATTTTTACTATGCTAGTGGAGTCACAATTTTGTGTGTAGCCAAGCCTTTGCAGTAGTACCCTTCCGTGTAGAAAAGCCCTCATGGCTGCCAGTGCCTCACTGTGCCAAAAAGCTGCAGAAGGTCAATGAGATTATTCAGATATTAGTTATCTCACTGGATGAGGCCATCAAAATCTGGTGGAGGAGGAGGAGTGCTTTCATTGTACTTTAGTTGTCTGCTAAAATAGTCCATGTATCTGGCATGGTTTTGCTGATATCTAGAGGCAGCGGACAACAGATATGAGAGTCAACTTTTTGTAACACATTGCAACAGGAAGAGTTACTTTTACAATGTCTTCTTTAGTTCATTTTACACAAGAGGAATAAAGCTCTGGTAGCAGAAGCCTGTCACTGTTAATCTCTCTGCTTTGGAAATGAACATCCTTCCTTTGCTCACACCTGGGTATCTCCAATTTAACCCAGCACGATATAGAAGCAGAAAGCCATTATCCTGTGAGATAATAGCTTATGCAGTTGTCATCGCTTACAGACAGTTTATGTTGAGCAAAAAAAAGAAGAAATACAACAATTAAGGGTAGTCAGCCACCATGTGAAGCTCTTCACCTTAGAATGCCTTGCAAACTCTAGTTATATTTAAACTCATCTCGCTGGAGTATCTGTATCTATCTGTGTGGGTGCTCTGTCCTTTCTTATATGCACTATGTAAACATACCAGGAAGACAGGCAACACTCACAGGTCAGTGTATGTAACAGGAAAATGCTTGGGCTGTGCACAGCAGTGGTTAGGAAATGGTCAAGCTTCTGCTGTTGGGTCTCCTGTGGGAGGGGAGGGAAGGGAAGGGAAGGGAAGGGAAAGGCAAGACTTTGTTTCTTGATGCATCTAGTTGTGCTCCAAAATGGAGTCAGCCTCTCCATTTAGGTGATCAGAAAAGTAACTTAAAGAATGTGGTGGAAATGATTTTTAAATACCTGCTGACAGCATGATTACTTACTGCATTATAGATGGAGTATGCAAGTTGGTGACCCAAGTCTTTTCCCACTAAATGTGAACTCACAGTCTTCCTCTCTTTGTCTGGAATAATTTAGAGGTCGTTTTGGTAGTGTGGAACATGAATTAATTCACCTGCTATCCTGATGGCCATTATGAGAAAATCACAAAGTCAGGGAAGTGCCTTGAAGTCTTCTGCAGACATGAGTCTATTATTCAGCTGCAGAGCTCTCTGGCCCTTGAAGCAGAGTTGCAAGGGTGAAGGTCACTGCTCAGCCACTAATCACATTGCCATTACATGAAGTTTTAATCAGCAAATACTGGGCAGATACAGCTCGGGTACCACACTGTTAAATACAATGGAATTTGCCCCACAGATGACTGTAGGTCCTTGTTGTTAAATCAACTCTGCCTGTTTACCTTTCAGCTGCAGATCAAACATATGAAATGTGCCATAATCCAGCTTTTCCCACATCAGAGAATGAAGAAACCACTTTCCTGTAGCATTGCATATAAAGAGGTAACATTTCTTCATTTGCCTCACATATCAAGATTCAAGGTAATCAGTCATTCATTCTACATCATAAATAATACATGTACCCAACCAAACACAAAAGGCTGTACTTCTGTCTGTTTTCCCTCCACACTTTAATAAGATCATCTG
This sequence comes from Haemorhous mexicanus, assembly GCF_027477595.1. Taxonomy (NCBI): domain Eukaryota; kingdom Metazoa; phylum Chordata; class Aves; order Passeriformes; family Fringillidae; genus Haemorhous; species Haemorhous mexicanus. The sequence goes on along the minus strand of NC_082341.1, from coordinate 85,854,485 downwards.
AATTTCAAGATGAAATGTACAGTCTCATATTTAAATCATTAGGTCCCTGTGTGGTATTTTGTCTCATTTTTGCAAGGTCAGGGTGTCCAATGTGGTCAAAGAAAGAAAGAAAGATAATGACTTTATCAGCAGAATAAAAAACTGATTCAGAGTGAAGAGAAAACAGGGGACTCATAGAGGGTAAAGGCTTGCTGGGGATTTGCAAGTGAGCTGTAAATCACTGCTTTGAGACTACGCTGAGATGCACCTTCCCTGTGGTACAGTGTGAACCCTGCCATAGTGAACCCTCAGCTCCTCTGTTGGCCCTTTCCCAGGCTTGGATGTGTTTTGCTGAAAGGATAGCAGTCCAGCTTCCAAAATCCTTGCGGCAATTTTAGGGAAACTGGAACACGCAAACAAAACAGAAATTCACTATATCAATATGGGTCCAGGAGCTAAAACTTCCTGGTTTCTGTGCAGCTTCTGGCCATGATTCCCTGTTTGGAACAGAGGATGGTCCTGAGATCCAGTAAGCCTGGGTTACATTTTTTGCCTCCCCACAGACTTCTTCCGTGACCCTGGACAAATCCATTCTTGCACATCCCAGTCTCCAGACCTGTGTTCATACAGGATATCCTCTCTGCTGGCCTCCCCTGTCTTGTCTGCTCCAAAGGAAATCTGCCAGAGGATGAAGAGGGGGCTGAATTGTTGGGCATTTTTAAGCACTGGGGAGGTCCAAATCTTAGGCAGAAGTTGTGGTCCCCCTAACATGGGTCTATCATAATAATGTGATTACTTAACCCATCCAGCTTCCCTGGCTGTTGAACTACAGGTATTTATGGTGGGTGGATATCAGAAAGGTGGTGTAGGTAGTGTTGGGGAGGCACTGCTTAGGTTAAAGGTGCTAAGTTGTCTTTACTGTCAGGTCCCAGCAAGTGCTCATATGAATGCATTGGGCACAGAAGTATCAAAATAAATGTTGCAGCTCTTATTAGTTCTAGCACAAGCAGAAGCAGGACCTCAATCGCAATCCAAGAAAAAGTGAGAGAAAAATTTGGCAGGCAAAGTACACTATATTCTCATGGCCTCTTTAAATAACCATTTAACTAAAAAAAAAGGTTGCCTATAAATCCAGATAGAGACAGACAATTGAACTCCAAAGCTAATTTATAAAAAAGGTTTCCAAAGCCTACATGCCCCATGTTATTTTGTGTAGCAGCCTGGACCACAATAACATAGGCAATACCAGGACCTCTCTCGGCAGTGACAATTTGGGCACAAAATAGCTACAGGAGTGCATGATTAAATGTAGAGTTTTGAATGGGTAACACTTGCAGAAGTGTCATGTCTTGCCCCCTAGTTATACCCATCGTAAATTTTGTCCAGCTAATTAAGTCTTCTGTGATGCTCAAAGGTATTCTCCCTCTTCTGTGATGCCACTTACAGGACCTTTCAGTGAGAAGTGAGGAGGAGATCACAAAGGACCTTTACAGATAATTAACTGAGCTGTGGGGGTGGTCCAGCAAGTGCAACCACATGACAGCTTTAACACAAGTAATCTCATTCAGTCATCATCCAGTTTGGGCTAATTGTACTCTTGTGGCAGGTTGCTTCTCCCGCCAGGACAGCTGTCCCAGGCACCCACTGGCATAGCAAGCTTTGCTCCCACCATCTCCCAGGCCCAATTTCCAGCTGTGGTGCTGGGAGCAAGAGCAGACCTTGGCAGCTGGTATGGAGCTCATGGCATCACTCCTTGGCAAAGAGGTCAGAGATTTTCAGAATCCAGAGTCTTCTCACAGCCAGCACAGCCAGACCATAGTGGCCAACAAACCGCTGACCACAGAGCAGTCATAAACCCAAGCTGAAGATTATTCATGAGAGGAATAGATTGTTTCCCCCTTCAATTATCTTTTTACTGCTGAAAGAAAAAGAAAAAAATCCTTTAATTATATGGGGTTTCTTTTCAAGTCCAAGGGTTCAGGATAAACTACCCTGCTTAAGAAAGAAAATGTCCATACAGGAGAATATCAAGAATTCGGACTATTCAAAACACATATTCTTTCCTAATGATTTTACTCTCTTCTCTAAGGTGCTGAAAGAAGATGGGCTGATAGGCATGCTCCTGAACAGCCTTTTGTATATGACATGTACATGTATCTAGAAATTGAAATATATGCAATGAGTTATATTGACTGCCTTGTACTAAAATTAATCACAACCCAGATGGAATGCGAAAGATTTTACACACACACATATGCACACATGCACACACACATACACACACCAGCAGGTGTCTTACCTCCTGAGATTAAAAAGGAAACCTGTAAAGTGATGGATGGATGAGTCCTCTCTATGTTTGTTTAAATATGAATCCTCTGCAGTGCTTATCTAAACCCAGAGCTCTTAGAGATGCTGATAAGCATGACAGACCTATTACAGCTTCATTTGAAAATCTCCAGAACATGCACCCAGCCCCATGGTGACTGAAACCCCGCTGTCCCCAGACCCCGCTGTGCCCACAGCCCCCAGGCTCATGCAGAAACATGCAAAAACATGGAGTGTTGCATCTCTGTGCATCATCACTTCCAGGCATCACTGGTAAGAGTTCACAGCTCCCCTCTCTCCTCTGTAAATGCTGCCCAAGCATCAATAATTATTTTGCCTTCAGGTCCTGACTCACAGCCCAACTTCATCCCTGTATCCTGTGCCACACATTTTAAGCCAAAGACTGAGGTTCTCATTAGAAACCCCCTTCCTAGCTTCCCTTGCTCCTCCTGGCAAGCAACCAGCTCAACTGCTAGGATAACCCTGGCTCCTCCAAAAAAACAGCTGAATGACCCTGGCTTCCTTCCTCCCAGAGGGCACAGGCCTTTCCAGCTGCTGAGATGGCTCAGGCTACCCAGGAGGATTTTTCTGATGCACAAGCAAATCTTAGGGAGGGAAGAAGAAGTCACAAAGAGGGCAGGGGCAGGGAGCCACCTTTCAAAAGCCGCCTGGTGCAGTGCGCCTCCCAGAGTGTGGCAGTAAATAAATTCACTGGTGATTGCTTTAAGCCCTTTTTGCACTTGCAGTCCTAGACATGGGACCTGGGCCAGTTTCTGGAGTAATTATGGTCCTATGGGGTCCTTTGGCTGAAGACAGTCAAAGGTGCACAGCAAGAACCTGTTCCTACTTGGTTTCACTTGAGCACAGTTCCAGCAGATGGGCATTAGTGAAGGAAAGACTGTAAGTGCTCTCCATGTCTTGGGGCCTCCCTTTTCCTGCCCCACCACAGGCTACTGAGTTAAAACTCCACCATGACTGGTTTGTCTCACAGATCTGCTCCCCCAAGAGTATAAAGCTTGCCCTCAGATCATGAACAAAAGTTTGTCAGTGATACACCTCAAATTTTTCTCCAACTCTGTGGATGGTTTATGAGCTGTCACTCCCTTTCGCCAGGTCTTGGCTATTTGATTGTCATTAGCTTGAACTTCCTGAAGTAAAATTTCCCATGGGGATATAGAGCTGGAAGGGGTCTTTTTGGTCTGCTGCTGCAAGCCACACTTATCCCCTTTACAGATCATCACTTTTCCAGCTCTAGTGTTTGAAGCCTTAATAGCAGCTGAAAGGCAGTTGCAGTCCTTCTGTCCCTTATTTAAGCCTAGTCAACATGTGTTCCTGGGAAGTTTATAGTTCTTCTACCCCTGGAAATGTTGGAGAAATGCTGTAAGACTTGTGAGTTGAAAAAAGGGGTTAAACGTTGACTTTCAGTGGCCTCATGTTCAACCACAGTGAGCTCTTAGGTATGGCCCTACCTTTCCTCTGCAAGTTCAAACCACAACCCCATGTCAGGCAGCTGCTCTAGAAGGACCAAAAGGGTGTTTTCTGCCTTCTGCAGAGATTTGAGCTTGTTTGCAGCCATGTAGCTGAAGTGTACTTGCACAGCAGAATAGCTGGTAGCTATTGTGGTAGAAATGGGCTCTGTAGCCTGCTCAGCCTTACAGGTAAGTACCTGCCTGCTTAACAAGCTGTTGTTTTGGGGCAATTTTTCGGATCATCTTGTATTACAATAGCCCAAGCTTAAAAGCTTTGATGTCTCTATGATAGGAGCTTCTGCTTAAGACAAGTTTTTTTCTCTGTTAAAACTAAAAAAAATCTAAATCTAAAACTGCACGAAGAAGTCCTAAAGTGTTTGTTTAATATTTTTGACCTGCAAGGTCGTTTTCTGATAGTCTGCCCATCATGAGGACTAATGAAGTGGATTGTACAATTTCTCTACCATTTGCTGAAAAGACAAGGTTATACGATTTTTGAGAAACTGTCTCTCTCTACTGCTGGGACTTCAGTGAGTAGAAGCAAAGAGCTGAGCACATTTGGGTTCACCTGGTTCACACTTGGGTATGGCTGCTTTGCTAGTAGTGGTGGTACTCCACAGGCTCTCCTGCTACAAGGCACAGGTGGATGGCTTTCTCCAAGTCCTCAGGCTCACATCAAGTATGACAACAAGAGGCACACCTGAAAGTCTGAGCTGGAAGAAGAAAAAGAGAGAGAGAGAACCTGAAATTCTGAGCTGACGTTTAAAGAAAATACATAAACAGCTTTCCTATCTTTTATGAGATGAGAGAAGCGGTCAGGCAGGTAGACTGGAGTTTTTGTTATGGTTCTCTTTAAGGCCTTAAAGGAGTTGAATAAAAGGCACAATTTCATATCTGTCTTTTCTAAAGATACTGAATATAATATGTTTTTTTATCTGATTAGAGAAGCAAAATCCTGACAGAAGGGGAAAAGATGTATCATTTTCTGAGGGAATGCTTCCTGCTGGTTTTTGTAGCCCCTGGGCCACGCTGTAAGCCTTTGGACATGATAAACTCTGTGACCTCCTCATGGGAATGAAAGGTGGTTTGATTTTTTTGCCACTTCTTTTTTTTTTTTTCCTTACTGCTCCAAGTAATATGCAGCTTGGCTAGAGACATTAAAGGACATAAATTACTCGGTTTCCAGAGCTCACTTTCCTTCTTAGAAGGACTGCTTCTTTTTTTTTTTTTTTTTTTTTTTGGCTTGATAATTTGATGCTGCTGTCTGGAAAAAGGTCAAGCTTGCTGTCATTGTACAGCATTTGTGGGTATTTTCTTAGATGGGAAAAGGCTGGGTGCTGTCACCCTCCATGCTATACAGGTCCTGTCTTGCCCTGAATATTGCAAAAACGTCTCACAATTTCATTAATAGAACTGAGGTGCTTTTGTAGGGAAATATTACTCTGTAGAGCATTTGCAAGAGAGATTTCTGTATCAAATAGAGATGACATCTTAATTGCTAGTTGTGGACAAATTCTCTCCTTCTAGAGTAAAGGCAGCTCCTGCTGAGTCAGCGCTCGTAGCTCTCCTCTCCTGAGGCTGAATGCAATGGCCTGAGCTTCTCTTTCTGATATACTCCTCAATTATACGTGTGACACCAGCTAAGCTAAAGTAGGAGCTCCTTCTAGGTGGAGAGAGTGGCAGAGTCCTTTCCTTCCAACACTGAACAAGGAATTGTATCAGGAGAAGGAAAACTGTGACATCTCCAAACTCGCTGTTTCCCTGCAGCACTATAGGACCAGAGCCTTCCTGGATTTTCCCTGGGTGTCCTTTACACTACTTTATAACTCACATCTCCAAGACAGGCCTTTTAACATTTATTCAGCGTGGCCCCCATCCATGGCCGTGCTGATTACGGGAAAGGACTTCTTGGAGCATGATGGGTTTTATCCACAAGCTCTTGGGTCACCCCAGCAAATCCCTGGTAGCTCTCTCTCTCACCCAGGTGGTCCATGGGGTGCAGCAATGCCCATTGCTCCATGAAGCAGCTCTGAAAAAGAGCTCAGCCTCCTGCAAAGCCCCAGTGTCCATACCTGCCTTGCTGGATATGTTGGTGGCAGCACAGCTAGCTGTGGTTTAGAAAGGTGGAGAGAGAGGCTGTTTCTCAAGAGAGCTTGAGGAAGAGGCAGAAACTAGAGCCATGTGCTCCAGTGCCCGTCTCCACAGTAGCTTAGATGCATCCCAAGAGACCGTCAGGTGTTTGTTCAAGGGAGCTATAAGATGTCTGAAGGCCAGCAGATGCTGCTGACAGAGCCAAGCTGGGCAGGGCCATCAGGACTGCCATGGTTTGCTGTGCCCTTTCCTGCCTGAGCCAGCACCACGGCATGACCTACCAGTGCCATGGCTCTGGGGAGATCACACAGTCCAAAAAGGTATTTGCCAAACACAACTCAAATTTTCAGCTTAGGAGATGTGGCCCAGCAAGGGAAGAGCTACATAGCTCTGTGTCTCGTCATTCCAAACAGCCCTCAGATGCCACATCACTTCTTACAGTCATGTCACTCTTTTGCCTAGGGTATATTGACTCTTTCTACCACTTCCTTCAGACAGTGTCCCCCACTCTCCACCCTTCCACCTCAGCAACTTGTGTCTGATGTTCTGTAAAACCTGCATCGGTCCTCTCCTGCCAGCCAAACCAACAGGATGCCTGCCCCATGCAGTAATAAAACCTCCCTGTTTAGAGAAGCATATCAAAACCTCCTGCCTTTTTTCCTGGAGTCTCTGGCAGTTAGCTGCCATAAAAGGGGCTTTTGCCATTTTTCCTTCCCCCCATACTCAAGGAAAAGTGCTTCTCCCTGTGTTTCCTCCTGCACTCAGGGGCATGTTCCCTTGCAAGGTCACAGCTCCTGCCACACACACATGCACAGGAGCATGCAAACACACATCTTGTGCCCCTGCCCAGCCACCCTCTGCTCACTGTCCTTCCCTCTCCGTAGGAGTTCTGGGGCCCATCGCAGGGGTCTGCCCTTGAGCCCACCCACATCTCCTGCCTGTGGCTGCCCTGGTGGCTTTGTCACCTCTCACCTCACCCATGTCCCCTGACTCCTTCTATCTCGCTTTCTACAGGACTGCTGGAACAGGGGAAAATAAGCCAACATTCCAGTAATGTTGGATGAATACTCATATTTCTTGCATGATTCAGTCACATCAGGAAAATACCTGAGCTTCTGAAATGAGATTGAGATGTACTCATCATCTCACTAGCCCACCTAAGTTAAAAACCCCATTTGGATTTTTTCTACCAAATTAATAAGGTTAATTTAAACCCCTGTAGAATATATGCTTTAGATTGTCTGTTTCTTTTCTGGTTTAAGAGTCCTTTCAGTGCAATTGGGAAGATCCAGAACTACTATTTCAAAAATTACTATCAGCCTTCAAATGATATCACTACATCCAGGCAACAGGCTGAGAACAGAAAAAAAAAAAAAAAGAAAACTAACATAATGCAAAACTTGTGATGTGATCCCGAGCTGTCAACATCAAATACTTCTAGATAATTAGAGGACCAGACATGACTTGCCCAAATGGATATTTGATTTACTGCATGTCCCCACAAATATATACTCACGGGTCATTTAATCCCTGCTTCTGAAGCAAGGTAGAGACAGTAGCAACTGCAGGCAGGGATACTGTAGTGCTGGGGAAGGGGATGGGCTTGGGAACTCCCTCCCTTTGAGGACTTCCAAGAGAGAAACAGCTGGGGAGCGCAATGCAAGTCAGGCAATCTTGTTCCCTGGCACTTCTCGAGTCTTTGGTAACCAGATAGCCATGTTTTGCAGCTAAAGCAGTTTGGGTGCATCTTGGTATTGTGCCTGTGCATTGGGACAAGAAATGCCTTTGTTACATGGAGCATCTGCCCAGACTTACTCCTCGTGGCAGGACCATAAGGTTTAAAAGCAGCAATGGAAAAAGCCACCACTCCAGAAGCACAGTGCTCTGTGGCATCCCAGCTCTGTTCTACTGCCCCTTCTTCAAGACCACAGAAGAAGGGAGATGCTCTGGGGTAGGTGAGGCATTTCTGCATCAGGAGGAGGTTGGAGGCACGGGCAGGGGCTGAGCGTGCAGTGTGTGAGAGGGCTTGGGGTCAGGCACAGGGGTTAAAGGAAGTAGGAAGAAGTTTTCCATCTCCTAAGTGAGGAATTAAAACTCCCATGAGAGATGAGGGAGAGCAGAGTGATTCTGGGATTGGACAGGACTGGGAAGTCATTGCTTGTGCTCAGCCCTGAGTGATCCCCCACTTTCTCCCCTGGGGAAATGCAGGGAGAAGGGAGGAAATGGATTGGCAGTTTTGGCACTGGGTCTCTGTGACACCAGCCCTTAGGGGGAAGCAGACAGGAGCCCTGGCCCAAGGCAGCTGTGGGACAGCCAGAGGAGGCAGTGGGAGGAGAGAGACTCCAGCAAGAGCCGTGGAAGGAGGCAAAGCCCAGCAAAGCACTATTTTCAGTCCATACTGTCAGGCAGGATTTGTTCAGGGACAATATATTTCCCCGTTGTGACAGCTCTGGCAGACGGTGCAAGCATTGCTGGTCCAAAGCTCTGCTCAGGGGCTCGCTTCCTAATTAGGAAGAGAATTTGGGAAGAGTTCCTGAATTTTTGCTGTTGTTTACCAACATCCTGGTGGTCACCTTGCTAGGGCAAAGCAATTCTGCAGCCTGGAGATATTTGGTAAGAACTGCCAGAGGACAGCTGATGGAGAAGTATTCATGGTACAAATGGTCACGCAAAGGTTCTGTCTGCACAGAAAGGGATGCACGGGCTTGGAGCTGAAAAATAAGACAAACAAGCAATGATTTTTGAGGATGTATTTAAAGTAGAATAATGAACCTTATAGAGGAAGTTTTCATAGTCAGAGTGCAGGAACAGGAGAGGATCAAGCAAATTAAGAGGCAAATGTAAGTAAAATACATTTCTTTTAAGGAAGGGCCTTTATATACACAACCAATAATTAACTTCTGAAACTTACTGCCCCAGCTGCTATTATTGAGGTCAGCAAATAAATAAGATTTAAAGAGGCCCATGAATAATAAAAAACACCAAGCGTTGCACTCAGTAGAATAACAAATTACAAGGGATATAAATCACCATGCTTTAGATCTTAAATAATAATAAATTGCCCAGTGATTAGAAGGCAACTTTTGCTAGGGGCAGGTTCCTTGGTAATTGCTCATTTTAGCACTTCTTGCCCTTTTTTCCCCCCTGAACGTGTGGTGCTGGCCACTGCCTCAACAAGAGAAATGAGTTTGGATGGCAAGCAGACATTTTCTCTGCCTAGTGTATTACAGTGAGAAATTTCAGCTTCTTCTCTTAAGTAAGAATTACTTAAAAGGGAATTTCCCTTATATAAACAGCACAATAGCAGCAGAAAACCTGCAATATGCCATTGTACTCTGCAGTGTTAGGAAAAGAGATTAAAATAAATAAAATTATTTTAGCACTTTTAGCTTTCTCAGGCTAATTCTTTGCTTTTGTCATAGTTTTATTGTCTTATTTGTTTTGGGCTTTTTTACAGAGGTCATAAAAAAAAATCAAGATAAACATTTTGCTTAAACTATTGTGGTTTTGTGGCACCTACTTTTGGCTGGTCTGCCAGACAAACTGATTTATAGATTGGATAAATGCATGTTGCTTCAGTTGACACACCAGAAAACCTAGGTTCCAGCTATTTAGACTCCAGCTCCTTCCTAATAGAGATTAATATAGTTCTCTGAGTTAACATTTAATTTCTGGGCTGCCAAAAAGAAAGTAATTTGAAGCAGCTAAGAGACAGTCATGGAGCTGAGCTGGATACAAATTGAATCAAGGCTTTCAGAGCTCCTCTCACTGAGGCAATGCTCCCTGGCTTGTTTCCTAGCAGGATGCAGGGCAGTGTTACTGGCACAGGCGCTCTACAAAGACATTTTGTGCTGCTTCCCCATCCTGAGGTTTTCCATATGTTTTCTCCTTACTCAGTAATTAAGTAGTGCTCAGGCAGCACCACCTCACTGCCCTTGGGATGAAGAACATGTGCTTGGGTAAGAGATTTGTAGCTTAGGTCTGTCTGTACAGACCAGTGATTATTCTGGTACCACTCAGCTCTGTGGGCTTTCAACAGGCACAGTCCTTTATAATAACAGGGTTTTTCCTGTGACAATTCACAAAAATTGAATTGCCTTCATTTTTGAAGAAAAGGCAATTGCATTACTTTTCTGTTTGCCCTCACCACAGCACCCCCTGAAATGCAACACCTCACCCTTCTGAGTATCCCTAACCCTTTTCTCAAGCTCAGTTTGCCACCACAGCAGGATACAGCTGGCTGAAACCAAGTTTGGTCATCTCCTCTGGGCAGTCACATTGTTGGTAGAGTAAAACCAGACTCCTGGATGACACCAAAGCTGCTCCTAACCCATGTCTGTCCCCTCTCTCCATGGGAAAGCATGATCAGTCCTGCCCCAGAGAGAGACTAATAATACAGTCTCCACTGTTTTGGACCAGCTGCTTCCCTAAAATTAAATGCATTGGAGTGCCTGGCGTTTCTGCTGAGGAAGTGTTTATAAATGTTAGGCAAGGACTTTACACCACTGGTTATCACTTTGCAGGATGTGCTAATAAGGCAATGCTCGATGGAGCACAGGCATCACCCCTGCTGCACAAGCAAAAGTGGTGGCCACATTCATCTCCTCAGAGGGAAACCTGCTGGGTTTAGACTCAGAGGGCAAAGAAACTAGAAAACATGTATTTGCACGAAAGACAGCAACATGATTTTGAGGACATGATTTTCAGGTTTTCCATAGGATTTTTCCGAACTGCCATATATTGCATACACAAACATACACACACATATTTACTGTTTGGAAAAATGGGAAAGTCACAATTCTTTAACACTTTTTGCGGTTCAGGCCAGCGTGGGATGCTACTCCCCTAGCACAGCCCTGGCCAAGGTCAGCAGCTGGCCCCTGTGGTCTCAGTGGGAAGGGGACACCGAGGGAAATGGCCACGCTCAGCACAGTGACCTCCTGGTGCCACCTTATGAATGGACAGCCTGTGGCTACACAATATTTACCTGCGAACGCAAATGTTTAGCAAGAGCCTTTGGTTTGTTTTGCGTCATGTTTCTGTCCCACCACAGGGAACTTATCATCATTTACCTGATTATTTAGTGTCAAATGGTTCTGCTAACTTTACTCAGCTGGGTTCTTCTCAGGGAAGGACGGCTGTTCCCATTGACTGAGTCCTTGATGGAGCAGCTAAGTCAGCATGGCCCAGACTATTTTCTGGGCCTCCAGACTGAGAGAGAGTAGACGAAAAATCACAGAGCCTTGAGACCAAAGGGACAAGACAATTATTGAGGTTAATGATGTCTTGGATTGAATCTACACAAATTTGGCTGATCTTAGAAGGAATTTATGGTACTCAGAGATGAGACCCTGCACCCACATAGACAACTGGGCATTCCTCCCACGGCTGTATTATCTGTGTCGCACATAAATCTGCTGCTGGTATTCTATGCAAGGAATCCCAGGACCAAAACACACAGGACCAAAAGGACTTGTGGTGGTCATTTTCCTGGCCTGCTCCTCCTCCTCTGAGGTGCTCAGCTTTTGGTGGCATTGGCAAAGCACTTGGCACCATGGTGTGGGCACAGGCCTGTGTGTGCCGGCGTGCACGGGCACATGGGAGAAGGAGTGCATGGAGAGGTTCTGTCCCAAACGCTTCCTGGAGACTCTTCCCTCCTCTGCCATTGCATTTCACTGCAGCTCAAGGAAATCTGCTTCTACACTGTTTGCTGAAAGTTATTAGGAGTATTAGCATTGACAGTACTGTGAAAAGAAGCCTTTCCTCTACCACTCTGCAAACTAACTTAGAGAATATATAGATACAAAAGACCCTCCACAAGTCAAGTAAAGGAGATGATCCAAAATAATACAATTAAGTACTCTTTTTCACCCTGTTTTAAAATCAGTTGTTCTTCATGACAGAGTTCTGCTGGAAAAAATACTAGCTTCAGTTATTGATTGCAAACGATTACCCAAAAATGCTCACTTGTTTGTTTGCTTGCAGACAGAACCTCGTTCCTCACCCTAGAGAACAGGTAAAATGGCAAACTGCTCACCATGACTATAGGCCCAACCTCATTTAAGGCCTGTAATTGATACAGTAAATGACTCTGATATGTTTCTATTCCCTTGGTGCTGTGATTAGATGAGTCGATCTCTTAAACAGAAGAATAGTGAAATAATGACTAGTGAATAATAGATCTTTGTTTGCATGCTAATACTCTGCGGAATATCAGGTGTGGTAAAAAAAGTGGCTATCCCCCAAACAATTTGCTCAAACAAAACCCTTGTTCTGAATTCAAACGCTGTTTCTGCCATATCCAGTTATCTGTAGCCAGAGGCTTTGCAGAGAAAGTGTTTCAAGGAATGATTTAAATGAAAATGGGCGGCTGCTTGGATCATAAAAGAGGGAAAGAGTTCCAAGAGTGAGAAACTGCAGAAAAAGGGCCAAAATCATAAAATGTAAACTTGTGCTTTAAGGAATTGTTCACTACTTTTCAGACAAAGGGAGCTGCTTACCCTCCTCTCCCTGAGAGGCTTGTCTCTGGCTCTGGGAGAAGGGGAGGTTGTGAGTTTGATGGGAAGACGATGGGTAGCGTAAAGAAGCAGCTCCAAGCCCAGCATGTGCTGCCTTGTCATTGCTGGGCTCTGGCTGTGCCCGAGGCCCCGTGCTGCTGACAGGCCAAGGATAGGCTCCAGAGCCAGGCCAAGGGCCTTTGCTTCCTGGGGAGAAGGGCACCAATCCTGAACCAGCATGGCCTGCAAGGATTCCACTGCTGATGTTATCAGGGAGATCCAGGAAGAGCAGCGCGGTTTTTCGGCAGCATTACAGAATGTGCACACATGCACAAGCACCGTGCATGCAGGTAGCAGGTGTGATGGAATGCCCGTGGAATGTGGGTGCGTGTGCTCACACGGGCGCATAAAGCATCAGGCTGACAACTGAAGTTGGTTTCTAAGAAACAGTTTGTTTCTAACACAGTTTGGGGATGCGCTAAGACTGGCTGCTTGCTGAAGCTGAAGAGTTAAAATTGTCGCATGCTGTGCAAAGGATTTTTGTACTGTTATATTAATCTTAAATTAATTTTAATAGTTTTATTAGATTTCCTTAGGTATCTGCTTTGTTTGCTTCATTGGATTACCCATGATGAGGGCTAGATTTCCCTCAAACGTGGCTATATGCATGTTGCTATAGCTACCCCAGTTCTGGCTATTTTTTTCCATAAAGCCAGAGTTCTGAACAGCCTTCCTGTTCTAGCATCTGAAACAGTTCATCCATAGTTTTTGTATTCATGTGTATCTTGCATTTAAGATCACAGAAGCTTCTGTATCATTCTCCTCTTGTGAAGCAGTAAGGACCTTTATCTGAAGACAATTAAGCTTCACTTAGGTACAGGAGGGGAGAAAAGGTCTTTGAAGAACACCTTTGAAGAATTTAAGTATTTACAAAAGGCACAGTGAGGAAAGCTTGGGAGAATGAGAGATAAAATTCCTCCTCTGAAAGAATTAACTAGCAGGAAACTAAAGTGGAAAGGCCAAAAACAAAAATGCATCCCAGAGATAGAGAAAACATGCAGTTTTCTCGTGTGTTCTCCTCTGCTGATGGAGGGCATCCCTGGAACTTACTTGCTACCAGGGCCAGGGGAGAAATCTGGCCTGAGACTCAATTTCTCCATACAAAGTCTCACAGGAAAGAGTACTCTTGAGAACAAATATTACTTGTCTAGAGTGGTCCAGGGGCACAGTGTAGTCCACATTCACAAACAAACATCTAACATTTGTGTTCAGGTGAGACTCAAAGTAAGGATGGAGGGACACACAGGCATCTGGGTAAATTCAGATGTGAGACAGATGTTTTGTTGTGCAGACAGGATAGAAGGCATCTTACAGCCTTGGCAACTACCATATATCCCATCTGACAAAAATTACATCTAAGGAATCCTTCTTACATGGCTCCTGAGGTTGCTTCACCTAGAAGCAAACCCAATTTATAGCTCAGAGTTTCTTATGCAATGTTCATACCAACAGGCTGACTGAGAAATAGTGTAGAGTTGGTGGCACGAATGCAGAGCATGGGGTCAGGGGGTGCACCAGAGTTTCCCTATTTGTGCTTGACAAGCTGTGTAGACATAGCCTAGAATTATCACCATCCTCTCCTCCATCGACATCTCTGGTATTTCCTCCAGGCCCTGCAACTGGCAGCACTGGATTCTTATTTTACCTGGCATCTGTTGTTTCCTTCAGACCAAATGGTAGCCAGTGTGTCTCATACACTTTAATATCATATTAGCAAAGTCCCAAAATATGTTTGAACACTGGGAATGTGATTTCCTAAGATTACACATTGTCAACTATTTAAAAGTGCAATTCAAGGTTTTTTAATGGGGTAAACAAAATAGGGGAGAGAAGTTTCTACCCAAGTAGGAGTTTTTAGCTTTCAGTTTGCCTAAAACCCTTGAAGTTGGTTCAAAAAATAAGGAAGAAATAGTTGGCTCTGTGAGGCATCCCTATGTCCTTGCAGTGACTGATTGCCTCACCTCAACCAGCCTGAAGTGCTTGGACTGAAAAACTGGCATTTAACCTCGATTTCACATTTCATTGAACGCCAAGTCCAAAGGCTTTTATTATTCAACAGTTCATCGAAGCAGAAGGGCGTGACTCTTTGCAGAAACGGAGATTTCACATTTGATGAGTACCAAGCAACGCCCTTATCACATATTGAATTACTTTGTGATTTCTAACAGGGCAGGATAGACTGTCTAGGATGTACAGGGAAATCTTGCCATTCATCAGCAAATACTGTAAATGTGACCTTATGTTCCTTGAACGAGCTGTAGATGCAGTTCACATTTCCCTGACCCCAGCTGTCGCCTCTCTTGCCTCTCCTGAGACCTTTCCCAGCTCCCTAAGGGCACCCTTTCCAAGAAGTAGTCAGGGCCCTTCACTTCTTTCTTGGCGTAATGACCTAATGTCTCCTTACTCCAGTCTGCAGGCTATACCCACGCAACAGCAGAGCACAATGCCCTTGACATGCTCTGGGACTTCCTTCTGAAATTAAATTCATGCTTTAGGGGTGCATAACTCAACTGCTGAACTGAGCCCTGGTTACGCTTTGGACTGAGCTCCTCTGCATGCCAGTTTTCGCAAGTGAGAATTTCCTCTCTTCCCTGTTCCAGGAATCAGGCCCTGAGAAGATTGCTGTCTTTCAATTGCTCTCCTCTAAACTTTGGCAAACAATCCTGTCGCTGGGTTGAGGAGCACAGACTGAGGAGTCACCTTGAGACTGTAAATGTGTTCAAGGGGATGCTGCTTAATTAGGGCACTGTTTTGATCTTTCCTGCACCTTTTTTTAGCCACCACTTATGATCGAATGTTAATCATTTAGATAAGGGTAGTCTGCAACAGACTCGCTGAGGTTATATGATATGCAGCTAAGTGATACATATTAAAGCTCCAACTTTGTGCTAAGAAGCTAATGATCGAGTTATCTACGCCAAGGACACCTTGACCTGCTAACCTGAACAGAGACAGCTTCCCTTTCACTGTGGGCAGATGCAGAGGGCTCTGCTTATGTGGTGGTGACTAATAGTATTAAAGGAGTGTTTTGCTCAGGGATTTTTATTTTTCCTTCACCTCCTGCAGCACAATCTTGGTCATCACCCACTGCTGCATCAGTCAAATGCCTTCTGGGTGTCAAGATTCAAAGTATACAGAATATGCATAAGAAGTCAGTGTCCTGACAAAATGTAGCAGAGACTAACCTCTGTAATCTCTTCCATACATAGGCATCAACGTGTGTGAAAAATCAAAGATGAGAAGGAAGTGGTGCCTTTCCAACCACTGATGGCCTTTTGTCATGAGAGCCTTCCCTTCTTTTCCCATGATAATTTCATATTCACTGCTCTCCCACTTTCATCCTTCACTGACATAATTTTCTTTGAAAGCAGTAGATCTTGCTGTTACCCTCCTTATTTTAATTCTTGGGTTTTTTTTTTTTTGTTTTTTTTGGTTTTTTGTTGTGGGTTTTTTTGTTTGTTTGTTTGTTTTTGGGGTTTTCTTTTGTATTTCTCTTGTACACACAGTCTTTTAGTCCAGAGAAACTTACCTCCCTTTTATTTTCAGTAGAGAATCCTTGACTAAGAAAGGATTAAAATGTTTGACCTTCCATTTCTCTAGCTCCATGGATTTTAATCTGTTTATACTCATGGTGTGTCCAGCACAACATATCTGCTATCTGCTGACTTTGCTCATCTAGGTCTTTGCTTTGTAATCTGTATTTTGAGAACTAGCATTTTGCATTATCAAGAAACTATGCTTAAGCAGGGAAATATGACTTATTTTGAACTTCAATAGAATGAGATATTCATCACTAAACCATGTAGGATTAAATTTGTTTACCTTAAGTTTTAGAAACAAAGAAAGATATTATTCATATTTTCTTGAAGTAACTCATTCTTCAATTCAATTAACTGCACAAAAATAGCAGAGTAATAACATTAAATTATGCTGGGATATCCTAAACTCCCAGCACATTTGTTTAATCAAAAGTAAATGTTGTATCTACAGAAATTTTTAGCAGTGTGTTATGACTACAGCATGTCTCATAATATATTATTAAGCACAATAAACAAAGTAACGCAAAAATATCTGTTTGGAGGAACAATGGTATTTTAATGCAAATATCTGTCTATATTACCAGGCTGCTACAGATAATAAAACCTATACTAAATATGACTGAATTATCTAACGTTTTATCTCCTTATTTTCAGGTTTGGCTTGGGCATCTTTCAGTTTTCAACTACTGACTGCTCAGCATAGTATTTAAGTTACCCAAAGACATTACATAATTTATTTATATAATTGGTTCCAGCAATATGCTGAGTGTTGTTTGAAGTACAGTGATAAAAACAGCTCTCACTGCAAATTATTTACAGTCTAAAGAGAGAGAGGCATGGTCCAGTTCCCTCACAGTTCAAATTTTGGGACACAAACATCCTTTTAAAATGTTAAGGATCGCAGTAGTTTCCAGAAATTTCTCTCAACAGTAGCAAGCTGACCGTGCACCTTTTGCTCAAAGTGCTCTCTGCTGTGGTTGGCAGTGTTACATGGGGTTACCCACCACTCTGTCTGGCATCTTCAAGCACCCTCAGCCTGTTGCTGGTGGGCCCCAGATCTGGACAAAAGTGATTTTGGTGGTGATTTGCCTTGTATCTAGTGCTCACACATTGGAGTGCTGGAGTTTGCCGGCTCAGGAACAAGACAAGGGACTTTCTCTGCTCCTCACAGCACTGAGGGAAAACCTGTTAAATCGTAAAGGGAAGGGATGGTCCCTGCCTCGGAAAAGCAATCTGTTAAGCACTGTGAATCATATTAAATGCATTAACATGATGGTTGTTAATTAAACCATCACATAAAAAGGGGCTGCTCTAGCAATTTACTTGCATCAGGCATTTCTAAAATATATGCTGTCCCACCCAGATTTTTCATGAGCTGCGCTCTGAGGACATGGCTCTGTTCCCAGCCGTGCAGGGGAGATAGCATTTGTCATGCAGCGAATCAGGGCCAGATGAGGCAGGGCTGACTCCGGCCAGGCAGCTTAGACAGGTTACAGCACCTCACACTGCACCGCCAGCAAGCCTAACCACAAGAAGAGCTTTGCACGAAGCAAAGCTTCAGGATTGCTGCTGCTTTATTTTTACATGAACCAGGTATCAGCCAGCACTCAGCAGCTCTCTCTCTCCCCAAAACGTTTAATTTGTTGAACCATTTCATTTATCACAACCACAAAGGTGCTTTAAAGCTTGGAATGTGTTATGTCACTAAGAAAGCCGTGCTCAGAGAGGGTGAACTGTCCTGCCATTACTGTCATTACTATGGTCATTAAATAGAAGTTAAGAGTTGTAATTGTTCTCCTAATCATTGCATCATATCTTGTTTGTGTTGAGGCAAAATGTTTTACAGGCAGGTCACAGTGCCAAAAAGTGACAGAAATTAATCACCTGCTGTCTCATTGTAGTCTGGGGATGCTGACTCAAAGCGAAAAAAGCCCCAAATCACCTCTCCATCAACACACGTGGCTGCTGAGCAGTGCAGCTCTGATCCCCCGTGTGCTGGTAGGAGAGGTGGGCTTGGCACCCCGGCATTCCTAAGCAAAGACATACACATAACAGACACACACAGAACATAAACACACAATCCCAGCAAATGCCCATTGTCCTCTGCCCACCAGGAACTGGAGTTGCAGCAGAAAGAGGAGCCAAAGAGAAGGCTGGTTTTCTTGAGGGCACAGCCCTAGAGCTGAAGATGAGACCATATTGTTTTTAGCTGGTAGCTTTCCAGGGGGAGTCAGCATGGGTTTTATCCAGCCAACTGCCTCAAAATGAGTTGCTCTAAATCAGTCCCCTGGAATCCAGGCAATGTAAACCTTTCCTGTCCCCAGCACATGCCAACATTCACAGCTGCTGAGATGTGGGCATAGTCCTGCATCCCAAAAATAAATCATGACCATAGCTGATATACCCAGCCCTGCGCCCGAGGCTGCAACTGTCTTAGAGGCCAGCTGTGGAAAATGCAAGGCACTTGGATACTTAGGAAATGCTGGCTATAGAAGGGAAGAGAACACAACAAAACACTTTTCATGACTTATGAGAACCCAGAGAGACAATAGATGAAAAGCTAAGACAGGGCAAAGTCTGAGGTGGACAGAATGAAGTGGTTTTGGAGGGCAGAAAGCACTGATGCGCTGATTTCTCCCCAAGCCATTGCCCATGTCTTCTCTGGGTGGCTTTGACAGATGGACTGAGAATTTTTGTGTGATAATTTCTTATTCTTTCTGAGAGCCAAGAGAGGAATGGGAGAGTGGCAACCTGCTGAAGCCAGGCAAAGTGCCAGATAATGTAAGATGCCCACTGGAGGGTCCCATCACCTCTAATATGGTGGACTTTGATTGCTGAATCACTGGATCTTAGGAAAACCTAAGAACAGATGAATAGCAGTTTCACAGTGACACGACTGAAACTATGAACTGCTTCCTAACTTGATGAATACTTCAACTGCAGGAAAAAGAAATCATGCCCAAAGCTCAGTATTCAGCCTTTCCTGTCCTTTGATCCCAAGAGATGAGATGATTGCCAGACTCCCACTTTATACTGATAAGGGCTGAGGCTGCTCATCACCTTGCAGAGGCAGATCCTGGAGCTATTTATGAAGAACATTTGCATGCAGTGATGATTTTAACCATTAGCTGAAAGAACACTGCAGTCTGCCAAGGTCCCAAATGCATCAGCTAAAAGTGGTATTAGAAGGATATTATTTGCTGCTACTGACTGTGTTTAAATACTCAGTTCTCCAACAGAAAAGAAATCTGGGGGGAAAAAAAAGCTTATAAAAAATATTATATCCTACTAGTATAGACACCTTTTGTGAAAGACAAATGGTTTAATTATAAACTGATGCTGCTCAGAATACATTCTTCTATCATTGCTACTGTGATTTTTGGAGCTGCAGTTCGTGGTTATTCTTTCTAATTTTCATTTTGGGTGGAAGACAGCTCTGTTTTGAGAGGAAGCAGGAAAGAAATGAGGCCAGGAAATTTAAGAGAAGACATCACACAGCAACTTCACAGCAACTCTTCCTATCAGTCATGAAATAATTAAGTAATAACTCCACAACACCCAGAATTCACCTTTCAGAGCTGGGGGAGTTACACAGACAAGACCACAGGAACCTCCATCTCTCTATAAAGTAAAGAAAATGACAGGACAGACTTCAAAATGCTGACACAGGCAGTAACTTGCTGCTCATAAAAAAAAGACGTGGTCAAAATGTGTTGAATAGAGAACACTGATGAGGTAATATGTCAGATTATGAGCTGCCTGAGATATAAAGGCAGTGTCTGATGATGTGTCCCCTTTCACAGGTCCTTTTGACTGACTTCTCCCAAGCCCATTCTCTAACCACATATAGTGTGTGGTTGCCTTTTTCCCCCCCACACCTAGCCTGAATAATGGACAATCAGTAAAAACTTTCTGAGAGGATAACCCAAAACTTCATTTTCAAATGGCATAAAAACAATTAAGCATAACTGAGGATCCTGAGAGAAGAATTTAATTTCACTGCATGTATTTGATCCCATAGTCAGTTTAAAACATGATTTTTAAATGCAGAAATAAAGTTTAAAATATTTTTAAGTGGGAAGCCACACATCCTAGTATTCTATGTACCAAAGGCCTGTGTCACTGTGTCACTTAGGATGTGATGTTCAGATTTACTTATGCATTTGGAAATCAAATTTAGATCAGGGAAAAATTGACCTATTCAAAATAACAGCAGCAGGTGCTGAGACCTGCCTGCCTTCTCCACTGATGCAACCACCTTTAAGGATTCCTCAAAATCATAAGAAAATAACCCTGAGAAGGAAAATTCTGGCAGAGCCATTGCCATTTTACTATGCCCTGATAAAGGGATTGTTTGGTGCTCAGCCATGTTGCCCGTACCAGGGTGACTAAGTCAGTCTCTACATTCCTAGTTTGTCTTTCTTCAGGCCCTATTTCAGATACAACCAGGTGAATTTGCTGAAGTCTGGCTATTCATTGGGATTTTTGTTAGAATGTTAAGCATCTTGGACTTGTCACAACCATCATCATAACGGGAAGATAGGAACCAACTCAGTGAAAGAAATGCTGACCACAAAAAAGGCTGGCCCCTTGCACCCCTGAATTTACTTGGAGCATGCACAGTTTCTCCAGGCTCCTGCTGACCTGACAAAGAGGGCTTGTAATGACATTCCTCCACAAGGGACTCATTCACTGAAACATCTTAGCACCTGAGGGAAACAAGGGAGGCTGAGCAGCTCGGTCTGACCTGGAGAGAGAAACAAGAGGGTCCCATCGCACGAGCATGACGTACTGTCTGGGCTGAAATGCACTCAGCAGGAGGGCGTGCTCTCAGTCTTATGTTCACATGTGACATGGGATTATATCACCATAAAATATGATGGCTTTGTTTTTTTATAGGTCTGACAGATATAGATATGAGTACTCAGGACAACAAGGGTCATTGAGTTTCTCTGCATTTGTACGTTGTAGGTATTCAGCTCCAAAATGTCCAAAGATTATTCCTTTTCTGTTAGACCATCTGCAAAATCCTAGAACTAATGCAAAAGCCTTTGGGTTAAAACCTAAAATGAAAGCTCATATTCTGCAAGCGGCAGAACAAAGAAGACCCTGATCATGGGGTTGAATTTCTAGCACAGATGCTCATTTTGGCTTAATTTCAGGAGGCTTTGAGTGCACCATGCGATTAAGCAAACTCTTACCCAACGTATCCCAGCACTAGAGCTCTACTGACTTATGTCAGATGCAGATGATGCTCTGACCCTGCAGCACAGCAGCCTCCTTCACACTGAACAAAACTCCACACAACTTTTTTTGTTGCCCTTGCTGTAGTTTCAGGAAAGATAAATTTTGATGTGGGAAAGAGTAAAGAACACTATTTCGTTCTTGCTCTAGATCTGGTAGTCACTTTTTGCTTATTTGCTAAGCAACTGAAGTCCCATAGGATGGTTTCTGAGACATGGAAGATGGTAGGTGGTCACAGCAAACTGGATTGGCAGGCAGCCTAGGGGATGTTGTTGTCCTCTCCTAAACTGAGACAACACTGGAGAATAGGAGAATACAGTAGACATCATATTTCCCTTAGCAATAATCTCCATCCCATGTAGGGCAAAACTATTCAGTCCTTCAGCATGCATAGTTTATCCAGTCAGGAAGCATACTATTGCCTCATAAAATGGGGCACCTGTCTCATTTTCCATTAAATATTAACAGCAGCACCATAGAAATGAGCTGTAGTAGTGTTATTATAGTTATGTTCTGGGTAAATCTTATTAAAGTGCACCGTGGATGTCAACAAACAGAAATTAAGCAGGAAAACATGAAAAACATGAAAAATTGCAGACTGAGGTGGTTTTGCCATCACAGCATCCTTTTTGCACAGGTAACAAGTACTTCCTCATCCTTCAGTGCTGCACTCTAGAACTGGTAGCGCTCATCGCTTCTGAAGTATCTTTGTTATCAGTAGACAGCAAAGCCTTTGCTCAGGACTGCAAAGGGCTTTTGCAGGGTGCTTGTAGCAGAGTCTGAAAGCCAGGTACAACCACCTGAAGCCAGTTGCCTGAGCTGCAAGAAAAGCACTGCAGAAACAGGGCCGGCACCCTGCCGCCGCTGCCTGGCACCCTCTCTTATCCACTTAGCGGCACTTGCTATATAAGGGACAGTCTGCCTCGTCCACCAGAGACTTATATCCCACACAATCTCCTTAGCTCTGCTGCCTGGCTCCTGACCTTTGTGGGCAGAGCACACTGAACCGGGGCTCTGAGAAACCTTGCTTAAAACAGTCACGTACTTCCCTCTTCCCTGCTTCAGCCCAGGCAGGAAGCGCCAGTACAGAAATACCACACCAAAGGCTGTTCCTGCTGCTTCCCGAGCCTGACCTTCCCGTTCCTGGTCCCTGTGGACAAGTCTCCTGAAACCTCCGGATTCGGCTGGGAGTCTCCAGGCTTTCTCAGGGCTTTCCAGCTCGTCCCAGGTTTAGCTGAGCTGGGAAGTCTGCAAGAATAGCTTTTGTCCTGCCCCTGCTGTATTCCTGTTTCCCAGCCTTGCTGAAACAAAAGCGGCACAGGGAACGTTTTCGGTGTTGCAGATGAATAAGATTTTCCTGGAACGAATAAAAAGGTCAAATTTGATTCCCATCACAACTCCTGCACATTTCTAGCTTGTGGGCTCTCTCTGAGACTTTATGCTCAAAAGCCAGCCACTGCCTTTCACCCAGCTTTAGTCCTTTGTACAGCAATTTATTTAAAACACTCAAGCAAATAAATGATTTATCCTACTTTTGTGGACTCAAATTGGTAACTAATGCTGTAGATATGAAAGACAGAAAACCAGTGAAGACTCAGTTTTGATGTTTCTTTGTGTTTTTCAAAATTCCCAAATCCAAAGGTTTTCAGATCAAACCATTCTTAATGTGCTCTGTTTTCACCACTAGTATCCAAATGGTGTGGCCTGAAACACAGTAAAGACGGAGCTGGGAAACTGAGACTTAATTGAAATTTGTAAGGTCATAAGCCAGAAAATAATTACAAATCAGCCCAATAATTAGCAATAGAATCTTAGCTATACAGTACCTACATACATTCTCTGTGGGTTATTTCAGGAAGGAAGGAAGGAAGGAAGGAAGGAAGGAAGGAAGGAAGGAAGGAAGGAAGGAAGGAAGGAAGGAAGGAAGGAAGGAAGGAAGGAAGGAGGAAAGAAAGAAAGAAAGAAAGAAAGAAAGAAAGAAAGAAAGAAAGAAAGAAAGAAAGAAAGAAAGAAAGAAAGAAAGAAAGAAAGAAAGAAAGAGAGAAAAGGTGCTGCTTTTAGAAATAATTCAGAAATGTCTATTTCATATAAATTCTATTTGTCATGTGAATCAGTCTGTGATAAATTCAGACTTTTGTCATACTGTGCATCTACCATACACACTTTTAGGGGCAAAGAAAAATTGTGGTGGGTAAGTTCTGAATAGACAAAAGCTGCAGTAGGTCTTCCATACCTTCTAACAATCCCCAAAGGGAAAGAATATGAGAAAGAATATGTACCTGTCTAGTCTCTAATCTTTGCCTTGATAGAGTTTATACCTGGGTATAGCCCCAGACTAAGCAGTTGATGGGAATAGAAGGAAAACAGGGACTTCCACTGCTGGAAAAATAAGTTTTGTAGAGATTTGGAGGGGAAGTTAACAAAACTTGATGTTTGAAGCTGTTTGGGTTTGTTTGGCTCAGTTCCAGGACAAACTCTCAAGGATTTTTGCAATTAGAGACAAACATTGTCTTGGACTATCCCAGGAGTCAGCTGAATGACAAGAAGAAGATTTACAAATGTATGTGTGAATAAATGATCTTATAGCTGCTTGTAGGGCAGCAGCTTTTGTTATTTGAGCTGTGTGTAGCATCACAGTATTTGTCCCCTTAAAATATTTATCTGATCTGAAATTGCAAGAGGTGGTTGGTTTACTGGCTTTTGTTTCCTTTTTTTTTTCTTTTTCCTAATTGCTCTTCAACGATATCCTGTTAAACATTTTCAGCCATCTAGTCCAGGTGTTACAACTATGCAGTATAGCACAGCCTGATAAAAAACCAGAGCAAACAACTTGCAGAGTAACTACAGGTAGGCATTCCACTTACCCAAACCAACCAGCAAATGTTTTCAACAAATGATATTTACAGGCAAAAGTAGGAAAGATTTCATGACTGGTGAGTAGTCCAGTGAAAAAACACAATGTTACAGAAATTTATGCAATGCTGGCTTCAATGATCTTCAATGATATTTTTCTTCCAATATATGTTATTTATACACTATTTATTGAACTTGGCCCTAAAGTAGAACAAGAACTCATCAAGTACATTCTTTACCTTATAGAATTTATATTCTGTCACTGAAAAATAATATGAATGGATACAGCAGTGTTTTAGATCATAAAGTTCAATTCTGGTTTAATGAGGAGCATGTATCAATGTCATTTTATACTTGAATAGACAAATTTTAAAGAATTTTCTTGCCACACAAGACCAGTGTTACATTTATTGCCATGTAGACCTCACATACGTGTCAAAACTGAACTTTGATTTCTGAAAATGCTATTGATTAGAAAATTATTTATGCATAGGTATAAAGACAAAAAAAGGGAGGCTATGGAGCTGAGTTCTGTGTAACGGCTCTGAGACTGAAAAATGTAAACAAATAAAAAATAGAAGCAATAATACAGTTCAGTTGTGTCTAATGGCAGATAATGTTGGTGATAAGTACTGTAATATGTTCTGCTTTCTTATCTGGAAAGACCACAAATAATGACTAACTACTGATAAAAATAACAATTCCCTTTGCAGACTCGTTTTTTCCCTTCCAACTCTATGTGGACTCGGTGAACAAGAGCCCTGTGATGATGATGACTTCTGAGTAACTTATGTGTTGTCTTGGAATAAATTTTTAATTTATGACTGGGTTGATTACCCTGGCTGAAGGGGGAAAAGCTTGGAGCTCCCAAACCCCCCACCTCCTCTGCTTTTTCATCCTCCGATGTTTTATTTTCCCAGCAGTCCAGCTGTACTCTCCTCATAGTGTGTGTATTGTTAGGATTATCTTCAGCCATGTGAACTATAAACATGGCTCACTGCAGCCCAGCTAACAGAGTGGCAAAGGGCCAAGAAGGAAAATCATCCTCTTCATCTGAGAGGCATCTGGAAAATGGACCCAGAAAGGTCTTTTCCTGGGTCTGCTGGAAGTTCTCTGACACCACAATGACAAAGAAAACCCCGCACAATAACAGAGGTGATGGAACACTCCCAGGTAATCATCATGACAACAAGGATTTTGATTCTGGTTGGATTGGTTTTTTTTAAAGTTATGAGTGAAAGGAAGACTTGTCCCCATTTCCCACCAGAGGCAGGGATGTTGTCCAACAACACATTTTCAGAGAAGAAAAAGCAGAACTTGAGGCACACATTTTCCAATCATTGTAAATTTAGGGAGCATAATTCCTCTGTGCCTCAGGTCCATCACATGTAAACATGGAAAGTAAATCTGCACACTGATTTGTAATGTGTCCTTGTAGCTATAATGTCCAGTGTTGAGCTTACTGCTACAGGGAAGCACTTTATTTACTGAAGTCTACCTGGAATAAGGATAACAACAGCAGAAGTTTGAAATCACTTAACACACCTAGTGGAAAATTAGTTGTCT
Source organism: Haemorhous mexicanus (assembly GCF_027477595.1). NCBI lineage: Eukaryota > Metazoa > Chordata > Aves > Passeriformes > Fringillidae > Haemorhous > Haemorhous mexicanus. Next base: position 85,828,862 of record NC_082341.1, on the reverse strand, counting down.
TTAAAATTATTGTGTAGTAGAGGACAAAGTGGAAATTAAGAACATAGAGAGCTCTCTGTATCTGTGTCTGTGGGGATACGGATATAACAAGGCGTACGAGGGCTAGTCCCTAATTAAAAGAGAATAGTTGTCTGATTAATGGGCAGCACCAGATGGCATCAAAGGAGTTGCCTTTTTTAGCTTTACTTAGCCGTTCTTCAAAAATGCTTATTTCAGGCTGTGATGAGTTGGGGTTTTTTCCATAGGGTATCACCTATGAATTTATGTTCCCTCTGCAAATTCCTCAAGTGCCTGAGAAGCAGCACCCAGAATAAAGCAGCTTATCAACCTTGTCAGGAGCTGTTGCCAATGCTCAAGCCATATTTTTTCTTACTTACATCACATGCACTCTCCATTTTGGTGAAGGAGACACGACGTGGACTTCACCTCCAGCCCTGGCTCCTGACGTGCTGCGCAGCCACCTGATGCTGGAGTCAGCAATGTCAGGGCATATGTGGAAGTCCTGTCTCCAGCAACGCTCAGAACATATCTAAACTTTAGATTAAAGGTCAAACTTTGCTTCTGCCTTTTGCTTGACTCAGAAAGCCAGTGTCCTCAGGCAGGCAAGCTATTTTGTTGTATTTCATCAGTTGGTGGAAAGCAGCTGTACTGCTTAGCATAATTAACGAGGAGGTCAGACAGTAATGCTTTGTATACAGTAGTGTTATATGCAGCACTAAGGCAAGTAATTACCCATAAAAAGAGTTTCTTGTAAAAAGAGTGCGGAAAATCCCCCTCCCCTGGAAAAAATAAAAAACGGGAGCACAGTACTTCCTTTTAGACATCACTAAAAGCATTTCCCCTTCAGGTTCTTTAAGGCCAGAAAATCATTTACCAAAATATTCAGGAAGTAATTCACAGTAATACTCATTACTCTCATGTTTATTGAAAATTTGCAACTGACCGTTACAAATATACAAGAAAAATATCCATGTGAAAGGAAGGCAGTTGCACACCGTGCTGTATTTTACTACCCCTCCTGGTGTATCCAAAGGTAGTTTTAAAGATATTACAAGAGGAAATTCCCAATAGTTTCCTGTAAGTTCCTTTGCATAAAACTTTTTTTCAGGTCTTTGACTAAAAAGCAATATATTCCTACAGGTGGATGGGGGAAAAGCCACTAGTATGTGCTCATTCATGATAAAATATTTCCTTCCCAGCCAAAGCTCAAGCAGGAGACACATTTTCCGAAGTACTGAACAGGCTGACTCATTCTTCAGAAAACAGAAAATGCTGAAGAAGATGGCAGGGTGAATGGAATCCCTCTTAAGTTGAGATTTTACTGTTTAGAATAGAATAGAACAGACTGTTTGGAAGGGATTTGCATCACCCATCCAGTCAGGGCTGACCAAGTTAAATCTCTTTGTTAAGGGCACTATCCAAATGATTGTAAAACACTGACAGGCTTTGGGCACTAACCACCTCTCTAGGAAGCCTGTTCCAGTGTATGACCACTTTCTCAGCAAAGGAATGTTTCCTGATGTCCCGACTGAACATCCCCTGGTGCAGTTTTGCGCTGTTGTCTAATTTGGGTTTGCTCTTTTTTGACAGAAATGCAGACTGGCTTCTGAAGAACCCAGAGGTGGTAAAACTGAGTATTCATGAGCAGCCATCTGACTCATTCCAATGAAGGGATGATATTCAGGCCCAACAAACGGCCTCTGGCTCTGCCCTGAGCATCTTCTCTTTTTACAACTTTTTACAACAGATGATAACACAAAGTATTTCTCACATGTTCCTTTACCTAAGAAAGTTCTTTCAGTCTTTGCTGTAACCATGACATCTGGAGAGTGTGCTGCCAGACTCTCATGCTGACCAGTAACCTGCTTGTGCACGAAAGTATTCAACAGAACTGGAGGATGCCAGATCACAACATATATTACATAAGTTACAGCATGTATTCAAACCCTCAGTATGGGACCTTACTCTGTGCCAACACTGTGGACAACTGCCAGGCAGCACCTTATTCCATTTACAAGTATCATTAATTTTGGTGAGGTGCAATAAGGATCAGTGCAGCTGATCTGAAAAGATCTGTACAAAAATTTTAGAGCCCTATGTGAAAAGGTATATTAACATATGAATTCCTCTGTAATCTTCTGTTTTATACATTTGGTTTGAGCTTATCAGATGGTACTGCTTGAGCATTTACCATGCTGTCTAAAAGTAAGGAATCTAGTTCTGTCTAGTCCATTGGGGAAGTCACCCATGCTCATCGACTATAGAGGCAATTCAGGCAATAATTTTGAATCAGACCTCTAACTTTTGGATGGCCAAAGCTGGAAAATGTACATGTATGTATATATTTTTTTCATATTATATATGTATTAACTAATTTGTATTATATAAATCTTATACACACATTTCACAATTTACTGAAATCCACATAACAAGCCATTTTCCTTGTAGCATAGTAAGGCAGTATATCTGGCAAAACTTGTAACACATATTTAATGGTGTTCCACTTTTTTTCCTGACTCTTCTTTTGATCTACAGAAGCTACCTGGTAACTAGAATTAAAAGAATATATAAGATAAAGGTTAACTAGTGCTAACTGGCTTTACAAAGGGCTGCACAGATGTTAAGCAAGTTTCCCAGGCAGGGCAGGCACCATCTACCACTCCCCAGTGTGAGAAAGGTGGCACTTTGTCTTTTACATCTGTTACAGACTTCTGCTCACCGTGGCTGGGACATCAACTCAAATGGAAAGAGCATCTGGGAGTAAACACGCCTGTCATGATGTACTCTGTGAATAGTTTACCTCAGAAGCACTTTCACATCATGGTGCTTTTGGCATGTCTTGGGGGCTGTAGAATCAAGCTGCAGCTTGGGTTGTGGGGTATTTTTGCTGCTGGAGCCTGGACTGTTAGGCAAAATCCTCAGGAGCGTCTTTCAGTGCACTGAAGAGATATGTTAATATTTGAACCTAAGACACAAAGTTAATAATATCCTAATGGCTGGCTCTTGGACTCCCTCCTCGCAGAGACAAATACTACCCACACATTCCTCTGCCCGATACACAGACAGTCATAACTTGGTGATTAGTGTGGTTCCAAGGTCTGCTGAAACAAATCAGAGAAAAGCACTGCATTGCTTTATATAGACTAATAACTTGAAGCAAGTTAGGAATGCAAAGAAAGCTGTAGGAAGGGATGTTTCTGATGAAAAGCTCTCTGTCAAAGATAACAGCAAGGAGCATGAGTGACAGATAGCACCAGCAAAATATGCAGCATAGGAGAACCAGGGAGGAATCTGAAGCCCAAACAGTCAAAGATATAAAGGCAGTTTATAAATTCTCAGCTGATTCTGCCATCTCTGAGACATGACTAATATGGAGACAATGACAGTACGTGGATGTCTCAGGGAGAAATAAAATGGTGCTAGGAAGGGAAGGAGTGTTTTTAATTTCTAAACTGAAAACCAGTAGAGTCTGTTTCCTTTTTTTAAAATTATCATTATCATAGGGACATCGTGGATTTTAAGAAGTAAATACTCTCCCAGGTATGGTAAAAATTGGTGTTAAATGTGATCAGCATCCCAACAAAAAAGCACAATTGTCACATAGGAGAAAAGGAAAAAATGGGGCATTCATTTGTCTCCTGTAGGATATCTGAATTCATGAAAAGGACAGTTAAATGTCCTAAAGTGTAGAATAAAACAGGGTTGTATTTTGGCTTGTCTGCAATAATCCAAGGGTAACAAAAAGAGGAAAATAAAAATGTTCATTTCATACAGACGTTACATATTTTGCAGGCATCCATACTGACTCGAGGTGTTTTCTACAAGACTTTCCCCTCTCAGAAAGAAGGACATATAAAAAATATTGCCTGTAGATTTATTCCGGTTGCTGCTTCTTTGATTGTGAAGCTGAAATAATGTACCCTCCAAACCCACTAATATTTCTATTGTGACCAGACTTGTCCAGAGTTTTACAATCCTAATTAGTTTCACAGTTGTCTTGTTGTTTTCCTGTACTCCCCCTCTGTCTGCTCATCACCATCTGCTGTTGTCCACGGTGTGATCTTAAAGGAAGTACCATCTCTTTGTTCTGCCTCTATACAGCACTTAATAGAAATAGCTCATTATGGGAATCCAGGGCTGAAATTCCTAAACACCATGGCAATAAATGTAGTGGACAGAAAGAATAATGAGTCTCAGAAACAGAAGAGAAATGCCCAACTCCTGGCTTTTGGGTAGTATCTCCTGCTTTTTGACTCTATCTTTTGTCTCTATGCCATTTCTGCTCAGCCCATTACAAGAATTGCTGGAAGGAGTTAGATGAGCACACAGAGTTTGGTCACAATGCAGCCGTCATTTGGGAAAAAAAAGGCAGTGATGGATGTGGGAAAGGGAAAAGTGAACATCAGAACAAATCCTCTTTCAAACTCACACAAGTGCAAATAGGGAAATACCACCTTTGCACTGTGCTGTATGGTACTGTACCTCAGTACCTGCACTTCAGGCTGTCTGCTTGAGGCTTTTGCTCTGTTTTTATCAAGTTAGAAACATTTAAATGAAGACACATTAGGTGCCAGTGTGTCCCAATAGGGAATGAGCGTGGGTGTGGTTAGTGACAGCATACTAAAATGCAGCATTAGCTCTAAGGATCAGCTCTCCTCAGTGTTCACCAAATCTTGCTCCCTCAAAGAGCAGTCAGTAGCTGGACATAATACTCAGTGGATGTTTCAAACTTATTTCACTTCTGTCCCCTATTTCTCACAAGTTCTTTGTGTTTGTCATTTGTACACACTAAGAATATAAGATCTGGTTCGTTCAGTAACTGAAAGAACTGATGACATAGGAACAACAAAACATAAGTATAATTTCATCTGGTAAGTTATGGGTGGCCAGAATTGGGATCTCTGCAAATGAACTGTATTATAAATTGTTGAGGTTTAGGGGTCACGGGGTTGCTTAGATTTTTGATGAAGGATATGGAAAAATCTGAAAGAAATGGATATTTTTTACTATTACTTAACAGAAAAGGGTAACATTCCTGAGGCAGGTTAGTTCAAAGGCCTTACTTGGACTGAATGTGAAATGTGATCAAATTGCCTCCAAAAATCTGAGGTTTGTGGCTATTAGAAATACAGCAGTTTGGGAGGCAGTGTATTGAACCTCAGGGACTGGCTTTTGGCATTTGAACAAGTCAACATAAAATGATGAAACTAAATATTCAGGAGGACTGGTCTTTCAAAATTCCTGAACAGACATTCGTTTTCATAACTGTTCATCTTACATTGTGGTCTGTGGTACTCAGTTGCTCATAAAAATCTTTTAAGTAGAATTGCATTTTCAAATAAGGCTGAACTTGTTGTTTATGGAGGCTTATTAATACTTAATCAATTGTTACAAAGTTCATCAAGTCAGTATGTTGCTTATTCCCACAGTTTATGTCCAGTTTCAACATTCTCTCATAAAGTACTTACAACACAAAGAATATTCATTTATAGGACCATCATGTCAAGCCTGTAAATTCTTTCAACCCTAAAAAAAATTTACAAATGCATCATTACTAAAAAAATGTAACCTTGCTGGATATTTGTTTTTAATGTTTAGCATATCCAGTTTCTAAATGAACATCCAAATCTGTGCTATTGTTTTAAAATTATATGACCAATTACAAAAGCTACAGCTCTGTTCTAAAGAGGTAGACATCTCTAGAGCACATGCAGTCTCCCTCAGTGTAGGAAATTGCTGGGTGATGAGCAAATGCTAAGGTCATACTAGTTAGTTATTTAAGGTGACTTTAAAAGACCGAAATGACTACTCAAAAGATGACAGTGTTCCCAGGGAAGCCCCTAGCAGGGGTAACACAGCAACCCATTGTGCAGGGCAGCAATTAGGAGTGCCAGTGCTGACTGGAATCCTGGGATTCATTGTTCTTCCTGATTTTCAGGTCATTCCACCCAATGGACAGATGCTGGGGAAGTCATAATAGAGATTACCAGTTTGGGGATGCCACTTCAACAGAGGACCATGGGTTAGTGTGGGATTTTCACTTGTCTGGACTCTGCTCGAGGAAATAGCTTCTTTTGAGAGGAAAAACTAACTACAATGAACACAAGTATTTTGTGTTGTGTTTGTGGAGATAATTGCCAGTGTGCCTCTGGCACCTTTGGGGAGCCATCCGGGCTCACATTCCTTTCTCTCCTAACACCCTGTGATCACTGGGGTAAAGACCATCATTACCTGTTCTCTGCAGAAGTGTTCCCAGGATGTACCAGCAGTTGCACCTAAAGCATGTGGATGCTTGAAAAACTTCAGAGCAGCAGTAAATGGCACAGAAAATGCTTGCAAGCAGTTTGGCAAGCCAGCTTCAGGCACATTCCCAGGAGCTGAATTCTTTTGGTACCCCCCTATCTGTGCCGGCCATTCTCAAAGGTCAGCATGGGGCTCTCGCAGGGTGTGAGAAAGGAGGAATTGGAAGTGAAAGGCCTCCAAGTTCTGCCAGGGAGAGACTGGGTGGTAAAACTGATCTTTCTCATGAAGTAGGGCTCCAGTGCAAGAGAGGTCAGCATACCCTATTGACAAGTTCCTCAGGGAGCTGGTTTTGTTGAGCAGTATCAGCATGTTCAGACCATCTTCTACCACCTGGGACATTTCACTCTTCTCCTTCTGTCTTGGACCAGCCTGAATTAGGGGCACCTGTGTGTTCTCCCTTCCTTCCTTTGGCTTATTTTTTCAGCCCATTTGAGCTGGCCTAAGGTTTTCCTGGCAGCAGCACAATGACCATTCCCGATGGGGTGAGTGCAAGGTGCATTTATGCAGGGGAACACACTGGGGGCTGCCTTAGCTTTAGCCTTGACCTGCATCAGGCTCCTCACTGGGTAAGGCAGCCCAGAGAGCAGCGTCTGCCCCCACTGCTGAGGGATTACTCCTGTAGATCATGGGAATAAAGCAGGCAGATGGCATGGAGGCAGTGTTCCAGAGCATAGTGACCTGAGTGAATCCCAGGAGTAGTGGCACACAGCTGACCTGACTGGGTCTCCAAGTGTGGAAAAGGGATGTGAGAGTCCTAAAAGGGATGTGAGAGTCCTTAAAGGGATGAACAAGCTGAGGGGCACTGAGAAGGGAGATTCCTGAGGCAACATAAAGACTGCAGCTGAAAGACACACTAAAAAAAGGGCACCAAAAAGATGGAAAAGGTCAAAAAAGGGCAACAAGAAAGGCTGGGAAGGCTTTGCCTTATAGTAAATGGCATAAGGATGCTGATCTAACAAGAGTGAACGTAAGCAATTGTTAGCACAATTTCCTGAAGAACGTGGTCAAATCCAAATCACCTGAAGACTTTAAACCAAACTAGCTATGAAAAAATGCAAGACAGCTGAAAGAAATACCTGAAACCACAAACCAACAAAATGATGTCCCATGCCCTGAGTGGTGGGTAATCCAAAGATGTTCATACTGGCTTCTCAGAGCCCAAACATGCTCTGCATCTTCATTATGAGCAACACATCATTCTTAGCTAAACCAGTACCTGCGAGTTGAGCAAATTCCTTATGCTTGTAAGAAAATATCTCTAATTTCAAGCCAAAACTTATTTTTTGTGTCTGTGTTTTGCAAAATTTTTCACTTTCTGTACAATAGGTCATGAGGAGGCAGGAAAATTTGTGATCGTGACCTTATATGGGTGTATAACTGTGCAGTGGTAAAGTATTTACTTGTAGCAGATGGAATGAATATGGGAGAACATCTAATGTGGTAATTGACGCTGAAACCTAAGGCATTAATTAAATGTGTGTTCTACTTAAGGAGCCGGATAAATGATGAGTGACAATTAAAAATGATGTCTTTATAATTATTCCAATTCCTATTTATGAAAGTGGAGTGTGACTGCATATTAAAATATGATTGAAGGTTTGATGACTCCCTATTCTTTCACAGTTAAAACATTTGCAATTATTTCTCCCTCAGATTAGAGCAATGCATAGTGATGTAAAGTAAAACAGCGTAGGCTTGATTCTCCAGTCTCTTAACACAGGTTTTATATTGGCATATGGTGACTCCCTTAAGCAGAGCACTCCTCAGTTAGGGTGATTTGAATGGACAATTAAGCTCAGCATGATAAATACTGCAAATTCAATATGAACATCTGGGGATGCATTTAAGGATCAGTGATTCATTTTTTAAAATAATATTTGGTTAGGTTTGGAAAACCTGGTGCCACTGTAAGAGTGAAGATTTCTCCTTCCTGATGAAGCAGTGGGAAAAATCCCTTTCCTTCACAGGGCACAAGATTGGCCTATTCATAGAAGCCAGGGTCCTTTCCCCCAGTCTGCACGTGTCTAACATATCTCTTTGAAAATGCTTAATTAGTATAGCAGATTCAAACTTTGCCAAAGGGCCGCATGCCACTGTCTTCGGATTATGTTAACTAGAAGTCATAATTGGTTGCAGTACCAAGAGATGTTCTGAACACAATTCTCCTACACTTCCACAATGACTCTCTAAGGTTTCAGATAGTGGAAAATTCCTTTCTCTCAAGAAGTTTAGAAGACTCCTCACAGTCACAGCCAGAGTTGTTTGGGTTTTTTCTGGCCTATTATGTAACCACTAATAGCCCCCTTTTTAATTTATTCTTCAGAAGTTGTATGGCAAATATTTTTATTTAGGAACTGAAGTTTGATTTCATATTACACCCAAGAATTACAAGGTAGAGAAGATGAGTCCTTCCTTTATTTGGATTTTGTTTGTATTTATTTTTACTGGGCATATTCCTTTGCCTTTCTTTCACCTTTCTTTCACCCTCTGTAGTTGTTGGGGATATGCTGTGGAACCAGCAGTTCATATCTTTGAGAAGGCAGTAAGCTCAAGGCTACCTGGCAATGCTGTTGATTATTTTTACTGCAACTCTGAAAAGAAAGAAAACAAAAAGTGTGTATATGTGTATATATATCTACAGGTCTATTTACACACACACAAAAGATAAATATTCACTGAAGCTTTAAACCCAATGCCAAGCTGGAGAAGCTGGTTTCTGCATTGGAGTCTTTCCTAGAACCCAAGGCAAAGGACTCTACCCTTGTCTGCAGAGCAGCAACATCCTTGTAGCTTCTGTACTTGTTTCTCTCAGGGGTGGAGAGGAGGGTAGCCAAAACCTGCTTCATCTGTCTGCTTTTCATCCTCTGGTACTATTACCAAGCCTCTCTTTTCAGCCTCCATGGCTCACTTCTCCTATTTATATTACCTCAGCATTTTTGCATTAAAAATGCTGCCATCTTCCAGCCTAAGCCTTTTTGCCACTGCCCCACTCTGATGGGCACCCCTGTCTGCTCCTGAGTGCTGCTGCAAAACACTCTCCCTGCCTGCCCCAAGTCTTACACCCTGCACAGCTCTCCTTACTCTTTCCAGCTGCTATACAAGCATTTCTACATTTTCATTTTGGGCTTCTGTCTGGAAAACATCTTCTCTCTTCCAGTCCATTAGCAGGTCTCAGACATCTCTCTTTTGTGTTGATTCTCCCAGTCACCTGGTGCATTGTGATATATTAGCTTCTGTGTTTACCTTGTTCAATTAGCTTTTGTTCTGCTCTGAATTGGATTTTAGCCACCCATAATTTGTGAGTATTTAGAATTACATCTATATTTTGTAAGCCATTTGAAAAACAAGGATATCAGGCTTCCAGATGGCATAAAATACTGGTTTCTGGATTTAGTACTTCTCAAGATAGAACCTGTAAAAATCATGTCTGACTGGAAGGGTGGAAAAAAAGCAAGAGGGCAGTCCAAGTATTGTGCTTCTGGGTTTTTTTTTTTCTTCTTTTTGTTTTCCTTCCAAGAGGGTCCTTTACAGGTGACAATTACATGGAAATAGGCAGAGAAGAGCAGGGCAGTCAGTTCCAGTATGCATAAGATGCATCTAAGAGATGGTTAGGATGTGCACAAAAAACTAACCAGGGGCTCAGAGGCTTCTTTCTCCTCTTTGTGTTAAACATGATTAAACAAGATGGTGGAAGTGCTGACATTGTAATTAGCCAGACTAGTTTTATTCATGTCATAATAAAAATTCATCATTACAATCTTATTAAAAATAAACAGCTGTATAATTTAGGAAATTTTTTAATACAATGAATGTTAATGCTATGAATTAGGCCTAAAGTCAAAAAATAAGGTGTTTTTTAAGATCAGCTCTCCACAGGTCATTTGACCCTTAAAAAAACCACTATACTTTTTACTAGTGCCACCACATTTTGATCTTTCTTCTCTTTAGATTCCTTCTTACTTTACAAAGCTACTGCTCATCACCTTACCTTTCCTGCAAAGCTCCCTAGACCTTTATTCTGTTTAGTCCATTTTCATGGACTTTCTCCTTTTTTAATGGGTGGAATTTAAATATTCTCACTGGCAGTTTTGTTTCTCCAGGAATATTAGACCCCCATTGCAACTTGCTCCTGATGTGGAGGATTTCCAAGTGCTGCTTCCTAAAACATCTTTGACCCAAAGCAAGGGCTTTGGTATTGTGCCTGGCCTTCCTTCAGCAGAACACAGCTAATGAAACAACATGTGAAAGAGAAATCTAATCTGGAAGTTCCTACCTAGGGAGGGGCAAATACTTCTATCACAGGCGTCCAGAGGAAGTCAGGGCATGCTAAGAATCACAGAGAGTAGCACTGCAGGGTTTAGGACCTGCAGAGAGTAAGCACCAGAAGGCCATCCCTTGACTGACCACAATATGACTGTGCATGGAGGAGGAAAAGCCCCTGACTGACAATCTCATTGAGCAGATGTCCTCCAAGAGAAAGTCTTTTATCTCATCACCTGCTGTGTCAAAACCTCCTCTGATGGCTCAGCACAGAATAACTACAGGAAAAATCTCAATTACATTGCTGCCCGTGTTTCCTCCACAGTTGTGCCCGCCCAGGAACTGGGATATACCAGGCTACATGTCAGCCACTTCCCAAAACCCCCATAATATTGTACATGAGCCATCCAACCCCAGATGCACATGCTGCAGCACAGCTGGCAAAACAAGGCACACACATGGCGGTCTTTCATTCAGTGATCCTGTTTTACAATGTTGACAGAGGAATCTCTCCATGTTCATTTTCCAGCCTGCTGTCAGTATTGTGGTATTTATATTGCAGATGCATTTACATAATATTTATGTATTGGTACTGCTTTCACTAACCGGCTTTCCCACCCGGCAGTTGGCAGTGAGGCTGGCACCCAGCAATTGCAGATTTAAGTGATACGGTTGAGCTCTTTGAGGCAACAGGTAAACACAGTTTTGGTGGATGCAAAGGCCAGGTAGTAAGGTAGGAAGGTGGTAGTTATGCCTGTTTTTCTATGCAGGCATACTAGGCCAAGGGAACCTTAAGAAGTTTAAAAATGCATAATGCCTGGTGGCAAGTCAGAGGATCACTAACGTTAAGTAGAGAATTATCCCTTCCAAAAGTTAGACGTGCTGACAAATTACTGCTCTAAACTAATAGCAGTGTTGAAGACCTCTCTGCTAACACTATCAGATAAATGCATCTACAATCTCTGCTTCCCACATTTGACACCTCTTAGGGGCTTGCCTACACAATGAAGTTGTTCTTACATTGATTTTAAAAAATGTCATTTGGTTTATAAGTGATTTAGTTTACCATCATTTAAATAAATTCTTTTGAAAAACATATGTTTATATAAAACATTGGATGCAGAGATTGGATGAGACAATAAAAGCTCTATAGAAACCAACACCATCCAGGTCCTGACTTGGACAGAAATTGGATTGTTGTACAATTTCCAGTCTTGGTATCAGATGAAGCTCTCTGCTTTGTTGGGTTTTTTGGTTTTTTGTTTTTTATTTTCATATATGAGAATGTCTCTAGGCATTTTAAATTAATGAGTTTTTAAAAATTACTATATATGTGTATATATATTTATATAGGTTTATATATACACATATATATAGACATATTTTACTTCTGTTGACATAGCTAATGTTTTTATTAGAAGTCTTTATCTGCTTAGAGACGCTTTCACTGAATAAAATGAAGTGCTATCTGAGACACTCATATAGTCCTAGTATTTCTAGACTGAAGTGCTTTCCTCTGTGAGATACAGAACGTTTAACAACTCCTTATCATCAATATGGTTGTAACTAGTGTGACATATCCTTTCTCTGTTGTCCATCCATGTTCTAACACCCAAGTTAAATCAGAATTGGCAAAAGTGGGATTTCTCCTGTTCTGTGATGTAGAAAGAATAGCCAGTCATGGTTTGTATAAATTACTTCATAGTCACAGTTATATACAATACAGCTTCCTAATGAGGCCAATTCCCTAGGCAACAGCCCAAATCTGTAAATGTCTTAAGCACAGAAATACAGCCAGCAGGATGTCTAATTCAGTTGAACTCAATGGAGATTATTTGGTACTCATATTCGCCTCACCTCCGTGAGCTGTATGCCTGTTTTAAGCTATGTATTAAGAAAGAAAAAAGTACTCAAATACTCCTTCCCAAGGGAATTTTTCTAAAACTTCCTCATTTGTCCTGGGTATTTTACTGCCCATTTTTGAAAAATTGGTTTTCTCTCCTGAAATTCAAAACAACCTTCAAGAAAAACAACTAAGAAATTAAACTAAAGAAGCTGTAAGTATATTTAATTCAATATTTAATACAATGCCTTGTGGTTTGAGTAACCAAAGAAGTCTGCTTTTGACTATTTTATTTTCCTGAAATAAAAAGAAATTTCAGTCTTTCAGATCACATGCCATGAGATGATTTATTTTCCTTTGGCTTGTCTCTCCACCATTGCACCTCTTCTCTCCCACATCTCTATTCACGTGCGTGAAAAGGCTTCCATTACAAATAAGTAGGATATTTTGTCTTGTCAGTCCTTTAAGACAACTTCATATGCACTTTTGCATGAGTAGCAACAGATGCATGTACTGCACCTTGATCAAAAGTGAAGCCTAATTGACTTCTTACAAGAAGTCCAAATGGCAATGAGATAACTACGCATGGGGATGATTCAGCTTGCTGTGTGTCTGGGACACCAGAAAGTTTGGCTATGTCCTGAGAATACTCATAACTCTGAAACACACCATTCATTGGACCTGGTAACTGCTGGTGTAGGTCACTACAGCATTATCCTGAAACCTCAGTGAAATGGCCTCAAGATGGAAGGAAAATAGTCTTTGAAGCTGTTGCTGTACCGCTGCCTCCCATCTGTGCTGAGTGCTGCTCAGCCTGCCCCTGTCCAGGAACTGGTGCCACAGCAGCTTTGCAAGGGCAATAAAAAGAGCAATCAATTTTTACTCCTCCTAAAGGACAATGCAAAGCATACATGCCTCAAACCTGAGCTTTTAAATAGACAGTGCGAAGGTTTTACTAGGTCATAAAAGTGTGATTCATTGCAACCTGTCTGACATGATAGGACAGAGATCACCTATGTGTTGGTTGCATTTTTGTTCCAGTGAACCCACAACACCGTGTAATATTAACCTGCTAGACACAAAAACAAAAAGAAGCTTGAGGAACGCATGGGTACATTGCTCCCTATCTGTCAGAAAGCTGCCTAGGGAAATGAGGTCAGCTATTTGCTCGGAAATAATGCTTGAACACAAGGGAGCCGAGATTTGTTTCTCTAAATTGCAGAGGGTTTGGCCTTCCTCGCAGGGAAAGTGGAGGAAAATTCCTTCTACACTTTCAGCAAGGTAGGGTCAGCAGCTTTACAAAGGCCAAGGATATACAAAGCAAAGGGACTTGCTATTTGGGCTGAATAATTAACTTTCTTTTAAGTCTGTGTAGTGTTTAGTTATGTACTGGTAAATGAAGGACTAAAGTACTTACCTGTTTGGTTTTGCCTGAACTATCCTTCCACTGCCTCTCATTTATCTTTGACTATCCTACTGCTGAGACCATGACCCAGTGGAGACACATTATCAGATACAACTGTAAGTTATCAGGAATAAAAAAAAAAAAAAAAAAAACAAAACCTTTTCTTTAATTGTATAGAGGGATTGGTAAGGATTTCTGCTCATAGTATGATCTTGAATCTCAAATTGTGAACATTTGCTTTGCTGCTCAAGTAGATTTGAACTGCCACTTAGTAGGGGAGGAAATTCTCCTAGATCTGACTGGTGTCTCTGCTGTACTGTCAGTTTGCACATGAACTCCTTTTAGCTAATCGTGAGCAAGGGATAAAAATAAATAGCTATCGAAAGAAAGCCTCTACCAAATATGTCTCTTTGGAACCAGAATATCCAGGACCTGCTCTCTCCTATGAAACATGTGAAAAACACCCTGTAATTTGCTCCCCTTTCTAATTCCTGTAAAGATAGGAAGGAACAAAATCTGTTCTTCTACATAAAATTAATAGGGGAGGTTAGGGAGAGTTCTCCAGCAGATACAAATGGAAGAGGCTTTTGAGGGAAAGCCCTTCCACCTTAAAGGCCTCTAGTAGGAAGTTCCTAAAAATTGCAACAGAATCTAGATGACTAACTACTGAGGTTGTTTGAGGACTTAGCCACAACACAAATATATAAAGACTGCAAGGTCTGAGAACTAATCATCATACAAGGAAGAAACACTTTTTTGTTTTCCTTGTTTAGATTTTATGGGTCATCTGCCACTGAACTGTGAATAAGTCTGGGAAATGTGGGACTCTTGTGGGACTCTTCCCATCTCTCATATTTAAAGTCATGGTGTCCAGCTCTGGTTTTGGGTGCAGAATGAAGCCTTTCATTGTGGGGCAATTCAGTGATGGCTGGAAGACATTAGAGTTGTTGACATCTGTAAAGTATTTCAGAAATTATGAAGATATATAGTGATGAGCAACACAGAGGCCACATCAGACCAGAGCTTCATAGTCACCCAGGAGTTGCGTAATTGAGGAAGAAACATGGATTCTTTCCAGAAGATGTCAAATTAAGTCCATCTGTACTGAAGCAGGACTGAAAAATGTGCATTGTATTCAAGTACCAACTCAAGCAAAAGCTCAGTCAGAATTTCCCTTCTACAGCTCTGTCTGATGTGAAGTTCTGCCTTTACTCTGACAGGCTTCTTTACACTTCCATAGCATACATTTCTCCTTGTTATCTTTAACACGGACAGATTTTAATCCACATATTAAATTCCGCTTTCCTTCTGCTAATTCTTTTACTGTTGCATTTGCATTCCTTCCTCATTTTTCTTTGTTGCCTTTCCTAGGGAGGCAGGAGGGCTAATTAATTAATACTCTTATTAATTAATAAGAGGTAGGAATGTGTAGATGAAAAGCAGGGACGTTACAAATAATTAGCTGAAGTATTGTAGGGACTGGGTGGCCACTTCATCAGAAGTCTGGACTTTATAGGTTTTGGGCAAGAATGGTTTAATCCTCAGGTCCTGCTGCTGCATCCAGTGTAGGAATTCCCCACTGGATGTCTGGTCCCTCGCAGTTGATTCCAGAGTGATTCTCTGTTGTGGGTTTGTAGGAGCCTGTGCTGTTTTGCAGCATAAAGGAACGCTTTTTGAATGCCAAGCTATTACCCTTCATATTGTATTTTGACTGCATCTCACTTTTTTCCTGGCCCTGCCCCATTCACTGAAGTGGTGATTGCAAAGCTGCCATCTTAGCTTTCCTGGTGGCTTGCATCCATGTAAATGAGGTGTAAACTCCCAGCAAACAGGGCTGCCATGTATTTAGCCTTGTCTGATGAACGCATTGATGAGCCTGGGTAACCAAGACAGAGGAAAGTGGTGAAGGAGAATGAAAGAGCTTAGAGGGACCAGTGTTAGAAAGAAGTCACTTAGGATGTCAGGCTTTGTGCAGCAAATAATGATTTCTGTATTACTATAGCAAATAGTTTCATGGTTCTTTTATTTTTTTAGAAGTTTTTCTTTGCCATGGATCCACTTTCTCATGTATAAGCCATCCACTAGAAATTAAAATCCCTTTTGTCTTCAAAGAGAAGAGATAATCTACCCATCCATTTTTTGGGGGAAAAGGGGTTGCAATCAGATTTTGCTGTCTTTCTAAATTTTGTTTTCTTTTACATACTGTCATGCAGGACTTGGACAAACAAGGAGAACTGACTAGCTAAAGAGTAAAGACACTAAAACTTAAAATATCAAGAGAGCTGTCAAGCGTATTGAGTAAGTGGGGAGGAGTAGAAATTTTCTTCTAATCTCTTTCAGCTATTGTAAACACATCCCACTTGCAGCAGCACATCTTATCAACAGATGTTGGTTGTTCTTGTCTTTAATTGCTGCTGTCACTTTAGCTTCTAGCAGTTCTTGCTCCTACAGCTCAGTTGAACTAAAGGACACTTTCCCTCTAACCTCTTTTTGCTGGGCTATCCTGCCCCTCTCTGCATGTGCATCTAGGGGGGGTGGATGTGGGTGCGCTTTCTTTGCAGCTTCACTTTTTCTGCCGCCATGCACGCACTGCAGTGTCGGTGTGTGGAGGTTGGCGGTGTAATCCCTCCGTGCTCAGTGTGTTCCACTGATTCCAAGGATGAAAACTGTTTTCTCCCATCTGGCCCCAGCCCTGGAAAGCTGCAGGAAAACTGTATGGCAGGTGCTACTTAAAGAAAGCTCTTCTCATGCTCAGACAGGATACCCTTTTTATCCCGCATAAAACATGCCAAAGTATTTTTCTCCACATAATCCTCTCAATTCCTGTCTATTTGCTGCTCTTCTCTTCCTACCCCCACTACTGTCTTTTCTTTCTCCCATGGGACTGGCAGAATCTCAGAGGAAATAAGTAAAGCTTTCCTAATATAGAAGCTCATCTTCTCTGAAAACACTTCTCATTCTGTTAATGGAGTTCTGGAAATGTTTCAGTTCTCTCCCTACACTAATACTTTATTCTTTTCCTCTGATAGCTGTCCAAGCACCAGTGTCATCAGTTTTCCTAGCTTTATTAGCTCATTCTGCAAAGGAATGCTCAGGCAGTCTAACAAAATAATAATAAAAAATTGGCTGGAGTGTTTTATAGCTATGTACTCTCTTTAGAAAAATAAATATGCATCTGGAGAGACATCTTTCTGAGACCATTTCTGTACAGGGGTTTTACACTTCACAAATATATGTGCTCTACATACAAATATCAATGAAAGATAATATAGGTTGCTTAGTAGATTTACATATGTTCCTTTCCCCTTCCTCTCTTACCCTGATATATGCCTGGCCTAGGGCTCTTCTTCCTGAGTCTCTCCACCTATGATATCTGTGCTCAATATTTGCAAATCCACTCGTAAAATTTTATGTAACAAAAGTGCCTGCAAATCCTCTGCGTAGAAGGGAGTGCTTTTTCTGTGCCTCCCTCCCCCACAGTTACATGAGTTCTGGGGAGAAGCAAGGGAAGCGCAGAGCAGCAGACATGGAAACGCTCTTATTCTTCAATGAGAGTAGGGTTTTCCACCCGGGAGAAGGGTGCAGCTTAGTACCAGGGGTAGGAGGATTTGCTGTACCCAATGCTGGTCTTTCAGGCTGCAGCAGCGAGGGAGGGAAGCTCAGGTTCCCTCCTGTCCCCTCAAAACCTCAACCTGAAGGTGGGGGTGGGGCAGGGTGAGCAGGGAGCCTTCCATCCTCAAAATAGAAATTGTGGGGAGCAAGGGCGCTCTAAGCACGAATGCACGTAAGGGTGGGAAGTTGATGGGAAGTCCGTGGGAGGAGGAATAGTTCTTTGGAATGGTGGCATCTGGGGAGACTATGGCCAATTATGACCCATAAGCGGAGAAATACCAGCAGTTGCCCTGGGAGAGAGCTAAAGAGAGTATGAAGGAGGCTCTGTAAGCACTTGCTTGAAATGCTCCACCTGCATTTTGGAGACATTCATTGGCACAGGCTACCTTCCTTGTTCTTCAGTCTAGCTGCCCAGGATGTGCTTTCTTGCCCACCCTTTTCCAGACACAGCTTATGCAGAAATAGGAACTGACTGAGATAAGCACCACACAAGATATGGATGACGGCTGCCAGGCAGAGCCCTGTCTTAATGGCTTGTCCCAAATGTGCAGGAGGGAGGATAGGAGAAGAGTTGCCTGGGATGGACTTCCATTCCACACAGCCTCTCCCAGGGAAGACTAGTGGGTGCCCCAGTCAGTGTCCCAGATTAGCACATACTGAATTCCCAGGTAGGTTGCAACATCTGCTCTGCCTGATACCCTTTCAATTTTTGACCCATGAGGATGCCAGCAGGGCAGATCCTTTTCTGTGGTCCACCCAAAACTAAAAGTGAGAGCAAGAAAAAGAAACTGGATACCTGCTAGAATAACTCGGTTGCATGAAGTGTAGTTTGGGAAGTGAACTGGTCTTGATAAAGGCTGGCCATGCTGGCATCAGCATTTGGAGTGCAGATTTGGTCATAACTATGTGCACAGAGTGCAGAGACTGGAAAAACCTGAGCTGAAAAAGTGTGTTCTCCAGCAGGAACACAGAATTAAGGTGCTACTTTTATGCTGCATTTTCATTAGTGGTATCTCAAAAATATCACTTTCAGCATGCCTTTTTCACTTCTCCCACAGAAGCATGAAAATTAACATCAGCTAACAAAATTTTCTATTGCTCTGGAGGAAATGTTGTCGAGAGCTGTTATTACATTATTTTTCTCATTTGCTTTTTTTTCTTTTTACTTTATCAAAGTCCAGTCATAATGAGATGCCTGATTATTTTCCTTTGTTTTTTTTTTCTGGTTTTTTTTTTTTTAAAGCATAATTTAATTATTTTTCCCCCTCCCAGAGTTTAAGACACACGCAGATACACCACAACAAGCGAAACACAAGACCCTTCATGCAGAGTCATTTCCCACCAAATTTCACACCGGGCATGATATGCCAGCCCAGACAGAATATAGCACGTGGTGCCAGCACACATCTCCCAGGCACAGGCAGCAGGCTTGCCCCCTGGATGGCTGGAGGACATCCTCACCAGTTTGATTCTGCCATGTGCAGGAAAATAGCTCTGCTGCTCATGGAGGTGAGGTCACATTTGGGAGTTGCAATTCATTATTCTCTACCCGTCCTTTCTTCCAAGGGAAAGGTGTTTGAGCTCACATCTTCTTTTGGTTGCTGCTGTGCCACCTGGAGTTGTCAGAAAGGGCCTGTTCCCACCAGCTTTCGCCTTATCTCTTAGTGTCAGCACCAGTCCTTCCAAACCAAGTGGGCTAAGGACATATTGTGACTGCACATGCAGGAACACGCAGTTCCACAGTGAATAGGAGGAGAAGTCAAGTCCTAAGCTTCTGCAGCCCTTTTCCTGCAAACCAAAATCCCAGGGCATCACACTTTACCTGTCTTTACCTGATCCATGGCTGCACAGGAGTGACAACTAGTGTTTTTTTCCCCAGACTAAAGTTCTACCACTTACAGGTAGCTTATGCAATCCTGTAGATGAATTAACTCTACCCCAAACAGGAACCTAAACTGGGTGAAGGTCAATTCCTGTGAAAATATACTATCTGCTGCTTGGTCTATCGTTCAAATTACTCAAGGTCAGGTTTTATTTAATCATGCTTTCTTCCACAATTTTTCCCTCCAATATTAAAATAAAAAAAAGCAATTAGATAACGAAGCATATGTAGCTTGTTTTTTTGGATTGTTTCTCAGCTTTTTCCTAAATTGTCACTGCCCCTTTGGACTTCAGCAGTGGGATAACTGCCAGGTTTCCACAGAGATGCAAACAAATTCTATGCAATAAAATATCATCTCTACATAATTTAAGTCCCAAATGTACATGGTGACAGTTTTATGTTTGAGTAATATGAAAATCCGAGATATTGGATGTGAGTATAATTTAGGATCGAGAGCTGCAAATATTTCTGTGCCCTGAATCCAGTTAAAATGCACCATTGCACATGCCGTGTTTCGGCGGTGAAGTATTGCTTGCCTCTGATTGCTGCAGGGTAAGAACTTTATTTTCCTAACCCATGATTTAATGCTTTCCACCCCCTGTAAATTGTAACTAACAATGCCCTCTATGTGAGCTCTGGTAGCTGAGGAGACAGGGGGAGATGGCTGCAGCAGGGAAAGGGAAAGAGGGGAGAAAAGAAGGGCAAAAGAGAGGAACATCTGCAATGGGTTAACAAACATTCACACTTTGCCTTCTTAAAGAACTGAAGGCTGAATACTGGGCCAAAACCCCAATTAGATGGTGGCAGTGGAACTCCTCTGATTTTGAAGGAGCTGAGCCAGTCTGAACCAGCTGAGAAGCTGGTCCACAGTTTCACATTTAGTGCCCAAAGTGGTTGGAGCAGGGAAGGTTTGAAACTGTACTCCTCACGTAGCACGGAGGGGCCTGCAGGAGTAATGTTTGCTTTGGCATGGAGGTGGGTTAGTGTAGACCCAGCAGGTCCTGCAGTGAAAGGCTCCTTTCTGCTCTGACTGATGGTGACTTCCATAAAGACAGCAAATTCATCCAGAGATATGCCTTAACCCACATCCTTCTTTAATGTGTAAGTCCTCGCACAGTGCAGACCTCAAGGTTAATCTGTGTGGATGCTCTTGCCCTTGTTTTCATCCCTGGATGTCCTCTGTTTCTCTGCATGGCACAGATCTCGTGGTGTTTTCCCTGGATACCTATTCCAGACTCCCTCTTTAGTACAGCAGCAATCAGAGTCTGTGTCAGGACCTGATAAACTCTGATGCTTTTGAAATGCCTCTTTCTACAGCTGTGAGTCTCAGGGAAGAGGAGCTGCTGCATTTCCTCCATCTTCCTTTTTCCATATAAAAAGGCCCTAAGAGGAATTGTTGCTAAGATTTACCCATTTCTGGCATAAATTCTGAAATTTGCCCTCTTCTTCCTTCCTATCCTTTTCTCTTTTCCCAGAATGCTTGCTCTGGCTCCATCTTGTTAGGAAGATTACCTTCTCACAACGTGTAAAATTAAGAAGTAGCTGTGAGGAAAAAGTGCAGATAGATAAGAGGTTCCTCTCATCACAGGCAGCCTGGTGCAAAATGTTTCAAGAAGCACAGGAAGGCCTGAATGAGGCTGAGATATAACAAAGCTCACATCCATCCCATGAAGGCCACCTTCTTTCCAAGAGATGAGTAACAAAACAGAGGACAGGTGGACAGGGAATATTACCTGATTTCTTTTATGGTGTAGTGATCAGAAGATATCAAAAAAGAACAGCAGGCAACAGGTTTAAAATAGTCAGAGATACCACATTATGCAACTTATAATAAGCATCTCGTCAGTTTAATCACAGCAGGAGTGAAGATTTAAAAATTGTATGGGTGAAAAACCTGATTGGCAAATACATTAAATTAAAAGAAGATAACTTTCATGCAGGGAATCCCTGAGGCACAAAACACCAAGCACAGGGAACTACTGAAGGAAATACCACTTTGAGTTTGATCTGCTGCTACACTCTCCCAGGAGCATCTACGTATTAGCCATCCCTCCAGGTAAGGCACCGTGTTGCTGGCCTTGGTCTGACCCAGTGCCTCCTCTGTTACATTCACAGAACCAGTTAGTCAGGTGCTGAGTGCCACCAGACCTGCAGCCCTGCTCTCTTTGAGAACTTAGAAAATAATTTGCTTGGTCAACTTTCTATCAAGACCGAATACTACCAAGGAATTGGTAATTCCAGATATGCTGTCCAGGAGTTCTGAAGAGATTTTCCTTCCATGTAGAGGAAAATGAATGCCCATGATAAATACTGACTGCACTTACCTAAAAAATTCGTCTAGTTGATGCATATCTAGTCTTTATACCTGCCTGAGTCTATGATAAGATGGATACCCACCAGTCCCAGAGATATACACCATTCATTCTTTCTTTGCATCCTCTGGGCTTCCCAAAGGCTCACCGTGTGCTGATATTCCTCACCTAACTGCAGCCATGGAAAAGCATCTGTGGTGAGAAAAAGAAGGCATTTTTTAAAACCAGCACTGAATGTATTTTGTGTGGCACAACTCCAGAGAGAGACAACCTTTTCCTCTTAGCAATACAGAAGGGTGATACTGGTGTGGACAAAGAACATATACAGGCCACATGCAGGAATGGATGCCAACCCCTGAATGACTGCACTGTTTACATCTGATGCCACATTATCTTTCTTCCAACATTATTGCAACTAACACCAGAAATCCTGACCCAGAACATGTGCCTGCTGTCTTGTGGGGCATCTGCAATACCAGGAGTTTGTTGCAAGCTGGTAAGTGGCAGTCATACATGAGCTGAGATTTGGTGGTGTATCATATGTGACAACTTGACCAAGATGCTGAGTTCTCTGACAGAAATGCTTTATCACCAAAGAGGTCTTAATTTGGATAAGCTGTTATGTCACAGCACACCACACCACAATACTGACAGTTTGCTGCTGAGGTCTCTCAGGATCTTTGGCATGTGAGTAATATTTATGATTTTCGAAATGATTTTTGATTTATGATGTATGATTTGAAAGCCAGGTTAGTAGCATGTCCATGTTTTGATAGCTGGAAAAAACTTCACAGTTATGCCAATTATCTAAGATCTCCCTTTAAGAAACACAGAGCAGATGCCACAGCCTACCAATCACAGTTTCTTTTAAATTATAAAATCTATACCATGTTGTCAAGTTTCGTTGTCTGAAATTATAGGAAACATCTCACTGCTATCTGTCTAGAGTAAACATCTTATGCTCTGAGTGCCCTGGTGTCAGCTAATGAGTGTATTAATATTGAGCATGGGATCTTACTAATTCCCTGCTGATCAAGGACTTTTGGCCTGAGAGCATTTAGCTGTGGAACAGATCAATCATCACCACAAACTGATTATAAGCATGTCTAGGAATATATAACAGCATATGCAAATTCTAGATTCTGTCACCCTTCCTCACATCAAATCCTACCTTGCCAAACACCTCCTGCCTTCCAGAGCTATTCCAAGAGCAGGGATTCCTCAGTGAAACAGCAGTAGTGTATTTACAAATAGGGGACAAATTAAGGGTTTCTTCTATTCCCCAAACTCTCTTGCTTCAGCTGCCTGAACTGGATATGTTACACAAAACAGAAGACATGCTAATCCCAGTTCAAAATTGTGTGATAACTGAACTACGAGAGATAGGATTTAAGATTTCTGAGGGACCTAGCTGATAGGTCCTGAAGCAAATGAGGACAAAGAAGGAAAACTATTTTCCTTCAATGTGATTGATTTTGGTAGGATATTCAGAGATTCACTTCCCACTACTTGCAAATTCACGCCACTTCATGAAGAAGCATCAGAAATTATCATAATTTCTCCTAAGAAAAATGTATGCCTGAATTAATGTGTTTAATTAGTCGGTCTCAGTTCAGTGTTGAGGGATGTTTAATTTAACATCTCAGTTTTACATATTTGCTCCCCTCATCCTTCTCTTTTCCTGTTTATTACTGTTTGTCGCACACCCCTTTCAAGAAGGTGATATCAGGTTCTAGAACTTCACACTTCTTGATGTAGACAGCTATACAGCTTTCTAATCTGGTAAGGCGGCCATTGCTCAAACAGATCTGATATTAAACCTTCAGAAATAATCTGACCAGATGGATCTTCCTGCACATTTAATTTCTCCTCTGTAAATTAGGTACCTAGCTGTCATAGTAACTTCTGGGCACTTTGTAACTACAGTTAACCCTCTTAGCTTTGATGTTGTATATAAAAAAATTGGGGCCTACCTCTGAGAATTAAGTACTTAAGAAGAGAGATGAAGATGTTTTAGGGATAAACTCTCAAACATCAGGAAGATGTCCTAATGTACACTTTGTTATGCAAATTACCCCATTCTGGGATTTCAGTAATTCTTCTGATTTTGCTAAGTGTGATGCGTGAGACTTCCACTTAAGCTCTTCTGTTACAAATTCAGAAATTTGTTGTTTCTTTTTGTTTTCATTCAAGTTTTGATTGCCTGTAGCTATTGGAAAAAGAAGGGCAGGAATGTGCTTTCAGCATGAGGATTCTTAAACTGGGTGGCTAGATGGATCTAAAGGTGAAATGTTTTGAATAATTACATTCTTTTCTGAGTAAAATCCATCTGATCTCTTTTAGTTCAGTCAATTACAGATCTAACCTCATTTCCATTTACATTAATAGGAGTTTTATCTACTGCTTCAGTTGTCAGAACCCCCTTCTGCAGTGTAGTCAAGTTCATATCAGAGTTCCCATTTCAAGTTGATTTTAAGATCTTTTATTTTTGATAGTGTCTCTTGCATCATGATGTGATATACCAAAGAGGTGACTCCCTGCAGGTAACAAAAGTTTCAAGGAGTTTTATTTGGAGGGAGAAATGAGACATGACTTGAACAGTAGCTGTCAAAGAAAATAGGAATTTAACATGAGGATGAAGGTAGATTTAATTGGGAGACATGAGGGAAGACAAAGGAGTGAGAAAAGGGAGATGACATCTATTTATATTGTGAAATAAAAAACATGTTTGTAGGCCAACACTGCTGTGAGAGATGGAGAATAATGAAGAAGTCAGCATTATCTTAAACTTCTTGGTCTTTTTTTAAATAAATCATCATTTCATATGGCAAGTCTCACTTTCTTCATACCCATTTCCATCATACAGATTTAAGTAACAAATTGTTTGCCTTCTCAAAAAGCAATATGCCAAAACACATGCTAAATCCATGAGTAAAACTACAAGACACCAGTCTTCTGCTTACTTCAATCTATCTTTCCTCTATTTTTTAAATTTTAACTTTGCTGTAGTTGCCTGCATGGTATTGATTTCGGGAAGAGCCTGGAGTTGTGAACATCACAAGATGTCCTAAGCTAAATTTCGTTTTCCTCAGGTGTGTTTTGATTCACTCAGAATTGCAGGTGTCTCAAAATAGTTTCTCCAAAATGTTGAAAAGACAAGCAAAAAGCATGTATAGTAGATTAATATCCTACACCTATCTTACCCTTTGAGCTTTTCTTTCCACCTGAGTTTTCATCCTTTCTCTTGTTCATTTCTTTAATAATGTGTGAAAACCCAAAAATGGGCAGCAGAAAAGTGCCCGAGGTGGTTCTGTGGCACCTCTGCTGTTTGATCTCCTCGCGGTCCGTCACTCATCACAACCA
This sequence comes from Haemorhous mexicanus, assembly GCF_027477595.1. NCBI lineage: Eukaryota > Metazoa > Chordata > Aves > Passeriformes > Fringillidae > Haemorhous > Haemorhous mexicanus. The sequence continues at coordinate 85,803,882 of NC_082341.1, read as the reverse complement.
CTCACGCTGCATCGCACATCTGTCCTTCTGCCCCTTCTTGTCCCAGCCTACTGTTCCTCACAATGGCAAACTGCCTTTTCCTCCCCAGACCATCTCTTCCACCTTTTCAGCTTGCTCTGGCTCCATTCCTTTCTTTCGGATGTAGTTTTGCAGCTTGACAAGGCACATGTTATTTCCCCTAGAAACACAAATTGATGAGTATGGTCTAGCACGTGTTTACACTGACTTTAGAGATTTTTGGATGTAATCCTCTCCCTCAAAAATATGGACTGTAAAGCAATATGTTATTTCTTCCTTGTTGGTTCTAGAGTGTTCCATGTAATACTGCAAACTCAGTCCTCGCCTTGCATACAGCGTTCAGAAAGTTGCTGAATGTTGCTTCTGTGCTGCACATTTATTGACTGAAACATTTGAGTTGTTGCTTTTCACACTGGTAATTTTAGAGCACAGATGCCTAGCATGTTTACTCACATACCAGGGCTCACATTTAATGAGCAAAATGTCAAGTATATTGTTATCCACCATAAAAACTGTGAAAAATATCCTTGCCATCTGCAGTGTGCCTTCTGCTTCAGCCTAAAAGACTTTTACAAGCAACTACATGAAATTAGCATTAAAGTCAATATTTATAAATGGAACCACCTCTAAAGGGCCGGATCTTCTCCCCTCCCACACCCCCTGTTCCTCTGGGATCTAATGAGCTGGAGAGGCTGGGTGCAGGAAGGGAGCTGAGTTGTGCCTGGCTCCTGGTTGCAGTCAGGCAGAATAATGTCCCTGCACTGAGGAGGAATTGGAAAGAGAAGAGTGGTACTAAATGGCATTGACAACATCCAAGGGCCAGATCCTGAGCTGGTGTCGGTTGGTGTAATGTCATTGTCCTCGCTGAAGTGACACAGCCAGAATAAATCAGCACAGTTTGGGTGACTGACACAGCACTGTGTTTGATCTGTGCTACCTGAGGATGGAGTCCATAGTAACACTCATGGAATAAAAGGTGAATAGTAGAGCTGGGATTTGATAGACTGCCATCAGAAAAGAATAATATCTTCCAAGAAAATGTTTGCCAATTCTCCACCAAGTGTGGAAAAAAATTAGCCATTTGTTCTGGCTTTCTACAATGCTGAGGAGAATGAAGACTGTCTGTTGCTGAAGTCTCTAGATTGTACTGCAAGAATAATAAAATGAACAATTACCAGTAATGGATAACTGTTCCTGAGCCTTCTCCAAGCAGCCTATATGAACTTTTAATTCTGCTCTTGCAAAACCTTTAATCCAACCATGATTAGTGTGCTGCAGAACTGAGTTCTAAGCACATTTTGAAAACGGTTGCTGTCCACAGCTGTAATCCCAACATCCATAAGCAGCTGAAATTCCAGCCAGACCTTCATGGGGCAGAGCTGATGAACCAAAGCCAGAACATGCTCCCTTAGCTGGGTGACCAAGATAACTTTTGCCATTTGTTCCAGCTGTTCTGCCAAGTCTGCCACATACCATTGGCTCCACCAAGCTCACATGAACCACAGCCTAGCACAGACATCATGAAAGCTGGTCACTCCCACAGCTGGAGGCTAATGAAACAGAGAAAGGTAGCATCATCATACAATCCACACCACCCTGCCTTTTTCTTTGTACACATGTTGAACAAGAGGATCAAGATGAAAATTGCTGTGGTGATTAGCAAACACAGCATAAATATTTATCCAGAAAATTACAGATCAAATAAATTTAAAAATTTTTATTTATGGCTGTTTAGATGCAAATATATTTCACTAACTGGACTTTAAGAAGGGCACTTACATGTTCCCTTAGAGTATTTCTAATATAATCATTGCTTGGGCAATTAGGCCACTCACTAAGCCACAAATCTTATCTTTCACACCGGTGAGTCATAAATAAGGACTGAGACACAAATAGACCAGACAGACAAATGGTGTCAGGAAGGAAATAAGATTGGCTGTGAATATATTTAGGCTGGAAATTAGAAGATGGCTGCAGAGTACCTGAGGAATGCAATTCTGATATAGTTTTCTAATTGGGAGTAACTGAGCTAAGAGAAGTAACTTAAATTGCTTTATCATTTAGCTTCACAAGCCAATGAAAGGGATTGTACACCAAGGAGAATTTCTTAAGACTGAATTTGATGATAGGAATCCTCAAGGATTCAGAGTCTCTGCCTGCCATGACTACCTGCAATTAGTGGCCTGCTTACCCAAGTTGTCCCAGCCAGTCCTGTTGTTATCAGTAGTCCTTAGGACTCATACACAGCAGGAACAGATTGGACAGATACAGCAATGCCAGTGTCGTCATAGAGTCAAGGTTCTGTGCAATGCAGACTCTGGTGTTCACACTGTGAGTGTGTGAAGCTGCGTTGCTGTGGCTGTTGCAAAACCCTCCTGCCAGAGAAACTGAGAACACCTTGACTTCCTATGATTGTATTCAAAGGCAAGTTCAGTTATGGGTATTCTGTGATGGGGTGCACATAGTAAAATGGAGATCAGCTAATAGCTCTATTAGCTAATTAAATGTTTTTCAATGTTAGACCAGTGCAATGACTTTCTGTCATAGAACCAGAGTTCCTAGGAACTCTTGTAATACAAATAATGTAATTTACGATGTTGGCTTACATTTACTGGCCTCTTTATTTCTCAAGGAGAAAGGGAGAGTGGGATTTTTGCTCTTCATAGAAGACAATTTACTTATTTCCTTGATGTAAATAATGCTGAATATGCTGATGCAGTGTCTTACACAGGCTGGCAGGATGTCTGCATATGAATGCTATCTGCTAAATGAAGGGTCCCATGTCTGTCACAGCATGGATTTAACTGTGCCTCCCAGTTCCACATCAGCTCTGTTCTGTACCATCAGACTTGTCTTTTAATGTGATCCTTGCTTTGCTGTGACACCTTATGACTTAAAAATATTTTTCTTTTAGTCAATCTCTAGAGCATGGATACACATTCCATAACACATTGCCCACATCAAGTATTTTTACCTTTTGTGTCCAGGGTACAGTCTTCTCTTTCTTGTTCCCTTTCCTGCATGCCCTTTGGTCTCTGTCCTATCATATGACACAGGCACTAGTGTTTCCCAGAGATATTCATGCTCAGTTAGGCAGCAGGAATTCACATGACATGATGATGAAATTATATAGCAACGTATAATTCTCGTGTGATACTGGGCACCTGCATCTTGCTATAGTGAGGGCCACGTTCCCCAGTGCACCTGAATGACAGGTGCTTTCCGCTGCAGATATAAGAACTGTCGGACCACAAGACTCAGTACTGTTATTTTACAGAATCACAGAATCAGTCAAGTTGGAAAAGACCTCTGAGATCATCAAGTCCAACCTATGACCTAACCATGTCAACTAGACCATGGCACCAAATGCCTCAACCAGCCTTTCCTTAAATACCTCCAGAGACAGTGACTCCACCAACTCCCAGAGCAGCTCCTTCCAATGTCAGTCACCCTTGCTATAGAAAAATTCCTCCTAATGTCCAACCAAACCTTAGGGTCAGTTACTGCTTGCTTTCTGAAAACTTACCATCAGGTAGTGCTTCACTGTCCTAGAGAAATACTTCTATTTCTTGTGTTTCTTAACACTTAGTCTGTCCACACATGACAACAGAAAGGTGTCCTACCTCATTGCCTCAATGTATGGGAAGGTGAGAAGACAGAAAAAAAAAAAAAAAAAACCTCCACATACCTAATTTCAGTTTTCTGGAAATAAAAATTAAAATATTAGTGTGTTAACAATCAAAAGAAAAAATTACTTTTAAATATACAGCATGTGCTGGAGAATTTAGAGATGAAGAAATCAAGCCTGACTCCAACTTGCACCTTGACCTCACTGGGACCAGAACTGGACCCTAGTTTATAATACAGCCTGTTTTCTCAAAAAGTAGCCTGACAGGGTGTGTCAGCACTGAAATACACACAGAGTAATACATTTATTAAAATCTATAAAGCAAAATATCTTTTTATAAGAGTAGTTTTCTCTTTGCAAAACTAATTTTCTGAACTGCTAATAGAAAAATGGAATTTCACTCTTCAGAAACTTGTATTTTTTGACTCCTATGTAGCGCGCCACTGGCTCAGCTTTCTTTTTCTCCTTTTCTAACTTACACCGTGAAGATCATTAAAAAGTATTTCTGTTCTGAAAGAGTCCACTTTTGAAAACCCATGAGAAATCACCCCTATTCTTCCTAGCATCTCTTCTATAGAGATTTTAGACCCAGTAAAGATCTGCTGTTGGGGTTATTCACTGTAATTTACAGCAAAGTTTTTTTCTGTGTGCCCAATGTTGTTCATGCTTGATGGTTTTGTTTTTGACCTCACTGCATATTGGAATAAGGTCTGAGAAGTATGCAAGCTTTCTCCTACTCTCAAATTAACTTATTTATGTTGCACTCCAACATTTGGGCTGAAATTCTTCCCATTTCAATATCATGACTGTATTGGTTACTAGATCAGTGTAAGAAGTAGGAAATTTTTTCTGCTCCTTCCATTTTAAAAATGCCTCTTTCATTACTCAGGTTTGCTCAGGCCAGTCTAGGGAAACATACTGATGCCTATTTATGGAGAGTTTCACCATCTCATCAGGTTCCCTGGATCCATGTGTACCTTGTGCTGCAAGGTATAACACCTAGCAGGTATTCACATTCAGAAATCCAGTTCCACTTTAAACAAGTGCTTAACTTGTCCAAGAGGTGCTTTTCGTGGGCAAGTTGTTTCAAGAGTAGCTGGATATTCCCCATGGGCTCACAGACAGAGCCTACAAAGCACAGCCCAGGACTGAGCTGCTCTGGGTCCTGGTTCAGCTGCTCACCTTCTTGTGGGGCTTGGGAAATTCTCTTTTTTGACAATGGCTTTGTCTCTGCCTCTAAATTAACTAGCATCCCTTAATTTCATGTGCATGATGTTTGAGTGCCATGCTTGTGGCAGAATGCAAGGAGTTTAGAGATGTGGATTTTCCTTCAGATGGAGAACAGAATCTCTTGGAAAACTGTGGGCATGGGAATGCTGTAAACCTGACATGCATCAGTTTCCCTATGTGCTAAAGCAGAGAAATCCCACTAACTCTGCTACCAGGGCACTATAAAATTATGTTCATTATTGTTTGGAAAAGGCATCAAGTTTCTTAGATCAATACTGCTACTGAAGTACAAAGTAATAGTACTTCTCAAGGAGGAAGAGGATTGCCTTTTGAGCTGCCATCTGCTCCTGGCCTGACTCCAGTTTCTTCCTAGTGAGTAATATGAAGGCAATTTCATTTTCACAATATGACATATGTAGCTCTAGGTCTTAAAGAGGGACGAACAATCCACCAGTCGTCTGCCTCCCACTGTAGAAGCAAATTATCTAAATTAGAGCATAGTAATTAGACAGATTCATTGATTTGCTGTAAATATCCTAGCTCTGTCGTCAGTCCATTGTGGTTCACAGAATGAAGTTTGTTTGGTTGTTTCTTAATATGACATTTTCTACATTATCTCATCCCTGAGGCATGGCTGAAATAAAGGTCTGTTCAAATGCTTGCCAAACAATATTAGGATAAGAGGATCACCAAATCTTTGGAGGGAGAAGGGAGAACCTACAAAGCAATCAATGTAAGACCAGAAATATCATCTGTCATCTTCAAACAAGGGCTGTTTGGAACAGAACCCACCCCCTTGTGGTGGGCACATGATCACAGAGGAGCCACATTGCTGCTTCAAGGGAGCCTCACTGCTGGAGCCCCAGTCCAGCTGAGGCCTTTTCACCACGCAGCAGCCTTTCTTAATCTTCACAGAGTACTTGGTGTGTGTTAAAAAGGCTCTTGGTCAAGGAGAAAGAACGGATCTTGCTTGGTGGGTGTAACTGTTCTGAAAGTCTTTTCTGCAAAGATATTCTCTGTTCCCTTTCACTGAACATTTTGAGGTCCAATTAGCATATGAGATTAGACAGATGTGCACCTTTACATGACTAAGTTTAGAAAAACAGAATAAATCATAGCTAAATATTAGGCAATCAGTGACAAGCTTCCCTGTCCCAAACTTCCAGCTAGAGGTGGTGAGATCTTCCTGAGGAGTGCCAGTGGATTCCCTCTCAGCTGCTGTAGTAGCTACTGCAAGGCTCCCTGAGCCTGTGGATGTAGAGTGCTGCTGAAGATGAATGTCTGAGCTACTCTACTACTGTGTTGTAGCACAACTTTATTTTTTTTATTTCCTGTCTGATGAAGCATCAGAGGAAAACACTCAGGGCAGTTTGACCTTTGTAACTTTAATTACATTTTTTGGTAGTGAAATGAAGAATCCTCAAAAATTTACTTCTCAAGAAAGTTTCAGATTGCACTAAGAATATATGCAGACTATTAGTATGCAACTGACAACCATGGAAAAGAAGTTCTTTGATAAGGAACAGCCATCACAGTTTTGAGAGGAGAGGAATCACAGAATCATCAAGGTTGGAATGACCCCACAAGAAATCTTTATTTTGTCAGGATAGAAACTGCAGGGCAGTCCTTCCTGTTGAAAGACTGCTCTCTTATCAAAGGATGTACATCTCTTTTTGTATATCGTATAATTCATCCTCCAAGATTTCTCTATAACAAAGACACACTAAATGCCTACTGGCCAGACATATGAAGTGCAAGTCCTATCAGTCTCCTTGGATGACTATTTTTCCAAACAGAAGGAAATAATTTAAACCAGAGAATGACTTCTTACTCCTTTAGTGGAGATGAATAAATAGACAAGACTTGTGGAAAAAATACTTTTAAATCACTGCAGACACAATTTCTATTTTAACACAAGTTCTAAATGCTCTGTTTAAGCAGCTAGCCCACTGCTTGCTATGGATGGAGCAAGGGAATCTTTTCCTGCCAGCCAATTTCTGAGAAAGTTTTGGCTTAATTGGCTAACAAGAATTAATGGGAGACTGTAACTGTATGACAAGGGATTAATTTAGATGACAATGCAGTGTACATTGGTTTTGGTTTGGTGATTTTTGGGGTAATTCTTGCATCAGGAAAGCAAAATACGACTTCCTTTGCAAATGGCAGTTTAAATACAAAAAGTCTATTTCAGACTTGAATTGAGTATTAGACACCTGCATTTTGTTCATTTAAAGTCACAGGATGGGAATGGTCTCAAAACTCCACATCATCTGCTCTGGAAAATGGCTTGAGACATGACTTGGCTGCTATGGAGCGTGGTGGTGCCTACAGCATGTGGGGAAAACCAATCTGAAACACACCTCAGCTCTGCACCCATATCCTGCAAGCCAGCAAAAGAGGTGCATTTTAATTCAGAGGTGCTGGGGCCTGCACACAGCTCAGCACACTGACTGAGGGAAGATCTGTTTTGGGTCCAATACAGCTGGATTGCTCTGCCTCCTCTCTCAGCTTAGTAATACCTACTTCTATGTAATCTGTTTTTTGTTTACACCATTTAAATGTTTCTGGTTTTCAGATGGCACTAGCTGAAGGATCCTGCTTTAGCTGTTGTGAAAATATGCTCTAAAAGCTACAGCCTGCAGGCAAGTTATGGCATTGATGATTTTCTCTTTGTCTTTATTATTATTTTAATTGCCCCTCCCTCAGGAACTAAGAAAATACTTGAGACAAAATCACAGTCACACTAAGATCTCTAAGAGTTTTGCCACTGACTGCAGTGTGGCTGGATTTCATTCTGAATCACAGTTTTTGCTGCCTTCTCTCCTTATCTGTGAATGAACACTAAATTTTGAATAAATCCTGATTTATCATGTCATAAATGAGAATATAAAGTATAGTTTGAACTGAATCTCCTCCTCTTGCAGTACAATTTTGAATTTTTCTTCTAGTGTTATTTGGAATCCTAGTTGAAAACTTATTATGCATCAGGAAAGCAGCTGACTTTGATTTGGGGAAAGTAAACACTCTTAAGGTGTCACTTTGCTTAACACCTTTGATGTCCAAAAGTGCCCATTTTCTTCATCACTTCGTTGGAACTGAGAGAATACAGCAATTTATAATTCCTAGTGTTGAATCAGTCTATGTGTTAATTGTGGAGCTAGCAGTGGGAACAGATGTGTTTTTGTAGAAGGGTGGGCTGAATGTATCTGTCTTTTTAATGTAGCTTCTGTTTGAATGATCAGTATTGCCTAAAATTCCCCTCTCCTCTATACCACCTTGTGTAACTGCTCTATTTTGTGCAGTCCAGGAAGAGCACATCTCTCTCCCTAGAGCTTAGGACTCCATCTCAAATTACAAAATGTCCCTGACTATTCAGCCTTTTGAAAAAGCTGTAAATAGAGATATAACTTACCTAGCAACAAAGAATAGATCTTCACAATGTGGTCTATGAACGCAGTGAGTTTATTCAGTTATGGTCATGCCGTAGCTTTTCTTTTTCGGTCACTAGTCTTTAGACATAGACTACAGAAAAAGTCTATTTCTATTAAGAAATATAGATTTTTTGATATTGAGAAATCCTCTTGATAACAACTGGGCAGAAGATGAAGTCTCTAAACTTCTAAAACTAATGTATTTGGTGAAGTTCTGGCTGAATCAGTTAAAAACCAGAACTGAGCAAATATTTGGTAGAAAAACATGTAAAGTTTTGAAAATCTCAGTCTTTTCAGTCTTTTGGTGAATACTGAAATTCCATTTGTATCCTTTAACTCTTACAATAGTTATATTTAATGAGTGTTTTTGCAAACTTGTTTAGTTTTTTTCTTAGTGTTTTCATTTCCCCTTTCAGCTTACAATCTCCACCATATATTGAGTGATAAAAAAAATTACAATGAAAATGAAGGGTGTAGACAGAAAGAAAGGAGAGTGTTCCCCCTGCTTCCATCTTGATGTTAAAAAGGGTTATTTTTTTTCTGCTTTTAAAAATATTTTAAGCATTTGCTTCATTTATAGTAAAAGCAACAGAAATAATTTTGAGTTGGGTTTGTTCCAGATTAGGCTTTATTAAAATTTTACTGTGTTAGAAGACTTCCTGTCTATTAAAGGTGAAAAGCTTTGTCCATGACAAAAGAAACTTATTATCATTTCAAAGGCTGGTCAGCATTCTGCCTATATACCTACCAGGCAATAATGACCAAGTTGACCCCTTTTAGGTAGCTGGATTCTTTTATCAGTGCATTCTACTAGTTCAAGATCATGCTTAATGCCGACTTTCATATAATGCTTTCATGAAAGTTCCTTTGAGAGGGAAAGCAGTGGCCAGATTCTGATCTCTCCTCTTCAGATCTTTTGCTATTGGATTTTCATTTCCTAAATCAACGTAATAGAAAAGAAAATTACGCCTGTTCTCAGTATATATATGAAATATAATAATGTTTCTAAAGAAAACTTCATATCTACTAGACAGTTTTCATTAGTCTATTTAATAAAACATGAAAATGACCTTTTTCTCTGTTGGAACTAACTGAATTGTGAGCTTAGTGTCCTTTGGCTAAGTTCCAAAATGAAAAGTCACCCTGCAGAGTTCAAGTCTTTGTGGAAAGCAAACCAAGTCCGCAGTACTTGAACTCCAACAGCCATTTATTATCAGGTATTGAGTCTTAAATGTAGTGCTAAATAGAGAGAGAGTGCCTATATTCTGCTTATATTTTGGATCTGGTTTTGAACACATGAGAAACTTGCAATAATGCAAGTTCCTGAGGAGCATAAATGGTAAAAAAGAGCTTTTCCTGGGCTTTCTGGATATCTTGAGGTAGAGAACAAAGAGAATAAAACTGATATCTGAAGCCCAATTGCACCACAGACTCTGAGCTTGGAAGCTGCAGGGCAGCAAGACCCTCTCCAGCTAGGAGGGAACTGCATGCCCCATCCTCTTCTCCCCCAGTGGCCTGGATTCCCTTGAGCACAGCTAGGGACTCTCATTAGTTCTCCCATCTTCTTCCATCATGGGTCAGAGGAATGTGTCTTCTCTAACCCAAACCTTAACCACTGCAGAAAGAAGAAGAAAACAGGGAGCTGGGACAAACTTCTCCTGGGTACAAAGTCCTGAAGGCATTAAGGCTTTTGCCAAAGCTGTTTGCCTTTACTTTTTAGACTGTCCTTGAGCAGGAATAATGTTTACATACTCAGAGTACATTATTGCCAACATTATTTCTCGTGTGCTTCTTCTTGCAGAAAATGATAATCTTTTCTTCTTAGAGAAAATATCATAATTTTAGGCTGTTATTTTCATGATACAGCATTGTGTAGGGTGTTGCCAGAGATTCACTATTTAAGACAAAAGATAAGCATGTCCTTCACTGCTACTGAAAAGATGCATTGCTACTTCTCCACTTAACCATTTTAGTGGAGCTATTTTGGATAAACAATCTTATGACAGTACAGTTTTGTCTTGAACGACACAGCTGTAGTCTAGGAAACTAAACATATCTTTCCTAGTGTTTTTATTTTTCAGATGAGTATTTTCAATATTCATGTGTATCTGTTTTTTTAACATACCACAAGATGAAAAATATTATACTAATAAGATTTGAGCAGTTGCTTATTTTTGTATGTATTAGAAAGAAATTTAAATACATACACATGCCTAATAATAATTTAATTGAACATTTTATCATTGTCAAAGGCATCTTTAGAGGAATCCATCAACTCTTCTGATTTCCACACAAGTCAATTTACTGTCTTCAAAATGTAATGGTAATGGCACTCAGTGTACACACTGTAATCCTTTAAAATAATGTACATGGCAAACGGATATGTTCTCATGCATTAATAATTTAAAAGTTAATTTTAGGTACTTAATATGATTAACTGATGGATCAGCAGTCTCATATATGAGAAACAGTGAGCACACTCAAAGGAAGAGCATACTGGAAGGCAGCCAGGTGGCTGCCTGCGTGATGCTTCAAAAATACCTGAGCTTTATCCCTCCAGTTTCCCTTCAGTGTCAGATGCAGAGCATCATGGTCATAAAGGTGGTCTGGTTTCGAGATGGAGCGTGCAAATTGCCTTAGAGGTTGAGGCAGCAGGACTTTTGGGGAAGAAGGGGATGTTTTAGAAGGTGGGAATCCCTGCAATGCAATCCTGCTGGTGGTTGGCTGGCTCTGCAGCACCAGACCAGTTATATAACTTCTCTCATTTCACTTCTCGCTTTTTGAGGACACGCTGTAACGCAGGGCTGTAAATTGATATTCTAGGGTGGAAATACTACAGATGACAAAGTATAACTGTTGCATTGCACAGCCAAGGAATGTGCCGGGGGCAAATAGCATTAAACAGAGTGTGGAAGAGGCATGTGCTGAAGTCCTTGGCCATGCCCACAGCAGTGGGTTCTGCGAAAGCAGCAACAACTGGGCACCTATTGCACAAACCCTGGTCAAACCATACAGGTACATGCACGGCTGCAAAAAAGATGGAGATTTTCTCTTCACTGGGAGGCACAGGGAGCAGACAGGCGGCAATAGGTACAAGTTGCACGAGGAGAGGTTTCACCTTGATTTTGATTCACTGAAAAAAAAAGAATTTTTACAGCTAGAACAATCACCCACAGGAAATCATCCTCAGGGGCGGGGTGGAGTCCCCACAACTGGAGGCTTTCAAGATGTGATTGGACAGGGTGACAATTTCATCCCTTTCCCATAAAAAGTTGCACCAGGTGATCTTTGGAGTTCCCTTCCAAACTGGGCCGGATCTATGTGTGCAGAAAGTTTCTGATGTAAACATATGGGACTGTGATGCCAGCCTACTGTGAGTGGGTGCCTTCTTGCCTCTGGAGTAATCTCAGGCAGAATCTGATACCACCTGCATTCACATTTTCACTAAATAGTAACCTGGGCAGGAGACAGCTTCTCCTTTGGTGAGGCACCAGCACTCTGAGGCTGGACCCACGAAATGCAAGATCAGGGTGAATACTGGCTCACAGGAAGGCAGGACAAACCAGCCCGGTGGTGGGAAGAGAGGGCTGAATGGGGCTGGGAAGTGATGGCCAAGGTCCTGATGACTGGGTGAGGACAGGACAGGACAGGACAGGACGGGCAGCAGTGGTGCTGACAGACTGAAGAGCAACGATCAGCACTGCATCAAGTGGAGATGGCCGAGGGAAGCGCGGTGCCGAGGAGAGGCCAGGAGCTGGTGGCATGAGCAGGGTGAGCAGCGAGCAGGCAGCAGAGCGGCACGTGTATCCAAGAGGCTGAGGTGACACGCTAAAGGAAACTGGAGAGATTATTTGAGGACTTTAACAGGGAGAGTGAGTGGTGAGAACACAGCGAGAACAGAGGGAGACCAGAGCATGGCTGGAAACACGGGGACCGGAGGACGGGCTGATAAGAAAAGCATTCCTTTAAATACAGTAAAGACGAGCCACGGAGGAAGAAAGAGCAAGAGCAAAGAAGATATCATGTTACATTTCAAAATATATTCAGCTCGGGCGCTCAGCCACAATACTCCCATTAGTGTACATGCATCTGCCTAGGAAGAAAAGCCCAGAGATTTCTCCCACTTCTCCTTGGGCTCAATTGCCTTTTATAGGGCTGACCACTTTCTTAAGAGAGGTGTTTTTGCGTCTAGTGAATTAAATATTCGAATCTCTCCTCACAGAGTGTGACGGCTCTTGTTGGAAGTCAATACGTTTTAAACCAGTAGCTCTTAGGGAAACGTGCAGATTTGCTTCCCTTAAAAGAACTTTTCCACAGTCCGGGTTATTTGCAAGCTACTTGCAAATCGGATGGCTCGGAGCTACCATGGTGAATTAGCAAAGGTCCCAGTGCACAGAAGTTCGCAGCAGCAGTCTGTAGGAGTGCTAGTGGCAGCCTGAAGATGCCGGGAGGGCAGGGCGCTTTCCAGCACGGAGGAGCTCAGAAGAGCCCACCGTACTGCCGGCACACGCCGGGAGCCTGCTCTGTGCTGTCTGGAGCGCAGGAAGGGGAGCTGGGGCACTTGCCCGGAGCATTTTTGCGGGGAAAAATGTGAGAACAGGACAGGACCGACGAGGTTAAAGAAAAAGTCCAAACACAAATGCCTAGCGTGTGCAGATGCTCTGTTGGTTTTATTTTAAAGACAAAACAGCCCTTCTCAAGAAAAGCACGCGCCGGTGCTACCTGCGGGTGAGCTTTTGTTAGAGGGCAGGAGACCCGCCACAGCCCCACGATGTGCCGCCCCCAGCGCCGCTCGCCCCGGGACGGAGGAGGGCGGGCAGGGGCGCCGCCGCCACACCGCCCGCGGCCGCGGGGGCTCCCGGCCGCCCCCTGCCCTCGGCGGGGCGCGGGCCGGGGCTGCGGCTGCGTGCGGCGGGGGCGGGAGCGGGGCGGGGCCCGCCGGGAGTCAGCTGGGCGCGAGGGGAGAACGCGGCGGCGGCGGGCGCCGTTAGCACCGGAGCCGGCGGCGGCAGCAGCGCGGACAGGCAGGCAGAAGTTTTCTCCGCAGATCCCTCCCGCAGCCCGGGGACGCCTTGCGGAGGCGCGAACGTCCCTGTTCGCGTTGGGTGTGTTTTGCTCTTTTTTTTTTTCCCTTTTTTTTTTTTTTTTACTTAATTACCTTTTTTTTTTAACTGTATGTTTTTTAATTTTTTTTTTCAGTTTTAATTTTTTTCTTTTGTTACTGTTGGTTTTGAGGCGCGTGGTTCCGAGAGCTCGCTCTCCCCCGCCCGCGTCCCTCTCCACCGCGCCGCCCGGAGGATCCCCCTCCCCGCCCGCGCTCCTGTCCCCGCCACCGCCGCGCACGACCCTTCCCCCGACCCCCTGCGCCCGCCCCGAACTTGGCGGGTGCGCGGCGCCCGGCGGGGACGGCGCGGCCGCCTGCCCGCCCAGCAGGTAAGGGGCCGGGGGGCGGCGCGGGGCGCGCAGGGGGGCGGCGGCTGCTGCCCCTGGGGAGCCGCAGCGGGGTGAGGCCGGGCCGGGGTGGGTGAGGGCTCGCCGGCTTCTCTGTAGCGGAGGCCGGTGGGAGGAGGAGGAGGAGAGCAAACTTCCTTTTCCTGGGGCCGCCGGCGAGCCCCCCCCCCTCCCTCCCCACAGTGCCCGCGGGGAGCGCCCCCCGCCCGGCGCGGAGCCCCCGGGGTCGGACGGGGTTCGGCCGGCGGCCGCGGGGCTCGGGGGATCGGCCCTTTTTCCCGTCTCGGGGCTTCCTTGCCGCGTTTTGTTCGCTCGCCTGCTGCGCGCCTCGCCCCGGCGGTGCCGGGAGCCGGGCTTTCCCGTCGCCCCGTGCTGGAGGAGAGCGAAGACCTGCCCCGCCAACTGCTGGTGGTGCTGCTGCCGCCGAAACTCCCCGATATTCCCCCCGCTCCGTTTAGGGTTTGCGGGCGGGCTGGCGGATGGGCAGTTCGCAGAAATGCCACCCCGGGGTGCTGCCACCTTCCTGCTCGTCCGCGGCGGGGATGTGCGGCGGCAGCCGGGCGGCCGTATGCTCGCCGGAGAGCCCCCGGCCGTGCCCACAGCCCCTCGCTAGCCCGGGAGACCCTCCCCGGGGGGCGGTGCGGAGCTTCTCCTGCCCCAGCTCCCCGCCGGGGAGAGGCGGGTACGCATGGCTCTCATTGTATAACCCTGGTACTGCAAGCCGGGGCTGAAACTGTGGCATCTTTATAAGAACAGTTTGCTGTTAATTGGTTTGGCAGATGAACTCCTGCACAATCCTCTTGCCCGCTTCTGTTGCTCGAGTGCCAGCGCCCCCTCCCACCCCTTTCTCCCTTTTCCCCGCTTTCCTTTGAAGCGTCGCATAACTCTGTATTGCCAGCAGGATGGAAAGTGCTGATTCAGCAGCCGGGAGCCCCACTCCATCTGAAGTGGTGGTCTGCCTGAAATGCTCCCATTTGTTGAAATGGGAACATGTGTTGCTGGTATGTCAAAGCAGCATTGATCAGGTTTTCTAAAACAGACCCAAAGAATGTGCTTTGCTTTTCTCTTCACCAAGGCAGAATGAATTTGGGGTTGGGGCAAAGCAGGAGGGGGCAGGATGCAAGGGATGTGGGCATCTGCCCCCTTCAGTTAACGATTCGAGGGGGCAGTTGAAATTGTTTTGCCTCTTAAAGGTGCTTATGTGTTTTAATGGAGATGTTGTGGTATGTGTAGCAAGGATGCATTAACACTCTAGCTCCATCTATTCCTGAGTTCTGAGGCTAGTAGTTGTATTTACAGCTCTCGAAAGGGTACAGAGAAGGGCAACAAGGCTAATCCTAGGATTAAAAGGAGTGAGTTATGGGGACAGGTTAAAAAAAAATCACCACAAACACATGAAGATTAGAAAACCTGCTTGGAAAAGGGAGAATATGCCTGAAACTTTAGATGTGAGCTCTGGCTGTGCTTCATGATGCTTTTGGGGCTGAAGCAGGGTGCGAGAGCTAAGCAGGATGCTCTTCCCATGCTGTTAGTCTTCTTCCAGGCTTAAGCTCTCAGAGCAGCGTAAGAAGGAGAGCTGTTCCAGAGCTGTATTCCTCTGGCTACCTTTGTACAGGTATATGTTAATATCAGAGCTGCTTGGGTTTTCTTTCTCTAACACTGAACTCTTTTTTAAGATTCAGTGCAGTGTAGAGCAAACAGCAGAGCCTGAAGAGTACTGTTTGGTAGCCTTCCTGCAAGCAGTAATCCAGCAGAGCAGCAGACCCTGACACTTGCCTCTGGTGCTCATTATACCATGTTCTGGTCTGATTTATTTTCTTCACTCGGACGTTATTTGTTCTTAAGTAGGTCTTGTTTGCCCTGGCTACATATTAAAGATCTTGTGGTACTTCCATGGTTTTCCTTGGTTTTGTTAATCAAACTATCCCTTCTCTTAGCGCTTTTTTTTTGAGTTGGCTTTTATCCTCACATACGGCCACACCTGGGTTTCAGAAGTGTGTTCCTGTGTTTTTTAATGCGTAGTCCAAAAGCTCTGCCTAAATGCAAAATGGATTTCTGCATCACAGTTCTGCTGAAGTGTGTAGTGTGCACTCTGTGAATAAAACAAGTGTTTGCAGCCCTCTGCCTTGCAAGTGCTTAAATGACTCTACAAGAATTGTTACGAAGGTTTTTTAGAAATCTTTGGTCATGTTCTCATCTGTGCTTGGGATGTAAATGGGCAAAAAGTATCTGGACCTTTCTGGCAAAGGTATCCTTCCAAGGCAGGGAGTTCCCAGCTGCCAGAGGAGAGGCATAGCTGGGTCATGCACCGCTTCTGCCTGCAGCACCAGAGTGTTGCACTGGGAATTTGTTTTCTGACAGCCCCAAAAAAGCAGATGTCCCTCTAGACTATGAGCCAGCATCAGCTTCTTGTGGTGCAGGTAGCAGTGGCAGCAGCCAAACTGAGGGTCTCCTGGGTGGTGTCACTCTGGGTGGGACCCTACTGTTTCTCCCTTTTGCTGTGCCTCTCTGCATGTGGTTGTGGAGGTGGTGGTGCTAAATGAGGCCAAATTTCTAGGTATAACTTCTGCCTAGACCAGCTCAGCTCTGTCTTAGGAAGTGTGTGTATACGTTTGTGTGTGAAATGCAGTCAGGTGCTTCTTCAGACCACTGAAATGTGGGGTGGGGAAATAGGTGGAGGGGTGCCTTTTGATGTCCAGTGCATTTGTATGCATTTTTAGGATGCATTTAAGTATTTGCTCAATTAAAAATTTCACTGGTTGCAGCAAACACTGTGGTGAACCCCCTTACTATTTTCTGCTGGCCTTTTTATTCTAAATCTGAGTGGACTTTATTACTGGGGTCAGGGGAAAAGCTTCTCTTCACTTTTTGCTAACATTTCTGTCCAAACTAAGACTAAGGAAGCCTGCTTTTCTTTGGATTTATCTCAGTTATGAGAGTATTGATGCCAGTTCACAGTGCAGTGTTTCTTAAGTGTGCCCACCTGGCCCAGTGTTTTCATAAACAAGGAAGATAACTCTTGAGACCTCTGCCTCTGTCAGGCTTGCATGCAGCTTGCCAACTGGCTTGGCTACAGTGTGATTGCATAAGCCTCCTTCTGTAGGAAAGCAGGCTAAGAAGTTAGGATTGTTTTTCTTGGAAACTGGACCTGCTCCTGGCTATGTCCAAAATACACCAGTTGCAACTCTTTACCCAGGGAAATCTAGGAATGGAGATCCTTTACCAAAAAGTTGAAACCCCACAGTCATTTTTAGGAATTAAAAGGGATGAGGTTGCCAAGGAATCCCTTTATTAGCATTGAGCTTTATTTACAGGTTTGCTATCTTTACGCTGCCTGCTGGTCAGGAGAGCATGTTGCAATCTAAACTTGGATGTGGCAAAATTGTCTTGATTCCCATTGCTTTTTCTCCCAAACCAGTGGTTGTTTTGAAACATATTATTATGAAGTAAACAGATGCCACCTCACTGACTTCTCTTTCTTTATTCATGTTGAACTGTGCACTTCTGAACTAGTCCCGTGCCAGGTCTTTGCTATTCTCATGCCATCTGTTGAATTGGATAGCAGTTCTCCCTTTAGCTCAATATGGCTCCTCTGTCACATCGGGAATGTGGAGAGCACTATCCCAGAGAGCCAGATTCCGCCATGAGAACATCATTAAAGAAAACTGTTCATCAGTGCAAGGCATCCTGTCTACAGACCGTCTCTTAACATCTTCAGTGATGAAACAACTAGAATAGCCTGACTTTATAAGATTTGGTTGGATATATTTGACATTCCCTTTACTTATATGCTTTATTCCCCTGGATACCATCTTTTCAGCAGGTTTGTGTGCAGAGAGACAGACATCCGCTATGTTTTTCGTACATTCATCTGAAAATGGTGGTTATGGTTTCTAGCAGCTTTTGGACTTCAAATGTCCATAAGAGCACTGAATATCAGTGCCAAGGCATCCTGAAACTTTGTAATAAAGAGATGTTCATATTCACACTAATGTGCATCCATTGACTGAAAACTTCCTTCCCTCTTTGCCTTCCTAGGATCTTCCATAAGTTATAGATCAGTTCACACAGAGCATATGGACATGGCTCTCAAGCCTGAAGGCATTACAAGTTCATCCTCTGCTTTAGAGTAGTGCCCTTGTGAACAGTTCTGTCTTTCCTGGTCTCTGTAACAGAAAAGACCAGGGACTTCTGTTTAATGGTGAGGAGTCACTCACAAAAATATGAGATTATGAGCACTGGGTGAGTCACTTTCCCTTAGAAGGTGGCAGCAGCTTTATGGCTGCTGCTTGGGTTTTTACAGGCAAGCAGCCTGTAGTGGCACTGACCAGAGACTCAGGTGTGGATTGAACAAAATATAGTCAGGATGAAGAACTATGGTTTCTTCAAAGCCCAGTACTAATGCTCATTTACAAGTCAAGAGAGCTTTTAATGAAACCTGCTAATTGCATCCTAATTAGTTAACCCATAGGGAATGCAGATTGCCACTCCTGAATGGTTACAGTAAAAGCTGTCACGAAGATCAGTTGTTTTAAAGTGGATGATCTTTAGCAGAGTAGGACACCTTCTTCCATATCATGGATAATACAACATATAACTACTGCTGTAAATTAGTGGGAGGGACCTTCTTCCTGAATCCTTTCAGAAATGGTTGGTAAGTCATTATATCCGTGGGTATCAAATGATAACTTTGGAGTGAGTAAAATGGTAGAGGAAAATGTGTAGTGCTCTGACATATGAAGTAAAATTACAGTTTATATCAAGCTTGTAGATTGCCAATATAGATTTGGAATAATCTAGGCACATGGCATGAAAGTCTACCTCATTAATACTGAGAGAGGTGAAATGTGTCTCTTCTGGAATTCTGCAGCTTTCAAGACTGCTGTCTTTGAGATTATGCTGTTTCAGGTATGATGGGATAAAGGCATATTTGCTAGAATGGTTTGACCTCTTCTTGGAGAAAGGATCAGCAATGAGAAATTCCCCCTTTAAGGCATGAAAGTGAGAACTGGGGAGAGGGTGAGGAGGGGTTCAAAGTCTTGATTATATTATACTGTGTATTTCTGAAAAGAGCTTTGGGACAATGGTTGATAGTCACGGTCCTTTGCAGAGGTGATGAGTGCCCTGGGAGCACCTCGGCCATCTCTGCATTCTCTTCTTGTGGGCAGATGCTGTAGAATATCTGAGAAAGAAACACAGTGCCCTGTTTCTGTTGTCTTCTTTTGTTGGACTCCAGGGGAAGACTACAAGAGCTTTTCCCATTATCTTACCCTCCTGCTGTTGAGCTGTCATCCTTAGGCCAACAGCAACAAGTTGAGCAGCTATGTTGATCTTAATGCCCTACAATTGTGTTAATGGCTGCAATATTAACCATTGGACAGTTTTGTTGCTCTAGCTGTAATATTCAATTTATTTCTTAGCAAGTCTGTTTCAGCATTTTGGAGGCCAAATCCAAGGACCATGGGGACATTCCAAAAAAGACTGTTTTGCACAGACAGGGATGAATGGGGTAATTGTAAACATATGTTTGGTTAAACCACTAGCAAACCAACCTCTCATTCTTCCCAGCCTCCATCAATGCCAGCTTCTACTAGCTCATAACAGGACAAAAATAGGAAATGACTTTCCTGGCAGACAAACCATAGAGGAAATACCATACCATCCTGTTGGAATAAACCTATAGCCCAGTGGGAAGGAGCTCTCCTGCTGAGCAGCAGTGGGGACTTCTGCATTTGTTCACACAGTAAACATCAGAGCATGGTCCCTTCACGCTCTTGCTGCAGAATTTGTGTCAGCAGAGAAATCTGAGAAACTGAGTGTCTGCATCCAGGCTGAGCCTGTGGTTGCTGAAGGCAGCTAAGTAAGGGTGGATAATACTCCACGAGACCAGTATCATTCTTCCATTATGCATCCCTGGTGAGAAAATCAATAAGCAGGGAGAATCTGTAAGTCTATACAGTCTTTTCATGGTGGAGATTAGCACTTGATGAACACTTAGAGACTTCTTTTAGTGCCCAGCATCTGAATTCTACCTTTTGATGACTTGATCCAGTGGCTGCAGCTCTGTCCAAACTCATGTTGTTGGTTTGAAGCATAGACTAAGTTTTCAGAAGTTGCTTTTATACTTTGCTTACCTTTATTTCTACCTCATGTTCAGGTATTAATTTAAGTTTTGAAACTGTGAGGAAATGTCATCCAGATCTCTTTCACTGCTGATGTTGCTGTTAGTGAACTCTCTGTGGTTCTGTGATTCTGATTTGACACTTAAACATATTTTTGGTGAGGGAGTTGCAACTGAGCTTTGTGTCTGTGCATGGTTCATGTATTTGTAGATGTCAAAACTAACTGGCAGCAAGGATGTGAATCCTTTACTAGAGAAAAAACTGCTAGGAAAATTTTCCCAGATACTGACTTATTGGAGCATGGTAGGACTAGGTAGTTGTATAATAGAAAGGATCAGAGCAGAAGTTTTCAAGACTGAAGTAAAAATGGGGTGGTGGGTTTTTTTTTTCTCCCTGCTTTCTTCTTTCCTTCTTTTCCGTAATGTTCATGTCTGCCAAACTACTAGGTACGGATTCAGATAGGAGAACGTTCTCTCTCCTTAAATGGGAATTGAGAGAGGGGGTGAGAAGGACTGGGGGAAGGTAAAATCTGTAGGTTGGTCTTGCTTAGTGTACTGCTAAAGCTCTGAGCATCCTTGGAAAGGAATGAGGAGCTTTTATTATATCAAAGCACAAGTGTGGAATTAAACTTCAAGGAGTTGGAAAAGCTAAAAATTCAGAAGGCTTTGGCACAAGACAAAAATATCACAAGCTTTCTTAAATGGCCTGCTTTCCCTTCTGGCTCAAATGTATTAAAGTCCATTTAGGAGAATGTTAAGGGAGAAATATGTATTGCAAGACCATCGATTATTTCTGAATTAATGTCTTGTGGGGGATCATTCTTCATTCTAATAGCTGGTCGTGCTGACATCACCCGAGATGTCAGGGGATTATGTCAGAATTCAGGCCTTGATATTGTGCAGAACAATGGCTCAAGTGCTGGCAGATGCTTCCTTGGTGGGTCAGGTTGCTTTTGTTTATCCTGTCCATCTCTGACTGTGATGTTCCAGTTACTGTACATGGTCACAGCAAGAGATGCAATAAACAGTTTCCAAGAGAAGCTAATCTGTGCAGTATGATTGTGAGGACAAAGTACTTCTTGCCTCTGCATCTTATGCTAGAGGCAGATTTGCCATCATCTAGATGCACAATGCATGCATTTTTAATGCTTTATGAAAAAGCTCACCAGCTGTAACATTGTTTTCTTTTGCTTTGTTCTGTTGTTTGTTGTATTGTGTTTGTCATTCCAGGAATTCTGAACTGAAGTCAAAAAGTTGAGTCCAAAAGAGGGTGGGTTTGGTGGTAGAGGTTTTTTTCCCCCCCGTTCTTTCGGCTGGTTTGTTGTTTTGCCTTTTTCCACTCCCTGGGTTTTGGGCACCTAGCTTTAAGTTTTAAATTATTATAATGAAGGCCCTTGTGGTTTAACCTGTCATGCAGCTAAACACCATCGAGTTGTTCACTCACTTTATCCCCACATCAGTGGGATGGGGAAGAGAATTGGAAAGAAGGCAAAACTCCTGGGTTGAGATAAAGACAGTGTATGAGAACTGAAAAGAAAGGTAAAATAGTAACAACTGAAGAATGGTATAAAAACAAGTGATGATTAGTGTAATTGTTCACCACCTGCTGGTTGATGCCCACCCAGTCTCCAAGCAGTAGGCCACTGCCTCTCCCCTGTTTTTTTTTTCAGCATGATGCCA
Organism: Haemorhous mexicanus; assembly: GCF_027477595.1. Lineage (NCBI taxonomy): Eukaryota > Metazoa > Chordata > Aves > Passeriformes > Fringillidae > Haemorhous > Haemorhous mexicanus. Next base: position 85,782,323 of record NC_082341.1, on the reverse strand, counting down.
TGAAGTATGGGAATATTTCTTTGGCCAGTTGGTCAGCTGTCCTGGCTGTATCCCTTCCCAGCCTATTGTTCACCCCAAGCCTCCTCACTGGTGGGGTGAGAAACTGAACAGCTCTTGACTTGGTGTGAGCACTACTCAACAATGACTACAACATCAGTGTGTTATGAGTGTTATTCTCATCCTAAATCTGAAACACAGCTCTGTACCAGCTTCTAGAAAGAAAATAATCCTACCCCAGCTGAAACCAGGACAGCCGTGTGAGGGGAAAGAAATTGAAATAGCCCTTTATGATGCTCTAAAAATGAGTAGACTGGAATGTCACAGTCCATGTGTGATTTTCATGAACTGATTATTTTGATATGCTTTACTGGTAGGCTGTTATAACATTACATGTAGTCATCGCATTTAGCAGTTGAAAAGTTTTTGAATAGGCATTGTGATTATTTTCCAAAAGGCTTCAAGAGAATTGAGCAGCAAGACTATGAGATGAGCTGTAGGAGTGGAGAGCAAATGCTGTTTGAGTTGCTGACATCTCTAATGTGTACTCAGACTCATTTCACATTCGGCGTGCATTTTTTTGTTCTAGACTTGATGCTAATAAAGGTCAGGAAAAATCTCTGTGGAGTTCCTTGCTAGCAAAGGTGGATTGCACTCTTAACACATGGAAAGTCAGAGGAGCAAAGGCTGTTGCAGCTGATGCAGTTTAGGTGTGTGGTAACACTTGTAATGCCCGGTTGAGTTGTTGGATAATTTTCTTCCCCATTGTGCTTTGAAAAGCAGTTTTGATACAGCCTTCTGTAGGAGAATGGCATTGCAAGTTGTCTTGCTAGTCTAAGCCTTAGGTAATTTTGGTAAATGTGTAATTGATCTTCATTTACTTGGAAATTATTCCACTTCTCTTCCCAAGAGCAGGAGAAGTTCTCACAGGTGTTTGGAAAATGGATGATTTTGAAAAATTCAGTGAAAGAGTCCTGTGCTGTAACAGCCTGACTTTGTTTTTCTTGTATTCATCTCTGAGAACTTCTTGGGTCCTTCATGTCCAACAGTCCAGCTCTTCCTTAGCAAGATTTATTCCCCAGGGGGTCTCATTTAAAATTCACATGGGCTAAGGTGATGTATCTGTGGATGATGTGAAGTTGTCTTTCAGGTCAATTTGACAGTGCTTGGAAGAGTTTCAGGACGACAGCACATGTGCAGCTAGCTGTCAGAGAGGCAGGTCACTTTTATCTCTTTGAGTATTTAAATAATAATTTTTTAATGTGTGTGAAAGCTCTACAATTTGAAGAGGTGCAAAAACCTTTCCCTGGGAAGAGAGGCACATTTTCATTTCTCAGAGGACGTGGGCTATGCTAAGAGCTGACTGCTACCAAAAGCTGACAATGTTTTGTTGGAGTGTTTGGGTGTCTTCCCATGGGCCAGCTTGGTGGTTCACTATGCGTGAGCATGGCTGACTAACTGAGTAGGAAAGCTATCCTGTGTACTTGTTTTTCTGGGATTGGCTTTCTTCTGGGTTAAAGGATGGGATCAGTTCTTGGAAGCATGTGGAGGGGCAGCTGAGGTGAGGTACTCTTCCAGGGAAAGGAAGAGAAATGAGAAAGAGGAGAATAGATCCCATCTCTTTTCAGTGGCAGCAAACTGCTGGGCCAGCTTGGCAACCCATCAACCTTTTTGGGTTTTTTTTCTTTGTGAATTTCAACAAATCTTATGGAGCTACACAAGAAAACAAGCTAAAGACTAAACCTGGCTTTGTAGAGGGTCTCCAGAGCCTGCCAGTATTTGCAAGGTTTACGTGTTGAAGGGAGTTTTCTGCAATATGTGGGGTTAACCTGTTTGATCTCTTTGCTGCCCTGGAATGTGGATCAAATAGATGTTGTGTTTATTCATGTCTTTTTAATTTTACTTCTTTTTCTAATCAAATGGACCTGTGGTGGTGCTGGGTTGTTTTCTTAAACTGAATATGAAATGTGTCAGTGCTAGGTGGGGTTTTTTATTGAGCAACTCAGCCGTAACAAAAATGTTACTCTTGCTCTTGTACATTTAAAGAAGATAAAAATAGCACCTTCACAGTTTCAGGAGATTATGTAAGGTATGTGTAGCTGTATCTTATAATATGATCGTCATGAAACACAGCAACTGAGGAAGTAACTGGTAATAAATCCATCATTATTCATATTATGAAAAATAGTAAGCATGCAAGCTGTTCAAACACCAGAGATTTGGTTGACTTGCTCTGAAACGTAGTGGTAAAACATATTTGTTTCAGACCAGTTACCAGCTGAAATGCTTTGGTTTTTTTTTTTTTTTTCCCCTGGAATGTCTCATCTGTTCCCAGTCTCAGAATCCCAGAATTGCCTGTGAGCTGGTTCTGCTCTGATCAGGAAGGGTTTCTGTAGCCAAAGTCAAATAAAGGCATTTGAGGTGACTGCTCTGGTATCTCCTGGGAAATGGCCTTGGTGGCTGTGGGGCAGATGTTGCCCTTGAACACCTGGGACTCTTGAGGGGCTGCCTTGGAGCTGCAGTTTCTCAGCCATGCTAAAGCTTGTCTGCTTTAGCCTGAAAAAATCCCAACCAAACAACAACTCTGCAGACCGAAAACTGAGTTCTTCTGTAATTTCAGTTATTATTCTTGTCTGTGGTAAATGTGGAATGATTTTGGGGGCAAGGTGACATGTCATGGATTTTCTTCATTTTACCAAACAGTATTTGGGAAGACTTGGAGTTCAGGTTCTTGGGTTCAGGATTGCACAGCAGTGACCAGGATTTCTCTTCTTAAACATTTTTGGTTAATTTTTCTCATAACTTTAGCACAAAAATGATTGAGTTTTGACTGGCTCAGTCCTTCTGGCTGGATACCAGTTCCATTGTGTGTGGACTCTTGGATGGATGGAAGAAGAGATCTTTTCTCAGCCTTTGTTACAGGGACTTGCCTCCATCTAGAAACAGTTTCTGTCTTTTGCAAGGTCATTTGGAGAGTGACAAAATGTGTAATAAATGTTCTCCCCATACCCTGTGTTTTACTTTCAGCACTCTTCAGTTGTTGACTGAAGTTCAGGTTTTATAGCAGATGCTACTTATGATGCTTCAGTTGCTTGTCATAGCTGTGTCAGGTTTTGGGGCTCTTGAGGTGAAGGAAGTAATGAATGAGCAGTAATTTCATGGGCACACTAATGTGGTTGTGTACAAATAGCAAGTTTCTTCTTCTTTTTGGGATATCTGGCCAGCTTGTATGCTTGCCTTCAGCCATGTCATATCTTTACTGACTTTGGCAGTGGTTCAGAGAAGATTCATCCAGCCAGAGAAGCATTCATGGGACAAGTACTTTTTAAAATTAATTGTTTTATTTATTTTTCTAAAGTGTGTGGGGACTGAAGCTTTCTTCCTGTGTGCAACTGTGGCTTGTCTAAAGTCAATGTTTGACTACAGACCAAGTGGTGTGGTCAGAGTGAATTTTTTGCCTAAACCTATGTTAGAGCCATAAATTGTTGCATTGTGTGGATAATGATGCTTTCATCCAGTACTTGGTCTTAGTTACCTCTTCTTGCCAGTATCCTCTAATTCTGCAGTTGTGACTGTGAAACCAAGCAAGGAAGTGTGTGCTTTTTGTGAGGAGCTCGAGAGCTCTTTAAATCCTGACTTAGTGTCTTGAAAACCTGGAGGTTTCCAAAGTGGAATGTATATGTATGCTGGATATATTGCTATATTATACAGCCCTTTTATGGTGTCTGAGGGAGGTGTATCTCCTCTGCAGTTCAATGCATGCTGCATCCAACACTTCTTTGGAATCCCTGGGACCTTAGGATGAAGCCTTTCAGCTATGTGGTGTATGCAGGGCTGGTTTGTGTTGAAGTTCTGAATGGGGCTGGGGGGCTGCTGGGCTTAGTGGTAGTGTGGGAGCTTTGTAGGGCTGTGGCTGTGCGTGGGGCTGAGAGGCTTGGGGGAGGGACTTAACCTTCAGGTTAAGTCTTCCTAGAGTCTTCTGGGATCCTTTTAAATGCAGTGCTGTAATGGGGTGATGCAGGATGCCTGACACCTTAGCCATGTCAAAGGAGGTCCGTAGAAAATCAAGGGACTGAAAGGCTTTATTAAAAGTGATTTTCACCTGAGATGTGCTGTCTCTGAAATCCATTAGCAGTTTAAAATTAACCAACTATTCTAGGTAGCTTAAATGAATTTTAATGAATTTCTGCCACTTTTATAAGAAGTCTCTATTTACAACCTTGTTGGTTTAAGTGCAGCCTGGATTACAAGTGTTTTATTTTGTCAATGGAGATGATTTCATAGCATGGCAGTAATCTTCCTAAAGGTTTGCCTGGTCTGTGGAGAACTAATGGGATTTGTATAAAGCAAAGCAGAGCAATCTGAAGTAGCTGTATTCTAAAACTGACCTGACCTATAAAGCTTTGAATTTTCATATCCTCTTCCACTGGGAAACACCATAAAGTCTGCTCTTTTGCATCCTGTAAGAATTGAGCCATCCCATTATTAGGGAGGAAAAACTGAATACAGGCAAAAGATCTAAAATTTATCTAAGAGTATAAATGAAGGCCAACTAAAAATGGCTGGATTTTTATTTTTTACTGTGATAGCTTCTGATATATTTCTTTTTCAGTATGTATTTCAGACTGGTTTTGGGCATTAGATTAGCAGTTTCTAAGTGACCTCTCTGCTCATATGTGTGTTTTGTAGCATTGGGAAGGGAGAGGGGAAGCTGCTTTAAAGGGGCCATGCTGAGAACCTAGAAGAGAAGGCACTAAGAAGGGCAATATTGATACAGCTCAGCTTTTTCATCCCCTTGATTTTTTGGAGTTTTTCCCCTCCTCGTAGTGCACCCATTTCTCAGCAGTGTAGGATGAGAAGGAATCAAATTGACTTCCATCATCACGTGTGGCTTTCTAGTGTGATGTAGAGAAAAGGCAAAGTAGGCTGCACCCCCACCCTTCTCTGGTGAAGATGATGTGATGGGTGGGGGAATGTCTTAACTCACAGCAGGGCTAAATCATGGCTCTGAAAATCATTACTGATATGATTATCTCTTTGGAGTAATGCTAACATTTTCTTGGAGCTGCTGTGAGGCATCTGTATGAGAAAAGCCTGCAGTTTTGGTGGATGTTTTGCCTGTGTGATGGTTTTATCACTCTGTGTTTGCTCCCACGTCCCAGCTCATGGAAGTTAAATTCTCTCAGAGATGATGGCTTCTCCAAAGGAGGAAGTGTTATGAAAAAAATGGGGAGAGAAGGAGTATTTATATCACAGTGCATAGTAAACATCCCACTTGTGATACAGGTAGCTAAGTTGTGTCTAAAGCTTCACCTGGCTTTGGTCCTGGTCTAAACCACAAGTGTTACTTTGGAGTGGATGTTTATGTGCCATGTCCTGTGGCATGGTGGCCATTTGGACAGTCAGGGATTCCAGAGATAACCACCTGAGCAAAATGCTTCTGCTGAATGCAAACAATGGCACAGTTGAACTCCATGAAATGGCAATGTGTGCTTACCTTTCTTGACTTCATGTGTCTACACCTATGGATTTTATTCTTTAAAACCATTTTATTTTTCCTTCTTTGATTTTCCAGCCCTGTTAGTATTTAGGAGTGACTGCTGCTTTGCCTTTGGGGACTGTAAGCCTCATGGTCCAAGATCCCAGTATCTGCTGTTGTAGATCTGCAAAGTGGAGAGCACAGGGTCATTCCTGATAGAGAGGGATGGGCACTGCCACTAATCCTGTAAATCCACTGTGGGTCCCTCCCATGCACAGAAACCTGATCTTAACTCCTGCATCTTAACATCTACATCTCCTTCCTTTGGTGTGATATTTACATATAATTTCTACTTCTTTAAACAAGAGGGAGTTGGCTCTAGTCAGATTTGAGGAAAGCTGCATGAGCTAGCCTTATGAATATTTATCTTTGCATCAGCATCTTACTCAGGGATACTCGAGAAAAGATGACAAATGACTGTCTATTTGACATACACAATATAAAGCAAATGCAATTTCAAAGCCTCCCTTAAGCCTCTGTGGCATGCTTGAATATCTTCCAGTTGCACGGTTAAAGGCTGAAATAATTCTTGTACCCTGGATTTTTGAGATTTGTGAAATGCCTATCTCCGGCTACTTCCATTGATGCAAATGGTGATGGTCAAACTGGTGTGTGGGGAGGGGAGGGCTGAAGAGAGAAAATTGTCTGAATAAGATGATTGTGATTGCAGTTATGTCTAATCAGAGTTCATTTCCTGTAGATATTCCCAGAGGTTTTGCATAGTGAGAACAAATGCAAATGCAGTTTGGAATACGCTGGTGCTCACAGTCCATGAGCTAAAAAAAGATGAAGAGATTGAGGTTTTGTTGGTTACCCCTGCCCCTGCCCACCCCTGCCCAGCTTCCAGAGATGCTTGCTACTAAGTGTAGTGTCAAGGTAAAGAATGATAGGATTGCGCCTTGCAGTACCTTCAGAATGATAGGATTGCACCAGTTAGTTGTGCTGGTTATCTTCCACCCTCTTCTGCAAGAAGAAATTTCTCTATTCCTTGCATCCTTCAAACACCTGACAGGTGGTGGAACCATGAGATTTTGATCTACAGCTTGTAGATTGAGGCTAAGCATTAAAAAATACACATGACATTGCAGTCAAAGCGATGTTTCTGCTATTTGTCCTCCAGAATGAGACTGAAGAGCAAAATTCATAGGGCTGAGGTGATGGCCAATGTGTCTCTCTGTTGTCAGGTTCTAATTTGTTTGTGGTGTTAGGATATAGCCAGATCTGTGTATCAACAGAGGGGCAAGTGTCGGTGTTACACTTCTTGAAAAGGTGTTTTGACACCTAAGGTTTTTAGTTGGTTGGGGGTTTTCTAGTTTTTTTAGGACCAAGTCCTTTCAGCCCTGAAGATTAGAGTAGGTATGCAGCATGTTGGTATTCTTATTTGGGTACTGTGCTTTGAGAAAAGAGAGGAGACAATGCATCTGTTAAGCTTATTTTTCTTGTAGCACAGTGCTAGATCTGGAGAGGAGACTTGATGCAGGTGGTAAACTAGTCAATGAAAAGCTGGAGTGTAGCTGTGTTTCTGATGACAGCTTGGTGGCAGTGGTTGGGGAAAACTGCTTATTGCTCAGTCTTGGGTATTGACTCACTGTTTTTTTCCCCCTTGAGCAATTTTACCTTGGTGCTTCTCTTTTATCTTTTCCCTATGCCCTCACTCCACCCAGTACAGTAATGTTTTCCTAAATCTTTTCTTTTTAAATGTGTTTCTTCTGAAAGTTGTGAGCATGGAGAAGATACTCTTCCCTCTTTCTTTGCAGCAGGCTTTCATAGATTTGAAAGATTTCATCATGACCCTTACTTTTGCTTCTTTTGGCTGAGCTCCAGTTAATTCTGTTTTTTCTTTTTTCCTCCCAGATGTCATGTTTTTCTAATTCTGTGATGTTCCTATTGCATTTGCTTGGATTCTTTCCAGTTGATCTTTTCTGAAATTTACTGAAGATTGGGTACAGCTTCATGCTGGAAGCTTTATCAGCCACAAGTAGAGCAGAACTGTTGCTTCATGATTCTCACATATGTTCCTCTATACGTTCCTCTATGGCATTTGCCTCTTTCTCAACAAAGAATTTTCCAGTTTCTAAAACTTGCTTTGAATTAAGTCTTCCAGCACGCTGAAAGCTTTAAGTTAGCAGCTTCCCCAAGTTTAATAAGTATCATTTTTTCCTTTATTATCTAGATCATTAGTGTTAGAATAGTGTGGGACCAGGGCAGATCTCTGCCGAGGTTATTCAGTATGTCAGGCTATTATGTGAGTGTTTCAATTTTTTTTGACATTCCAAGGAAATATAAGTCAGTGCAGTTGCTCAGTCACTTTCAAATCTGCCATAAGATGACTGTTTGCATTGATAACAGTAAGACAAAGCTTTCTTATCTTTTTGTGAGAATGCTATTTGAATCTTTTGATGTGGTTTTGCTAATGTCAGGATTCACATTCAGAGTTTATTGCTTCTGTATTCCTAAAATACATTATTCTGACCTAGTAGCATGTTGAGTTGGTTTCACTTAGCTTATACATGAACAACCAGTTTTTGTTGAGTTCAGTCTTTTATTTTCTACTTGGTACTAGCAGATGGGTTTAATGGCAAATGTGCGAATTAAGCAACAAGTATCATTCCTAATGTTTTTCTTTCCACTCTTTTCCCCTCTCACTTCTGTAGGAAATCACTGTTTGCCATTCTCCAGCCTCTGCTACCCTATCAATCCTCTATGGACTTTCAAGAATAACTGCTAATGATTTGAAGCTTTAAATAAAAAAAACCAAGTTGATCCTTTTTTTTTTTAATCTCCTTTCTCCGATCATCACTAGCAGTAGTTTGGGTTTATTTGTTTCGGGTTTTGTTGTTGTTGTTGTTTGTGTTTTGGGGGTTTTTTTGATTGTTTGGTTTTGTTACCTTGTAGCTTTTTTGAGAAAGTGATGAGTTGACTGACCTTTCCCTTAATCATTATTTTATTGCTGTGGAATTACAGAATCAGTTTTTGATGTGTCTTGTTTCACTTTCACTTACTTTGCTATTGCAATAATTGTCTGCAGGCTATTGCTCTTTTAGAGGCGTGCAGCCTTTGCTTGACCTCTTTACCTAGCAAGACAGACAGACAAACTATTGCTTGCTTTTTGTCATGTATGGGCAATAGCAAAGCTTAAATATCTTGGGTCTGAGGATTAACTAAAAACTGAAGATGAGAGAGAACAGTCGGTGGCAGAAGCCTCTCTTCAAACACAGAGCAAGTTCTTTCATCCAGAATCAATATACTGAAATGGATAAAGGGCAAATGCCAAAAGGCTGAATTTTTTGCCTCAGTTCTTTTGTCAGACTTGAGTTTGAGAGCAACATCTAGTTGGTGCCCCTGATCAGCTCAGCCGTAATTCAGAAGCCATGAAAGGTTTTACATATATTGCTTCTGCCACTGTCTGAGGTTAGAATAATTGAAAATAGAAAGTACTGAAATATACTGATGAACCCAAAATGCCTAGATAATGATATGATAAACTAAAGGCTTTGTCTTGTGTCACCACCAGATCTAGAAGCGTTTTGGATAAGGGGATGTTGACAGAGTGGAGAGAGTGAACAATGCTGATGCTGTTCACAAAATAAAACCCTTCTGAAAAGGAACGTACAGTTTCAAGAACAGATGGTCTAGTGGTAATAGAGACTAACAAATTTTTGTTGGCTGGCAGCCGTCTTTCAGGTTAGAATTTTGTCTTTAAAGCTCTTTCATAGAGTTGACTTCCTTGCTGCAAAGTACTTGGTAAAAGGACAGAGTAAATTCCTCCTGGGACCTTGTTCTTCCTGATTTAACAAAAACGAGATTACAGTGGAAGCAAAAGGTGAGGTACAGTCACGGTGACAGGTAAGGCTTTGTTGGAGCAGCCTATGGATATTTTGGATTTTATTCTGCTCCTTGCACTCCAGAATTAGCATGCTGCAGGACGGTTGTCACCCCTGTGATGGAAGGTGGGAAGACTGACTTGGAAATATGCACAAGTCTTGCTTTGATCATCTCATTTCTTCTGCAGAAGAAGCATATTGTTTGTGAGACAGAGCTTACATAATCCTCCTTCTGTGGTGTGTGTAAACATATTTAACACAGGCCTTTTGTTTCTTGACTAGTTTAAATTTAATCCATAGTGTGTGTGCAGTGTGGAAGGGGACAGAGGAAGGGTGAGTTAGAGTGCATTTTAGATTTATCCTCTCCTTCAGTGTCCCAGAATTTGTGTGGATGCAAACCAAGCAAAATGGAGATAAAACAATCCCGTTCTTATCTTCTATCTGTACCCTAAAGACAAAGTGACTGTCTCTAACTAATCAGCGGTGTTGCAGCCCTCAGTCTTTCCTTGTCGGGTTGGTTCTCTTGTTGCACAGTAGCTGGGAGAGAGGCTTTAAATGCAGAATTAGCATATAAGCCTGTGCCATTTTTGGCTGGCTGTTAATGTTTAAAGTCTTTAAAGTCGCCCACCAAAGACAAGGCAGAAGAACAAACGTTGGCCTGGGTATGTGGCATGTGTGTTCTTGTTTAACATTGGAATTTCTGGTATGGCCAGGGATGCATGCCAGCTTTGGCAGTACAGGGCACAGTTCAGATACTTAAGTACTGTACTAAAAATAACAGGACTATTTTAGACTGGGACCCAATTAGGGAGAGAATGACTTGTTGCTCTGCAATAAGTAATCTGAAGTAGCAGGCAGGCTGCAATGAGCATGTAAACTCGGCTGTTTTGCTTGCAGAGCTGCCAGTTTTGACACTGCTTCCTCACTGGTTTTGTTAGATGCTTTTCCAGAGGTTAAATAAAAAAAAAACAAACAAAAAAAACCCACCCCAAAATGCTCCACTTCTAAAGGCAGGCTTTATGTGCTTTAGTTCACATTTTGATATTGCAGTGTTTAATAGCATTACAGCTCCTAATCTCCAGTGCTGGCTTGGGAAATTCCTAGAAGGCAGGGAGCAGGAGGTGAGGAGCAATGCTCTCTCTCCCTGACACACTGAGTGAGCTTCACTCTGCCACACAGAAGGGCAGCAAGGGTGAATTTGGGCAGTCAAGGAGCAGAGGGGCTGTTTGAAAACAATTATTTTTTCCTTGGTTTGCCTCCTGGGCATGGAGGAGAAGAGGAGTTCGGTTCCTGAAATTTGTTGCTGCTGCTGCTGTTGCTTTTCTGTGTCAAGAAGTACAGTGAAAATAACTTGCACGTTTAACCTCCTGAAACAAAGCATTAGTTTACACTTCACTGGTTTCTCTCTGATGGTTTTATTTTTGGTGATGCTGCTGGCTGCCACCTTCTATTAGATCGCTTGGATTTCAGTGAAACAAGTTAGAGGAGTCTGCATTTCTCAGTGCACAGTGTGTGTGGTGTGATGGGGAAGGGACAAGCATGCTCCAGCATCCGAATCCTCTGGTCCTGGAGTGCTTTCAAGTGATTGGTTGCATCTGATCGCAATTTTCTGCCACTGATCAGAATGGGGTTGTGTATGAGGGAATGCTTTATGGAGCCTAACGCAAATGCTGCGTCGGATAGACTTGAGCTGATGCTTGAGATGAAAGCAAAATGCACCTAAAATTTCTATTTTTGTAGACATCTTTCTAGCATACTATTTTGAGAACATGAAAAAGCCAGAATCTTTCTGGTGTTGTGACTCTCATGCTGTTTTGAAAGTACTTTTTTTTTCAAAATAAAAAAAGCTCTGTTTTTTTTTCAAAATAAAACTCTGATGAGAGGTGTTCAAGGCTTTGTTCAGCTGTGGTCTCTTAGGAGCTTTCAGTATGGTGTTAGCCTTAAGTTGTGATTTTTGGGAGGACTTAATCATGTTTCCTTAATCGTGTTCTTTAAAACCTTGGATTTCAATTTGCTCTTGTCTGGCCTGAAATGCAAAGGAGGGGTCCTCCTAGATGCCAGTTATGAAAACTGCACCTTTTGTATTCATTGCTAAAATGTATTGCATCATGGACGTAGTAAACTCCCGGGGAAATAGTGGGACGGGCGCTTTGGCCAAGCAGATCACGTTGTGTGCTGTGGAGAGCCAGCATTTTGGTGTGTACTTGTCAGCTTGTGGGCTACATGTGTTCTTCCTTCTGCATGCTGCAGCAGCCTGCAGGACTTGCTGATAAAAGTAAGTGTTACGTGGAGGATGCCTAGCAACTGTAGTTTTTAGGTCTGTGCCTAATTGTTAAAGGTGCAGTGTTTTCTGGAGGATGCAGTGTGGCGGTGCTGAGGTGGTGCTTTGGCACCACAGGGATGTGGCTGTGCCTCTAGCTCTTCTTCACCACCGTCCCCATTAGGTTAATGTCTAGCACCCACAATTCTCAGCCAGGAATATTAATTAAAAAAGAAAAATGTTGATTTGAATTGCAGTCGCTTAGGTAGAAAGCCTGCAAGGAGTTTTTCTCTGCTTCTAGACCCTTCTGCTTCCTGGTGAGCTGTGCTGCTGTTATCTGGAGTGTGCACATCTATTACTATCATTGCCATCCCTTATGAGCTTTCCCCAGCACTTGCCTAAACTGTTATTATTATTTTAACACATTCATGCATCCAGTCACCCCATGGGAAAATTTTCAGGTTTCCTATTGATTTCAGATAACCTGAATTTTCCTTTTGAGAGGGAATGCTTATTCTCTGTGCACTTTTTCCATGTTCTCTATAACTGACTTGATGTCTGCCTTCTTTTCCTTCAGCTGTCTCTTTTTTGTGCCAAATGATCCAGGACTGTTCGTTTCTGCTATAGGAATTCCTCTTCTCTGTACTCTTTCTAATTCTGTTTTACCCTTTCAATGTCATAACAGCCCACAGTTTTCAAGGAGTGGGTGTGCCCTGGGTTTAATGACTTGTCATGATTCTGCTTTGCTTGTGGCAGTTCGTTGATTCTTAATACTGTATTTCCTTGTGAGATATTTTCTGCTTTTTTTTCCCTTCCTCTCCCTCTTTCCTCTAAGATAATACTTCAAGCAAGACTTCAGACTCCTGACACTTAATTCAGTGGTACACGCAGGCAGGGTTATTCATCTAGCACATTGGCTTGAGTTTGTGGAAATCAAATCAGAGTTGCCCTTTTGGCTACCCGTTTGCCTGTGATCATGAGATCCTTCTGCTGTGCTTTGCATGAAGCTCCAGCTCTGACTGAACACATTATACTGCTGGCAAACTTTGTGTCACCTCCCTGGATGTCGCATTTCAGAGACCTTAAGGATATGTTGAAAAGAATGGCTGCTATGGTAATTCTGAAGACTCCTTGTATGGAAGAAAGTCTCTGTGTTTTCCTACCTTTAGCTGTTATCCTTAGGCTGGGTGCTAAGGGGGGAACCACTCCAGCAAGCTACAGCAGCTCAGGTCCTTCTAAGAGTCCCTAGGGATAATGCCCACTTGTGTCTCATTCATGCAGTGTCATAAACTTTGGGTGGATTTGAGTCATAACTTATGCAAAAGCTGTAGTGACATTTGCCCATGCCATCTTATTGATTATTCATGTCTGTGAATAATCAACAGTTTTAGCTTGTTCTTTCAGAAAAGAAGTTTCTTCCTGATTTTTAAGTTCCCTGGATTTACCTTGAACTCATTTCTAAAAGCATGTAGTTTAGCATCTTCTGTGCTGTGTCCAGATCCCTTTAGGTGTGACAGGGTATATGCAGCAATTAACAGCTTGGTAGTTTGATGTTTTCCTTTTAGACATCTTGGCTGAATTATTTCCATTGTGCAGTTTAAAACAATCTTTTAATGCTGCTCTTAAGATGTAATGTGTGAGCAGTTATTTAGTATACATGGTGCCTGGTTGGCTTATCTGTTTTGACTTTTTTTAATGAACCAACGTAGCATCTCTTAAGGAACTAAAACCAAAGCAGTCCTTACCTTTTCTTTCTGTCAAGAATCCTTGAAGACATTTGTAGTTGAGTTTTGATATGAGAGGCGGGGGAAAGACTTGATTTCCTGTATTTTGCAGCAGAGCTGGTAGCTGATGCCATTCTAGTCTGGTCTTTGGGTTAAGTCTTATGCCCCAAGTTCACTCTGGGCATTTGCTTGAAGGCACCATAAACATGAAATTGATCTTCACTCTTCTGACTTCTGGGGCTCCTGCCTTAGATTATAGGGCATGCCTGCATCAGTACATCCTGGGTCTAATTTCTGAACTTGTGTCCCTCCTCTGCACTGCCTGGTCTCAGATTACTGGGACACCAAGTTAACATCTTTGAGTACACTTGGCAGAACAAAGTCAGAGGAATGTACGTCTTGGTTAGAAAACCTAAATCGTCAAGTTCTGCAGCAAAAAGATGGATATAAAATTTCCGTACCTGAGTAAGAAGTCAGGCAGGCTTCCCACTAGCAAAAGAAAAGACTTGGGAAGCTGTCATGTATCTTTTGCAATGTTTCTAGCACATAATTAAATGATACTTTCTTGTCCAGTCTGAGAACTTGTTTATGAAACCTAATATTGCCCTGTGAAACTCAACACTTTGCTGCTTAACACTACAGCTTTAGTGATACTCGATGAGGTGGACAGGGTGCTTTGTGTATTGGCTGTTGCAGGTGTCGTGAAGGCTGAATACAGCACTTCCTTCGCTGGCACTTGTAGGCTTCACCCATTCCTGGGGAGGGGCAAGAAAGGTCCATCTCAAGGGTCAACCCTGTAGCAGATGCATCCTTAAAAAAATATGTAAAACAGCTGAGTCACTTGTTCATTCTTTTTCTTCCATGCTGCTGGCCAATCCCAATACCCTTGTATTTCACGCAGGAGGGAGAAGGCAGACAATACTGTCTTTTATTATTCATACCCTGCAGCTCACTATCTTCTTCACAAAATACGGATGGCGTCTGTCTGTCTCCACTTCATGGGAAAGATTAACAACAATTAAGGTCAGCAATTAAGGTTGTGAAAACCTTTGAATAACTGCAACATCTGTTCTTATACTAGAATAAATAAAATAAAGCTGAAGCTCTAATTGCCAACAGAGTACTTGCTCATATCTGTTTTGTAATTGTGGGCTTGTGAAATTCGTATTGTTAACTGGTCCCTTGCTGGCCACCATCACTGGTCAGCAGTCAGTGCAAGCTTCCACGCTTTTCCCCAGAGCCGCATGCTGAAAGTGAGGGTGTTGGATGAGAAGTGGGAACTGTGTGTAAAGTGAGGGACTGTTGCAGTGGGAGTCATGTGGTTCCTGAGTTGGGTGTGGGATGCTGTCAGCCCCTTACCTTGGACATAGCAGTTCATCCTCTGAACTTCCCAGTCCGTTTCAATGTCAAATAAAATCGTTTTTCCTAAACTGCTCTTGACTCTGACTGACTGTTTTTACTCTTACTTTGAGATAGAACAGGGTTGTTGATGGGAAAATTACTTTTTCTCAGTTGACTGTCGTTTTTTCCATAAGCTCAAATTTGATGGCAAGAGGGCACCTGAGTTGTCTGAGATGGACATTTTTAGAAATAGTTTTTTCCAGTGCTGCCTCAATGCCTGACTTGCATCAGAAAAAATAATTACAAATTAAAGCGAATGTCCTTAACTTCAGTTAAGACCATTCACTAAGGTAAGGCAATTTTGGTATAAAAGAATGTTCCTTGAATGGAACATTGACTGTCTGATGAATGGAGTAGAACATTCCAATTAGAAGGTACCTATAGTGATCATTCAGTCCAACTGTCTGACCACTTCAGGACTGACCAAAGGTCAAAGCATGTTGTTAAGGGCATTGTCCAAGTTCCTCTTAAATACTATCAGGCTTGGGACATTGACCATTCCTCTAGGAAGCCAGTTCCAGTGTTTGGCTACCCTCTTGGTAAAGGAAGTGTTTGTGTGTATCGAGTCTGAACCTCCCCTGACTCAGCTGTGAACCATTCCCACACATCCTGTCGCTGGATATCAGGGAGAAGGTTTCCAGTAATGAATGACACACTTGCTTCATTTTGTCTGACTATACGGGGTGATTTCTTAACTTGTCTGCAGTGCAAATGGTCAGCAGTGTTGTACTTTCCATCCAGAGAATGAAAACTTCAGTGCTGCTCGAGTGCCAGGAGCTGGAGCCTAGTCCTTCTTGGCACATGTGGCCTCCACAGAAGGAGTTGTTTGTATTCCGACTTGGCGCAAAAGCAGAGTCATTCTGCACTTTCCACTTGTCTTTTTTGGTGTTTTTTAAAGTGGATCTTATTAGGCATTTAAACCTTAAAAGATTTCACCTGCCTGAGACAGATCTGTGTTAAGACTTAGGGATCTATTATCAGACTGGTAGGAAATCAGCCATGTCTTTCTATCCCTTAGGCCCTGGGAGTGACTCAGATGCTTGTTTCATTGTGTGCTCAATATTTCTTCTCCCTCCCCATGCATTGGTAGTGATTTTCTATAATCCTGCATTTCTTAACTTGAGCTGCAAAGTCTTTTCCGACCAAGTGCTGCTACTTGCTGTCATGGGAAGAATTATATCTGTGTCATTCCTGCTGCTTGCTTGTCCCTCTGAGACTGACCGGAGTGCTGGGTTAGGCAATGTGTTGTTGCATTTCTGCAGGAGCAAAGTATGAGGGTATGCCTGCAGCTCTGGCAAGATGGGAAGTTCTGCAACTGGAAACTTCTCTGGGAACAGTGGCTATCATCACCTGCCACAGAAAGAAGAGCGCTTCTTGATGGAGCAGCCTTCTCAAACTTGACTCTTGAGAGGCATCCAGCTTCAGTAAACTACTTCTTCTGTCTTGTGTTTTGGAGAGAAACATTTTGGGTCTGTATAATGAGGAGGTTGTCATTTAGTTAAATGGGATCGTCCTCATGAAAATTGTGCTGCTCATTTTAGGCTGTTGACTTATATAAGTTCCTGGACTAGAAAAGATGCATAGGCAAAGATGTTGGAGGAAACAAATGTGATGGTTTCCAAGACATAGTGCAATTTATCTAAGACCAGTTATGCAATAAAGAGGAGAGAATATCGGGCATTGGTAGCAAATTCTGTGGTACTGCTGTCAATTTGAAGGAGATGGGGAGTATTACAAGCTAGTGATTGCTGAGATCTGTAAGCATCAGAGCATTAGGTAAAGGGAATATTCTCCCTCTTCCAGTGACAGAAAGTAGCATGAAAGCCTGTGGGAGGTATTTGTGTAAAACAGGCAGTTGTGTGAAGCCATCTCTTCATGCAGAGCTGGTTTTTAATAAAATAGAACCACTAATTAGCAAGGCTGAAATGAAAATTGAGACATTTCTGATGAATCTGTCAAATTGATTGTATTAAGGATGAGTGAATGCTTTTATAGATCAAAATACAAAGTAGCATAAAAAATTTGGAATTGTTATTTTATCAATTAACAGTGGCAATTAGAAATTCAAATTTGTGATATTCAGAGAGGCTTTTGCAAGAGAGCTCATCTGCTCCTTTGATAAACATTTTGTTTTATTATACTGCAGTGTATTTTGGGAGAGGGGGAACTTTTTGGAAGAGCGAAGTGTGAACAAAATCTCTGCATCAAACAGTGAAAGAAACTCAGGGAAGGGAACTGAGATGTTTTTATTTTTCATGAGGTCGACTGAGTTCTGCCATGCCATCTTGCATTCTGTGCTGCTGTTAAAGGATCTCTTCAACTAGAGTTCATAGAGTTTACAGGCACATGTAAGTGCATGTGTGTAATATGTGTGTATAAAATATGCATTATACATATAGACACACTTAGTGAAATTAGACCCTAAACAATGATGGGAGAAACTGAAGCTTTGTCAGGATTTACTTCTGCAGTACAGAGACCAAAAGTCTGGGGATAGTGCATGACTGGCCTTGTCCAGAGGTGCTGAGAATTTGAAGTTTCAGGGCTGTACACTGGGGAGGGATTCCTTTGGCTGTTTTTTGTCTCCAGATCATGGATGGCTATGTCTGGACCAGTTTTTTTAATTCATGTTGTTGTCAATGGAAAGAACCAGGTGCTCCAGTGGTGTGCTTCATTGAATTGTGTGGGTTGTAAGTGGCTTCTTGAGCTCATCTCATGCAACCCCAGCTTTCTGTGATGTCCAGATAGCTGCTGTGGAATGAGATGGACTGTACATAAGGAGAGCCTATTTCTCCTCCCTGACTGATGTGGCAGTGCAGGCGTGTACATTTCTCCTGTACGCGTACCCCCACCACCACCGAGGGTATGTGACTGCTTTCATATCCTGTAATAGTGTTGTGGTCAGCTCCATGTGCAGCCTGGATGTTGATTTGCTTCTGTGGGCAGTGTACTACAGGCCTTTGAAATGATGTTGTGTGCGGGGGACACTTATTTGCTGTCTTCTCCCTCCTTTCCACTGCTGCCAGTACCAGTTGTTAGACAGCCTTGGAGGTGGGAGAACGCAGTTGGGACCTCTGTGTGGGTGCCAGGCTTGGAGTACAGGTGTTTTGTGGGTTGAAGGATGTTGGTATACAGGGAAGGCACTTTGGCTGCATCTGGAGCCTACACCCTTGGAGAAAAAATGTTCCTCTCCGGCAGCTCTGGAGTCTGAAGGTTAACTAGGGATGTTCCTTGTTTAATGCATATCTAGTAAAACTTCAGTGTTGGGAATATTCACCATTTCATACCTCTGTTAAACAGCCTCATAAGGCTTGAAACAAGGCCTGATTTCCTTTATGCCACCCTGAAAGTACAGTAGGGAAGAAGCTATTAATGTAGGTGGCTTGGCGAAATATTCTAGTCAAGTTATTTGGCCTGCTACTCAGCCTTCGATATGTAATCTTTCGGTACTGCCAAAATACCATTCTAATTAAGTTGACATAGTCTATGAAGCCTGGGTGGTATTACTTCAGTTTTCTTCCCTGTGCTTTCCAACGCTGCATTTTGAAAGGGTTGGTGGAAGCTGTGACACTTGCAACCTCACCACAGTCTTCATTAAGCTGGGATTTTGGTCACCTTATGACCTTCAGAATCAAAGGAAGAATATCTTCTTTCTTCCTCTCTGCAGGTACAAGTTAATAGCAGTAAATAAGTTTCACTAATGCACATGAAACATGTGATCAGCTGGCCAGATTTCAGCTTTTTGTTGAACATTAGCTCTTGTACAAAATATTAACCTATTCTCTAGGTTTATTTTTTGTTTTGTTTACACTTACTTGAAAAAGCTATGCCCTGTTTGTCCCAGGGTGGTATTATAATTGCAAGTAGGTCAGCATACTCGCTTTTGAGATGTCAGCTTGAAATTGTTTTTCAAGGGCTAAAAAACGTAAGAGGGTAAGAAAGACTTTTGCATTGCTGATATCCTTTATTTATTTATTTATAGAAATTCTTAGCCTGTATTCAAGAATAGAGCACCAGTAACATTTCAGATGTGTTCTGAAAGTCGTCACTGATTGCCTTGCTGCTAACCATAAGCTACCCGTGGATTTGAAGCTTGTGTGTTGCATAACGCCAGCAAATGCATTTGAGATTACAAAATGGTCTCTTTGCTCTAAGAAGAGATTGCTGTGATTTGTTAGTGAGGCAGTGTTAAAGTACACATGGGGTATCTGTGACATCAGTATCTTAAAACTACAAGCAGTTTTTTTGCAGTTGAGCGAGCTCTGGCACTGCTGGTGCTTCATTGCAAAGGAGTGAATGGGTGCAGTCTCCAAACTGGATAGTTTTTTATGTTCCAGTCAATCAAGGGTGTACATATTACTTTAATTTCTGTGTGTGGTCCCTTGCACTTCTTGCACTTCTTTATTATAGCCCTCTTGAACAGACAGGATTTTCCGTTCATCTCAAGAGCAGCACAGTATTTGTTGGACTTGCTTGCACACTTTACAGCTAGAAGCAGAGTTGGTCATTGCTTGGGGGTTGATGTAGTCCAGAGCTCTCCTGGCTCTGTTGCATTATCACTTACAAGCCCTTCTGTGGTAACCCTTACCCTGCTGTATGTGAGAGGTAAAAGGGCTTTGCTTGTTTATTTTTGCTACTTGCTGCTGTTACTTGCTATGGTGTCCTCATCAGAATTGTTTCAAGAGTTGAATTCTTTGGAATAAGTAATGTTTGGGAGTAGTTGCCACAAAACTACTTGGAGGTACAGTTGATGCTGGGGAATGCATCTCTGCTCACAGAATGTGATTTTTTTTTTTTTTTTTCAGAGGGTAAGCAGAAAGTCTTTCTTTTGAGCGCTCTAACCATATAAATGAGGTATACTGAGAGTAACCTTCTCACTTAAGTGTACCTTTTATGGTATCTCAAAGAGATACCATCTTAGTGAGTAGCTTGCAGTTTGAATTGAAATGTCTAAACTTGCCTTCTAGCCTTAACCATTTGTATGGAATGGGACTATGTAAATAAACCAGTGCTTGTTCATGAGCATAAATCACAGATAACTGTAAAAGCCTCTTCAATTGATTTTCTTCAAAAACACAAAGCTTGATGTCTATATAAAAGCTTCTGATAATCCTAGTTAATAACTCTTCCCAGAAAATCTTGTACCAAGAGAACAGCAAGTGATACACATACAATTACTGTGTTAACTATCAGCATTAAAACCTATAAATTGTCAAAGTAAAACCCCTAATGTCTGATGTCATTGGTCCACAATAATGAAGCTTTTTTTCCAGGAAAAGTATTTTAACCCACCTGACAATGCTGGGGAGCAGGCGAGACCCTTAGGAGGGATGTGAATGGTATTGGTAGATATCTCCCTGTCGCTTTCTGTGCACAAGTGTGAGTGTTGGTTTTGAAGTCAGCCTGATTGTCAGCCCCCTGTAGCTAGCATGGTGTAACAAAACCCTGGCAAGTTCTTTGAGAAGCTGTGGTGCCCCCTGCATAAAGATCCAAGGAAAGTAAAATAGGCTGTGAATAATTATGGTGATTGATGAATGCATCATTTGGATGAAACAGGCTTAAAATGCTTGGAAAACTGATCAGTATGTCATGTGACAGGAGATTGCCTTTTGTTGTTTCTCTTTTTTTTTTATATCTTTGTCCTTTGCATCATCCAGGAGGGGACAATAGTTTTCTGCATGCTTTGAAAGATTCTCCTCCAAAATGAAGGAGTGTTGTAGAGAAATAAGGGAGGAGAAGCTGGGAGCAGGGCATCCTTGCTGCAGATTGCTATTCTAGGAGTTGAAAAGTCTCTCTATCAAACCTTTGTATGTATATTTCAACTATTATTATGCACTCCTCAGCTGTTACTTTTACAGCCTGCTGACTTCTGTTGGAGGCTGTAAAAGTAACAGCTGAGGAGTGCATGCTACCATCTTGTCACCTTAGTAAAGGCAAGTTGAGTCTGGTCAGTCTGTCCAAAGGATGTTTATGGATAGGCATGTAGATTAAGATATGGTTTCAAACAGAATCTGTAATGATCTGACTTACTTAAAAGAAAAAAACAAACAAAAAGCAACACTGTGCAGAGGCTGATGAACTTTAATTGTTTATAAAAATGTCTTGTGTGTAGTTAAGTCTCTGGGCTGGGGGGGTCTAGAGCCCTTGGCTTTCAAATCCCACTGCAGAGCAGAGGGAAGGACCATTCACACCAGTTGCCTGTTGGAAGCATAAAGGCTCAGTAGTGTGTTAAATGCAAAAAGCAATGCTTTGGTAGGTAGGCAACAAAAGCAGACTTTAGTTGAGTTGGTACCAGAAGGTGAAAGTTAAGTGCCTTTGAGAAAAACTTCGTATTTTATTTGGAGATCTGTCCGAATGTTTGACTTCTGTGAGATGCCTGGAAAGCATTAATTCTCACGGATGTGCAGGAGGAAAGGTTTGCCAGCTCCTAATAGCAGTAAACAAAGAAAATGAAAGTTCACAGGTTGCCTTGGCCAATGTAATAGTTCGCTGCCACTGGAGAGGGGGTGATGCTGTTCCCTTCCCCTCTTGCTCATGGTCTCCTGCCGTTCACATTGTGCCAGCTGAGCTGCCTGTCAGATCTAAGTTTATTGCATTTGCTTCCTTAGCAGAACACTAACCCAGCAAAACAAATGCGTTAATTAACACAAGCTGAACTCATTAAGGACCATACATGACACAAAAGGGAGAGAAGGAGGGAGTGCCATGAAGCTGCTGGGAGGAAGTGGAGGAAGAAAGCAGAGCAAGGGCTGATGAAGAGTGTGGGATGTCTGTCCTGTTTTTGGCAGTAACAAGCTATTAAATCATCTTGACTGTTGTATAACTTAACTCTAAGCTTCAGGTTGGATATAAAAGCTTAAAATAACAGAAGGAAATAATTATTTAGACTGCTTCCCAAAATTATAAAATTTTGGATTCTGTTTTACGAGAATTGTGACTAGATTGGGGTGGGCAGGGAAGGCAAGATGATGACAACACAGAGAGATTGGAGACAGCATTTTTTTTGGTTCTCTGGAGGCAAAGAACGTTGTGAGAAACCATATATGCAAAACTGGAGACTGCTAGTCGTGGCACTGTCAGATGAACTTCACCTTGGGCTGCCTCACTTCTGTACCTCTCATGTCCCAGTCATGCATACTTGCACCTTCCCTACCTCTGCATATGGCTTGCTGGTTGGGTTGTCTGCTGAATACTACATGGGTTTTTATTTCAGTTTCTGTCTAATTAACATTTCATTTAGACTTTGGGACAAGTCTCTGTTTAGTTGCCAAAGTTCCTGCTTCAAAGCTATGGATTTGAAGCTATTAGGAGACAGAAGAGGATTTTCAGTGACCAAGGAAGACAGTGAAACTGCAGAGTTTTGTCAGTATTTACAAAGCTCATTATAGGCTTGGGGTTTGTTGTTTGGTTTTTTGATTTTATTTGTTTTGTTGTTTTTTTAAATTTTTTTTGTTTTTTTCATTTATTTGTTTTTTTTTTTCCCTTGGTTGTTTTTTTTGGTGGTATTGTCCAATGTTGTTGGGCTAAATACTTTTTTCCTTAGGACCTTATATTTGCTGTTAGTGAAGATGTTCTATCAGGAGGTGAACATGAATTCATGGGCTATGAGTCTTGAGCCCTTCCAAAATTTTAGGCAGAATCAGAAAACCGAAAAATGCTGAACTGCATGTATGTTATTTAATTTTATTTGGCAAGGCTCGAAGTGGGATGGCATCAGCTCTTCTGTGCTTCTTCTGAAGTATGTATCTGTTTTGGCTTTCAAAAGCCTGAATTGCCGTTGCCAAGATTCTTCACTTTCTGGCAAAAGTACAATGGCAAATGGCTTCCTTTACAAGGTGTAATATTTAGACTAACAGCTTTGCAATTAAGAATGGCAAAAGAGAATTATATTCCCTTTTTTTATAAGACCAGATTTTTTAGTATGGTTTCGTGGGAGTGTTTGGACGTAACTGAAGTGCTTTTGATTGATGATTTATATTTTGAACAGTGCTTTTCATTTTAGTGCGCAACACTCGCCTGAAATTTTAGCTAGAACAATGCTTTGTTTTCAAAGATGTTCAAAGTATTCCTCTACTTAGGCAGTTGCTCCATATCATAGACTTGCAAATGCCTTTTGGATACATATATGTAACAAAATGGGTGTGAAGATACCAATTCCTGCAAGGAAAATGGGGAGAAACTGGGAAAGCTGCAGGTGTTCTTAAATACTACCTGCTGCTAATCTCAGTAGGCCATCAGGGTGTTGACGATCATGTCATTATGTCTTTTGCGGTTGGAGAGTGGTTCCATTCTGGAGTGTTTGGGAGGAAAAAGAAAACTTTTTTGAAGGGAAACTAGCCAGGTATTATTTTTCAGCATGGGCAGACTGGAGACTTTGGGTGTGAGGAGGAACATTCAGAGCTGGGGAGAGAAGCAAGTGTGTGTTTGAATGGAATGAGTGAGAAACTTGACCGCTTGAGAAAGTAGTCAGTAAAATGTTTGAGGGGATGAATTCAGTCCTGGTGACCAAATGATCCCTTAGGGAGAGTGAAGAGTATTCTCAGTGTTGTAAACTGACACAGTCTCCACCTGAAGCTATCACTAAAAGAGGGGAAGATGCTTTAGAAATCCTTAGGTGTACTGATTGCTTGAAGCTGTGATGAAATCTGATGGCAAACTTGTGTGCTGCCCAGGGTGTTTTAGTCTCCTTGGTCCAGCCAGCTCAGGAATCTGATGGCACTTTCTTTTCAGCCCACATAGTCATTCAGGCTTCATTTTTGTGAGAAATTGTCTGGATCTTGCATGCAAAAGCACATCTGGGTCTTGGAGTATCAGTGCAGCTGGGGACATTGCTAGCTGTCAGGTCTTTCCACAAGGGAAAATTCACTGGCGTGCCTCATGCTGCTTGTATCCAACTTTTTTTCCATTGTAACTATGGCAATAGGAGTAGACTGGTAAGAAAGTGGCAGAGTCTGGGTACTCATGCCTGTGTTGCTTGGTGTTTCTATAGACCTGCTTCACTTCATCTTGTAAACCTGTTTTGGTGATACAGATAAACACCCGTGCATGTGTGTATATGTGTGTGTGTATGTATATACATATATATATATATTTATATGTACACACATGTCTGCAATAAAAAACAGAAGACTTTCCTAGATGGTATGAAGTAGTGGAGAGCCTACAGCCAGGAGAACAGCCAGATGAAGTCTTGGAAATTGCTCCTTGTGTAGACTGAGAAGAGAGGAACTTTTTCTCCCTGGGTCTTCAAGATATTAAATCTAGTCCAGTAGACTCAACTCAGACAGTTCTGAAGGTAAGTTAGGGAGAATATTTTTAAGACCTTGTTCTAGTTTCTTAGGAAAATCCAGGTCTGCAAAACTTAATTCAGTATTGTGGGGAGAAATGAATAGTGATACTTAGTGTCTGAGAGAATAAAAGATACACATTAAACAGAGGGGAAGGCTTTTAACTTGTATGTAAAACCTGAGATGTTAGATAAAGGACTTCAAGTCAAAATTAAGGCTGTGCTGAAGCTTTTTCCCCTTCCCTCTTTCACAATAGTTCAGCTACAGAAAGCAGAACATTATAGAAGAAAAATGATAAAATACTTAAAAGGGTACAACATTCAACAAATATGTTAAGTTACCTTTTATAAAAGAGCATAAATCCAGTTTTCAAGAGCTCTGGAGCTTGTCTTGCAACTCTGCCAGGTTAAAATCCTTTTCTTTTTTTTCCCTCCTCCTCCTGTTCCTAACTAATCTGCAAGCAATTGCATTTTAAAAATTATTTTTCTCTTGAATTTCAAGACTTTGACAGATGGCACATGTAGAACCTGGAAAACTTCCTGAATTGGCAGAGTGACCATACCCCTGCCATTTTCCTACCAGTATCCGTAGGTGCGTAGGCTGTGTCTGCTTCCAGAGTGCTGGGCGAGATACCGTTTCCTCTGCTGGGAATGTGAGGATAACAAGTGATAAATCAGAAAAACATACCTGGTGATGGGCTTAATTTGCAGTTAATAGACAACTTAATCTGCTGGTTAGCTGAGTAATTTGAGTGTGACTTAAACAACCCATTCAGAGCAGTGACAGTCTCCAGGGTGCATACCTGCAGTGTTTTCCATGCAGGATTAATATCAATCTTTTAGATCGTGTGAGTTTGTTGAACACTTTTGGGAGGCTGAGACATCGAAGCTGTGCCTCACAATGGTCTGTTCTTTATTCTGGAGAATGTGATACCAAAAATTAGTCTCATGACCTTTGAAACGTGGTTTATCATGACTGTCCTTCTTTCAGGTCCTCTGTCCAAGGCAGAGCTCTGAAGCCAATAAAAGCACATGAAATCTCCTGGTTCTGAGTGTGCACAGTCTGTCTCGCTCAGTGCTCCATGACAGTTGTTCTCACCACTGAATGTCCTGTGTTTTGTAACAGTGATTGACTACATTGCTTGTTTCCTATTTAGAATCCTTTGGAATTTCCCTCCCTCATCTAAGGCATTTTAGGAAAAGGGTAGTAACTTGGCACTTGAATACCTCTTTGTGATTTGTGCTGTGTAAATTGTGTGGAAAGAACATGTATGTCTGTGTGCAGCTACAGTCTCTGATGAGAACTGACAAGCTAAATACCATATTTAAAGACAACAGCATAGGAAAAATTGATCTATTTCTCTTTTTAAGGTCATGAACACATGAATTGGTGTAGAGTTCTGTCTCTATGAAATTTATTACTTGTTGATGTGGTATAAGGACCTTAAAGGTGAGCAAAGGCTTTTTATATTCTTGGGGTAGGACTAGGTTGATAAACTGTTTTTAGACAGATCAAAAGAGATGAGATCTTAAATCAGTGTTAATGTGTGACTGACCAGGAATGATACCATCTAGAGATTATTGCTTTCCTCTGTTTCTGCGCGTTAACAAATGAATACTCAAGAATGTATCAGCGAGGCAAATGGTTCTTGATAAATTATGTGGTCTTGACTCCAGCTATTGTTTGAGGTAATTTATGATCTTCCACTGGTGTAATGGAGCTGTGGCATAAACTGCAGCACGCCCTAGAGTAGACAAATTGGTCTGGTATTGTTTCGGAACGTATTTAATCTATCTTGCTGTAAGTGAATTGGAGCCTTTTGCTGAAATGTCAAAGGACCAGTATTTTGATATTTAGTCCCAAATAACCTACCATTAAATTTGCAGCAGTTGTGCCTTTTTCTGATGTCTAAATACTGAAGTGATAATAAACATAAAACTGTTGCAGTGTAGAGAGCTCAGTTATTTTCCCTTACCCCTTTATGTTACCATTTTTTAGTCTTGGTGGGTTTAGAGGCTAATAATACAGATCTCTTTATTGATGCATTTTACCAACTTCATAACAGCTATTTTAGTGGCTTGCTTAATTTCTCTGTAGATGTGCTTATGTGAAAGAAAAAAAAAAAAATTGGTACTCCCCCAAGTGAAAAGACTTCTAAGAGCTTTTGTTAAATCCATGCTTAATTCTCCCTGAACAGACTGGGTGATTAAAGTGAAATCTTCAGATCAATCTGTAAAACTGACTGCAAACTTTTAGGTGTGGAGAAGTAGTTAGAAGGTTATAGACCACTCTTTATATTTTTAAAGACTAGCATCGCATCTACAGAGTTAGATGCTTGATGTGCCCCCCTCCCCCCCCCCTTGAATCCTGTAAGATTTTGGGTTTAATTTTTTTTTTTCCATAGTATTTGCTTACCTAGAATAAATAACCGGATTTGTGCGTATTTGATTAAATGGGTTTTCAGACTCGCTATTGCCAAAACCAGTTTCCTCCTGGGGTACTTGGCTGTATGAATTGATCACTGCAGAAACCCAGTAACTGCTTCCTGGAAGGAAGTTCCCAGGAGTTTGCCTGTCTTACTGATAGAGGAGAAGGCTACCGTACCTCAGCCAAACTCATCCTGGACCTAGGCAAAATAAAGTTTCCTTGATGAGTGCATGGTTTGTGTACTGTAGGGAGGAAGTCATCCGGGAACAGTTTGTCCAAGATGTTTTTTTACCCTTGTCCCTCACTTAACTGTCCCATAAATTTTGCAGCTTTGGTTTGGTGACAGGTCGTGTTTAGCAGAGAGCAATGGGTAGCCTGTTTAAAACTTGGGCTTTTGTTTTGAACACATAATTGACAATTAACAGCGAACCAGACAGGAGTTTGCTTGTGGTAGAAGTAAAAGTTCTGACTGTGCTTTGCAGCCTGCTTTTTCTTCCCCAGTCATACCTTTTTCATCTACTTGGAGGTGGTATCACTTGTCTTACACTGCAGGGGTGTGTCCACCCCTGCAGGTAGGAAGAAATGCTGGAGCAGCAAATAGTGCTTTATTTATTTACTTACTTATTTAGATTTATTTTTGTGTCCTTTTTATGAGGCAGTTATAATAACTTTCTTGACATTGTCTTACCTTATTTTTAGTTCTTTAGCCATATGTACCTCTAAATGTTTGCAGATTTCTTTTCAAGCTCTATTTGATCACAAAGTGATGCTTTAAGGGATACACAACTCACCTTGCAAAGTTGCTGCTAATAATCACTCAGGAGAACAAGTGCAAGACCTGAATGAATTTGTATGTGATGGTCTGATATATTGTGTGACAATGAAACCACGGGGAAAAAAAGCAGGCAGGAGAGGGTAAAGGTTAGAAGCTGTGTAGCCAGGCTTTGAAGGCTGATGCTGCATAATGATCTAGGTGATCTTCTGGGTTTTTTTCAACTTAAATGATTCTGTGATAAGTGACTGTCATCTTAATTAACTCAGAGATTTCAGTTTTCTTTCCACAATTGAAAACATAGCCTCAGGTGGTGAGAGCCAGTTTTCAAATGGCTTTTCAAACGGTTTTGCTGTGAAGGGAGGCCGTCATTTTTGCCTAAACAGTGGAAATAAAGCAGGAGCCACACAGCCTGAGAAGTTATGTTGGGTTTTTAAATGAATTATCAAATTGAATGTGCTTGCTAGGCTACGGGCAGCAAATGTGCACGTTTTCTACTTTAAGTTGATGCAAATCCTCATCGCCTCATCTTGATCTTCTCGGTCTCTCTCCTCCAACTGTTTTCAATAATAAGTTGATGAAATGTCTTCAGTATGGTTTCTGACAGTTTGTTTGTACTCTGCAGGTCCTGGGAAGCAGTAGATGTAATTTGAAGAAAATTTGAAGGAACAAATGGCTTTAGCTGGCTGCCCAGACTCCTTTTTACATCTTCCTTATCGGATAGTAAGTTGTGAAATTGCATGTTCGTGTCAGCTTGTAGCATCATATTGCTGTGTGCCGGTGATTGATTGTGCATTCAAACTTTTCATCAAACTGCTAATAGCTGTCTGGCAATTCTCTGGGTTTTGCTAACATTTTGGAAACAGAGCCTCTGTTACCATCCTGTATTCAAGTTCTGCTGCTGAAAAGACTGGATCATTAATATATAAGGATTTGATATTTGTCTTTAAAATAGCCATTTCCTAATTGGGAGAAGGCACTTGTTTCCAAAGAAAAGGTGGCAAGCTACAATCCCAGTGAAATGTCTTGCATCAAAGTGTATCAGTTTGCAGAATGCTATATTTGTAGGAACAAAGGCAGAGATTTTTACACTTGGTTAGATCCTATGTTTTTGAGTCATTGTGCTGTATCTAAGCAGCCAATATGGCATATTACAAAGAGTATATTTTAAAAACGCTCAGCTAAATTGAAAGGTACTTGACAAAAATGCATGTAAAAGTTCTGTTTTTTCCCCTGGGCAGTTTTAGTTGGCATAATGCTTGCTTTGTATTTTTTATGAAACTGTAAATTGCTAGTTTGGTTGTGATCTTTTCTTTGCACTTTTTATCTTCTGTTTTCATAATATGATTACCGCCCTGAGGATTCAGTTATGATTTTGGACCCTGCAGATACACAAATAATTAAACAGTGTCATGTGACATTAAAACCTTTTCCTTTTGTCCCAAGAGAAACATTGCTAGTAGTGATTACTACAGTCATGCTACTCATTTGGAAGAAAAGCAAAAAATGAGATAAAAACAACATTTCCAAAAAATCTCTTTAAGATTAGGATTCATACATGTTGTGTAATATGTCAACTTACAATTTTTTTCTCCAACAGGAAACCTCTAATTAGTTTAAAGTCTAATCTTAGTATATGCTGAGTTGTCAGCTGAATGTACCTGAATGCTTTTCCCGATAGCAGGAAAAACATAACAGTTCTTTTATAGCTTCTTTTGCAACTATAAAAATAGACTGGACTTTGAGAAATTGTATGTCCTGAAAATCTGTTACTCTACTTGGAGTTTTAAAGAATATGTGACTAGATGTGCCTGGACTTCATAATTTTGATGCACTGTGAAATTATGTTTCCAATTCATTTAAAGCATCATCTGAGTCATGATGTGAAGCTGAGGGAAAGGAGAGCTATGTAAGAGAAACTTGACATTCTAGGCAGTCATTTTTGAGCTGCAAATTCTTTAGCTGAGTGTCAATCTCTCCTGTGAAAACAGTGTCTTTAGTGGCTCATGGGAAGTAAAAATGTGAATTTTTGTTGGTACTCCCCTTTCTCTGACAAGCCCTGTAGATAATCTGCTTTAGTCTGGGTCAGTCAGCAGACTGAAAGTGTCAGAGCAACATGGGGTGACTTAAGATAGTGGGAAAGTGACTCAATTATTTTTGGTCAAAGCTTACTGTGTATTAACTACCTTAAGTGCTCATAGCCAGTTTGAAGACTAGCTCTGGAAGCCCATTCACAACTACTGTGCCTTCTGTCAGAACTGAAGTTTGCATTAAAAAAATCCTGAACATCTGTTTTTCCACCCCTACTAAATCTGACTTAGGAGCTTTCATCAACTTGTCTTTCAAATTTGGCTGCAGTGAAAGCATTTTGTTGGTAAAGGGCTGAAAGAAGGTTAAATTAAATGTGCTCTAGATTAGAGTGTAAAGAAGTATTCTATTTTTTCAGCACATTTTCTAACTTAATATGAATGAGAAGCTATGAAGGACAGCTCCAGAGATCCCGAGGTTGGGACCTTAATGCTGTAAATTCAGTATTAGAATAAATTGACACATTGGAGATTGGGATTATATTCAAGGCAAGAAAAATTAGAACCTGGGTAAGTGAGTATGCCCTAGAGAATATCCTTTAGGTTGTCTTGCTGCCAATCCACCTTTTCTTATTTTTTAAAATATTTTTAGAGAGATGGGCAAAGTATAGATCTCTGATTTTCTTACTGGGCTCTTTGTTTGCAAGGTTTGCTGCTTTCAGAACCTTTCAGGTCTTGTTTAAGAGCTTTTCTTTCTTCTTTTTCTTTTGACTTTCTCAGGAGTTAGCACATAAACCAGTCACACTGAGTCCATTCTCCTAGAATCAATCTCTAGCTCTGAAAAAAAAAAAAAAAATCAATACTATCTTTCAGTGGCTTTCACGAGTCCTTTCCAAATTCTTGAACTCTTCAATAAAAATCCAGCAGTGAGAATTGGCAGTATTTGTCTTCTGTTCCTGGAAATTCAGAACATAGTCCCAGAATTTCTCAGAAAAAATGGGATGATTTACTGTGTTTCCGTTCTTTTGCAATCTGTAGTCACAACAGTATTTATGTGCAGTGACTTGAACTCTTGGGGAATATTTAGTTCTTTAACCCTTTGCTTTAATTGTATAAGTCTCAGTGACATAAATAACAAAAAAAAAAAGGTTTTTTCTCAGTTTATGAAGATAAAATTTCGGGCATAAGGAATGTTCTGTTTGTCTTCCACCTTCTGCCTTCTGTTTGTTTTCTCATGACCAAAGTGCAGGTATGACTTCAGTAATAATTGATGTAGTTTGGCTTTACTGAGCTGGATTCTTATTTGGGGAAGAACTTGTAACTTGGTATAAAATGGACTACAAGCACTTGGCCACAAAGTAGGGAGAAAATGGAAATGCTTTCTCTTATGTCTACAGAGCTGTGGATTTTAGGATTGCTAATAATCCTCTTGATCAGATAAGAGTGCAAAATAGTGCACATCATACTTGAAAAGCTTTGAGCACTTCAAGAGTAGGAATTAAATACATAAGAGTATTAATCAGAGGCTAGCTACTGTAATGAAAGCCTCTTTCAGTGATGTCAAATTTGTGGATGGGGAGGTGATTTGCTGCCAGTACTAGAACTACAATAGCAACATTGCTCTGCCTTTGTCTGGAGGAGCAGTTAGGCAGAGGTTCTCCATGTTTTAGTATGGCAGCTTTGATCCTTGTTTTCAATAAAATGATACAGTAAGTTAGAAGACACCTTTGGAGGTCATCTGATCAAAGTCCATGGCATATTGTTTTCCTGGAGTGCTTCATCTTAGAGAGTGTGTTTTTTGGGAAACTTGCTTTATTTATTTTCAGGGGTGGCTTGCTTAGATTGGGCAGTTAGAGAAGAGAGGGTTTCTTTTTTAGTGAAAGGAGAGGAAAAAAACCTTTTTGATTTGAATAAATACCTAATTTAATTAGAGAATTACCTTGATGGATGCAATAATCCGCACCCTTGTGACATCCAGATGCCTTCTATATGACTCAATCATCTCTGCCACTTTGGTATTGAACAGTCTGTTATTTGATGTTAATACAGGTATACATGCTGCAGTCCATGATTGTGTGCATAAAATGTCTTTTATTGTAAAAAAAACTTGCATGAAAAACATTTATTTGCAGATTTTGTCTCCAGGTGGGCTTGGAGAGGGCTGTTGAAACCTATGGTTTGGTTTGCATTGTCTGCCTGACACTGTTTGAATATCTTCATTAACTTGGCTGTTGACAATTGTTGATCGATTCTTTGGAGATGTCGCCTGCCAGTTGTGGTAAGAAAGGCACCAGGCCAAAATGGTTCTGATCGTTCCTCTCCTCAGCTGGGCAGGGAGAAGAAAACATAACAAAAGGCTTATGGGATGAGGTAAAGGCAGGGAGAAATCACTCACTGGGTACCATCACAGGCAAAACAGACTCAACTGGGGGAAATAAGTTTAATTTATTACCAATCAAATCAGAGTAAAGTAATGAGAAATAAATTTTAAAAACACAGTCCCCCCACCCTGTCCTTCTTCCCAGATTCTGCTTCACTCCCAATTTGCTCTCTCTCCTCCCCTCTAGTGATGCAGCAGGATGGGAAATTCATTACACGTTGTTTCTGACAATCCTTCCTTCTCAGAGGGAGGACTACTCACGCTCTTCCCTTGCTCCAGTATGGGGCCCTTCCCAGGGAGACAGACCTCCATGAACTTCTCCAGTGTGCATCCTTCCCACATAACCCTAAGTCCCTTCTATAGGGTGCAGTCCTTCTGGAGCAGGATGCTGTGCCTTGGGGGGTCACAGGGCATAACCTGCTCTGGTGTGAGCTCTTCTCTCCATAGGTGCACAGGTCTTGACACATGGGTGCCAGCAGCCTGCTCCAGCGTGGGCTTCCCACAGTGTCACAGCCTCAGTTGTGCATCTACATACTCCAGCACAGAGCCCTGAATGAGCTGTGGGTGGATCTCTGGCTCCCCTGTGGGACTCTATGGGCTGCAGGGGACACAGTTGCATCACCATGGGCTGCAGGGAAATCTCAGCTCCAGTTCCTGGAGCACCTCCTCCCTCTCCTTCACTGACCCTGCTTTCTGCAGAGCTGTTTCTCTCACATATTCTCACTCCTCTCTTTATCTGCAATTTGTCGTGGCTTAGGAATGGTACTCCTTGATTTAGTTTCCCCAGTGAGGCTCTCCAAATCACACTGTTCCTGGGTCATCTCCCTACTCCTGCCGCTGGGGATGGCCAGAGAGGAGAACTGGAGGCACAAAAGGCAAACAGGTTAAGGTGAGAACAGTTTACTGGGAACAGCCATGAAATAAGAAAAGGAACAGTAACAGCAGCAGGGTAACAGTAGCAGCAAACACTATTGACAACAAAAGTGTTTATTAGAGAATGAGTTTCACATGCAGGACACTCAGGGAACGTGACCAGTGCCAGGCTTGCTCATCAGGAAGGAACCCCTTCTCAGAATCCCCCTTTTCTGACCCCGGACAATGAGGTGAGATGGTGTAGAATAACCTCGCTGTCCTAGCAATGCCAGCTCCCAGCTACTTCAAACATTAACCCTGTCTTGGTCAGAATCAGGACGCAGTTAAGCAGATGTTTTGTTTTCTTTTCTTCACAGAAGCCAACCTGGTCCCTCCCCCACACCTAAAGCCTTCTCTTGCAAACCCAATACATGATTTTCAAGATTCAAAACAAATGGTGGCTTAATTTACTCTTATTAGGCTTAAATGTACAAGGATTCTGCTTGCATAAAATTAATCCTGGAGTTTGGGTTTTTTCACCCTAAGAGGACAATATGGAAGGACCAGAGTGCACAAGCAGGCTTTCAAAGTCCTTGGGCATAGCTGAGGGAAAAAACACCAGATGCATTATTACATTGCATCATTCCTCTACATATTGCATAAAGAAAAGCTGAAATGTTGCTACTGCCAATGCAGAAAGTCATCAGATTTGTGAAATATGGTGTCAGTCAACAGATCTTTTATTGACGATACTCTTGTTTTAACAGTTTACATGGATGTGGTGTAGAGGGTTGACGGACTGGAGCAGACAAAGTACAAAGCAGCGCGAACATTAGTGAATGTTTTTACAAGACATGTTGCCTCCAATATGAAGTTATGAAATCTGTCTCCCTGAGTGCAGACTGCAAATGTTTTTTCCAGATAGAGTTGATTCTGCTTGTTAGTTTTCATTGAAGACCAACTGAAGCTAGATTTCTAGCTTTTATTTTTCTTGGAAACAAATCTGTTTAAAAATTGTCCTGAAACCAGTTGTTTTCATTAACCTTGAAATACAAGTGTGGTGCTTACCACACTCCACTTAAAGAGGAGTGGAAGTGTACTTGCCATCATTATGGTGTATCATCAGAATGAAATACAGCAACATCAAAGAAATTTGTATCTTGCACTAAGCTTATATGCAATTGATTACGGTTTCCCTTCTGACAAGAAATAGTAATCAATCTTTTTTTTTTTGTTTGTTTTTGATGTACCAGTTTACCTTTCTACATTTCCAGTCACTAGTATGTACCCTACTGTTTGCACTGCTGCTTTTGTATTCTAATTTACAGAATGGCAAAACATGAAGTCTTTTTTTGAAGGTGAATGCAAGCAAGAAATTTCAAGTGGCTCAGTCCACATTTTTCCAATTATATGAATTTTTTCAACCCATTGAGAAAAAAGGCTCAAAACACTCTAGTGGTCAATCATACCATTTGCTACTTGCATTACTACCACCATTGGTCAGGAAACAACGTAGATGTTGCAAATCAAGTGAGGAAATGAAGTAAAGAAGTTTAATTTCGCATCTTCCTATTAATGATTTCACACTTAAACACTAGACTGACCCTGTCGTGAAATGCAGGCAGTCTCTTGATTTAGCTCTGCTTTTCATTCATGTTTAAGACTATGATTTGCTACTTTTATGCTTGAGAGAAAGTTGAGGGGAGATCTTAGGAATGGATATAAATACCTGAAATGTTGTAAAGAGAATGGAGCCAGGCTTCTTTCCCTGGTGACCAGAGCCAGTGGGCATGATATGAAACACAGGAGGTTCCCCCTCGATACTGGGCAATGCTCTTTCACTGTGAGAGTGACTGAGCACTGGCAGAGGTGGTGGAATCTCTATCCTTGGAGATCATCCAAAGCCACCCAAACATGATCTCAGGCAACTGGCTGTAGGTGGCCCTGCCTGAGCAGAGGATTCGACCAGGTGACACCCAGAGGTCTTTTCCAACCCCAGTCATTCAGTGATAGCGTGAAAATCAAAAGCATTGGGTCTCTTTAGGTTCTGACTTCTATGCAAGTTTCAAGATGATACTTCAAGACTGAAAACATACCCACATTGATAAGAACATGCTATTTTCTGCTGTTCTCTCACAAAACTTCATGAGAACATTCTGAAGCAATGGTAACAATCAGTTTAGCAGACTATAGCACCAAACAAAATCCTGCATATTTTTTCATGCATTGGGTCTTTTCCAAATGAGTAAATATTTAACAAGCTGTTTACCAACTGGTTATTTTGGAGAAGTACCAGTATGAGTTTTTTCATGTGAATAACAGCTCTAATTTAACAGAAGAGAGTTGATGTACCAGTCCTAAGACAGCTTCACACTTGAAATACCTGCATAAATATAAAAAGATAGAAACGTGAAATACAAAGGAGTGGAAACTTTTTTTTAAAAAAAAACTGCATTGGTAATAGCCAACTGGAATTACATTAGTGATAGTTTGGGGGGATGTGCTTTTAACGAACCTTCCTCATACAGATGTTCTATGTTCTAAATATGAGTAAACAGTAACCAGTGGAGAAGATTATTTTGTTTTCTAAGTGGAAGATAATATTGCTGTGTACTTGGAGCTGTCGCTTTTCAGGAAAGTACTGTGGCTCGTATAGTTCTTAGTGTTGTTGTCCATGCCAGTTGGCTCAGAGAGATCTTTTCTATCCTTGGAAAAGACCAGTGATATAATGTTGCCTTATATTTAAGTATTTCCAAGAAATATATCTAGATACAGACCTTGCATAAAGTTATGCCCAGTACATTTTCTTGCATTACATAGTCTAAAGAGAATCTGTTTGATCAAAGGAAGGACAATATTTCATAAGCACTTATTTATATATATTTTTTAAAGTTAAAAAAGAAGGGAGGGTAAAAGTCCTCCAAACTACCACCCCAAATCCTGTGATATTGAATGAAGCTGTTTGTGTGATCAAATCTGAGAAGAGAATTTTCCTGTTTCTAGAAAGAAACTGTAGGTGCAGTTTCCAGACTTTATTGTTCATGTGATGCCTCATGGCAGAGACCTCCTTGTTTCTACACTTGCAGACTTTGTACTCCAAACTGAAGCTGCTGATTCAAAGAGTGGAGAGCCTGAACTCACTGTGGCCTTGGTGTGGTGAAGGTGCCATTTACTCTGTAAAGCTAGGGATAAATATATCAGGTCAACCGAGTACTAGCTAAGAGTGCTCTTTTTGCATCCCCTAAGAACTTTCTGTTCCATTCCTAATATAATGTAATCTGAAGTGGTCTTTTTAAAAAGTTATTTGTAGGTTCCTACAAAACCCTGCCACTTTTTGAGGTGTATCTTTCATTTCTAGTGTTGTAGGTATGTTCCCTTTGTGAAGAAGTAGGATGGAAAGTGCTGCACAGAGCAAGGACTTGTATGGCTGCCTTTGCTTTTTCAGGATGGAATTTTACCAAATTGATCAGCTTTCAGGAATCCTTCATGAACAAGGGGCCAGATTATTGGTATTAATGGCCTTTTATGCTAGATAGTATTGATATTTTAATCCAAGGCATTAAGATACAGTGTTTTTATTTCTGGTTTTGAAAGAACAGTGAGCAACCAAAGGTGGAACAAAATGCCCAGCAAAGCTCTCAGGCTTTACTGCTATTTTAAGATAGCTTTGGCCTGCGTGCTGGTACAACCAGTGTGCATATTTGAAATTCTGGCCTCTACAATGAAAAGACAAGCCCTCGGAAACAGCCAGTGGTTTTGGAGCATGCTGGTCCTTTGCAAGCTGAATGTTATACAATGACCTAAGACTCTACTACACGCTGGCTGTAGCTCTTGATGTCTTACACATTGGCTCCATTTTTTGACATAATTTTGGCAAGTGGGGGAACCTGGCAATCCTTCATGCTAGAGGCCCTAGCTCTAATAAGGCGCTTTAGTTATTAGCACAAGTAAATAGTTGTCCATTTGTGCTTCATTAATGCATATTAGTCATACAGTAAATACTGTCATGCTGGCAAATTCCCCAGAATAGTGAATACTTCTGTACAGTTCAGGAGGGGGTTTCTGACAAAGTGATGGTTGGCACCTTTCTTGAAAAAGTTCTTGAAGCAAGTCGTGTAGGAGAGTGGCTAGCTATTTTTTCAGCTCACATGAGATTTGTAGGATTGATACTTCAGTGGAGGCAAAGAGGTATTTTTGATGAATTTTATGCTGTTGCAGTAGGTTCCTCTGAAGTATTCAGTTGACTTTTCTACAGCCTTCAGCTATATTGAGGTAGGATGCTTTGGGCTGTGGGGAGTACAAATGAAGTGCTTCCTCTTCTAATGAAAATAGATGTTCCAGAAATCCCATGTGATTGTCCAGTATTGTAAAATTTTAACTAAGTATTTGAAGAAACCTAGTATGTGCAGCTAGATGAAATCAGAAGACAGCACAATGACGCATGATCTGTGTAAGTGTTCTGGTTTCTTGAGAGAGAAGACCTTTAGTACAAATGGTGTAAAACTGCAAGTGAATATGACTTGTTCTTTGGAACAGCCAGTGTAGATTTACGAGTTGTTTCTTTTTTTATCCTTTGAGTTCCTGGCAGTGACTTCCAGAAGGACTTGCTCCATACTCTTGCCAACTTGTCAAGGCTGACCAGCTTCTGGTTCTTCATATTGTCATCCTCACCTGTTTTGAAGGGGAATGTTTGCTGCCTCTGCACTCACCAGGATCATCCTCAGATTAGTTAGTTACTCTTTTGAAGATAGCAGAGAGTAGTCTTACTAGCATAGTGTTGATTAGCATCCTTAGCATCTTCTAATGCATCCTATCTGCTCCTGGTTAGCTTGTCTGATCCTTAACTTTCCTTTGCTGTCAGTAATGGTTCAATCCTCCAGATGCTGGCACTGTGCTCAAAGAACTGGGAGACATAACGAGGAACTAGGAAAAACTGAGGGAAAAAAAATCATTGGTCTTTTATGTCCTTGGCTGCTGGATCCTGTGCACAGCTGAGAAGTAACTAAACTAGTAGTAACCATCCTTTTGTCGTTACTTGCCTATATAACAATTCCTTGTTTTTTCTTGGCATCCTTTGCTTGCTCCAGCTTTTCTGCATGTGCACAATCTCCATGTTCTTTCTGTGTAACCTCTTCCTGCTTTAACACTCTTTGCGTTTCAGCATTTTAGCTGAGGCAGGAGATGCCTGTCCATTCAGCTGGCATTCTGCCATTCCCCTGTGACTTTCTGCATGCCACCTTTCTTGAGGTTTGAGTAGGC
This sequence comes from Haemorhous mexicanus, assembly GCF_027477595.1. Taxonomy (NCBI): domain Eukaryota; kingdom Metazoa; phylum Chordata; class Aves; order Passeriformes; family Fringillidae; genus Haemorhous; species Haemorhous mexicanus. The sequence goes on along the minus strand of NC_082341.1, from coordinate 85,744,574 downwards.
TGTCCTGCAAGATCAGATTGTTGCCCTGGGTACCTTGGTTCTTCAGAGAAGTGTGCCATGGGAACCTTCAGCACAGATCCTTGAACAGGCCAAAAATCTATTTTCCCACAGTCCAAGACTGTAATTCTGCTGGTAGTCTTGATCTCTTTGCTTACTCATTACTGTCTTCTCTGCATCATCTCCACTGCCATCAACCTCTTCCTCCCCAAATGTCTCTTCTTTGTCTATCAGTTGGCTTAGCCAGCTTGTTGGTCAAGCAGGAAAATGCTTCCCCAGTTGGCTCAGTGATCACATGTGAAATTATCTTCAACCCACTCCAGAAATCTTTGTAGAGTCCAGTGCTGGCTGCAGCTGGAGTGGCACTGTTTGCTCGTGAGCGGGTCAGAAACGTGATTTAGCCAATTTGTGTCAAGTTTCTCCCCATCCCATGCACCTGGCTGCAAAAATGGACTCATTTGGTTTGAGCAAGACAGGTATTCTGAACATTAATCTTCTTAAAGATGGTGAGTGCTTCTTTTGGGAAGAAGTATTGAAGTGGAAAATGAGGGACTTAGCAGTGTGACAGAACCAAAGGAGAACCTAGAGGTGCTAGACAATTGTGCAGGTGTTTCCTGTCCCAGCACTGTCCCTTGTGGCTTCCCAGCCAGGCTCTTGGTACTCAGTCTCCTGTTGTGGTGCTCTCCTGGCTTCCCTGATGTTTACTTTCTCTCACAAGGCTTACATCCAAGCGGACTGTCTGCCATGCTGCCGTCTCAAAGGACCTAGTGGCAGCTTTATCTCCCCAGGACTGTCCTTGGTGTGGTGTAGGGAAGCTCCCCCTTGCTGAGTGTCTACCCTCAGATCTGACTGAATGCTGCTGTCCTTTGCTCATGACTGCCTCTGGCTCTGAGTTACTTGGTGGGAGGCACTGGGGGAGTCCTGGCCTGATGTTCCCCTTTCCTCTCCACTGGGGGCCCATTGCAGAAGAGATGTCACCTGCATACCTGGAGGGCACAGAGGCAGTGCAGGTCAGTGAGCAAGGGCTGACAAAAGCCTTTCAATGCATGAACTCTTTTATTGATTGTAAAGGGTTTGTGCCTATCCTGGCAAGGCTGACATCTCCCTTTCCTGCCTCTGGGTTTTCTACCTCTTCCATCTCTGGCAGAGACCTGACCTCCCAGGTTTTTCTTGAGTGGTTATAGTCAGGCTGATGGGGAGTAGTGGGTGGGGGAGCTTGGGAGAAGATGTTCTAGCTCTCCTGGGAGGAGATCATGGGCTCTTTCAGGAAGACATCTTGGCACTGATGCTGTCAGGAGACTACAGTTAACTGTATTTATGGGTAGTCCATTTCCATGGGCCATCTTTCCTCACCACTCTCTGTGGGTCTCTGGGTCTCCTGCCACCTGGTTGGGTGAAGCCCTTTTATCCTGCACAGTCTTTCTGTTTGTTTGCACTCAGTTCCCCCTCTGCATATCCTGCTTCTTCCAGAGCCCTTTCTTGGGCTCATTCTTTGTGGCCACACCACCATGATCTCTGTCACCATGATCTCTTGTCATGACCTCTTGGAAAGATTTCTGCAGAAGGTAACTCCAGGATTGTATGTAACATACATGTTACATACATCCATAAATAATCCATTTATGAAAGCAACTTTTTTACTCACCCAGACATGCCCTTTCAAGTTAAATATTTTTTTCCTTTTCGAATTCAGGATAGACCTAAGGAGTTTTTCAACCCGAATATAAATGCCAATATTTGAGGTAGTCACCTTAAGTGTTTTGTAGCTGGAAGCATTTGTAGAACCCGTTTCCTAAGGTAAAAATACTTCAGAGGGCCCGTTTCTGTACTTTTGACCATATATAAGTATATAAGCCAGTGGGTTGCAAATTTGATGGAAAAAATTCCTTCCTATGTATTTGCTGGGGAGATTTCTGCATGACATACATTATTTTTTGCCATGATGTGAGCAGAAGGGTTAACTGAATTGTGCTAAAGATATTCTGAAAAAGGCATCTCTTGCAATCTTGTTTTTTCTGGAGTTCTTTATGTCCTTGGAATTATGACAAGCTGCTGGCTGTTGAGCATGAACTGTCTGTATGGTTAAGTCACAAACCATAACTGCTATGCTGGATGAGAGCAAGTTGGAAAAATAGTTTTTTGACAGCGTATCTTTTGAGTATGACTTGCCCTGAAGATTAAAATAAACCCAAACCCACAAGACCAGAAACTTCTCATCTGTAGCATCTTCTGAAACAGGGATATTGACACAATAACATGTATTATTATGATGTAAGATTACATGCATGCTGTCAGTATTGTGGTGTGATAATGAGCTTCTAGGTAACCTGTCACAGTTAATTTTCTTGGTTTAGCTAAATTAGTAGTCTTCTGTTTATCTGTATGCAGAAGATGGCCCATTCCTCTCACCCACAGCTTGATTCTGAAGCCTGGTTCAAAGTTTTTCCTCTTCTCCTCCTTATGCTGATTCCATTTTTTTTCCTTTTTTTTTTTTTTTTTTTTTTTTTTTTAATCTCTGATTTGACTATAATCTCAGCAGGAATGTTTTCCACCATGTTTTATTTCATAGACCTGCATTTTTGGGTTAGGAAGAATAGCTCAAAACTAGAGGAAGCAGTACAATAAATACTGATTGTACTGTAAAAGGTACCACCCTGAATCACCATCCAGCTGAAGCGTGGTAGCTGCTCATGTGCAAGCTGCCAGCCCCTTGAACTGCAGAGTAAACAAGTTACTTCCCCTCCCTAGTCTTCAGCAGTGGTTTCACAGAAGAGAAAGAAAAGCCACTTCAATACCAGTTGAACAGCAGCTCACCTGATTGCATCCCATCTTTTCTTGGAGTGCACAGTAGAAATCCGTTTGCAGAGGTGTTCTTGCGGTTGATAGCAGTAGTGTTCAGCGTTGCTGAAGCCAGCACGATCAAACATTGCATATGTGGATTTATTACAACTGTGGGATTTCTTGAACTTTTCTTCTGGCTGACCAGGTTTGCAATCTCTGTTCAAATCTCCTTGTCTGGAGACCCTTTACCTGGGCAGGTCTTGTTTTGAGGTGGTTTGCTTGTTTTGTTTCATGTGCTGCCTTGGCAATGTTTGGCACAGCAGACCTCCTTCCAGTAGCATACTGGTAGTTATGAAACCCTTTTGATCTGTTGAGGCTTTAATGTAGCCTCAGAGACTTTGTGTAGAATTAAGGCAGCTGCTGCTAACCATGTAGGAGTGCCTCAGTGTATGTTCTGATGTACTGTGGATAACTTCCTTGGATGTGTCCAGTAGGTGTTAAAAGAAGTGGTGAGGAGCTGTATAAAAATAAGTGGTCACTTGACATACTTACTTTTGTTCTTTAAAACAGAACAAAACAAAAAGAAAACCTTCTAAGTATGAAGAGATGATTGACGTGCTTGCTTTTAGTGTGCCAGCTTCTGCAAAAACTGAAGATTTATACTTTGTATTGTGTTTTCTGGGACTGCGTGCAATTTTACATGTAATTTGTTACTATTTAAATGCAAATTGCTGATCTTTTGTAAATTTCTTCCTTCAGAGAATGTTAAGTCAATAAAGATTTTCTGATAAAGCCATCTTCTTAATGCAGGATAACTGGTAGAGCTACTTGCAATTAACTCCCTTTCCTCAAGGAAAAGAAAACATGGCAGCCATTACCTTGAGATGGATGGAAACAAGTATATATTTTTACTGATACTGGAACAAGTGCAACAGTGATGCACATTTGGTATGGTACCTAGATTTTTGGAAGTTAGACAGAGATAGGTAAACTAGGCAGAGCATTGAGAGAAGTTCTCAGGCTAAAAAGTCCCTTTGAGGTGCTTGAATTTTACTATAGTCCAACCTAGATACTTGTTTTCCTAAGGACAATGAAGATGAGGAAAATCAGAATCATTTAGGTTGGAAAAGACCTCTAAGATCAAGTCCAACCTTTGACAGATAACCCCCCTGTAAACTAGACTGGTATTAAGCTCCATGTCCAGTCATGAACACCTCCAGGGATGGTGACTCCATCACCTTCTTGGGCAGTTTGTCCCAATGTTTAACAGCCCTTTTCATGAAGAAATTCCTCTCCATGTCCACCCTCAACCTTCTCTGGTGCAGCTTGAGACTGTGTCCTCCCATCCCGTCGCTGGTTGCCTGGGAGAAGACGCTGACCCCCACCTGGCTACAGCCTCCTTTCAGGCAGTTGTAGAGAGCAATAAGGTGCCCCCAAACCTCCTTTTCTGCAGGCTAAACAACCTCAGCCCCCTCAGCCACTTGTCCTAGGAGTCATTCTCTAGACCCTTCACCAGTGCTGTTGCCTTTCTCTGGGCTTGCTCCAGCACCTGAATGTCTTTCTTGTAGTAGGGAGCCCAGAAGGGGACACAGAGACTCAAAGTGTGGCCAAGTACAGGGTGATGATCACTGCCCTGGCACTGCTGGCCTGTTTTTGATACAAGCCATGATGTCATCAGCCTTGGCCACCTGGGCACGTGCTGGCTCATGTTTGGCTGCTGTTGACCAGCGCCCCCAGGTTCTTTTTTGCTGGGCAGCTTTCCAGCCACTCTTCCCCAGCCTGGAGTGTTGAATGGGGTTATTGTGACCCAAGTCCAGCAGCTGGCACTTCAACTTGTTGAACCTCATATAATTGTCCCTTTGATCCAGATCCCTCTGCAGGGCCTTCCTACCCAGCAGCAGATCAGCTTTCCCACCCAGCTTAGTGTTGCCCATGAACTTACTGAGGGTACACTTGATACCCTCATCCAGATCATCAGTAAAGATACTGAAGATGACTGGGCCCTATTTTGAGCCCAGTAAGTTTCTTTCATTTTGAGAAATTGGAGTAAGACAGTAATGCACCGGAGTAGTCAGGATTGCTCATGTTGTCAGTCTTATCTTAATTGTTTTCTTTCCCGCTGTTATGAATTGACAATTTCTATGTTGGTATTTCTGTAATGCAGGCTGCAGCACCATTTGTGTTAAAAATTTTGTCCAGCCATTGTGTGCTAACACTTGGAGGTGGCAACTTAATGAAGTCTGATAGAGCATCACAGTGAGGATTTTTTTTTCAGGGAAACTGTTTTGAACATCACAGTGAAAGGTGCAGTTATGTACGTGACTTTCTTAGAGGTGCACAGGTTAAATGAGATTCATACATGATTAAGGAAAGAAATGCAGACATTCATGCAGGTTGTTCTGTTAGTAATGATGCGGGTTTTTTTTTTTTTTTTTTTTTTTTTTCATATTCTGAAGGCTTGCATTACTGCTAAATATGCAGTGCAAAACCACTATTTTAAGTACTCATATATTGCAGACTGTTTCTTAGACTCCAACATTTTTTTGCATAAACTACATTACTGATTTACTCAGACTGTAACCCTGATATTTGGTTAGGGGAGAACACAGCAGTCTTCCAATACAAGATTCATTAATCATGAATAATTGCTGTGCCTTAGACTGGTAGACTGTGATTTCTGGGGGGTTTAAGTAGGGTATAGAGTAGTCAACCAAAGTGTTTAAACATTTGCCCCATTTCTGAAATTCTGAAATGTCTTTTTTGTTTGTTTGGTTTTGGTAAGCCTTGCTGTTTTAGAGGTGTGTAAAGAGTTAATTCTGTATTAAATTGAGAGCAAGTCACCGGAACTACAAATGCCCTTGTCTGAAGTGAGCATTGAGTTCTGGGGCAGTTGGCAGCATGTAACAGGAGAATGGATCTTTATCTGAGCAGAAAGGCATGTAGTCCAGGTAATTAGGATCATAGGTTTGATCAGATGGGACAGGCACTTGTAAACCTGGTTAATTATGTATCTAGTGCCAAGGATCACTGTTGGGAAGAAGGGGAGGGAGGGGTACCAAGCACACCTAAATTTCAGCAATTGAACAAATTGCCTAGAAAGCAGGGTGATGAAGTCCATGTTGCTAATAGTTGAAGCAAGGAAAGATAGCAAAAGTAGTCTTGTATGAATTTGTTCAACATGACACTTGAAATTGGTCAGATTATCAGTTTGAAGACCTGAAGAGCAATTACATTAGCAGGTGAGAGTTTGCTCACTGACATCCAGTAAATTTTAATGGTCCATGTGGGCATAGTGGCTCCTTCCCCACAGGAGGTTTATAATTTTATCACTTCTGTCAAGGGCTGTGAAGAACCGTGTTTACTTGTTGGCCCATTCAGATTCTCAGTTTGAACCTGAACCATGACAAAGACAAAAGGGGGATAGCACTATTGCTAGGTAAGAGAGCAGACCCACGTTCAGATGGTATAAATGCCTTTGTGTTTCATGCTACTTGCATTCCTTTGTTAAGTTTCATCTGTCTTGATGTCTAGGGCTTCCTAGCTATAAGCTTGCATACTCTTAAATGTAATTTAGGTTGTCTTGCTGTGGTTGCCACTTCCCAAAGCATAGAGATTTGAATATAAATTCCTGAAGAGAATGCACTTGTATGGAAACAGTGGTTCCTTCAACCCACATGGCATCTTCCCTCCTCTGATCCCTCCCCTGATCTGAGACATGGAAATGCATTGCTGCAGTGCCAAATCCAGAGTCCACCAGCTCATCCTTTCAAGCATTGAGCCTTCCAAGGTTAATTCAGGGCATCATTAGCCTGTGCTAGGACAGACTGTCCAAGGCATTTTGCGGAACGTCTCCTGTCCACGTGGTAGAAGGAAGCTGTCAAAACCTGAGTCCCAAAGCCAGTGTTCTTGGAAGCAGCTGGCCAGCAGTGCTGCTATAACCAAAGCAGTAGTAGATTTGATGCCAAGTAGAACAGATGAGCTACCTTGTGTTTCACAGGTCTGAGCATGGGGAGGCCAATGTGTTGGAAAGGATCAAATATCCTGTACTTACTTTCTGTGTTACGGCTTCCCCCAAAATAATAGATGAGATTTTTTTTTAATACACGCTTAAAGGAAATAATTTTGAAGATGTTTTCTCAGATTGGACAGGTGCATTAGCAAGTGTGTGATGCTGAAATTTTCCATTGCACCAGAGTACAAATATTCATTCCCATTATGGGTTTTTTTGTCCTTCTGATGAAGAAGAAATATAGTCTGACAGGGCACTTAAGAAACTTGGACAAATATGCAAAGTGACCCTGGTAAGGATTCTTGAATAAGCTAAAGGTTTTATGAGCAACAACACATTGTTGTGAGTTGCATTACTCCCTTAGATTATGTGAGCACCATCCAGTATAGTAGTTAAAATGTATGAACTGGTGCTTTTGGCTCAATTTAAGTACTGTAGTCTGTTACCTGTCAGTTCTTTGATACAAGATCTAACTGTAGATCTAACAAGATCTAACTTTAAAAAAAAAAGAGGAATATGACATACTGCTTTGTTATCCTTTCTCAATGTAAGAAAACTCATTTTTTAAATTTAATTCTTATTGAAAAGTACAGTTCACTCGCACAAATACCAGATTTTTCAGGAACTTCAGTTTTTGAGTCAGTATTGACCAAAACCAAAGGGCTTTGAACATGCAGCAAAGGATGTAGCTTTGAATATGGGTCTTTGTCAGTGGCAGTCCCTTGCCGGTGAGAGTGACTTGCTTTGGAGGTAAGGCTAATTTACAATTAAGTACAAGCTAGAGATACATTATCAGGTTCTGTGAGTGCCAGCAGAAGAAACAAAATTTCCTTGTAAGCATGCGACTTTCCTACTGTGAAGAATTTTCTTATATAAACTTCATTTATTCAGTGGTGTTTTGTTAGAAATGAAAAGAAGCCTAGTTTGTTAAAAAAATAAAAGAAGTTAAAGGATACTTTATCAGTAAATGAATACTTCATTTTTCTAAGTACTTTATAGGTCAAGACACCTTTAAAGGAATGATTGCCATCACTGACAATTTTGTGCAATTGTTTCTTTTTTGTATTTCAAGACTTTATTTTAGCTGTAAACTATGTAAACTGTCTCTAACAGCCACAGTGGTTTTAGTCTCATTAAAAATAGAACAAAGCTTTTAGCATTTCTAAGCCTGTCAGTTGGATTCCCTCATTGCTAGCTGATTAAATGACAGCAACTATGATGCATTGAATTTTCTTCTACCATAATAAATGTCATTCTGGTCCAAGAAGTGCACACTGTGGAGTATACTATCCATTTTCTCTGTGCAGAGTATGGGGAGACAGCTCAATTTTTGCAGAAGTGGTTGGTTCCTACTAAGAGAGGACTGCATCTAGGGAGAGAGTTCTTGCCAAATGTTGGGTTCAGGAGTGTTGAAAGCCCTGTTATTGCCAGTTTTGCAAAGAACAGCCTAGAGAAGCTGAATCTCTAGTGTTAGTCTGTATGCGTGCTGTAAAAGTGCATTGCTGGAGCTGTCAGCTAACACTCACTATGTTCACTCCTGCCTTACTGGAGAAAAGTCTTTTAGGAGTAAACAGCTGCTACCAGATACTGTTGGGGGTTGCTAGCAGTGGTCCAGCTCTTGCTAGACTACATTAATTAATTAATTCATCAATTAGTTAATTTTCTGGATGCCAAAGAGACGCTGGGTGTTGGGTCAGGGGGTGACAGAAAGAAGCTGGCTTGATGTTGCTTTTTGTTTTGCCCTGATAGTAATTGCAGTGCAGGTAGTGATAAGTCACATAACTAGACTCCTAAAAATAAATCTGAAGCACCTTCAGAAAAATAAGTTTCTGGCTCAGCTATAGCAGTGGTTTCTATAACTGTGTTGGGCTGTAGCTTTTAGGAAGAAACACTTCAGTGGCTCGGGGCATGCACACTATGGGGTTTCAGTGTTGACAACAGGGTCCAAACCCCCACGTTTTTTTAGACTTGAAAGTTTTCTGATCAGTGAGTTGCTAAAGCCCGGGGGGGGTCAGGAGATAAGTTCCTCCAAGGTCAGACTGACAAGCCTTTCTGCCTTCCCCTGTATCATGGGATGTAATATAATTCCTGTGATTCATTCAACAAATTCTCTGCCACTGCAGAGACATGGACCACGGACGCAGGTCTGTCTTTTCCTTTTTCAGGAAAATCAGCCTGATTTTCCTTCTCCCTTCACTAATTCCTGCTCTGTTGTATATGTTATGTGGTGGGCTGGTAATTCTGCTGAGGGTTGTAGGAATGTGTGGATCACAACAGGTCTGTGTGCCCTGCCAGGTTATCGTGTGTTTTCAGTGATTTGTGGCACAGAGGATTGGAGGTGCTGTGGTGTGTCGGGAGGAATGTGCTGCTGCCTTTGCTGCTCCTTTAATCCCGAACTGGCTTGTTTGTTCTTGGTCTCCAGGGTTATTGCTCCCAGTCTTGACAGCCAGTACTGTAAAATCAGAAGGATTCCTGCAGTTAGTGGCTTTGCTACTTCAGGAGAGAAAGCCCAACTTTTGACAAAGCTAAGTGGCTTTATTTTAAGCCCTTGTTTGTACAAGCTCTCTTAGCAATGGGAATGCTAAAATTCTAGGTTCACAGTTACTCTGTTGACTTACTGAGCCTTTCACTTGGCTCTTACCTAGTCAAATGACTATAGTTAAGAGGCAGGAAACCAGGTTACAGGTCTTTAATTATGTAATATGTGGGTTGTCTGAGAATGCGCTTTAAAGTTTTTTGCCTACTGTGCAAAGCCTGTGTTTTCTTTATTTGTATGACATGTTAAATACTCTGGCAAAAACAGTAAAACATACACACGCTGTTTGAGTAAACTTGAAATTGTTTGCAAAGCAGTGACTTTGGACAAACCCAAGAAACTTGCGCTTCCCTTGGGACTCTGAATTGGAGCACATTTCCTCAAACTCTCGGGTGTCAGCTTGCTGAAAATACATTGTACCAAACAGCTGTCTGGTAGGGGACTGTGCTACTGTGTTTTTAAGAGAGGAACTTCACATGAATTACTAATCAACTTTTGGAGTTTGGATTAGAATTTGAACATTGGTCTGGATATGTCAGTTGGATTTATTCTTGTAATAGCCTGTGTGTTTTCCTTCACAGGGCTAAGAATAAAATTCAGTGTGCAGAAACTCTGGATGGCTGTGGATACCAGTAAGCTATAGGAAAGTTTACTGAGATGAATAGCTGGCTACTCAGCACTTAGCATAATTGAGTCTATTATCCTCTTTGTACATTTGATGCTTGAAGTAAACCAAAGCTCCAAATTCATGGTATAAAGAATCAGCATAGCTTAAAAAGCGGCGCAGGAAGTTACTTTACATAAATGCAAACAGTCTTTTGTTTGGAAAGCAAGTATCTTATGAAGCATCCTCAGAAGAAATGCTGTCTAATCTGTTCATTGCCTAAGGAAACTCCAGGGGCATGTTAAGAATGACAGTACTGAGTCAGATAAAGAAATGTTTGTCTGTGTCCTTCTTATGAGAGCAACACGTTGTAGATACAAAGAGAGAGTGTAATTTCTCGAAGTATCCGCCTTCTGCTCCTGAAGCCTGGAGCTGTGTCCACTTTTTCACAGCCCTTGGTGTTCACTTCTTCAGTGAATTTTTGTAGTTACTTTTTTGTCTGGGAACCACTTACACTTGAGCACTCTGCAATAGCTTTCTCAGTCTGTGCTAACATAAGGTACTTAATTTTGCTTTACTCAGGTTGCCTGAATGGAGTAAAGCTGTGGTGGTTCAAATAATGACTTTGCTAATTTTCTCTTTATGCTCAGCTAGTTTTAAGACCTGTACCTTGGTGTGATGAAGGAGCACCGCCAGGTTGGCAGGGAGCTCCTGTTTGGCAGGAGTGCCCTTTCTGCAAACTGAGGCATATCTGCCTTGATAGTCTCCTAAGTTGCAGTGAGACTTGTCAGCACGTCTGACTTTACTTTCTGTTGTGCTGGACGGTGTACAAACATCAGAAGTATGTCATGATCTTGGTCTGTTGCTGTGGGACTGCTGGCATGAGTATGCGTGACTCTTGCTCAATTGAACCTTTTGTTCAGGGGCACGGCAGTGTGGGTTTGCAGGCAGCTACAATAAATCCAAACCCAGGGACTGTCATCTTGGTGGTCTGGACATCCTCAGTCTGGCCATGCTCCCAAGAGCTTCCGAGAAGCTGTGCTGCCACTTGTAGCCTTTCTTCATCTTGTAAACTTGCAGAGACTACTGAAATTAGAAGAAGCTGAACCCTTCAGGGGATTTCCAGACTTCTCCAGAAAGTTGCTCTGTCTCCTCTTATTCTAGACCCCCTTTCTTCACAAAGAACAAGGGAGAAGGGAAGTATAAATGATACTTCATGATTTGTACATTCAAATCTGCCTCCTCCCTTCTCTAAGCACTATTTACCTGTAAGATTACCGGGAATGACTGACTAGATAACCTTTGCTGAAAAAACTAGAGAAGCAGCAGTAGAGTGGTAGCAGCACAGTGGTCTGTCTAATAATGCTGTCTCATACTGATAAATACTCTCCTGAGCTACACTGCAGGTGGGAACAGTGGCACTCAGAGCCAAAGAGGTGATTAAAGAGCACGTGTGCAGACAGCAGAGCTGCTGTAGTATATGTCTGGCTGATTCTCTGATTAAAAGATGAGATTTAATGTTTTCTTAGATAACTGAAATGCTTATCGTGCTAGCACAAACAGCAGCAAACATTGTATGTCATAGTTAAGGAGTGCAACTTGAAAGGTCTTGGTTATAGATTGAAAAATAAATCTAGATTGTCCTGGTTACTGATACGTAGAGATAACACTGTCTGTGAGTGGACTTTGGCTCTTAAGGCGATGCAAGCACGTCACATTTTGTGTCATGCAACATAGGTTTGCAAAAGGACACTGTAATCTGACCTGTAATGATGGTGTGTTTGGCTTTATGAAATGCTAATGCTTTAAAGGACCCCGCTTCAGGTCCTTCTAGCACTCTTGCTAGTGCCTTGATTAAATCATCCTTGGTTGCAGAGACCGACTGACAGAGAAAACAGCACATGCAAAAAGTCAGGAAGGGCTAATGCTCAGCTAGCTTCTAAAAATACTACAATAGCTGGATGGTACAGTAAGTTAAGTAACATGCTTTAATTTCATATTGAGAGCATTTATTGGAAGAGCAGGGAGAGCTGGGGATTAAACCATGAAGCAAACAAATGACTTGCTTGGAGGCTGCTTTCAACTGCAGCGGAGGCATGGTGACAGACCAAAGCAGGTGCCCACCTTGCTGGGGGCCACGGCCTCAGCCCTGAGCTGGGGCCCGACAACAAGGCTGCTGGCACAAAGTAATTGTATAACTTTATTTCCTGCCCCCCTCCCCTTTCTTCTTTTACCCTTGTTCCAGCATGTGATCTCCAGTGCAGCTGGCCGCGTGCCAGTGTTTGTCTGTGCACAACGGACACAAACAGATTCTGGAGGGTCATGTGAAACTACCCCTGGCTCTTTAAACCTCACCGCCCTTACCTTTTCCCCTCCACTGCCCGCATTGCTCTAACAGGTGTGGCTTTGTTTATGCACGGCCTGTCGCTTTGCTTTAGCACCTGGGTTTTGCTGGCCCGCAGTGTCCGGAGGAAACCTTTGCCTCCCTGTTTTGCTCAAGCTGCCAGAGAAGTCTCTGGATCTTGCGGGCAGGCATTTGCACTGGGCAAAACAGGCAGGGGCATCAGCTTTCTAAGGGCAGCCCCAGCAGTCATTAGTCACTGTAACCTCTCTTCTGAAAACTTTGATCTACCTTTCCATGGCTTTGGCTTAACTTTGTGAGTAAGGCCTGTGGTTCTCAGCATCTTCTGGTACAAGATGTAAGGTGATTCCAGAGAGGGTGTATTCCTATTCCTGTAAATTTTTAGCAATTGCTAGTTAAAAAAAAAAAAAAAGAAAAGTATGGTTTAATTGAAGAGTTACAGCCCTGGAGCCAGGTGAAACCTTGAAATAAGGTCTTTCAGTTAAGTGTTTGTGTGTTACTGCTGTGGGAAACCCAAATGTAAAATCTTGCATCTTGGCCCCATTTCACCTTTGTTACTACCTAGTATTTCGTGAATCTTGCCTTCCAGAAAGGACTTTGATATGTTGGGGCAACTGAAAGCACATTTAGTTATGTGTCAAATAGCTTATAGCTGGTTTTCTTGTTCCAACTTTTATTTCTTTTCGGATGCCCTGTTGCTCTTCCGAGCCAAGAGACAATCTGTCACTGCATCCCTGCATTAGACATTGTGACTTCTTCCTGGGAAGTGGAACTATGGCTGCTAACCTGCATCTTTGAGGTTTTAGCTACCCTATAAAAGTTGGTCATGTTGAATTTCATGGAGGGAAATGCACAGAGTAAATTTCTGGGCTGGGGAGGGATGTTCTGCTGAGTTATCCATGCCTGTGATGCTTACCTCTTATCTTTTGTACTGAGAGCAGTCAGCTTCAGCTTTAAGTTTTGACTGAAACTTTCCTGGATAAGCATCTCCTCCCCACTGTTGCCCTTGGCACCTTGGAAAAGTTACAACTGAACTTTCTGGGGAACAGATTCATAATTTTGTATGTTGTTTTTGCAGTTGCCTTCTTATGCTGAAAGTCCCAAATTTCCTGCCTCAAATTTAAAATGGAGATGATGTGGGTCAGGTCAGTGATGGCTGTGTGGTATCCCAAAGAAAATTAGATAAATCCAGTGAAAATGACTAGTGCTCCAGAAGTACTATTAATGTTACAATGTGATACCCTGTGGTTGCAAGGGATTTGATGAAAACAGGAGCTGGGGAGTTGCTTGTTCCTACTAAGTGTTCAGTTAGCACCAGTGAAAGAGCTAACAAATACCGCTGTGTTTCAAGAAAGTAAGAACAAAGACAGTTGTGCTGACAGAAGGTCTGATGTGGTTTGGTTTTTTTTTTTTTTTTTGATTTCTGAGAAGCAATAACAAAAACTCACGAGGTAAGGAAGATGTGGCGCATGAAACAGCAGCCAGTGTTGTGAAAATCAGTGTGAAGGATGTAAAGAGCTGTAAGGGGAGACAGCCAGTATGGAGGCAGACGTTTGAGTGGTCCCAGTTGTATCTGGCATCGATAGATGGATGCCATTTGTATCTTATCATACAGTGTTTACTCATAAAAACCTTCCTTGTCAGTTTCTGTCTTATAAATGCCTGTGGGCTTCTGAACAGATCCCTGATGGTGATGACACTTGAGAGCAGTGCTTGAGTACTTGAATCAAAGTTCAAGCATTTGCTAAGACAGTCCTTCTGATGAAGAGATAATTTATTGCATATACTATATAACTATATACAGTTCTAGTCCCCAAACACTAAGTCCATTATGATTTTGAGCATTAGCTTATACTTTGTTAGTGCTGGACTGCGGGCTCATGGTTGTGCGTGGTTGAATTGCCACTCAGTGTGTGCTTGTTTCTACTCTGCCTTAATTACAATGCCATTTGCCATGAAGGTGGTTCCTGTGTTTTGACATAAAAGCAGGTCATGCCATTGTGTATTTAGCCCACACTTGGGGCACAGTGGGATCATGTGTATAGTCATGTATATCAGAGCGGCAGCTTATGCTTGGTGATATATCATTGCAGACAACTTTGCTCACTTTTCCATACCCACCCTTAACTGGTGTATGCAAAGGTATGCCAGTTTTGTAAAACCATGCACCTGCTCTTAATCCCCTTCTCATTCTTCTAAAATGTGACTTACCTTGCTTTTCCTATTTTCTTTTTTATATTTAAATTTTCCTGCTTTCTCCTAGTTGTCTTCTTTGGCAATATCTGTGAGAAACTGTGGTGTTTTAGACTTAGCCAAATTCAGTTTGCGTTAAAACTCATGAAACTTGATCTTGTGAGAATTCCAGTATGAAAAAACAACAGGTTGGCATCCAGAGCCATGGATGTTTATCTAAACTGAACTTCTGATTTCTCTTGAGGTTTAGTAGTTCACTACTGAATTTGTTTCAGTCCAGTTAATTAGTTACAAAGCCCTAAGCCACAGACTTGGAATTAAAGAAAACAAAGCCCCAAGCCTCCGCATAATTTGATGCAAGAAGAAACTTTTGTTATACTAGGAAGTGCATTTACATCACTGTTTCTCTGTTTGAAACGCAAACTGGTGTACAGATGAGCCAACAGCACAGTCATTGATTCTGGATCCATGCCACACGTATTAATATGACAGCCTAGTGTCCCCCTGTGATCTGTTCCCCCACCTTCTCTGACATTGGTTTCTCCTTTCAGAGGCATGGCAGGGTTTTTTGTTTTGTATTGGTGGTTTGACTCCATGTAATGTAGCTTGCAGGGAGTACAGAATGCCTGGTTTTGATAAGATATTGTGCTCTTCTGTTTTTAGGACAATGTAGATCAGACTTCAGCTCATGGTCGGCGGGATCTGGTGGAACCGGGTTTCCAAGAACCATCTAACCGCATCTCCCTGAACCACCAAGGTAAGGAATAGTGCGTGGAAATCCAGGCTTCTCAGGCCAGTGCAGGCATGGTTTTGCCTCCATGGCTGTTTCTCCTCACTGGGTGAAAAGGAAAATGTTCTGGATGGTTGGAGAAGAAGAGTTGAAGAAATCAGTGTTTGTCACAGCTGTCCTTAGAGCTGAGTGAAGGTGACGAGGGACTTTGTATGCATCTCAAACCTTGTAGCCCAAGATAGGGTTACTATCCTGGGGGGTAGGGACATTCTCCATTCTCACATTTTTATGAGTGGGGAGGAGGAAAGTACTGACATTAAATTCAACATTTGTAATGTTAAGGTTGCATTAAAAAAAAAAAAATTGACTGCCATAAGACAGGCTCTTGCTCAATGTCTGCAGTAGGAGAAAAAAAAAACCCAACATGTTTACTTGTTTTCCATGACAGAAATCAGCTACTTTGTGAAAAGATAGCCCTGAACAAGATGTTGTGATGTATGTGTAATAGTTTAGCTTCTGTAATTCAACCATTCAGAAAAAGCTAAAAGAAATCTTAAAACTCTTTACTGATTTTTGTCTGTTCAGAGACCTAAAAAACAACAGTTACTATTATTACAGAGACTGTTCAGCTCAACTTTATTGTTTTAGGTTTGAAATAATTGATAATAGTGTTCTTTTAAGCAGTGAACTTTCTTGCCCTCAGGCTTCCTGATGGTTTAATTTGAAACCAAGTCCTTGAACGTCATCTTCAAATGTTATTTCTTCAGTGCAACAACGAATAGTAATGCAGACAGAACAAGACTACTGAAACAAAAAAGATTACAAGCATATTACTTAAAATATTTGCCAAACATGACATGCTTAACTTTTCCTTTAAAAATTCAGCTTTTTTTAATTTGTCAAGGGCAGCAAGACTCAAATTTCATGACTTGTAGATTATCAAGACAATTAAAGTTGCACAAACAAGTCCCAGAGTGTAATGAGGATTGTATTTTAACTTACTCCCCTTTGCATGCTCCAGGTATTCTGGTGTTTTATAATGCTTTGTTTTCAATTGAAAAGAGAAGGCAACAGGTTGCAATGTAATCCAGTCTAAAACTTACAGTAGTAGAGGCAGTGTGTAGTGGCATGTTTGCTTGCACAGAACACATTTGGGAAGTTCAATTTTTCATGAGTTTTAGAATTAAAAAGGTTTATTATATTATTTTCACCTATGTCAAGATGTCCAAGTTGTGGAACAGATCTATACATGTGACTTCTGAAGCTATTTGTAAATATCCCCCTTTAATCAAGGGATTTTGGAGGGTGGGGGGGGAACATCCTGTGTGGTCCGGGTTCATGTGTTACAGTGCATGTGTCTGCTGCTTTTGAAGTCTGAACATTTATAGGAGAAATAGGTAATGCTCTGTTTGGATGGCAGAATGCCAGCTTTGCAGCCTGACATTTTCCCACTTCCTTTGCAGATCCTTCTTTTCCTCTATCAATATTGTACTGCAAAAGGATCCATAGAGTGTCACCTGACATGTGGCTCTTTCTCAGCCACTTTGAGACAAATGTTCAAATTAATTTAGGAAACAGCTGTCTTTAAAAAAAATGGTTTGTATACGGGGTACTGGCAGTTCAATGCCTGTTGGTCAAGCAAGACCCATTTAATGTTTTTCCCCAGTACTTTTTGAAGTAAAGATTGCTTATGTATCCACAATTTGTTTGGGAATTTTCTTCTATATCAGCTGACTGACAGCAATCAAATCCACTGTTTCTAATATCTTTCTACTTTTGTTGCTTCAGCAAGTACATACTACGGTATCAATCATGATGCTGTTATGTCAGTGGTCTGGATTAAGAACTGAAACCTAAATGCTCAACGGTGGCCTTTAATGCTGAGCTGGGCTGTCGGAGTTCTGCCTTTTTGCAGTTTTGGAGGGAAGCAAGGTCCCTGCTGCTTTGGTACCCTCTGGGAAATGGAAGTTGCTGTAAATGTGATGTTACATCACGTCTTGAGTGTTTGGTCTGCCCAAGTAGGAGCATCTACGCTCTTTTCATAGCATATGAAATAAATATTCTTGTCCAAGAACTTGAATGTACAAGTATTTTTGGAGCTGGCATATATTCTAGAATTCCAGATTAATGAATAGAAAAATACAACATGAAGAGCTTCAGCCCAGGGAGTTGTGACATAGTCTGAACTAGCTCCCAATACAGTCATATTAATCACATAGTAAATAGGAAGATTAGATTTTTACGTTCTGTGGCTACTATTTGCTTTGGTGTTTGTTATTCTTATACTAAACTTTGTTATCCATTACGTTCTATTAAAGCCTGGCTGGCACTGACAGTGGTTTAAAGCTTAAAAGAGTAAACTTGTATCCAGAAGCAACTTGCAGAACCACTGCAAAATAATGTTTGGTGGTATGCCTTGATTATGTTGATGATAAAGATATTTGGAACAGACTATGGCAATTTTTTGCTTCCAGTTATACTTTCTGACTTAAGCACTGCCTATTAGGAGATCTAAAGCTTTCTATGATTGGCATGAGCAGAAATTGGGAAAGGATTAGAGTTGGCTAAAATAATTCCTGTTTAGGTGTTCTCTGCCTTTTTCTCTTTAGTGTGTTGTGCGTTAAACACTGCAGCTGAACTTTGAGCAGCCATAGTAGTTACATTATTTTATGTGTGCACTTGCAATTCACACCTGACCACATTGCTCAGTGAGCACAGCAGATTTGCCAGTTTCTGTTGAACATTAACTTGTGGTCCTTTGCTTTTCACTGGGAGAGCTTTCGGTACAAGCACCTGCAATTCTGAACCAAGACTGCTTTCCACAGCCTATAAAAATGGTGATTAGCTTCTTCCCAGGCATCTGAATCCCTTTAACACAAACTGGAAAAAGAGCATTCAAGTGGAGACTGAGATAGCCCTGCCAACTGTCCCCTAGTGAATAAGCCCTTTCTTGTGAAGGGTATTTCAAGTACGTGTTTCCTGCTGAATCACTGTTTTTAAACAAGCAGATGCTTTATAACTCTTCAGCTTCATCTTTCAAAAGAATGTCTTGTAAAGATTGGGGAGCAGAAGATAGTTCTGTAAAGTGAGGGGTCTTTAGAGTAGGAAGGTTTCATGTGAAACTAATGTGCAAAATTGAGTGCAGATGGAATAGTATTTTTTCCTAGAAATGGTTAATAGCTGCTTTTGTGTAGGCATGCTAATAAACTTGCTTACTTTAACAAATAAGTATTTTATATCAAAGCCATTATTTAGTTTATCACTTTTCAATGATTTTGCTAATTGGGCAAGTTTTGTTAAGGTACTAAATGCAAAGAGTGTGAACTATGATGTCTTTCCTATATTCCCCACAGGATACTTCATAAATCAAATGTAATAGAAAAGAACAAGCTGTCTTGCTGAGCAATACTAGTATCCACTAATGTAAAGGAACAGATATGCTTCATAAACCTATGAAAAGTTAGAAAAAGATAAGACCAGCCAGCCAGGATTTGGCATTTAATAACCATCAAGTCTAAGTATTTCTGAAACAGTCCTTCCAGAAGCTGTAGTAAAGGCCTCTAAGCTTGAAGAAGGAAAATGTGTCTAAACTATGTGGCTTTTTTGAAGAGAAAAAGGTAGGAGGTGAAGATACAAGCAAAACAATTATTTTCCATCTTCAAAAACACCAAGAGGAAGTGAGAGCATGCTTAGGAGGCAATGTCATGTATCGTTATTTTCAAAACTTTTTCCTTCTCACTTTGCAAAAGATTCAGCAGTCACAAATGTTTGAAATTTTGCCATGACAAGTTTTCTGCAGTGTGTAGCCTACAGTACTTGTACTCTGTCCAGTAGTGAGAGGCAGAGCTGGGGACCCACAGTAGTGGTTTTACTTCCAGTCCTTCCATTCACACAGGGATGCCATTTAGAGGCCTTCCACAGAAGGGATAGGCTCCCGCATTTGTTCTCCTTTGTCCCTTCCTAAAGGGCGCTTCTGGTTCTCCTCTCTCCCTCAAGTATCCTGGCAGTGCAGCCTCTGTTCCCCTTGGCTGCTCTGTGCTGCTGCTGTGTGATGACACCAAATTTAACCTTGAATGTGTTTCAGTAGCAAGACAAAGCTATTGTGTAGATTTCCCTGTGCTGCTGTGGAAGAGCTTTGCTATATGAATTGTGATGGCAAAATGCACAATCTACAGAAAACTCTAAGCCCAACAGAATTTGTTGACTCTTGGACTTCAGGGGTTTTAACCTGCCCACCATGCCACTGCTGTTTCTCTTCTTCCTCCATACTTCTGGTGTTTTCTTTGTTGATGCATATTTTGGAGCTCATTTTTTCTGTTTGTTTTTCTAGCAGGCAGCAAATACTGCCAACTTCAGTCCCAGATGTGAAGCTTATGGGCAATGCTTTTTATTGGTACTTGACATGTACTTTTTGAGATTGCATAGCCACTTCTTATTCAGAATTTTAAAGCCAGGCATAAATAAGGTACATTCTGTCACCTTGCCTTTTAGTAGAAGTATTAGACTTGCAGTACTGGCACTTTCTGTGTGTATGTACTCATGGGATGATTGTCAGTTTCTGTACAAATGTGTTTTGCCATGGGTCTGTGATGAAAGATTGATCTTCCTTTTATTCGTGCATTCACACAAAGTCTTCCTTTCCCTAGGTGCTCTCAGCTATTGCTGGACTTGATGCTTTTTATCGCTGCAGTTTGCAGACAGAGCTGAGCTGAACCTTATGGTACCTCTGGCTCCACAGCCAGGTGGCTCCAGCAGGAGAAGGGAAATGGTGATAAGGTTGTTTTAGCGCACAGCTGTCCTTTCTCAAAAGCCCTTGGTCTTTCTTGGTTGGTGATGGTAGGAAGTCTTGCTGGTAGTGAGACAATGAATATGCTTTAGTTATGGATTGGGTGGGCACTAGATTTCCTGCCTGCTTGTACAGACCACTTGGCTCCCAGTGAAACCGGAGGGATCCCGGGCATCTGCCAAAACTTGAGTCATGCTACAGTCAACTCTTGAGGTGGATGCTGTCCTGTACCTTCCTGGCTAGTCATTAATATATTAATTTTTAGAGAGACAGTAAATGTCACCATGGTGGAAACTTCCCTTCAAGCACACTGGAACAGTCCTGTGTCCAAAAACTATAAGGCTGCGTAAATAGAGGCAGACCTTTGAATGAGCATGGGTGTCGGTGAAGTATTACAATGCCTAAGATTTAGCCCAGAGAAATAATAATGTGTAGCACTCTTTTTCTCCCCCACTGTTGTTATTACTTGCTTTTAATATATTTTCTTCTGTATTTGCCTCAGGATAGACATGGGAGGTTGAGGCGATGTTGTTATTCATTCTGTAGCTAAGGAGGAGTGTGTTTAGTAACAGTCGGTGCTGCTTCTGAAATGCTTCAGTTGTGGGATCTGACTGGGATGAGTTGGTTATCTGGTGTGTCAGAACTAGCCCATGTTTTTTGCAGAATCCAGCTGGTACTGAATTGAAAGTGTAGAATGAAAAACAAACATTGTTTGTATTTCAGAGACAATACTGCCAGACATTCATGAATTCTCGTGCTTTGTATAAATGTTGTTGTCATTGTCCAGCCTTAGAAAAAAACCACCATTAGTGCCAAAATGATTTACACTGACTAATCTTACTCGGAGAGCGGAGGCCCTGCTTCCTGCCTAGCTCATTACAGTACCTTTGTCTTCTTTTGGAGAATGCCTCCATTTATATTTGGTGATGAATCTTGTTAGCACGGCTACTAGGAGGGCACCCATAATAGCTGTGTAGAAGTTTAACTTCCCTCATTAGATTAGTTTCCAAACCCTTGGGCTGACAGAACTCTGAAAAAAAAAATTTGAAAAGAGAAGACAGTAGATTGGTGTTTAGTACAGATTGTTTCAGAGATCTGCAGCAAGCTGCAGGAGACACATGAACTGATCGAGTTTAGCTGGAAGACTCTGTACATAATGTAATGAAGATAGAGTGAAAACAGTGAAATGAAAAGAAACAGACCAAAAGATATTTAAACTGTAGCATATTCCAAGAAAATAAATCGTAGGTAACTTGTGGATTTTGCTTCATTTTTATTGTATTTTTTTATTTTATTTTTTATATATCAACTTTTTAGTATCAGCTCTCAAATAATCCATTTTGGACATATTTAAAATTAATTGTGTTCCTCTAAAGCCACATGATACGAATAAAAAAATATTGTAATATCTCATAGTTGACAAGCAAGGTATTTTCAGCCTGTTTATAATCTCAGGATTCAGTGTGTCAATCTGTTGAATTTCTCTGACAAGAAAGGATTCAGTGAATTCAATGCAGGGAAGGAGCCTACTGTCTTGTTTGTATAGGGTTTGCCTTGGGGCCTTTGTTCATTGGATGTTTACAAGGTGAGATGTAGAAAAACTTTGGACTTTTAAGTAAGCCTAAACAAAGAAGTACTACAATATTAAAAATTAATTTAAGCATTTTTAATTTTTTTTTTTTTTATGTAGCCTATGGAAGAAGGGTAAAGTTATTACCAGGTTTGCAACGACCTTCTTGCTATGATGGAGGATGATGATTGTTGGGGCAGAGTGTTGCATTGGAAGAGCAAGTGGAGCTGGACTGGGAAAGTGGGTTCCTTGCTCAAGATAGACCATGGGATGCACAATACTCACCCTTCATGACTGAACCTGTGTGGATGTATGGCATCTGAAATAGTAGTTTGGGTTTTTTTTTTTTTTATACTACAGATAGGTGTTCCTCCAGCTTCTCTTTCAAGATTTGTATCTGCTGTTACCATGGCGCAGAAGCGAGTAAATTCGCATAGTGTTAATTCAGGGTAATTAGAGGCTCCTCTCTTGTTATTGCTAAATTCTTGTCTAAGGCTTTGGGAGGGGAAGGTGTAAATTGGGCATCTGAGTGATGAGCTTCTCTTGCTTCTTTATAGATCTGTCTCAGAAAGAGGGCATTTACTTCCCTCACCCCTTGTGTTACCTCCTTGAAAACAAGTTAGCTTAGTACTAGCAGAAGTGTACCGCGGTGACTCTTTAAGAAACTCACCACAAATCAAATAGAGAGAGACACTGCAAAATCAATTGTAAAATCAAATATCCTTTTAAATTCTCTTTTGTCTTTAATATTAAAATATATGCATTTCCTGCTGCCACAGAAGAAGAGCAAATCAGCTGTTCTTTTTGCATCCTTTGGCTGGGTAGTGCAAGAGGCAGCATGGGATGCCCTCTCTCTTTGTTGGTGGGTGTGCACTCGGGGCTGTCTGGTGGAAGCTTCCTCCCTGTGCTGCAGCTATTGTGCAAACACGGCTCAGGGGAGCAGCACGATTTGGGGGTGTCCTGGTTCAGGGCAAATTTGGGAGAGAACCTCCGAAGGGGTTCCTCTGGAAAGCAGATTCAATCGGCCTCTCCCCCAACCAGTTTGGGAAAAATCCTTCAAGAAAAAGTGGGAAAAAACTGTTCGTTTCACAGGCAAAGCATTCACCAGCACAACAACAAAACAACAAAAAAAAAATTGAACAATACTGAACAATAAAACCCCTTGCTGCTGCAAAAGAGATGACAAACTGAGACAGTCCCCTCCCCGGGCTGCAGCTCAGCTCACTCAGTCTCTGGCAGTGCCGCGGCCCAGGCCCGGCCCGGTGGGCCTCAGGTGTGAGTCCGGGTGCTCCTCTGGTGTTCAGTCCACAGCAGGGTAAACAGGTCCAAAGGAAAGAAAGAAACCACAGACCAGGGCAAGTCTTTGTCTCAGCTAGCTAGAAACTAACTAAAAGCACAAGAGAGCTCTGTCCCGCTGTCTGTCCATCCCTGGACAACAGTCCAGGAGCAGGAATGTGGAGGAGTGAGTGCAGCGTCTGAAAACAAGCTCCACGCTTCCTCTCTCCCCCCTTTGCTCTAGGGACCAGTCTTAAAGTGCAAAACTTTTATCCAGCATAAACAGAACAGGCGATTGGGATACAAGGATCATATGGCCACCTCAGGACAGGGGGCTCTCGGTGAGGGGCTGGAGTGCCAGCGGTGGGTGCCTAAACCCACTGCTCTGTTGGCAGTCTGCAGGAGGCCAGTATTCACATCAGGGATTTGCTCATGCCTGGCAGCTGCCCCAGCCATGTGCCAGCTCCATGAGGTGATGCCACCGGCGGCACAGACACTTCCTGTGCCACTGCCACCACTCCAGAGGTGTTGGGTCACCCGGCCCCTCGCTGAGCAGGCGCCTGTGTGCGGGCAGCCTGCTGCCACAGCCTGGCTGGTGACTCCTTGGGAGGGAGAGTGCCTTGAACGGGCTGAGAGGGCTCCTGGAGGGGAGCACTGCAAACCCTTCATGGGGATGATGTTGTTCCAGGCATTCACTTTCTCGGGCTTGAGCTCACGGGTCTGATGCATCTGTTTGAAATGGTGTGCCTGGGGAAATTCAGATATCCGAGGGAAACCGGTGGTTCAGTATCTACCTTGTGATGAGGTGTTTCTCCCAGGTATAAGAGCTGAGCTCATTTCTTGTGTTTATATCACGTCTTTCATGAGGGAATAAAAGGCTGTTATCCTATGGGTGGTGCGCTTCCTCCTCTGAAAGTGTATTTGCTTAGCAAATGGCACCATTCTATTGCTAAAGCAGTTAAATTTGATCGATTTCACTATTTTAAAATAATGTTATATAGTTATTTAAATATACCCACTACTGTCCAACAGGTTTTGGGTACTTCTGGTCTCAGGTCTTCCTCTGACTACTGGGCAGCATTTTTCTTCCATTTGAGTTAGTGGTGCAAAATTTGGCTTAGTGATCTGAAATATCCTCTTTTAATTTAATGAGTGAAAGTTAACTGTAAAATCAGGGGATGAGCTTTTATGTTCTCTAGCAAAACTATATTGCCTTTATGTTTTCTTTTATGATCTAACTAAATTTCTACTGTCAACAGGTTAGAGCAAAAGGATGGAAATTAGTAGTATCAACACAGGCTCTTTTGATAGCTTCTGGATGACATTTTTAACATGGCTGAGTTGAATTCTTGCCTGTGCTACTACACCCTCTTCTTTCATGTTCTTGGATTTTGCATATTCCCTGTTAGGGGGAATGTTTTAAGTGTGTTTAGCTTTATGTAAGAAGCTTTTGAACCTTTTAGTGAAGGTGTTGCAGCCAAATGTCAAAACATGGCTGTGGGCACTTACAATAGTCTCAGTACTAATGAGCTTTCCAGCTAAGAAAGTTGATTTATTATGTAGTCTGGCTTTTAATCATGCTATAACAATGACAGTTGTTCAGTAAAAACAGTGTCTCTGCAACATCAAAATATTAACTTTGAATTCTGACACCTTAACCAAAATCAAACTCTAAGTTTAAAAGGCAGTTTGATATATGAAGGGGAAGAATATATTTAGAGATGGAAACAATCCATATTCACTGCAGCTATACCGTTGTATATTTTGAAAATAATCTTTTAAGAAGTATCTCTAATTTTTGAGATAAAACTAACAATGTCACTATGCAAGGTCAGCTTTAATGGAAAAAGATCTGACTTTTAGTATCTGATTACATGGAAAGCTCTAGGGCTTTAATCTGGTTTCATGACTCTGTGTTCAAATCTGAAATAAATCTATTCTGCTTATTCAGACTTTTAAGAGTATCATCTGTCAGAACCTGATTGCCATTTATATGCAGCACATGGAATGTTTGAAATCACTGTGACTGTTGAGGGGAGACTATTTTATTTTATAAATCCCTCTGCTTTGGTAAAAGCAGACAGATTTCTCAAGAGAACAGTGTTAACTGTGCCTCTTTGCTTTCTGAAGATGATGGGGGAAAATGGATCCCATTTTCTATGAAACTGATTTTCAAGAGTGTGGTAGCAGTGGTGTGGTCAAGTAGAGGCAGATGTAGTGTCAGAAACTGCTCCCTGAGTTGATATGGGTTAGACTTCATCTTTGCAAGAAACAAAGATGTTGTTTTAAACAGCCTTACTTCATCTGAACACATAACAATTTTGAAATCAGTTTTTTTTCTTTTTTCAAAATTTCAAAATGAAATCCATTTAACCAGATAAAGTCCTGATTTGCTCCTACCCCTGTTAAAAGCACACTGTACTGATTTTTGTTCTGTCTCTGACCACCCAGGCACCTTTGATCTTCCTTGTGCTGCAGGTGATTTTTAATAGCTGACACAGTGCAGCCCTCTTGTCTGCAAGCAATTCTGAGAGATGTGTCTCTGAGTTTTGGATTTTTGGTTTCCCCTGACCTTCAAAGTTATATTTTTGGTCTCTGTCAAAGTAGTGAGAGGGTGGAGAACAGGCAGTACAGCTCTTAGTTTCCTTCCATTGTTTGTCCTAATAAGTGTCCTAACCTTTGGTTTCTGTCTCTTCTATCCCATGACTCAGGAGAAGAAAAGTATAAGTTAATTTGCTTTGTTATGAGCTTATCTTTAAAGCAGAGCTTTTATCATCTTAGAAATTAATACAGAAATTCACTTTGCTTCTCTTTTAAAAAAAAATAAATAGTTAAATAAAAAAACAACCAAGCAATGTCTAGCTCTGTAACATTTTTAGGAGTGAGAAATAGAACGAGGGTGAAGACTTGTTTGCAATAGTGAAATGGGGCGTATTTCTGATACTGCAGTTCTCCTGCAAGCTTTTGGTGCTCCTAAAAGCCTCTGGTGCCTTAGGATTCCTTCATTCAACTACTTTGTGCTCCTCCTTTTCACTTGTTAGTTGGTCTTAATCAGAGGAAGAATTATAAATGCTAAACAAAAGTTGTCCTTGTGCTTAAAAATTAAATGGATTTTAAAAGTTGGCTGACAGTATTATAATAAATTTAGGTTAAGCAGTCTGAACAAGTATAGAATTTGTGTAAGTTTTTAATATCTTGTTCTGCACATTAAAACATTTTTCTGGAGCTTAAGTACTAGAAAAATGGGATTGTCACACAAAGACATAACACATTGTACAGCTGAGAGGAAAATGCCCGGTTCAAGTTATAGCTTAAAAATGATCTTCCTTAGAAATGTCTTTTCTAATCTGTATATAAAATAAAGACTGGTTCTGCCAGATGACTGGGAAGTCGAGGACTGCAGATTTTAAGATTTTTCTAGCATAGGAACGTATCTCTTCTAGTTGAGACAAACAAATTACACTGGAATGCACTCATGGTCTATATCAGCAAGTATACCTTAACTCACTTATGTCAAAAACAACATACACTGTGGTTTAAAAAAAAAAAAGGATGTAACTAAAAATACTTGGCTAATAAATTTTTGCGGCTTTGGGTGAATGTGAAAGTAGGCTTCCTCAGTGGTGGAGTTATGTTTATTTAAGTGTCAACATTATTTTCTATGTTTAAAAAATTATTTAAGATTCATGAATGAAGTCAGACTTCAGATGTACCAGGAAGACTGTAAAATGGTACAGGCTTTGATTACAGTAACTTTCTGGTTCTTTGTGTAAGCCCTGCATCTCTGCAGAGTGTCCTGCCTGTATTTACAGCGAGTCCTTGCTGAAAGAATGTGATTGACCATGGGCTGGCTGGCAGCTTTATAGGTAGCAGGGTCCTTGTTGGGAGCATGGTTATTTCTCACTCATTTTGGAAATTGCGTGGAGTAACAAACGTCCACAGCCTGTGCTCTGGTGTTGCCTGGACTCTTAGGCACGGATGGGAATGAGGGGTTGCAAACTGTGTGTGCTTCTTTATATGAACATGCAGAAGCAGCCATGGGCTCTCCACCCCACAGCCCACAACCCCCTCTGTGTAGAAGTTGGGAAATACTCGTTGGGGTTGGCCACTGTGCCTCTGTGGAGCAGGGCAAAGAGTTAAGAGCATTCGTTCAGTGAATCAGCCTCTACATGGACTTCAATAACTGTGGATGTCTGCCTACATCTTCCCCAGCAGTAAAATGAGGATATTGCTATTGCAGAACTTCTGTCAAATATGTGGTTGAGATCTGCTTTGTAGTGTGCATGGTCTTTTTGAAGATGAAGTCATGCCATGCTTGTTGTTCATGGTATTGAGAGCCAGTTCTGCAGAGATGAAATCAAGACTGAAATGAGAACATATGTGAGATTGTGTCCTGTTGCATTGGGTAAACCATAGGGTATTACTTTGATATGATGGGTAGCCTTTCTGTAAATTGACTTGTTTGTGTGCAGCCTGTGACATGGAAGTGATGAGAGATGATGCAGCTTCTAAGTACCATAAATGTGCTTTGATTGATGGTGCATAATTCTTGACTCACAGGAGGGAGGAAGTCAGTGAATTAAGCTGAAGGGTACTTGAAGCTTTGTGCATGTGGGGATTGAAATTAAAGTTGGGAACAGTGACCAGACTTGCCAGATGACATTAGAACATTTACTACCAAAAAAAAAAAAAAAAAAAAAAAGAAAAGACATTAAATGTGGGGTAAAAAGATAAGTTAAAAACACTTGAGGCATAAGTGAAAAGCCATGAAGTTTCTTTAAGATGATTTTAGTGTGTAGCTGAAATGAAACTATTGAAAGAGATCTAATTTGTTTTCATTATTGTAGGAGCCAAGATGTCTACTAATACAGTATTAATGCTTGTGGTAATATCTTTCTACCATTGTGTATCTCTGTAAACTTTCTGTTTAAGAAAATGACTAAACAAAGCAAAACAAAAAATCCTCTCAACCCTTCCTCCCTATGGCAATAGTGCAGAGCTGTTTGGGCCAGGATACATGTCTCCTGCTGTGTTATGCTGGTGAAATACAAAACAGAGAGATCTCTTTCTGAAGAGCAAGTTTAGAGATGAATCTGTCAGACTGTTGGCTCCAAGGCAAACTGAGTCGATCAGAAAAATTTGCTGAAGGCATGGCTGGGATGAATGCCTCCTTCTTAGAGTAAGTTTGTTTGAGCAAGAAGGCTTGGAGATCTCTGTGCTGATGACATTGCCCTGAAAAGAGATGTTCTCAGACCATTTACAGTCCCCAGGGTCTGGTGTCTCCCAGGGGTTTGGTGGTACAGCTGCGCTGGCACTCTTCCTAATGTACTTGTAATAGCAAAAAACCACTTTCTCTGAAGGAAGTTTATTCTGGTTTGACAAGTGAAATGAGATGCAGCAATAAAAGCATTCTTAGACACTTATACTGGGCTAGAAATACAGATATTTTAACAGGAAAAGTAGTAGAAATGTGGAGTCATTTCTGTTGAACCGGTTGTTCGCAGCCTTTCTTTGTATATGAGGCGAACGTGCAGACCTGTACAAAATGCATTTTATTGGAAGCATGTGGGAAGACAGAGTCTTCTAGTGCATCCTCAATTTTGAGGGGCCAACAGACAGACTCAGTAATGAGGGTAGAATTGGGAGATGTTGACAGAATGGACACTAGAGAGGTTAATAGGGTGGAAAAGAACATAAGTAGCTCTCAATGAAATGGTACCCTACTGTGGTGAAAGAGGAAGACAGTAAGAATCTGAAATCCATTTGAGTCAAGTATAGAAGAAGGTGCTGCTCTTCAGCAAGATAACTCTCAAAATTAGTTCATTGCAAGTTGAAAGGAAGCCCACATGGAGTGTCTGCTTTGGAGAACTGTTGGAGATGGAAGAAACTTTGAAGTGGTTTCTAGTGCTTTACGTGGTGCAGAAGCTCTTGGTGCAGGTCTTTCTTGTTCTGAGACCATATGTTGGTGTTTTATTCATTTTATGGTTAGAGTTAAGTGTGCTTAGGTGCATAAGCATGTCCGAAAAGAGAAATAACCTTCATTTATTTTTCACTACTAAAGATTAAAAATACTTTTAGGTAACTACACATTCTGATGCTGCAGCTGCCTTGGCTTGTGCTTTAGGTTGTAAATTTGTCAAATAAGGAAACAAAGTCTGTGTTTGTTTGTTTGTTTTTCTAGTCAGGTTGTCTTCAAGTCCATCTAAGAAAAGACTGAGGAACATGAGTGAAAATATGTTGACATACCAAAGAACATGGCTTTGAATTTTTAAAGGGGAGTAAAATAGCAAAAGATAGTATTGTAGTCTTGCGTTATTTATGGTGACTGTAGCTTTGAAAAAAATCTTGTGATCTTGAGGCTGTCCCAAAATGAACTGGAACAGTACATTTCTCTAACTCTGATTTCTTACTTTGTCTATAAAGCAGATATAGCAAGCTTGAGACTTGTCTTAAGCTCATGTAATAAGAGGAGGGGAATAAAACCCCTCAGTAGCTTAATAAAATAAGATCAATCTGTAGAAAAAAGCAACTCTGTTGTAATTTGATGTCAGTTCTGCACTAAAATCTTTTACCACAGTGCACCATTGTAACAATAAGCTTCAGTCATCACTGTCTTTCAGCTTACCTGACTGTGATAAGCAGCACAGTATTTATTTCTGCCTCTATGTAAACATTATGCTGCAAGTGGTTCATGACAGCACTTCAGCAAGCTGTGTCATGTGAGGATACTTGAGAAATGCATCAAAGGAGCTGACATTCTTGCATTGAGGTTGAAAAAGGTTGCAGCGCTTCTCTTAAAGCCAAGAAGCTTCAAGGGAAAGATCAATCTGAATTTGTTACGTGTTCTAAGTCTCTTTGTGCCTATTAAAAAGAACAAGATTCGGTCAAGCTAGTTGCATTTTCAGCTAAAAAAAAAAAAAAGCCAGAGTTAAATGGGGCAAACCAGCTAAACAAAAAAAAACCCCTTTCAAAATAAAGCATGAGATGTAGCTAAATTTGGAGTTCTTAACAGCAAGCAGCTGCTTAAGTAATTAAAGTCTATAAGGTGCTACTGACCAAAGCAATTAGTATGTAATTTCATTAATGGCGTTAGGATTGCAGTAACAATATTTAAGTCTTTCTGTCCAAATCAAGATTGCATGCAATTTGTGCCATGTCCAAGATGAGGCTGGGAGCAGTGCGATGTTAGGGTGTGTTACAGCACCACTGTCTGAGTGGATCTGTAACTGCGCAGGAGCGTCTTGAGCTGGCTGTGCCTTGGTAACCCTCCTAATTAACATACCTTGCTTGAGAATTTACATGTGCATGCACTTCTGAATTTTTATAAGCTAGGATGGCAATAAGTTTATATTTCAAACAAGGCTTTGTGGGGGCTGCTAATTTTTTTGTTTATCTTTGCAGTTAATTTGTGAGCTTGCTGGTGTTCAAGGGCAAGAGGGAGTTACTGTTTTTGTGTATGTTTTTGTGGTTTGTCCTTAAGTGGTTGAAAAATCTTGGAGAGCTCAGGCATAGTAGAGTGTTCCAAGTCCCTCTGAAGTCTGAAGTACTGCAGATGATAGGTTTTTAAGTTGCAAGATCTGCAACTCAAAGACAATTGGGTGATGAACCCAGTGACTACAGCTTCTAGGCTCCAGAATAACCATAAATATTCTTCAAAAAGATGACAATGAGTTTTAGAGCCTAAGCAGAAAAAAATACACATCAGGGGGAAAATCTGGAATACTCTAAAGTCGAAATACAGGTCACCTCTAAGGCTAGGGTGGCATTGCTGATGAGTCACTCAGTCGGAGAAGCGAGGGTGGGAAGGCTTGCCACTGGGACACCCGTGGGTATTATTCCTATGGTGGCTAACCTGGAGGTGCTGACTTTGTTAAAAAGCCACTGAGAGAAGTCCTTCAGAGCCTTCAGGCTTTACAGCAACACTTCTGGCCTACCTTGAGCTCTGTCCTGTTGACGCATTGCCTCTTTCTAGGTCTAAGCCTTTCTAGACGTGGGCGTGCTTTTGGCGGAACAAACCAGTCTTCTCTGCTTTTCTGGGCTGTATTTCAGATGTGAAACAGAGCGAGGTGGGCAGGTTGTCTCACCTCTTGAGAACACTGACCCTGTGTCCACAGGTTTTTGGGGCGTCTCTCCTAAGAGGGGTGGTGGAGTGAGTTAAAGCAGTGCAGTGCAGGAGGCCTGCGAGCTCGTTTGAGCGGTGACATCCTTGTCATGTGGGGTAAAAGAAGTGGGTACAGCCTCATGAAAAGTGATGGTCTGTTAACAGGGTACCCTTAAGGGAAAATATCCTGTGTTCTGTTTCCAGCCTTGTTCTGTGGACATGCAAGGAGGTGAGTCTAGGCAGGGGATTGGGCTCCATGAACGCCGACTAGATGGAGAAGAGCAGCAGGCTGATTTCCCAAAATCACAGGGTATGCCCTGCGTACCTGGCCTGGGAATGCGCACAGCTTGTGAAATCAGGCACGTGGATCTCAGAAGGAAAATGGGCATAATGGAAAAGTTTGTTTTGACTCACGTGGAGCTGTGGTGAGTCTTCTGCATAGCCCGCCTGCACATTTCCCCTCTGGGTGAGCCTGATCTTGACTGATTTTCACCAGTGCAGCTTACCTGTGAGATATAAATCATGAAGGACCAGGCTTTGCCTAGCTGAAAAGAAAGGAAACTTGATTTGGTGAGTTCAGAAGAAACATTAGCACATGGTTTTCTTAGGCCTAAATAAAGTCCGGCTGATGTTACTGATTTTCACTAAAGTTTTGAATGGTAAATGTAGATTACTTGTTCTTTTGTATTGTTGCTGGTCTCGGGGTAGTTGTTGGTGACATAATCCTTGATTAAGGTTGGGGGTTTTTTTGGTTATTTTATGTTAGAAAAAAACAAAACAGGTTGACTAACGGGAGTTCTTGGAATTAGTGTAGTCACGGCAGAGGGAGGCATCAGAGCTTTTATAAATGACTGTTTTCCTCCTGAGCGGAGTGGGGTACAGACACCTTCAGCGGTGGCTCCACACCGCCATTTGGGATGAGACTGCAGCAATATGCTTTGCCATCTGGGGATCCGTGCGGCAGGACTGGAGCGTTCCCTTCTCATGCAGTGGAGGTTCACGCTTCGTTACAGCAGTAATTCCTCTCAAATTATCCACTCTTTGCTGACAAGGCCAAGGGAGGAGATCTCCTTATTCTGCACCCCAAAGGACTGTGTGATTTTTTAGAAGCAGCTGCTCGGCTTGCCTGAAAGAAGAGCCTAAAATAGCTGATTAGGGGACAGCATATCTGTGTGCAGATGAAATTAAATGCATGCCCCAAAACACTGCTCCTTTAGTAGGGCAAAGAAATGTAGGCAAAGCTTATATAGGGGTGCTGCCTAGGCAATAAGAGGACATTTGGATGGCAGCTGCCTTCGTCTCTGAAGTGAAGCTAAGGTAGTTAGGCTTGCTCATCATTATTTTTTGGGTACTTGGTTTAAAAGTCAGCTCAGGGGCAATTTCTACTGTTCTACAAGTAGAACAGTACCATATACTTTTTACAAATAGATAGTTTCTACAAGTCCCCAGCAACCTCTTAAAGGAGCCTTTTTTAATGCAGTGTTGCAATTCCAAAAAACTTTCCCCCAGTTTAGTCTCTTGTAGATATTTTACCAAAATAACAATTGCAGTTAATACTGAACTATTAAAGCTACTGATAAAAAGAAACAAAAATTACTCTGATATTTAAGCATTTTACTTTTTCACATGACTTTGGTTCTCTTGACAAGAAGTACCTTAAATATGAAATATTCCAAGTTGCCTGCTTTGTAAGTCCATTGGTCATAGCTAGGTAACTATTGTACGCTGAAACGCAATATTAATTAACTTGGAAGAAGAGCTGATTCATTAATTGCTGTGTGCAACTTTTGGAACTTATATTAGGTCCTCAAACATGCTTTCTAAACCAGCAACAAACCTGTTTGAAGCAAAATTCAAAACTCACAGTTTACCCTTAGGAGTAAAGGTTAGCTTGGGTATCAGCTCGGGTATCAGGTGATGAGGGACATGCCTAATTTAATAATAATAATAATAATAATAATAATAATAATAATAATAATAATAATACTCCAGCACCAGCTCTGCAGACCCATCACTTCCTGAAGAAAAATGCTAATGGACTTTCTGGGCTAATCCAACCACTTTTTAATTGAAAGCTTTGTTGAAGTTGCTGTGGAGTGGATTTGAAATGAAACCCACTATGCAAGAAGGCTGGAGTTTGCTGGCTGCCAGGCAGGGACTTTCCCAAGCAGTCGGGCGATGCTCTCTTGGAGCAGCTGCCGGCGCTGGTGCTGGAGCAGGCAGGGTATTGCAGGCTTTGGCTGGAGCTCTGGCAGCACGTTAGGAGGTTATGCATGATGTTCCCCGGAGCAGGGATAAAGCTTGGGCTTCCTTAGCAGGATGGGAGGGACTAATCCGTGCAGTGGTATTTATATTGATTTGTAAGGATTGTTCAGCTGGGATTACTCAGCTGGGTATTATGGTGTTTAATCAGGGAGGGAGAACACGGGTTCCCGAAAGGAAAGCAATAGATGTTTTGACTGTTTTTAACTTTGCCTTTAATAGCTTTAGATTTGCAAGGCATGTGTAGCTCTTCTCATCTGTGTGAATTTTAAATTTCCTCTTGAACTGTGACTTGTGTAGTAGTGTTATTTGTCTATATTTGATTAGCACTCTCACTTTTTTTCTTCTTTTTCTCAGACAAGGACATTAAGAATAAAATAGCCAAGTAAAACTTTAAAGAAGTACTATGAGTAGAAATCTGTATTTGGAAAATGGTAGAATAAATTGGGAAAAATAATAAATTTTTTTCATGTAAACATAAGAAAAATAATTCTTAGGTATTTTAAAGCTTTTTAATCTGTTTCTGATATAGAACTGGTTAATCTCAATAAAAATGAAACTAAACCTGACCTTTTCTGTGTCATTTGCAGCTCTCACTGATACAAGATATCTTTTTAAAGCCATTCTCTCAAAAATATGACTGTCTAATATAATATGCAGTCAAGCATTTACCCTGTGGTCATCTGACAGTATTTCAGTTCCCCTCTTCATTGCCACCCAGTGTTGTGCTTCTTCAGCTCTGACTTATAAGTTCCTTAATGGCTCAGTAGGTTAACATGGGTTTGCCTGTTGTCTGAAAAGTTCCAGTGGATTTTCTGTTTGTTTTGTATGGGCTGCACAGGCCAGGAGCCCTTCTGCTGCTCAGGTGTTCCACACACACTTTCTCTTGAAGGATAAGTGACAGTCTTTCTGTGATGATCATTTTGGGATATATTGGCAGGGCTTGCTTCTCGGTTTTGCTGTTGAGGTAATGCATCAAGAGTGTGGCGCCCAGTTAACCTCACCAGGAAAGTAAGACTTGAATGGAGAATCCGTACGGTCAGTTGATCTGTCTGTGTCTCATGTTCACTCTTTCTTTTCTTTTTTGTCCTGAGTTAAGGGTGGGCCACAACAAGGCTATAGGTTCATGACTACTCCTCACAAAGTTATGACTTAAGCTTTAGTTTTCCTTCTGTTCCTGTCTCCTTTTGGGCCAGGAAAATCCATCTGGCCTGTGATGTATTGCATCCTTCACCAATGTAACTGGTCTGTCCTTGAGGGTTTTTTTGAGGATTGGTCTACTCTGACCCCAGGTTTGGTAATTGAAAGAATATCCCATTCTGCCTTCTGTGGTCCTGCTTCTGTCTGGGTAACTGAGGCTGGTTTGGGTTTTTCTTGTCTTGATAAACCCAAACAAAAAAATGCTTTCTTTTTAAAGGTCTTTATCAGTCTTTTTCCTAAATCAATGAATTAAAAGCAGGTGACACGAGAAAAATGTACAGGAAAACCACTGAACCTCATGTTCATGGAAAAAAAACGCAGATTTTACCAGTCACTTGAAAATCAGTCTTTCCACTGGATTTTGTAATCTGCTCAAGAATTATGGTTTCTCGGAGGTCTGCTTAATCTGGTATTCTACTTAAGTGATGTGCTTACTCAATAGTTACTATACAGCAGTGGTTGTGCAGGCACTGGCCTGCAAAGAGGGTTTGGAAAGCTGACCGGCTGATTGCTGTCATCAGCGATAGCTGCACCAGGGTGTGCTCACCCAGCAGGAGGTGGGCAGTCCCAGTGTGCCATGACACAGGAT
Organism: Haemorhous mexicanus; assembly: GCF_027477595.1. Lineage (NCBI taxonomy): Eukaryota > Metazoa > Chordata > Aves > Passeriformes > Fringillidae > Haemorhous > Haemorhous mexicanus. The sequence goes on along the minus strand of NC_082341.1, from coordinate 85,709,579 downwards.
CAGCTGGTGTCCTGTTTGGTTTTGGGTTCAAACTTACTTTCACCTGATGCTTTTTTAGGAAGGAAGGTATGCTTTCTTCTCTCTCTCTCTCTTTTTTTTTTTTTTTTTTTTTTTTTTAACCCAAAGCTAGAAATTTCCTTTGAGAAAATGAGTATCGGGAATTCATGAGTCTGGAAAAGGGACTGGCCGTGACTTACATATTTTACTCTTATCTCTTATAGTTGGAACACATGCAATCAGAATTCTAGATGTTTTAGATTATTTCCTTGGGTTTCAAGCCCCTCTCATACTGATGCCATTAGTGCTTCAACACTTGTGTGTGCAGTAGAGTCTAACAAGAGTTCAGCAGTGGTGGTGGTGATATCCACCCACAGCAATTGTCTATGAAGGCAACCAATATCCATCCGCTCTGCAAAAGGGCCAACCTGACTCTTCAGTCCTTGGATTAGAAATGGGTGCATGTACAGTGACACTTGCTTCTGAATGTTATCTGTGAATAATTGCAGCACCCTCAAAGGGCAAAACCAGTAAAATCTCCATCAGAGACATGCTTTGCTGTAGTTTATCCCCGTAATTAGCAAATAAACCTTCCTTGTCCATCCTCCCTTCCCCCAAATACCTAACTTTCATTATCTCCATTTTTTGGGATGCCAGGCTTTAGTTGTGAACTGGACGAAAACTTTTCATTTTTTAGCCTTCCATCTTTTTCTGTCAGAATTCATAAAACTCATTTTACCCACTAATCCAAGTGTACAACTTCATGCCTTCCTGCTGCAGGGCACCTATAGCCAGTTGTTCCTGTTACTCATTGGAGCTTCAGTTTTTTATGAGTACCTTTCATATGTAGCTTATTCCTATAGTTGTTACCTAGCAACATTAATTTTGTTCAATTTAATTTGTCTTCTATTTCAAGAAATCTATCAGGTCTGTTTTGAGAACATATCTGGAGTCCAGTGATGAATCTTTAGAAAAGAGGTGTGAAATAGTAGAGTTCTCTCCAGCACGTGTAATTAATGTATGTATACTTGGTGTTAGCCATCACAGACGTACTGGCAGAAATGGGAATAGATGTGTCTGGTGTTTAAAAATCACCTGGAGAATACTGGAGCAGTTACAAGTTCGCTGTTGATTTCTCTGTGTGGTTCTCTGATTTCAGTGTGCTCAAAGAGCTCAGATGCCTATCTCAATTTCATGCTCTTTTACCAACCAGCATCTCTGTTTTTTGCCCTTCTCTCCACAGCATGGTCCATTTAGCATTTTGCAAACTGCACATGCACTGATTTGACATTTTGTAGGCCAGCAACCGTAGTTACAGTACAAAATAGAGGATTTCACTTAAGCTGAAAAATGTTAGAATACAATAAAGGAAAGGAGTGCAGAGGCCCATATGGAGACTTACAAGGCATATAAAATTTTGGGGTTCAGGCTTGTAATTTTTAATTCAGACTGTGGCTGCTCTGGGATTAGTAATGCCTCTAAGACACAAAGTTGTGTTTGTGTCTTCTGCTTTCACTTTAAATGAACAAAAAAACCCTGTAATCTTCTAATGTTCAATTGAAGCAGTCTTGATATTTTTGTAATTCTGTCTGACAGCCTTCTCTGATCTGGAGAACAGTGTGAAAGCATAGGGTTTGCAAATGTTTTTTATATTGTCTTTTTGTTTCTTGTGCTAAACTTCCCATCCATATGGAGCTTTCAAGAAATCAGGAGGGAAGAGATTGCATAAAATTGGAGCCTGATATTGGAAACAGAGGGTGTCATTCAGCTGTAGCATCACTGTAGAGGGCATTGTGGGGTTTTTAAAAAATTGTAAGAGATCTGCTTATTATCATCCACCTTCTGTTGCCTGCGTCTCTCAGAGGTGTAGAAGCTGCCAAGTACTAAATACATGCATCCGTAGGGGGCTGTGGATACCAATTGTATGAAAATTACAGATCAACTGGTGCCTGTGCTGTTAGTGGAAGCTGAAACCAGAGTATGGAGGGATATGAGACATTTGTGTAAACACAGCAAGTGCAGTAACATGCTCAGAGAGAGAAAGTAATAGAGGAGTATGAGTGTTACCTAGAATGGACTTCTTTTTCCATCATTACAACTGTGTGTTGTCAGTAAAAGTACACTTTCAAAAAATTGTAGTGATGGAGATTTCTGAAAAGTCTTTCTAAAATGGCATATGTACACGGTACTGGAGGGACATGCGGCAGTGCTCTTGTGCAAGGGGTGCCCTTAATATGAGGGGTAGTCTTAGAAAAGGGTTTGTATACACATCTCACTGTGGTAATCCTTACCTGCATTTTTGATCCTAAAACACGAGATTTACACAGTGCCAAAACCCTTGCAAAACTTAATTGCATCGGCAGTGCGAATCAGAATAACTTACATGTGGTTTTAGAGGATTTGAAACAAGATCTTGAGATAGATAACACAAGTACTTTATATGTCCTTTTTTTCCCCCTTTTCAAACTCTGGTACAGTTCTTCTGTTCATTTTACTAGAAATGTATTTTCCCTGTATCACCTGTGATTTATATAGTGTTTCCCTGCATCATCAATGCAGGATGGTAGGCTGTATGCAACTGTATGTTCCTTTTCTTTCACTGTTTCCATCTGTCTCCTTGAGGGTTAATTCATGTGTGCTGGAGGGGCTGCTCACAACTTGGATATCATGGTCTACTCAGCTAACTTCAGTGAAATCTTGTATTAAGTATATCATAGCTTTTTTGTTTTGTCAAGATGGCTCTTGAATGTGCTGCTCTGAAATTCATTTTGGTGGTGTTAGATTGTCAGATAGGAATAGGTGATCAATCAGCAGCTGCCTATCTGTATCAAACACTTGTTTATAGATGTGCTGTTTCCTATAGTATCAGACTTAATTCCATGGTGACGGAAAAGTGCTATAGTCTTTTTATAAATCTTCTACTGAATTCCTAGTAGCTCTTGCATCAGTTATCTCTGGGAACTGATACAAGGGATAATGCTGGATGATTAAATTAAAAAATGAGCAAACAAGAAGGAAATTATTTATTTTTTTAAATGAAACATCTTTACAAGCCTTTTAAATCACAACTAATTTAGGTCCTGCGATGTTTTTCAAAGTGTTCCCTCTGAGCTGTGGACCATATGTGAAAGGGAAGGGTGTTTGCTGTACATTCATTTAGAGACATTAAATGCATCCTGGTCTGTAGTCCAAAGCTGAGATTCTTTCCATGTTTATCTCTTTTTCAGTAAATAGAATTTCTGCAATGCAGTGAGCCCCTTGACAGCTGTGAAAATACCTGCTTTCTTCAGGAAGCTGGCACAGCTGAAGATGAGCAGGATCATTTCAGCTTTGTGCCGCTTCAGAATAAGTGGGATCCTGCTTAGTCTTGTTAGCTGAGCTTAACATGTCAAGGCCAACAACTACCAAAATAAGTAAATAAATGAGGATCTAGGGGATAGAGAAGGGCTAGAAGCAGAAAGGCAAGTGGGACATGGTTAAGTACAGATTAAAGTTTGCTCAGGCCTAATTTAGGGGTTATCATCCCTCCTATATTATGCTCGAAAACATCAAGGTGCTTTTTTTTTTAAATGGAGCCTGATAGTTTGCCTACCTAGCTAGCTTAACTAGCTTAGTAGAGTTTTTGTGACAAAGTTTTCTTCTTTCCTTGAATAGAACTTTTAAATCTTTTCTTGTAATTGAAATCATGATTTACTTTACCAAAAATATTACTTGCAACATCCAGTGGAGCTGGTTTCTGAACAAAGCCAAAGTTTAACAAATTGTGGGCAAAGAAACAAAAGGAAGTTCAGACAGCTGCCAGTGTGTGCACTTTGGTTCTAGTTTGGGAAAGAACATTGTTCACAGAAGAGTCTACAAAACTGCCAGTACCCTGTCCACCACCAGAAGTATGTCAGACTTAGGTTTTGCAAGTGTTCTCATTTAAAAATGACAGTCAGAAACTGAGGGCTGTTTGTATGTTTGTGCACGGAGTAGCCTCTGTGCTGTTCAGTTGAAATGGAAGAATAGACCTTGAATATCCCCTTTCCTACTCCTTGATTTTATGGCAGAATTCAATACAGATTAAGGAAAATACCATTTTGTATCTCTGGTAGTGCATGTATGCAAGATATTTGGGGAGCCAGAAGCTCCTCAGCTACCTGTAACTCTGCCTGCTAGATTCTTCCAGGTCAGTCACAAAATCTGTGCGTGACTACTTAGAGGAGGTACATGGTGCTGTGCTGCATCAAAGTCCAATAATTTGTAAATGTTGCTGTTAATTAGCAAGCCTTTTCAAAGTCAGTTTTGACAATGTTTTTTTTTCTGCATAGGGTTGTCTTGATGGAGGCGGGATCTCACTGGTGGGTAGAGAGAGATACTTTGAAGGATTGCACTGTATATGAAATACCCTTCTGAACAGTATGCCTGCATATGGTTGAAACAGTTAGAAATCCCATGGAGGGCTTATTTGATTTTTTTTAAATTAAACTCTGTGGAGAGCCATCACAGTAACATACTGGATTACTTGGCAGGCTGAGACATCTGCTGGCACTTCCGAGGTGTAGGCTACAGCAGTGAGGTTTCCTGTTGCATCATGCAGAAATCTCTCCAAAACATAATGGTATTTAGTAGTAAATGCCATTGTATAGAGATGAAACTGTATGAAATTCAAGATTGCAGGCTTTGTCTTTAAAAAGCTTAAGGATCTTAAGGATCTTTTGCTCCTGCAAGACTGAGGGCTATTATTAACAGTGCTGCACCCACAGAGAAAAGGAGCTGACCAAGAAGTGAAACCAGATTCTGGACTTCAGTGCAGCATACTGTTAGGAGGACTCTCTATGCACCTTGTCAGTGCTTGTCCTGTTAGAAATTGAATATTGGCATGTAATTGATATACTTAAATGCCTGCTAATGGTAATTCAATGCTTTAACCTATGTACTTGTTTTGCTTAGTGTTTTGCATGAAGTACCTAATTTTATGCATATTAGGCTACATAGGACACCTTTGCAACTATTTGCTTATTCAGGGATAGCTTGAGATGACTCTTAATCATTCCTCCCATGTTACAATCACCTGAAAACTTAATGATCTTGCACGCTAATAGCTTTGTCTAAATTGTTAATAAATTAGCACCCTCAGGGACCAAGCCATATGGACTTCCACTGAATATATGCCTCGAGTTTCTTCCCTTTCTGCTTTTCACTATGCTAAACAATTGCTGTTAGTTGCTGCAATTTACTCCCTGACTCTGTGGTCAGGGTCTGTCTTTTATGTCTCCTACATCCAACCCCTAAGCTTTTACTTGACAGCAATCTGACACCCTACAGTTTGGTTCTTAGATGAATGATAAAATTTAAAAGCGTTGTAATTCAGCCTCTCCCTCTTTATACTCCTACTTCTGAGGTTCCCTTGTGATTGCTCAAGAAGTGTTTTTGATATGTCCTCTCCAAATAGGATAAGAATCTGGAGGATGGAATGAAATTTAAATTCCAGCTCTGTCTCAAGATCGCTAAAAATAGCAGGAAAATTATTGTAGACTTTGTCCAAGCAAAGCAAAGCTTAGATTGTTGAAAATGCATCAGTTAGCTGACATACAGAGAAGATGGTGTAACCTAGTGAAGGTGAGTCTTCGTAGTAGTGTAGTAGCTGTTAAATACAAAAACTGAGGCAAATTGCCATAAAGAATTGAAAGGAAGAAACCTTTTTGTGAGGTGATGTGGTGGGTTTTTTTCCCCTTTCTGTTCTGGTTTTGGTTTTTTTTTTTTTTTTTTGACATGTGTTCAAACCTTGAAATCCTCTTGAGTACATTCTAAGGGAAGGCTAAGTGGCTGTTTCTTCATAGTAAAGAGCCTGCTGACTTGCAGTGAGAAACATGGTGTTTCAGGTCACTAAATAGAGCTCAGGTGTAGGGGCATGACCAGAAACCTGTTTAATTCTGAGCAGGTCTTTTGTTCACCCAACACTGAGAATGGAGGTCCCCACCATCCCAATACAATTGCCATGTAAATGCCGTGTTCAGATCTCATTATGGTTATCAGGGCATGTTGTTGGTGGACAGAAATTGTGGTGCTGTTTTAGATTATATCCTCAAGAAATGTGATATTTGTACAAAATCATTTATGGTATCTAAAAGAAAACAGTGCAGCTAGTTGCAAGCTGCTTCTAGTGGTTCATACCTAGAAAACATGGCAAAAGAATGGAGATTAGAAAACACAGTGTGTTTAAGCTGCAAAGCAGTGTGTGTTTGCCAGCTCCATTGCTGGTCTCTGCTTTCCATCCCTATCATGAAGAGTTTTGTGAGACAGAAAGTTTGCAGGCAGCAATGGTATGTTTTGCCAGGCCAGTTGGCACAGCTGGAAAATAAGGGCACATTTTGGCTGCACAAAGCTCTATTGGGTCAGGAGTAGCTGTTCAGGCAGTGGCTGTGCTGTAACCAGAAGCAGATATCGATGTGTGTGTTCGTCAGCCTGCTGAACTCCTGATAGGGAGTGATGTAACTTGTGGCTAGGGAGTAATTACAGTGCTCTGCAAGAGGAGTTCAGAGAGTGGTTAGTGCAAAGGGCTTACAGAGTTCTCTTGTCTTGCAGAGTAATTATGATCGTTAAGGAGGAATGATTCAGCACAAGTTACTTATTTACGGTGAGGTAAGGTGGCGTATATAGAAAGGTTGGCGCCCTTTTTAGGGACTGATGTTCCTCCAGCTAGCCACACCACATCCTTGGCTGATTTACTTTCTGCTCTTTAAGGTAGAAGTCTATCTATTGCACTGCAAGAGCAAGGGTACAGATAGATCTTTTTATATATAACGCACTGGACTGCCCTTCAAAATACCATTTCACAAAAATATGGTAGGATTTTTAACAAGATGTAATAATCACTTGTATAATGATGTCTCCAGGACTGCAGCACTGTCTTAATTTTTTTTCTTTCTAAATTATTCAGTCTTGCAAAGTATTTATTACAGTGTTGGACAATCTAAACTTGATACTTTGCCATGGCAAACTGAGGTATTTGTGATACGCTTTGGAAATACATGGCAGTTTATCAGTAAGTGCAGTGGTGCTTCACATTAGCATTGTCATTATTAAAAATCCCACCAAATTCTGGTTCGATACACACACACACATAGATATAAAGAGAGAGAGAGAGAGAGTGTAAATACTGTAATATTTATTCTGTGTCCATAGCTTTTCTCCATGGAAGACAAAACAATTCTCCGTTGCTGGCATTTACTTGTTGTGGTTTTCTACTCTAAGAGAAATGCATTATTTCTGCAATAATAATTTGCACTTTAAAAATGTAGTTAAATAATTATGTTACAATTTTACTGAAATATAGTCTTTGTTCTTGCCGCATTTCCTTTGCCTGGGACTTCCAGATGTGTTGCACTGCCTTTGATTTGTCTTTCAGATGACGATGTGGACCTGGAAGCTTTGGTAAACGACATGAATTCGTCATTTGAAAGTTTATACTCTACATGCAGCATGCAGTCGGAAACCACTCCGCTCCTCCAGAACGGCCAGCTGAACCGCAGCCAGCTGCCGTCCTCGGGGCCCAGCACCCTGCAGCCCATGTCCCCGAGGCAGAGGGTGCAGCGCTCCCAGCCAGTGCGCATCATGGCAGTCAGGTAGGGACATGGCACTCACCTCCTTTTCCATAAGTTGCCATGAACTGGCTTCAAAAGGACTATATTTTAAAATAGGAGATCCACTTTGGTAAGGAATTTAGTGTTAGACTGGACTTTTGCATAGAAAAGTGTACTAAGCAGGTGAAGGACATAATATTTCCAAGTATTATCACCCTTCTTTTAGTCAAGGTTTGATGTTTCTGCAGTAGCTGATTTGTAGAAGTGGGTCATTGGTACCAGTTGGCAGAAGCTATATCCATATTTGGATTTTTTTTTAAATTGTTAAAACCAGTGCTCTTAAGTCTGGTGTCCACTGACAGCCTATAGATTTTATTAGACATAAAAGATCATATAGACAGATGACGATATGCTTAGCTACTTTTGATATATAGCAAGTGCCTCTCTCTCCATGGAGCTTTCCTGAATGGTTTAAGACCAACAAACAAACAAAAAAAAAGAATATCTTAGTTATGTATCTGTTCTTCCCACAGCATTTTCAGCTCACTCACTTCAGTGCACTGTGTAAGTCATTACCAAAAAAAAGGTGTTAAAGTTGTCCTGCTGTTGTAAAGCTGAGGACTGGAATTCAGGCTTCAAGTGGAAAACTCTTGATGGTGATGGGAGAGTATATTGGTGATGTACAGGTTCTTAAAGTCTTTTTAGGCAGCAGGAGGAAGGGAACTCCTGTCAGCATGAGTAGGTAAATGAATTTCTTTCCTGCTATTTAGCAGTTTGTTCTTTGAAGCAAGTGAAAAGTAATAATATAATAAAAGAAAAATTCCATGTGTAGCTTCTTGCTCTTCTTACTCTTAACACCGATGCATTTCTTATAGGAATGGTATATGTAAGACAGGCAGCTTTTCTATTTGAATGGATATGCAGTGCAGCTAAGTCAGCTAATGATGCCATCAGTTCTACAGGTATTTCATAGTCACCTCGAATGGGGCTGTACTGGAAAATGTACTCTCTGGAGTACTATAGCTGAGGATATTTTGTAAATATCTCACTCAAAACACTGGAATTATTTTTGGCGTTTAAACACTTAGCAACTCTTATTTTGAGAGCACTCTGCCTTTTTGAAATTTGTACTTCCATGCACACCAGGACATCCTGTGTTCATCATCATAAAAGAAGGTAATGGTGAAGCTTTTATTCAGGGTTATCTGGATACATCTTGTTTCCCACCAGAACAGAGTGATTTGACTGTGGTCTCCTAGGAGCGCAGGTTTTTGTGTGTATCAGTTATGAAGTAAATGATCCACTGGCAGCAGTACAGCACAGCACAGAGAACTCCCAGCTCCAGGAAACCACACCTTTCTAATTGTATTGGGTCTGTGGTTCCACTTCTTACAGTGGAGGTCAGTCAAAAACTTGCAGTACAGCACTCTGTTGCACAGATATGACATGTCTGCTGATCTGAAGAAATCTTACACTGTCCTTTTACCCTGTGCTGTAGAGAACTGCACACATGGGGAGCACAAAAAAAAAAAATTATGAAGCATGTCAAGTAGTTGTTGGCATAGTTCATAGTTACGGTTGGAACCTGCTATTTATTGCAACCCCTTAGATCTGTAAGACTCATTCATGGAATACCAAGGCAACTAAATTGCGGGACAAAGTTACCTGTGAAGCAGATTTCACCGTAGTTAAATTTTGCCATCCCCCAGGCACAGGCAAAGACAATGAGAATACCCAGAGTGGGAGATGCTGCCGCAGGCAAACTCCGCAGTTGTCTCCCAGGCAGCTCTGCTGAGACGGCTTTGCTTGCTGAAGGGATGCAGAAAAATGACAACAAACTGAGTTTACAATTATTTGCCTTTCAAATCCAGTAGTTATTTGATTTGGAAACTTTCATGATTGCCACTAGATGGTGCCTTCTGCTTAGGCATTGAAGGGCAGCCTGCCACAGTCAGCTAGTGCATCTTCAGTGGTAATGCCTTGGCAGCAGGGAAAACAAAACAAAACAAAAAAATCTGTGTAGTCACGAATAGGTCTTACAGTTTTTCTGGTAGGTTTTAGTTTTGTATTTTTTTTTGTTGGTGTGCCCACTGCAGTTGGACTGTAAACTGGAACTTGAAACTCTGTTACATGTAGACTCATGAGGCATACTTCGGTGGATGCGAACTTGTCTGAACAGTAACTGTAGGATGGGCATAAGGTGGGAGGGTACAATTCCAGCTAATTGCTTATTGCTAAAGCCATGTCTTTGCCTTTTCATTTCTCGGGGAAATGCCAAGTTGCTTGGAGATAGAATCTGGTATTATAATGAGGTGACAATATTGGTTTAAGTCTCAGCTTAGAGAACTCTACAGTAGGGTACATGTTTGTTTTCAAATCCACTTGGAATTTAGCTCTGAGTGACTGCCATTGTTTTCTCCTCTTTCACATTGGTTTGCAAGAGCTTTGCTGACTTTCTGGCACACACAGCTTAAGCTTGTAATCTAGTACTTACAACAACAAGTACAGATAGATATTTCAGTTTACTTTAGTTGCACAGTTGCCTCAGTTACTCACCCAAGTAATCAAATTATGAGCAACAAAACAAGCATGGATGCCTGACTGGTCATTTTTTACATGCAATTACCTACTTTGCACTAGGAGTTGCTGTAACAGTATATTAGTTACCTAGAAAAAGAATGGGTTTGATTCCTTGTTTTTAGTGTCATTATCAAAAACCCTGGGGCAGGAGAGCCAGGTCTAGTGATGCCAGTTTGCTCCTCTTAATGTGTAGTGCTTCTGTGTTTACAGGCGTCTTCAAGAAGAAGAACAGCAATTCCGAACATCATCTTTGCCGGCCATCCCAAACCCCTTCCCGGAACTTTGTAGTCCTGCAAGCTCTCCAGTGCTGGCCCCTGGATCTTTACCTCAGAGTCAACCTGCTAGTAAGCATGTGAGTATGGCATGATGCTTTGGGTCATCGATTTGCGTGCAAACCAGCAGTGGACTGCTTCATTTTGAAGGCAGAAAGAAACCTTCCAGATAAGTAAAGCCACTTGTGGACTTTGTCTGTGAGTAGGGCAGCACTGGCTGAGAGAGTATCTTCAAATAGGCTTCAGGCATTTTTTAAAAGGTTTGTAAGAAAGATGTGTAAAAATGAAGTAAACCTCTTTCGGATAAATGCATGTTGTGAATGGAGCAGTAATGCTTAATATCCTTCAGATTTTTAGCCTATTTAGCCTAAAGATTTACTAATTCTGAAGTCAAGTGAATTATCTTAGAGTTGTATGAGGATCTGTGCCTTTTATACTGTGTATTCTAGTAGTCAAAAAACCACTGAAAACCTGAATTCTTTAAAGACATGGTGATGCTTTATTTTCTGTTTTTCATGAAGCTGCTCAAAAAGCAAAGGTGTTCTTAGAGCTTGTAACTAGGCACAGCTCATTGTAATGGGATTTAAGGGGAAGGTTGTCCCATGGAAAGCTGGTGGAGTAACTTTCTGGGTCCTTGGCAGTTAAGATAGCCCAGACTGAGCTCTCATGTGGTCCAGAGCAGTAACCTCAGCGACACAGAAGTTCTTCTTCTCTGTCGTACTCCACTCTATAAGAAACAATCATCTTGTTTTGTATCATTCCTCAAGCACGCTAAAGCTGCCCTCAAAAACCTTTATTTTGTAAACTGTGCTGACCTGCATGGAAATTAAAAAATCGGTTACTCTGACTATTGACTTACAACAATTCTGTTCTTGAGTCCCCAAAAAGGAGAAGTTCGGTGTCCCTGCTCAATTAGTTTGTAATTAGCTCCTACACGCTCTCTGAGAGATAAAGGGCTTGGGTACAGCTACAAGCAGAGGACTCAAATGTGTGCCCTTGTGTGTTCTGTGTTGTGTTACAGCGCCATAAACAGCTGCCTCCTTTCTTGAGAGACACAGTGCACTTCCACTGGTTTTACTGTATTTCTTACCCATACAAGACAGACAGGTAACCAAATTGTGCCCTCAGAAAAAATTGAGCCATCCCATTGGGAATTTAACACAAGGCCCTGTCAGAGACCGAGGTACTGGCTAAGCTGTTGTGCCAAGACAGTGTTGATGTGACTCTGGGGAGATAAAACCAGGGGCAGTTCTGCCTCCTGGCACTTGCCAGCAGGACAGCGGCATAGCTGTCTTTCTGAAATAAACTTCAGTTTCTGATGAACCTGTGTTTACCTCTCCAAATATTCCTCCGGTTCAGGGTTTCTTTGCCTTTTAGCTCTATGTTTTACTAAAATTACCCAAGCCACCCTAAACTTGTCTCTGTAAAACCTTAAGGAATCCTAAATGATCCGTGAGTCAGTTTTTGATCGAATTTAGAAACTAGTGGTTTAACAGCAGATAAATATAAAAATAACCAGTCTTTTAATGTATGTGAGAAGATGGCTATAAAGGCAGACTAGAAGATCTTTTCACAAGTTTTACCTTATAATTTTTTAAAAAAATTATTCTACCTTACTTTAAAATCAAAATTTTTGACAAATTTTTTGAAAGCCTAAAATGAAAAAATTTATGTTGTACAGATATACTTGCTGCTGGATTTTTTTAATCAAAGACAATCCATTTGGTAAAACCTTCTATGGTACAAGCTGAGGAGGTAAAGCATGTTGGGCAATAATGGTTTCTTTTGTAGATGCAAATACAGTGTTCATTTCAACCTCTCAGCTCATTGAAGGCAGTTGAGAAACAGTGGCTCATGGTGAGGGAAGAATAGTGAAGTGTTCTTTTCCTCTCTGTCAAAGTATTTTGCTCTCTTTAATGAAGGGTTAGAGAAACAAAACTGAAAAAACCCCTTCTATTCTTAAAGTATGAATGGTAAAAGAGAGTAGGTTTAGTGTCTTCATGAAGGAAGAAAACTGCCTCAATTTTAAACATGGAATATCATTGGATAACAAAATAATCTCACTGTTCAGCCTCCTCGTAATTTGTTTAACTCAGTTTTAGTTCCCTTCCCGGGAGTCTGCTAAACATCATGAGTAAAAAAAAAAAAATTAGTAACTTAAGAAATGTTATACATCTTTCCAAATTCAACACCTTAAAAAAAGTAGAGTTAGGGAATTTGAGTAAATTATTTTAGGACATGCTCTGGTTGAGCTAAATGTCAGTCAATACAATACAAACTACTGATTAATAAAATGAGCGATGAGCTTAGTTAAAGGAATGCAATAGCAAGTTTTAGCACCTGGCAGTTAGGGAAAAATAAGTTGTGCTTTAAGGAAAATATAAATACAGTGTTAAATGCTATCCAAGGTAAAACATCAAGATGCTTAATTCAGGTTCTCTGCTGGCAAATTATGAACACAGATTTAAATCAGAGATGGGAATGAGCCATTCTGTTTACATGGGGTATATGAGGTGCTAGTGAATTCCTTTGGTGCTTCTTGAGCACTTACAGGTAAATAAGCCAATAGCAGTTCCAGCCAGCAGTGCTGCAGCTCTGATCACACAGGGCATCACAGCACACACCTGGTGTGGAGGAAGTGTTGCCTTTGATCAGCTCATATTTGTGGCACTTGAGGGGCTCTCAGGTTAATGTAGCCTTTGGGGATCTCAGAAAGAAGTGAGCATTTTGTTTGCTGACCATGTGAAACAGTAGAGAGATCACTGGGAAGCTGGAGGGTCTGATGACTTTATAAGAAAGGAAATGTTGGTATTGTTCCTCCTGGAACACCTCACTGTTATTTAATAGTTGTAACATACAACTCTGCAATGATAAAATCTAGTAGTGGTTATGCAAAAGGAATTTAAAGATCCAGTCTTGTTAAACATAGAAGAGTCTCATGTCATATTACCAAGCTTTAGGCATAAAGAAATGCCAGCTCTGTTCAAGTTTTACTAAAAGTTATACTTTTTCACAGTATATTGTTCCCTATAGGAAAAGGATGCATGTGTGAATGAAAGAGTGAGTAAAGAAGCTTTCAGGTCATAAAGCTTGAATTACATTTTTGGCTGAAAAATTGATATTGTCTTTTCTCATATGCAAAATTTTATTCTGTAGCTGGCGCCTGACATACAAATTTCTTGTTGATTCTGAGTCTCTTCCTTATTTTTTTCATGTAGTTGCCACTGCTTTTTTTAACAAGCACTTCACAGTGTTGCTTATTGCGCTGCTCTGCATTTGTTTCCTACTCTTGGCTCAGCAAAGAAAGATAAAAACAGTAAAGCAGTGAAAAACAATTGTAATAAACCTTTCTTACTTTTTTGTGCTAGGTTCTTTTTTCTGTCTTCTCATGGTGACAACGCAATTTCTTTATTGTACTCAAAAAAGTGCAATAATTTCATTTTTTTTTAAATATTTTTACAAGATCTGTTGTGTAATGGTACTAATTTCACCACAGCAGGAAGCAGTATGCCACCTCTAACTCTGCTGCCAGTCAGGCACTGAATACTGCTTTTAAAGCTGATGGCTGCAGCAGTGTACTGCAGCTGCCCCCAGAAGACAGACAACAGTGGGAAATAACAGGTCTTCAGTAGCAGCACTAAACTAAATACACCTGTAGGCAAATGGGATAGTCATTTAATGGGAGAAGCAATCTGGGAGTAAAACTGGAGTGTTAGGCTTATTGAAATAATTTCAGATTTGTTTTTTAGAGGGTGCTTTTTAATTCTAGATAATCTTCTTTGCTTTAGAAAAAGAACTTAATCTTGTGGATATTTTTTTTCTGCGCACACAAAGGTTGACAGACTGGCACATAATTTAGTAGTACAAGACTTAGAAGAGAAATAACTGTGAACTTCTTGGTTACATTTCAAAGGCTATCCTGCACTGAACAACATCCACAGTGGCAACATGTGTGCTAATAGGGTTGTGTGACCAAACAAATCTGGTTATAGACATTCAGAAATTATTTCTTTAGTTCAGCAGTATGATCCTTTATTGCAGGTCTGCAGGTGGAAATGGCCCACTTTGAGCTTAGTTTTGCAGTGAAAAATGTTAGATGTTGGGTTGTTGGTAGTGAACAGCACATGAGTCTGTATAAAATGGCACAGCTGAAGTTTTAGTGATGTAGCCAACCAGCTGGTGAGCGCCTGGATGAGAAGTACCAACCAATTGTGCTGTTGGGTCAGTAGCTGCTTCATTTGCTGGTGTGGAGAGTGAGACAGTGCAGGTGTCTTGTGCTTGGAGAAACCACGGTCCTTCAAGTGGTAGCTGACAAGAACTTGTAAGTCTCTGAGTTGAGAGCAGCGTTGTCTGTGAGCTTGGACAGGAGGCTGACAGTAGAGGAGCTCCCTGATCAGTGCATGCTCAAGCATTCCTCTCTTCATCTGTGCCTGATTTTGTCCTCTAAGTATCACCCATCTGCCCATCACCACAGAGCCCAAAACTTCAGCAGACCTCTAAGAGCACTCCCACTTTCCATGCATAGGAAGGGTAAGAAAAGGCAGGAGCAGGAAGGACATGGTCTGGGTGACACCAGGGACATTGCAAGACCACTTGATTTTTTTTCTCTCCCTTTTTCCCACATCTTTGTATATAAGGCTCATCCACACCTACAAACACAAGATCACCCCATGTCTGAAGTGGGGGAAGTGGTTGCAGGCCAGGAGAAGGGACAGCTGAAAATTTTTAAACCATTGTTTACTTAACAGGATAAATATGTTTGTCTAAGAAAAATGGAAACCAGAAAATTACACCAAACCAAGACCAAACATTTGTCCAAAAGATTGCTAAAAACATCAGACAACTACCTTACTGCCAATTGAAGTCCATCTTTGTGTTGCTGGTATAAATGAAGAGCTGGTTGGTAACTTAGGTTATAATTTCTGGTTGTGTACAAATATTTTGGAAAAAGCATGCAATAATTACATGTAGGTCACTGCAATGCCACAGGATATTAGGCTTAAGTATCTTGTGTGAGTCAATGAAGCTTTCAACTGTAAAAATAGGGCAAATTTCTCACATCCCCCCTCTATACAGCCCAGGCAAACTTCCAAAAAGCAGTTTGATGTACCCGAATTATTTACTCTTTTCTAGCAATTTAAATTCACAAATGGGTATGAATTAATGCCATTCTTATTTCCAGATTTAGTTACTCTTCAAGGGAGCTTGTGAAAACCGACTTCTTAGTTTGTATTGTTCTAATTACATGTTATGATACACTTTTTAAAATTTTTCTTCCCATAAAACTTTTATATTGGCTCTTTTGAAGATGTGGATGTTGATTTTCTAAAGAGAAGCTGTATAAAAATATGAACTTCTGTATAATGCAGGCATTATGTACTAAGTTGGATTTTGCCTGGGTCACAGCAAATTTTGTACTTGATCCTTCAGTGGAACAATCTTTTGCAACAAGACATTTTGAAAATAAATACTGACATCTAAGTGAGTCAACTTTCTCTAAACAGGCCAAATCTATAGCTGGATATAATTTGGTCATTTCCTTAGGTCTAAGTCTAGGCATTCCCTTTGGCCCAGCTTTAAAACATGGATTTTCAGGAGTATTTGCCATGACACATCATTGTTGTTTCTCTCAAATCTTTCTTTGGAGCAAGTCTTTACACTAAGTAAGTAAATCATACATAAGTGCTCTGCAGCATGCTTAACTCATATGCTTTTTTTAAAGGTAGTTGCAATTGTGTTTGGAAAAAAAAATAGGGAAAGAGGAGGCCTCTGCTGCAGGGCTGTGATCTAACTGCATGAAAGCAGCCTTTGGGTGCCCTTCTCTCGTTTGGAGAAATAGCACTTTCCCAAACTAAAAGAGTTAAATTTGATGGGCAGGGTAGGAAAGATGTTGCATTACTTGTCATCTTATCTCCTCTCTCATGGAAACATGTTGTCCTGAAATCAGGGTGGGGGTGAGTTCTCAGCATGATCAGTTTCATCATGCTGAAAGTCGCATTTACTCATTACTGAGGAAGAGAATGATGAATATCTGAGGTCTAACAAGCTTTCTGGACTAAGCTAAAGACCAGCAGCCCTTGGTGCTGGTCACCATGTGAGTCTGCAGGCTCTCCAACTGGAGCCCTGCATGTGGTCTGCTGAGACTGGGATCAGCACAGAGGCGAAGCTGCTGTTTCTCCTTCCTCATGCCTCTTACAGCAAGAAGCTTTGTGTTAGAAAGAAATGAGTCTCTTTGTTCTTGCTTTTTGGAAAGTGCCAGAACAGTAGTTACAGTCCCAGCATGAATTACTGGAAATATGAAGGGCATCTCATGCTCAAACCAAGACTATGTTATTTGTTGGGATTTTTTTGTTTCCAATGACACAAACCTGGCCCATCTCCCAGGAGCGTTTTGGCTCCCTACCCGGAAGTGATGCTCCGTCCGCAGGGGTGTGCTGGGAGGAGGGCTGTGTGCTCAGGACCAGGGGGAATGCACTGTCCATCCCATGGATGGAACCAACCTGGCCCAAGCCTGCCTTGCTCCATGTATGCTGATACCCCACTGGGTCTCCAGCCACACAGTCATGCTTGCAGTTGTTTTAAAAAACTGTAATAATACTGAGCAGTCTGTAGTATTTGCATCAGTAACTGCATTAGTGTGTGCACTTGCACATTTTGTTGCACATTCCTCTTGCTGTATTTTATTAATAGTAGAGTAAGAGTATAACTTTGCTGTTCTTTGTTTTGATCAGGAATTGACAGAACTGAGGAGCTATCAGGCTGAGAAGGCAGTGAAAAATGGGAAAGCATAATATGAGAGGAATTCTGACTTCCTCTGTGCCTCGTGAGGCAGGCAGGAATGGGTTTTGGTGTAAACATAAGTGAAGCAGGGAATTTAAACCCAGAACTAGACTGAGTGACCGTAATTATACCGTAAACAAAGGTTGAGATGAATCAGAGATGTTGTAACTTTGTGCTGATAGCCTTTAAGGAGTCATTCAGCAAGGCAGGAACAGCCACACTGAGTCTGTGTGACATCTGTGCTGCCTGGACTCGAGGTGTGAGTTCAGGTCAACTTTAGGCATTTTGGATAGAAGCCTTTTTGGACCTCTGCTACCCAGAGGGCAGGTGAAAGAAAGCACCAGCTCATATTTTAGAGCCTCTGCTGTGTATGTCCTCTGTGACCTTGTGGCATCAGTTTGTTGCCAGCAGCTGCTAGGTGAGCTGACCACGAGGTCCTTCCCAAGGTGAGCTGTGGTAGCTCTTGCAGAGCTGTGCTGGCACCTGCAGCTGAGCTGCTGGTGATCCCTGGTGGATGCTGTGGACGTATGGAGTGCGGGACTGGGAAGACACCCAAGTTTTTACTTGCTTGCTGGCATCTACTTCTAGGGATGGCAGGCAAAGCCAGTGTTTAGTTTGTTCCTTTCCAACCCATCAGCACAGTTGTTGCTTAAGTGTGAGGAGGGATGCTGTTCATTCAGAGCAGGTAAAAGGCTTCTTTGGACTTCTTTTAATTTCCTGGACAGTGACCTGTGCCCACGATTACAGTGGAAATCTATTTGAAATGTCCATCTTCACTTAGGTGGTGTTTGTTTGTAGATGCGTGGGAAAGAAGGAACTTGGAGTTAGTTCATTGTTTTGGTAATAGGATGTTCTTGCATTGTGCCAGAGCTTGCAGATATAGTTTTGTTCCATTTCCTAAACAGGGGGAAATGTCAGTTTGAATTTAATAGCAAGTTAATTAAATCATTGTGGGATGAGTTTCAATTCTCTGTGCTTTTGATTTATAGCCTCCTATTGCTATCAAATTCTTATTATATTATTCTTCCTCCTAATAGGAGTGCAGAATTACTGTACTAAAAAGTGATTTTGTTTAATTAATGTAAGTACCTTCAATCTTTGCTTCAGCCTGGCTGTAATCTGAACATCATTTACAAAATTTACAGAAAAGTGAGTTTAATCTGGGCTTGCTAAAGGACAAGCCATCATTGGTCCATAGAAGCTACATCTCATGCTTCTCCACTGGCATTAGAATTGCTTGTTCTCTCCAGCAGTAGACTCTGCTGCTGCCGGGATTACTGGAGCTGGTTTCTCCTGCTGCATTTCAGGAAGGAACAAAATTGGAAATACCACTGTTGTGCTTCATGCCTGGACTGTTTGGGTTTTTCTGGTGTTGCTGAGGGAGAAATGAGTAGCACTCCGAAACAAAATGGATTGACGATCAGCTGGAAGTTTGGATCCAAGATCCCATCCCAAGAGCATGGGATATTTCTGGGGAATGTGAATGAAGTAGCTTTGACACAGCAGACTTACTTCCAGTGAGACTTCATTAACAGCAAAGAAAACATGGTTTTGTAAGTTTTTATGGGAGAAGGGGATGAAAGTTGGAGAGACCTTTAAAAGCTGCTTCTGTGTCTTACCAAACAGGTGGCACTTTATAGCACCCAGGTCTTTTTAGCTACCCCTTTCATCTGCCTAAATTTCTTGTCTGGCCAGAGTGAGGAGCTGCTCTTTTTTTTGGGGTTATTTAGAGATGGGCTATGAGGACACTGCTTCACCCTGCACACACACAAAGTTTACAGTGTGCATTGTCCATCCAGACATTCCATAGGAATGTTATCTCTGTATGCTGCAGAGGAAGCCGCTCCTGAGTGCTGGGACTGACGCGTGTGCCCAGCAGTCACCAGGGAAGGTTGGCTGCCTCACCATGTGCTGACCTTGCTCGTGTTCCTCCTCTCGTTTTTTACGTTCACCTTTAAAAATTTTCTTTCCTTACCATCCATGCCGGTAATGAGAATAGGAAAAAGCTGTTCATAAGGAACAAATGCTGCTTAAAAAAAAACTTGGAAAAAAAAGGAGGTACAAAACATTAATGAGAGTGTTCTAAGCTAAATAACAGTGTCTGCGTAGTAAAACACCTGGATCTGGATTTAATTTTACAGACAAGTTGCCCTCAGGCTTCTGTGAGTCATTTGTGAACATGTCCTTGCCTGCAAACTTTAAGAGCATCTAATTACTCTGAAGTAACTTGCTTGACACATTGTTGCTGGTTACACTTATTTTCTCTATTGCTTACTAAAATCTACCAAAAGCAAGATGACCACAGTGTTTCTGGAGTTTATAAATAGCTTTACAAATGTTTTCAGCAATTTTCATTCACCAAGTACTCAGTTCTGCTGGACAACCTGTAGGTGAGATCTTTGATAAAAATCAGGTATCAGGTACAGAGTTTTAGCATTGAAAAATACCTGTTGTGCTTCAGTTTATGAATGCTTTTTACTAAGTTGTCACAAACTCCAGAGCAGCGTTATGTTTAAACACTTGAAGTATACACACACACACACACACACACACACATATATATATATCTGTATGATTGTGTATATGAGAAAATGAAAAGATTGCTTGCAGTACTGTCACCTTATAATGGGTTTATGGGACAGCTTGAAAAGAAATAGGCATTAAATATATGAAGATCATCCCCCTCTTCATAAGGCAAAGAAAAGAAAGCTGATGTTACAGGAATAACATCATCTAGTCATGCAGGTAAAACCTTTTATTTGATATTCTCCATCTGTTTTTCTGTGTTATATGCTGGTTTGTTTTATTGTATTTTTTTCCTATGGCTGACCTTTGAACCTTTTTCTTTAATAAACTAGCTTGTTAAAGCTTTGTAAAGCTCATCCAAGTGAGGCTGAGCCTTGCCTGTTACAGCCTTGTCAAATGAGCATGGTCTAAAAGGCAGACTCAAATAATGTTTGCTGAAAAATGCTCTTGCTGCACTTGAAGCTAATGTCATTCCATTTCTAGCATTTAAAAGGTCCTAAATATATTTGAGAACCTCTTTTGTTGTCTTCATGAGCAGTGGTGAGACTGGGTTTTACTCCTGAATGTGGATCTAGTCAATGTTTTACGTGAAAGTTTTGGTTTATGCTTTTTGATTTTCTTTGATCTTACCCACCAGGATTTGCATCCTAGTCTGTTGGGGGTTTTGGTTGTTTTTTGGCATTGGGTTGTTGTTTTTGGGTTGGTTTTTTTTTTTGCCTGCGCAGATGGAAAAGGTAATCTAAATCCTGAGTCTTTCATCTTCTGCAGAGAGAGGCTGTCAGTTCAAGGGAAGTGCTCGTCAGCTGGGGGGTCATGAGAGCACCGCATTCAGTCCTAGGGATGAAGATTGCCAATTTCTACCCATTTGTACAATGTAACACATTTTTTGGTATTTTCTAGGATATTAATAAGAAGTGGAAAATCAGGAGGCTGCCAGCTATATTTGTGCAAATGTACCTTCAGTGTAATTTTCCTTTGCTCCCAGTGAACATTCAGTTCTGCATTGCACTGCGTGCAAGTTACAAATGAGCATTTGCTTACAGCCTAATTAAGCATAGCTTACAGCAGTACTTAATTGCAACACTTCAAGTAATACAGAGAAACTTCAAGCCAATCTGGCTAACAAGAAATTAACTTTGTGCTCTGCCCAAGGTTGCTCTAGCTGCTGTATCTGTAAGGTTTCATTGTGTCTTGCCCTCTGTGTCCATGAAATAGCACTTGGGCAATCTTCAGGGGTCGCAGAGAAACGTTTTAAGATTTCAGTTAAAGCAAGAAATCCTGCAAGAAGTGAGACAGAGCATGATGGAGTCTTTCAGTGAGTAGAGAAATTGCCTGTGCAGCAGATGCTGGCTTTGGGTGTCTCCAGCAGTTCATCTATTGATGTCTGAATGGCACTGAGGTGAAAGACTGCTATGATGGCATATAATCATTAAAATGAAAGAGCTGAATGAACTTCATAGGAAGCTTTCTATATGTTACTTTTATCCCTTAAATAAATAAATAGCCTAGTAGCTCTGAAGATGGTAAAATAAATTTTACAGCACTGTAAACATGCTCACATCAGTTTCTCCGCTTTGCCTCTTTCCCAAGCTTTTTCCAACGTGCAGCTGTAAAAGCTGTGATGTTTAACTTGTCTATCAAAATGCTCAAGGATGATGTGGTTGCAAAGGGCTTGTTTTATCCCTGTGCCAGAGGCCTGGAAGTGCTAATAGCTCTGCATTCAAATACTTGCCATTAAGAAAGGGGAGACCCCAGTAAAATTCCAGCAAGAATATTAGGAAAAAATGTGTACAGTGTCAGACATGATTCATAATGACTGCATTCTTTGAGTTTGCAGAAGTCTCTGCTTTCTGCATAATTGAGTTCATCTCTACTCCAGCTATGTCTTTTCTGAACATACTAGTTGCAACTTAGTGGCAATATCTAGGTATGAGAACTGATGAATTGTGGCAAAATTAGTTGATTATCTTAACTTCTTTATTTTAAAATACATTAATGTAGGGAAGGAGAAAGTAATTATTTTTCCTCTTAAATTATGTCACAGTATTTATATAAAATTTCAAACTAGTAAGATCTCACTAAGTTCAAGAAATACATTGGAAATATTTGAAGAGAAGGTATTTAAAGTCTGACTGGATAGTTGCTCAGATTGCTTGGTTTAGACTTGCAGAACTCCATGCAGAACTCTTGCCCTGATATATAAAGACTTCCATGATTTTTTGTGTTGGTGCAAAACTTTTGCAAGGCCATTTTTTCTACGGTGACTTAAGGGATCTTTTGAATGGTTGCTGAAGAGTATTTCTTTATGCTGGGCAATTCTGCTTTTGCATTACAACCATAATGAAGTGTTTTTGAAGGACATATTTGACTTTGCTTAACATGATTGCAAATTAGGTTTGTATGCTGTAGCTGAATTACCAGTATCTGGAAATAAGTACCTATTTTGAGTATTGATTGCATATTGAATTGTAAAATGTGTGCATTAATGTAAGACAAACTTGGAGGTCTTTACCTACAACAGACAAGTAGTAGGAATGGCCGTGGTCCTCATATTATTTGCTTGCAGTGGCATTTCTTTTGCTGCTGGAAAGTAGCATATAGACTAATGAACATATCCAGCATAGTTGTTTTGCCCACCTACTGAGAGCCCTTTTTTCAATCTCAGCTTGGAAGAAGTGGAGATAAAAAACGTTAACTTCAAAGGACAGTATTGGGATTTCTTGGTGAAGAAAATCCTCATGTTTTTGTGTCCAACTTCATATCATAAGTGGTCAAATAAGCAGTTGGCTCAAACTCAGTGCATAAGTCTCATAAACGCTCTGTTAGAGATTGGTTTTAATCCCCCTTAGGTTGTCAGCTCCCTGCTGTCAGATGCAGTCATGGAAGTCCCAGCCTTTTACTGTCCTTACAGTCTGTTCACAGACCTCTTCAGATGCTTGCTTCTTGTCAAAAACAACAGCAAGTGCTGTTTTGGGAAGTTGTTGCATTCCATATTTTGCTTGATGAGCCTTATGGTCTGACTAAGGGACCTTGGTGTGTGTTCTGTTCCTTCTCACCTCTTATTTGGATTGCTTGTCTCCAGTTAATGGTGACACCAGGAAATATCTTTCAAGTGCTTTCATGCTGTCTTAGGGTAGCAAAGCTATAAAAGATGATAGGTTGCACAAGTGACTCTTCCTCTTTCTGTTGACCACAGTGGGAACCTGAATGACTAGTGAAGACAGGATGTGCTTTGACTGAGGTGGCTAGGACTGCTGAAATGGCTGCTACCTCTGTGTAGTTCAGGAGAAATATAAACCAGGTAGTGATCTGTGATCATGAAGATCCTTTCCTTACCCTAAGTTACTGAGCTGTTTTATTAGGACCAAACTGGGCCTTGTTTCTAAGTGGGAAATTTTTGTTGACCATGTGCCTGAATGGCCAATGTCCTCAGTTACTCCTGGAAGAAACAGCAGAGTGTGTTTATCTGGAGAAATGCTGGCAGCTCCAGGGCTGATTTTTTTCTATCATCTGTTAAGGGCCTGTGAAAAGTGATGACTTTCATATCACAGTCTTGTTGTGCAAATTCAAGTCAGTACTCTTCCACATCTGTTCAGCAGTTTCACTTGCGTGTGCCGTGTTCAGACATTTGAGGTACACTTTTCAATAGAGGAGTATACATAAGATTTAAGGAGGGAATACTTTCATGGACAGATAGTTTTAGCCATTGGTACTTGATACACAACAGTGATGCCAATTTTTTGAGAAAAAAGAAAATTTAAGAACAAATGGGAATCTGGGCTGGGGAAGTATCTCTTCTTCAAGAGCCAGTAAGCCCATCGAGGGGAGAGCAATAGCAAGAGTTTCTAAGGGAGAGGGCTGAGGAACTGGACTGCCATTTCAGAAAGTAATTTACCTCTGATTTGCTTTCTGATTTTGTACTAGGGAAAGCTACCCTTAGCTCTTGTTTTGCGTAGAAAACCAAATGCAAGAAACTCGGGTTGGTTTGTGAAAAATGAAGGAGGTTTAATTTCCCCAGCTCACTGACTATCCTCGTTATGGACAATCAAAGTCATTAAGATCTCTTTTGGATGCTTTAGCTAACTAAAAATGCTGAATTTGTCATCTCAAGGTACTTTCCATGTTGAACCCCAGAATGAGGCTACCTGGTAATTTATCTAATCCAGTCTGTACATCTGGAAAATAATGGTGTCTGCAGAGAAGACTGAGATGTTTGGCTTAACGAGGCACTGTCCGTGGAAGGGAAGTGTGTTACACCACACTCTAAGAGAATGAACCTTTTCACTTCTGCTTTAAACAGGGGTTTCGTGGTGTAGCTGAAGGAAATTAATGCACTAGCTATTTTGTTACTCTTAAAAAAGTGCAATTCGTAGGGTTCTCAGGTTGGCAAAGCCGTGGTTGATGTGAGCCAAGCAAACTTGGGTTTACTGAAGGAAGAACCTACAGAACTCTGGAAACAAATCCACAAACTCATTTAGTATGAGTTACACTTTAGGTCTGATCAGTGTCAGTTATGTTGAAGAGTGTATAAGCAACAGTTGAACCAAAAATATTTTCAGTACAGAGTATTTTTTGTTAATACTCTGCAGGTAGCAAAAGTTTCCTGCTTTTGCTATGTGTAATCTTGTGCAGGAAGATGGGGGAGTTGTGGAAGAAGCAAGTGTTGTGACACTTTTCTCTTCTGTACAAAAGGCAAGATAGATGTTCCTACAGTAAGAAGCCTTATGCTCTGCCACCACCGAAAGCCACCAACCTTCTGAAGCTTGAATAGGCAATAAGGTTTTTCTTATGTGTAGAATTGTCTCTGCATGAATGAATTGAAAATGGTTAGTAGTGAGATTTGCTGAAGTCAGCAGATTTGGTTTGACACAGTTAGAAATGAAGTATTAATTAAAAGTTAAAATTATTATTGCCATTTATTAATACAATATGTTTTTAAAGGACACTTCAAAATAAATTAGTTTTCCTATGTAGAAATATGTATTTAACCTATGAAATTCTACATAGCAACCGAATGGAAGAATTAGATATTGAAATTTGAAGTGTATAGAATGATATTTAAGTGTATGTTACTCATTTACATAAATACAAGACTGCAATAAGCATAGAGATAAGGGAAGCAGATCTTAGTATTCAGATTCATATCAAACCCAAGCTGCTGTTTGGGGAAGGAAGGGAAGGGAAAAACACTGTTTATGTCGATATATATTTGATTCAAGTTTTGTCTAGAAGAGACTATTAAATTTTTATGTTGCCCAGGACCCTAAGATCCTGAGATGTTTGCATGTCCTTCCTTATATGTTGATCTAAATTGTACTTTTCCCTTTTGAGACTAGCTTTCTTAAACTTATGTCACTGGGTCTGTGAGCCAAGTGCACAGTGTTTTAAAAAATGTTTTATTTTGACAGGGAATGGAATTATGCACTCATGGAAAAAGAAACTTCAGAATAAAAAAGATGTCCAAAGAGTGATCTACCTTCTTGCAGTCAGTCTGGGGGGGGAAAATGAGCTTGGGAAAAGGCATTTTCCTTTAATAAACCTGACACCAGTGCCTTTATATTCTCTTTCATTTTCTCTGTGGTTCAGTTCAGGAAGGTTTCAATGACCCAGATTTTTTTCTCAGCATAATCCTAAAGAAGATCCATGACATAAATACAGAGCCATCAAAATCCTTTGAGAAAAAAATTATCATTTGTGCCAGGACAAGAGATAAAGTTACTGGTATCTTTGCATGGTGTGTTTCTTGAACCCCTTGACAATATTTTAGGGAGGGGAGAAAGGGGCAGAAGGAAGCATACTTGTAGGTAATGACATTTATGTGTTATCTATAGCACATAAAAATACAGAGTCAGCTCCCTTGTCACTTCCTTTTGGAGTCTTGGAAATGGTTGGTTTCTCTATTATCAGCTACAGTAGAAAGGCCACTGTTAAAAAATTTCCCACTTAATATCATGCAGATTTGGTTTCTAGAGGGTGTCTCTTCTCTTAAAAGATTCACCCAATGTTTGCTCTTTTCCTCTTGTGATTTTTTTCATACCCTTTTGCTTGTACTAAACAAAGAAACTAGGCATGTGAGCTATTTGAATATAATTGTCTTTTTAATACAGGTAATTATTTTAAATGTTTAATGGGATCCTCGTGAAAATTGTTGCATAAACTTTTCAATTAGAGAGAAGGCTTTTCGATTGCATTTGTGTAAGATATTTAATTGGGTGGACAGCCCAGAATGAATATGTTTAGAAATTATCTCAGATTACCTGCTTGTAGGGGGATGCCTATAGGGAGGAGAAAGCTTTGCTTCCAATTAACTTCAAAGATAAGATAGCTTAATTGGAAGCTGACTGTGCCTTGACAGCTTCAGAGCAGCAGTGACTTCCATGTAAAATAATCTGAAGCAGATGCTGAATGAGGAAGTAGCATTTTCTTTCATGCAGCCTTTGGCATCAGCTCTCTGGCATTATGTTATCTAGTTCTATATGAGGAAGCATTTTTTTGTCGTGACATTGATTTCAGTGCAGTACTTCATATTTATACCTACGCTGGTAAGTTCATCAGCCTTTGACAAACAGACCGTAACACTAACTTAAAGGGAACTTCAAACCACTTTGGCTTGGCTAGGGAAAATATTGATGAAGAATCCTACAAAAAGACCCATTTAGGGTTCCTGATCTATGTTCAAATTAGATCTTCTTTAAGCTTTTAGTTAATGTTGTGGTTATGTAACATTTCTCTATCTGTATAAGAGCTTGGAGGCTAGAGAAATGGGCTGCAGGAAAGCTCCTGAAGTTTAACAAGGGCAAGTGTAAAGTCCTGCACCTTTCGAGGAGCAACCCCAGGCGCCAGTACATGCTGGGAGTCACCCAGCTGGAAAACTTCTTGGCAGAAAAAGACCTGGGGGTCCTGGTGGATGTGAATGTGAACCAGCAATATGCCCTTGCTGCCAAGAAGGCTGATGATATCCTGGGCTGCCGTAGGCAAAGCATCCCCATTGGTTTAAGGGAGGTTTTATTCAGCACTAATGAGGCCACACGTGGAGTACTGGGTCCAGCTCTGGGCTCCCCAGCACATGAGAGACATGGGCATACTGGAGAACATCCAGCAAAGACCTGGAGAGATGATACAGGGACTGGAGCATCTGTGCTGTGAGGAAAGGCAGAGAGAGCTGGGACTGTTCAGCCTGGAAAAGAGAAAGCTCAGGAGCATCTTATGAATATGCATAATTACCTTGAAGGAGGGTGCAAAGAGGACAGACCCAGGCCCCTTCCAGTGGACCCCAGGGTCAGGCCAGAGGTAACGGGCACAAATGGAAACACAGGATGTTCCCTCTGAATGCGAGGCAACGCTTTTAACTGTGCAGGTGACTGACTGCTCTCAGTCACAGCCCAGAGACGTTCGGAATCTCCGTCCTTGGACATACTCCAAGGCTCCTGGACGCTGTCCTGGAGAAGGGGCTCTAGGTGACCCTGCTTGGGTTACAGGGTGGATCAGATAACCTCCAGAGATCCCTCCTGTCCCTCAACCCTGTGTGAGCCTGTGCTTGTTCCTAAACTTTAATAATGAAAAAAAAAATACCTCAACCCAAAAAATGCTTAAAGGTGTGTTGATCTTGAAACATATCACCTCTGTCTCATGTCTTTAATAATGAAATTTGGAGTTATGAGGGTCAAGCTCCCTGTTAATCAATTTATAACTACTGAGTTTCTAAGAGCAATATTTTTGCTTGCCTGGCATGTGCTAGCATTACCAACATAATCCGCTTGAATATCTTGTAAGAATTCTATTAAAATTTACTTTAGTGGAGGGATTTCTACGTTAAATGTTTGGATCTTATTTGATTATGAATAGTACTGACATTGAACAATGGCAATCGAAGTACACCTAAATATGTGTTCTATGTCATAGATCAGTAAAAATAGAGGAGCCAGTCATCTGATTTATAAATGATGAGAACCTGGACCAGAGAGAGCACTTAGAAGATAATCTGTTCTCTTGGGAAATCCTCAGCCTTAGAGGCACGAAAAAATAACGTCACTCAAATGCTTATTCAACTAGTCACAAGGGATAGAATGAAAGATTACCAGTTGGCAAAAAAGATGATGGAAAACATTTAAGGGCTGTGAAAAGAGGTTTATATGATTCAGTGCAGCTTTGCACTGAAATCTGTTCGATGAGCAGCAATGGAATACTGATAATGATGTACCTGCAAAGGAGACAGATGCGTGTAGTGTGATGGGAAGGACTGGGTGGGGAGGGTGTTTTGATGTCAGGGTAAGAGGAGCTGCTCTGGAGTAGGTGTTGGTACAAAGCAGCGCTCACATCTCTGCACTGTGACCTGCAGCAGGAGATGCAGAGAGCTGACATGTTAATCTTCAGGAACAGGCTGAAGAGAGGAGCTGTAAGAGAGGAAGGATGGAGCAGTTTGTGATACTTCAAATCAGGCTGCTGAGAACTGGGGAGAACATAAGAGGGGACTATTCCTGTTCATCCGCTCTGTGGCTACAGGTCCTTTAAAGCAGCTTGTGTGTGTGCCTGCTGAATGTCTTACTTATTGTCGCTTTAGCAAAGTAACCTTCTTTTTAAAAGTTGGCATAAATGCTGCAGACTTCAATCCATATAATACAATCCATAATGAGCTAACTACTTCACTTTCGAGCCACTGCTGCTCCAGGAATTAATGCCTGGAAACCTCAGTACATGTAGACGATAGGGGAGAGCTGGAGGACATTGTTGTGAGTAGGATTGTATAGAGGACCATTTAGTTGCCTTTGTTTCTCAGCTTTTGGTAAAAACTGGTTGATTCCTTTCAGTTCATAATAGGCTGAATACCAAGCTGTTTCTATAATGTCATGGATTGCTTGTTCGGCATCTTTTTAATTAGTGACATTTTATTTAGTCCAAATTAAATATGCCAGATGTAGCTGATTTAGTGGCTAACAATGATGAGTGAGGGGAGGGAGAGCTAACATATAGCCGTCTGTTCTCAGGGAAGTTTTTTTTTTTTCCCTTTTAATTTTTTTTTTTATTTCTAGTTCCACAGGAGAAGTTGGAGTGGTAACCATGGCAGCAGGGAATTTGTCCCTGTAAGCTAAGCAAAGGGTTGGGTTGTGTGGGGGTTTTTTGTGTTTGTTTTTTTGTTTGTGGTGCCCCTACTCATAGGAAGGAGTGTGCAAAGTGGTCTCAAGCAAGCCCTGGAGAGGCAACTTGGAAATAGATAAGTTAGAGATGCTTGCTGTGGACTTAAACTCGAGAGTTGATCTTTCTGTAGTGTGCACGGGTGGATGGGTGCAGAAGTGAAGCAGAGCAGTGAGAGATGTGAAAAATTTCTTGGTACCTAGGATCTCTACATGAGGTATTTTGGGGTGGGGTAATTAGACACTGTATGCTAATAAATCTCTTGTATTATTATTTTTGGATTTATGCCAATATTTTTCTCACTTTTTTCCTCTGAAAATGAATAATTCTTAGCAGGTTGGAAGAGAGTGAGATTTGCATGGGGCTAGCTGCATTCAAGAGAGAGAATATCTAGCTTAATTGTGGTGCCATAACCCTAGATCTTACATCAGCCCTGGAAACTTTTGCTGTATCACACTATTATTTTCCTCTGATACTTAAATTTACCAAAAATTAAGCAGCAGAGCAGTTTATTGGAACAGTTTTCTTCCTATTAAAGAAATCACTGAAAATGAGAATTACACATGCCTTGGGGAAAGGATAACATAAGCTCTCTTCTTCCACTGACATAACTTTTCCTGGGTAAAGATCTGCAGGGGGTTAATTCTGGCCACACAATCAATGCTTACACAGTTGTGCAGAAATCCCCTCCCCACCCAATGAGAGCAGCTCTGTTAAAAGCATTTATTATGTGCATGTGACAAACTGACCCATAAAACATCCTGAACGTTGCAGGCAGCAACAATTAGCTGATACTCGCTGCTTGGAATCGCCGGCTTCCAGAGCCGGTAGCTCGGGAGACGGGAAGTGAAGCAATATTGCTGAATACTGTACAGCGCGGGGGCAGCTGACGGCACGGCCGGGCATTAGGGATGCTCTGCCATGCTGCTGAAGCTAAGCCTGTCACCCTCTCCTTACAAAGCACCCTGCTGCTGCTGCCAGAGCAGTACGAACTCAGCCCGCTTGCAAAAACTGATTGTGCGTTGTGCCCACTGCTGTCGGAGTGCGGGAAATTTGTATTTTCCAAGAATGCTTGAGCTTTTGGGATTTTCAGTGCATGGAAGCCATTGTGCTGTAAATTTCATAGGGTGTTTATTCTTTAAATGGTCATCATTTCCTTGAGTGCCCGTAGGTTACAGCCAGTTTTCTTGAGGGGTCTTTCTTCATGTTTTGCTTTTTTTTTTTCCCCAGTAGCTTCCGTTATCTTTTTCACTGTCCTAAGTTGTTCTCATCTTCATATTTTCACATTTAGGTTGATTGTAGTCCTTGTATTTTGTCTCCATGTGGCATATCATACTTGACTCTTCTCTTAGCAAGCTTTGCTTGTTGAATTCATAGAGGCTTTTCTTTAAAACTTTATTTTGTTTTGCTTTCCAGCTTCCCCCTCTCTCCTGCCGTCTTTGGTGTAACTTCCTGTTCTGGGATGTCATTGCTTCATCAGGATGTGTGTTTCCTTGTGTGTGTGTGAGGAATAAAGGCATTCTTGCAAAGATAGATAATTGATTTTTTTTCTTCTTTTTATTTTTTTAAATCTAGTTCACCACTGTATCTGTTTCTGAAAACCCTTTTCATGCTGCTAAGTCAATGCTAGCACGTCTAGGAGCTGGGGCTTCAGCTAAGAACTTGTTTTCATTAATTTTTAAAATTCATTTTAGCCCTCAGGGTTGCAGAGGAAACCTTAGGAACTGTGCTCTTGCAAGTACTGGGGAACAGATTCACAAGTCCTTAAATCCTTGGCTTTTTTGCTCCTTGTGATTACTTTTTTGGGAGGATGGAGGAAGACACAGGAGTGGGAAGAGGGTCTATCTTTGTCTTACCCTGTATTGCATTCTAAGTTTAATTTCTGTTTCAGCCCTACATCTTAATGCTAGCTTAGATTTCTCTGCTACCAGACTAGGTAAATTGAATTGCATTTGTTCAAGACAAATTTCATAACTATTCGTTCCTAAAATAACGTTTTTGTTTTGTTGTGTCTGGACATTCCAAATACAGTTTATTTGGCATTGCCCCCTCTTGTTGGGCTGCTGTTTTTGTTCTAGTTCTGTTACTACATCAACCACAATCAAAATCCCAAGGCTTCATTTTATCACATAAGAGACAGTCACCACCCCAAAGGTTTTCCCATGCATTAAAAATGCATGCATTTTCAAATACCAATCCTCAGTCTCCAAAGACATCTTTGAAAGCAGTCTCTGGTCCCTTTCTTAGTAATACGTGGCTGGACCTGTAGCTGTAAATCGAGTGCTGGAGCCAGGCCTAAGTGTGTGTGCAGCCCTTAAAGGTGTTCTGTTGTCTGCTCCTGAGAAAAACATGCAGGGGAAGGGG
This sequence comes from Haemorhous mexicanus, assembly GCF_027477595.1. Lineage (NCBI taxonomy): Eukaryota > Metazoa > Chordata > Aves > Passeriformes > Fringillidae > Haemorhous > Haemorhous mexicanus. The sequence goes on along the minus strand of NC_082341.1, from coordinate 85,678,363 downwards.
GGGTTTGTGGCCTATCCACACAGAAGTTCTGCTTGGATAAATCAAAGTGAGAAGCCAACTGCACATTGCTGAGCCCTGTGCTGGAATGGGGTTTTGGCTCATAGGGTGGCCTGGGCCCTAGATGACAAGGGCCTTAGCTGCTGTTGTCACAGTGTTCTACTGGGAGAGAAGGAACCATCCAAGTCTTGGGGACCTGTACCACTTTCCTAAATCCAATGGGAAGCTGTTCCCTGGAGCCTTGTTGCACCTTCTGCCAAGCTTCAAATTAATGTGGTTCTTGTGGTTGGAAGCCTGTGCAGCGAGGAAGATGTGGTAATAATTCCTTTTCTACACAGTAATTTATAATGGCAAAGCAATTTAAAGTACTCAGTAACTAGCTTGGTTACTTAAGGATTTAATCAAGAAATTATTATGGTTTTTCTTTATATTGCCCTTTCTAGGGTTGTTAGTGATTTAAATTGTGTTTGCAAGAAGTTTTGTACTAAACCTTGCTCTTGGAGCAAATTCAGACAATAAATAATGCATTCTGTAAGCACAGCTGAGGAGAATTGCAAGCTATCTAGGGATGAATTGCCCAATAAAATATATGAAAGATAAAGGTTAATGCCAGCAAAATAATTTAATGCCTTTCATTACATAATCAAAGGAATGTAACAGTGTCTGTAACTGTCTTTTTTAATGTATGTAAAGGATCTTGAAACCAGAAAGGATTTTTGCATAAAAAGCAATTGCTGTTAGGAGGAGCTGTGTGAAGAGAAGGGAGCACATTTACAGACTTACAGTCAAAACTAACAGAAAATGCTGGAACAGTCTGGACCTCCAGATCCAGGACCGAGTGAGCTGGCTGTTGCTGCACTTCTTTCCTGCTGGTGTGGACTGTCAAAGCCTATACAAACTGCTTCCCAAGCTTTCTCTCTTCCAGGATTCTGCAAATACCCTGAAGCTTCAGCAAAATTCATAAAAGGCCTATTGTTACTCTTAGAAGGATTGAAAAAGTCTTTCTCCTTTCTTTTACCTAAAAATGAGAGGCAAATGAGGAATTGAGTGGGAAGATGTGAAAATGTCAAACAGGTCAAATGATCTATCTGAACATCTGAACATTAAACCAAAGTGGGAAAGAGTTGAAACAGCTTTTGGGAATACTGTCACAAAATTGATGTGTTGTCTGTATGTAGTTATGTATCACTTAAAACTGCATTCCGCTATTTATTTTTAAAATATGGAAATTACAGGGTTGCAGCTTACAGTTTCCAAACCTTCAGCCTCTAAGTATGTGCACACACGTTGAAATAAATCTTTTGTTCATGCAGGCAGTGGTTATGTCTTGAAAATGTGCTCTGCACAGTTGTATATAAATAGCTGAGATTTTTGAAGATGCTTCAATGCAGTTGCTATACAATGCTAAACCTATACAGAGAGCAATACTTTTAGATTTAAGTAATGATTTAAGTTTTGAGAAGACAGAATCAGATAATTCAGTGCCTGCAGAAAAAATAATCATTTTCATATGCAGTTTTGAATTAGAGGAGGAAAAGCTTTGGCTTATTATTACAATATTTCTATTTTAAACTTCAGTAGTACATGTGCTCATTGTATATGTTCCTTTAAACGTGCTTTGTATACATGCAACATCATAACACACTTCACTTATTTCTTTAAGCTCAAATGTCAACAATTGCAGTGTGTAATTGTGCTAGTTTTGACTGGGGTAGAGTCAATTTTCTTCATAGTGGCTGGTATGAGGCCATGTTTTGGATTTATGATGAAACCAGTGTTGATAATTCCAGAGATGTTTTAGTGACTGCTCATCAGTGCTTACAGAGGCAAGGTCTTTTCTGGTCCTTACCCCATTCCTCCCTCCAGCAAGGAGGGGCGTGGAACACAAGAAAAGCTCAAGGGGGCACAGTCAGGACAGCTGACCCCAACTCACCCAGGGGAAATCCTGTACCATTTGATATCTTGCTTGGCCTATGAAGCTGGGGGAAGAAGAAGGATAGGGACAAGGCAGGGAACGTTTGAAGTGATGGTTTTTAATCTTCCCAAACCACCATTACTCATGATGGGCTTTCCTGGTGATGGCTCAACACCTGCCTGCCCTTGGAAAATGGGGAATGAATTTCATGTTTTGCTTTGCTCATGTGCATGGCTTTTGCTTTCCTGATTAAACTGTCTCGGCCCATCAGTTTTCTAACTTGATTCCCTCCAATTCTCTCCCCCACCCCACCGGGGGCAGTAAGTGAGCAGCCATGTGGGGCTGAGCTGCTGGCTGGGGTTAAACCGTGATGTAAATAGTGCAGGGAGATGTTTGCTTGAGTAATCACCACAGTGGCCTTACTTCAGCCAATGTAGCTTACAGCATTGCTGTTAAGTCCAGAATCAGGAGCCATTGCCATGTGCTGTGTGCTTTAGATGGTGAGTTGCTCCATCTCTCTCCCTTATTTTCACAAAGAATGTAACTCTCCAAAATTACTGGGCGCATGTGTGACTGGGTGTCCATACACGATGGTTTCAGAGGAGCTAACCTTCTGAATACCAATGCTGACTTAAACCCGGCGCTAATCCTGCCTGCCCCACTCTGTGATTCCCAAAACCTCTCTTGCTGGTACAACCCGCATGGAGTTTATGACTTCAGTATTGGTTCTGATGAGCACGGAACATAAGATGATATTATGATTCCCCTTCAGGTCAGGTTATTTCTCTGACCCTTGGAAATAGGTTTAAAATTCAGTAGCTCAGTGAAGGGGGACAGAATGAGCATTTTGAAACACGGCCAACTAAAGCGAGGCTTTGTGGGATTTTGTTTTGAGGTTACTGTTCTGAATATGAAAGTCATAGACTAAGATCTTGATCGTACAGCAGTTGTTCTCATTTGTTGTTCATAGGCTTTTAAAATGTGTACCTAAATATAGTGTATGCCAGAGGAGAGAGTTAATGTTGCTATGAGAACCTTAACCTCAGCATTTCCAAGGGTTTTATGTGTATATGTAGGGGGGAAAAAAGCAATGATCAAATACCTCACAGGATTTTTTCTTTTATGAGGAAGTACTATCTGATGCCCTGTGTATAAGTGATCTTCTCCACGTTGTATTGCTGTTACCACTGCTGTTTGTCTGAAGGGCTATTTTTCTGAATGAATAGTGCAACAGAGAAGGCAAAAAGAGCCATAGGGTTGACCTATATTTATTTATTAATATTTAATATATTTATTTCATTGCAGCAGTTGAATTTTCCATGTCTTATAAAGGTGCCTTAATGCTGCTGGGCAAGTAACGAGGGACTGGCTGGTGCTCCAGCATGTAGATGTGGTCGACTGAGTTGCTTGCCTGTTGGGTGTGCTCAGAGCATGCTTAGAGGCCTTTCTTTATCAAAGGTTTGTAACTTTAGGAAGCAAAACCTTCCTTTATTTGTTGCTTTTTCAACCAGGCAAATAGCAGTTCAAGGGTAGCCTGCAGGCTGAGCTTGAGTTTTCAGCAGCTTTGTGTTGACCGATCCTAATTGAAAGCTTCCTCATTCCTCCAGTGACTCTGACTTTGCTCTTGTGAGCTGATAAGCTTTGATTATAAAAAGCTTTTAGAAAAAAAAAATCTCATCAAAACAGGGTTCCAATGAAAATAGCAAGTACCTGGTTCCTTCTGCAGTAAATAGCGCTTCTGGTTGCACAAGGTACATACATAGATTTCAGTTCCATTTTCCTTCTGTGTACCTCACTGATTGTCCGATTATCATGTCTGAACAGTCTTGATGAATAAAATTGGGGGATGGAAATCAAAACTTACTGGACTGATTTTCTGTTTGTGCAGCTCTTAGTGATGACTTTTCAGTGTACTTTAATAGTTTTCTGTGAAGTCTTTGATCTACATCTCTTATAAAGGGAAACTCTAAAAGAACAAGTGTACTGAAACATTTCATATATTAGATTTCAATCAGAGGGCCTTCTGATAACTGGTGCTTCCTTTCTTAGGTTTGGAGTCATAACCCAGGATAACATGGGTTGGTCTGCACTGATACAAATTTCGCTGTTTAATTTCAGATTGTAGAATGCAAATGTAAATCTCTTTGCAACTGAAGATTTTTAGCATAACATTATGTAAAAGAGTGAATTTCTGTGATCATTGTGTATAGTCAAGGGTTTTGTTTTGAAGAAAAAGGAAAAAAATAGCATAAGAAATGGAGAAGAAATGATGTGACCATTACATGACTGTTTGGGTTTTCTGGTTTTTGTTGTTGTTGGTTTTTTTTTCCCCCCCTTCACATTCCTAAAATGTTTGCATTACTTGATACACACAAAATACTGAGTGAGGCTGAGGAACTGAGGCTGGGAGATGAAGCAGCCATGAAGATACTCAAGATATGCGACCCATTATATGAAACCTCTGAAGTGATGAATATTAATGTTCTTTTAAATTTTTAATTTTTAAAGTCTTTTTTGTCTTTAGAAGAAAGAAAAGAAAAGCTTGGGGGAAGACTTCTTCCCAGAACAATGGTGCAGTCTGTTATCTGCTCCTTTGCGCTGTAAAGCACTGAATGTTCAGCCAATATAGTGCTCTGGTTGGCTTAGCATTCTTAACCTTAATTTTGAATAGAAGGTGCCTTGTGCTGCTGACGTAATTAGGGCCTTTTGTAAATCACTGTTGCAGGCAGTCTGCTGTTGCATTTCACTGCATTTCTCAGAGGGATGCAGTGCAAAAGTGTCAGACTATCTTTTTGAACCTCTCATCAGGCTAAGTGTTTTCATTATCGGAGTATTTTATTCGAGTGAATCTTGCTTAGTTTTCCTTTATAGATAATAAGCCCTAAATCAGTTTTGGAAACGAAACAGTGTTTCTGCTGGACGTAGTTTGAATAGGGAGCCCTTAAAGTGGGAGGTGCTTCCTTAGGAAAAAAGAAAGAGAGAAAAGGGAAAAGTGAGAGAGTTGGATTTGACCAATTGACTTTAAATTCAGTTCCCTCTGTGATACAGAAATACTGTTATCTGTGTCTTTTGTCACAGAAGCTGTCAGAAAGTTGGAGGTGAAGCTTTGTAGTCAAGCTGGTTTCGTATTTATGGTTATACTTCATAACTGCAGCGTTATGTGGGGGCATAAAATCCCCTTTCCTTCCATGTAAGCCTCTTAGGGGCTGTTGCACTCTTGCCTCTGCAGAGGCACAGGGTTTCATCTCACTTCTGCCTCTCTCCCGTCCCCTGGGGCAGGGTTCAGCTCAGGCCATTACATCCCCTCCTGATGCAGTGTTTTGTATCTGTGATGTCAGTGGAGATACATGGCCTTGCACTGTCCTTGATGGCAAACACAGCACTGTTAATAGTCAGTGAAGTTAACTTGCTCAGCGCTGCGTTCACGCTGCCCACCCATTGCACTCCAGACCCTGGAGTGCCTTAAGGGCCCTGTTAACACCCAAAGGGCTGACTGGTCCCACGAATGAACATATCCATGTTTGTAACCCAAATCCCATCGTGGCTGTGGTGTGGGGATACTGGGTGCTGCCTCCAGGGCCTGGCTCTCTGGAGGAGGGAACGTGGCATTACAGTCGTAGTACACCAAACTGCAGTGTTGGGTATCCAGTAGTTTGGAATGCTGCAGGACTTCAGCGGGGCTGGCATTGGCATCAGCATGAGCTCAGACTCTGGGCAAGGAGGGGGAGGGTGGGACACGTACCCCTGACCCCTTTACTTCATACTGAGAGAGCACAGCATGAATGAGCATAAAAGACAGCTGCAGCTTTCTTCCAGTGGCCACACGGCATTAAGGCTTTCCATGCTTGGGAGCAGAGAAAAGTGTGGTGGTTGTCTTACAGCTCTCTCTTGTCCACCTGCACAGGCTGGAGAGGCACCCTCAGCAAAACAGCTTTGCCTCTCTTCTGGGACTTGGCGCTGACAGTGATCAGGTGCTGTCTGTATCACTGCCTTGTTCCCAGCAGGAAAGGAAAAGGGGCGGGGTTTGTCCTCCAGGTGTTGCGAAAGTGGCGATTGCTGTGGCGTATTCCTGATTCGGGCTCCCCTGTGAAAGCTGAGGCAGAGAGCAGAGGGCTGTGCTTCTCGTGACTAATGAATGAATGATGTCACCAGGTTGGTTCCCGAGGCAGGAAATCCATCCAAAATAGTTTCGTTTCAATACAGAAAGTGAAGTTACGTGCAGAGTAAGCTAAAAGTAGGAAGGAATTCTTTCACCACCAACTTTTCGGTCCAATCTATGGCTATACTATAAAAGTAGAAGAGCAAAAAAATCAAGCGGGTGTTAGCCCCTGGCATTCCCCACTAAAACAAACAAAGTAGCTACTTTCTGTCTTGTTGCGTACTGGCTTTTCGGTGTGCTTGCCCATCCTGGGAGGGAGCATGAGAGCTGCGCTCCCCACTCGCACACTGCGGTGCGATGCCTGCGCGGTGTCTCGGGCATCGATCCACTCGTGTCCCCCCGTCCCACGAGCGCGCTGCCGAGTGGAGGAGCGGGCCGGGACCGCTGCGGGTGTGATGTGGGGCTCTGCTGCGACACGGCGCTAGCGACACAACAGAGACTTGCCCGCAGGACAGAAAACGGAGGCACCCCCACGCCCAACAAATTCCTGCGTGTATGAGGATGCCTCTGGCTTGGCTAAGCGTTGGCAGCAGTGCAGCCGTAACATTGCACAGCACGCATGCCTTCCCCGGAGCAACCGGGATTCCCCCTCCTCTCCTTTCCAGAGCCCACTTCTGAAAGAGCTGGCTCATCCCTGCTGTCAGATGAAGCCGTTTCCTGAACGCGCGGGTTTGAGTCACTTAGGCTGGATGAGGCTTTAACTCCTCCCTCACTGGGCTCGAATTTGTGCTTAGCCGGGGCACCGGGAGCAGGGGGTGGCGGCGGCGCCGGCCGTGCTCGCTCGCCCCCGGCGCGGTGGCAGCGCCGGGGCCCGGAGCGGAGCCGGGCCCGGAGCGGAGCCGGGCCGAGCGGGGAGCGGCGGAGAAGTTCAAGTGCCCAAGTTGCAGGCGATGACATCAGCGCGGGCAGGCCGGGCTGCGGGCGGGACCGGCACCGGCGCCGGGGCAGCAGCACACGCGTGCCGGGCTCCCCACGCCCCGCCCCGCCGCCGCCCCAGGGGTCTCAAGCGCCCCGAGGTCGTCATAAAAAAACCACATTTCCTTTGTAATCCTTTTTTTTTTTTCTTTTGGGGGGGGAGGTGGGGGAGGCGGGAATAATTTGGAAGTCTGATAGTGTGTGGGAAATGATTACATCAGTCGGAGGGAGGGCTAGGATTGGTCTGCACAGTGTGGTTTGATTCACTACCGCAAAGATTGCGTGTAACCCTTTGAGTGGAGCTCCGGCAGAGTTGTTTCCCTCCCCAGAAGCAGTCCCCATAGCAGGGGCTACGTGACAGGTAGGGTACGGCCGCCCCTGACGCCGCCGGCACCCCGGGCGCCCAGCCGCAGGCTGCAGAGGGTCGGCGGAGGCAGAGAACTAACTCTCAAGAGGCAATCCCCATTTAAAATGCCATCTTGTTCTTCCGACTGCTGCCTTTTACGTGCCGTTGAGGTAAGATTTTCCATATCGAATTACCCTCCAGGTTTTTGTTAGACTCTCCTTCTCTCGCTAGGATGCGGAGCATTTTAAACACGGAGTTGATTTAAATCTGGGACCTGCACATTTGCCCGGAGAAATAATTTTGCGGAAAGTGTCTCTCGCTTGAGCAGAACAATGCAAAGAGGAAAGCATCTGTATAATTCAGGAGGTGGGGGAGAAGGTTCTTGACTTGTTCTCTCGTCCCCATTGATATTTAGGATGCGTAGTGTATGCACATTTGGTTTCAAACTACTTTCTAGCTAGGATCAAAAGAGAAGTCAGGGCAGGGTGAGAAATGTGTGGACTGTGCTAGGTAATTGATTTGCCGGCAAACTGCGAGTGGGACTTCCCCACACGAAACAATCAAAAGTTAGTGGGGAACAAGAGAGCCATTTTTAATCTTTGGGGTCTTGGCCTGCTCCTCTGTGAATGTTCAGAGGCCTCTGATGGGATCACAATGAAAATTGTGTGTGTTTGACTGGATGTGATTTCTCTCGCCCACTGTTGCCAAAGTACTCTCTCGACATTGTTTCACATTTGCTTACCTTACACAGTTTTATACAGAACCTGCTCTCTCACTTTTCCTGTGTGCGTGGTCATATTAACCCTGCTGAATCTTTGTTTAGCGCAGGGATGTGTTGGGGAGGGGGGAGGGGAAATAGGTCTAGGGGGCACTGAGAGAAAGTGTTATAAAGTGAATCATCCATTTCATTTGTCCTGGCTGCCAAGGCGCTTGGAACCCTCACACCAAGAGGATGATGCTTTTCTACAGTAGCTGTGTGATTTGCCTATGTTCAGAGCTGTTGATCTGTAAGTGTACCCTTTATGTTGCAGGATGTAAAAGTCTTTAGTGAAGATGGAACAAGCAAAGTGGTCGAGATTCTAGCAGACATGACAGCCAGGGACCTCTGTCAGCTGCTCGTTTACAAAAGTCATTGTGTGGATGATAACAGCTGGACTCTAGTGGAGCATCACCCTCATCTAGGATTAGGTAGGGAATGGTCAAAGGGGTGGCATGGTTACCTGGGAACATAAAAGATGTGTAATTCATATAAATGTGCTTCCAGACGGAACGTTTTCTTTTCCACTGCTTTTATTTGTACAATTAGCTGAAATCACATACGTGCTTTCTGTGTATTACAATTTGATGTGTTAAGCGTTTAAGCCATTTAAAGTCCTTCCCTTATTTCCCATCCTCTGGTTTTTTTTATTATATAAAAAAGAAGAATTGTCTAATCTTCACGCTAGCGCTCTGTTGCTACCTTGCTGTGTCTGAAGCTATTGCAAATAAACAGCTTAGGCAAATTAAGCTTG